>NC_045543.1:115428368-116628368 GCF_009769535.1 Thamnophis elegans | reverse complement strand
TATTATGAATGATTGAATTTACAGTTTAGCTCGTTTCGCAATTTTGCCTTGAAAATCTAACTGGCCTTGATCTTATAAGCCCCACTGGTAATCAATTATTCTTGTTTCTTTCTTTCCTTTTGGGATGTGCTAAAGCTCCTCCCATAGGCTTTGATCAAAAACGCACAAAGTGCTATGGCTGAACATCTTGAAAGAACTATCTTTCAACAGCTAAAGCAAAATGGGATGTGGGGGAGGGAAATCATGCAGGGAAAACCTCTGTACAATGTTCAGAGTGAGTTTTTGCACTCTATTTTCTAGGCATCATAAAGGAGCAGCTTAGGACAGTGATGGCGAACCTTTTTGGTGCATGTGTGCTCGTCAGGGACATGCCCTAGAAGAGAATCTGCCAAGTGGGCATGCACACGCCGGAAAATGAACTTCTGGTTTCCGGCATGTGCACCAGCCAGCTTGTGTTCCAGTTACTGTTCGGCGTGCATGCGCACAATGGAAACCGGAAAACCAGCTCTTCCCATTTCTGGCACTGCTGCACACGCAAAAAACAGGTGATTGTGCATGCATGCGTGCCAGAAACCTGGAAGAGGAACGGGTGATGACATGGGTGCCAACTGACATGGCTCCGTGTGCCACTTTGGGCATGCGTGCCCTAGGTTCGCAATCACAGGCTTAGAATCTTTTAGCAAGTTGTAAGCATACAGCGTTCCAGGTTGACTAATTTTTTCCTGGAAATCTTCATTGCCTGTATTTGTTTCATTACTGCACTTATTCATTTATTCCCTCACTTAACTCTGGCAGCCAAGCACCTGTTCAAGAGCATGGATAGCTTTCTCTATCCAGAAAAGGGGCTCCATTGAGATCTTTTGTTTCAGGTCTTATCAGGTGCAAGGAACAAAAGAATGACATGTGGAATTACTGCAGACTAGTTTCTTTATTGTTGCTCCTCCATAGACAGGAATCTTGCCAGACTAAAAGACACAACTGCATAGCTACCAGATATACCTTGTAAAAGGTTAGGAGGGTCCACACTGGTTCTCTTCTTGCACACAGATAGTCCTCGACTTACCACCACAATTGAGCCCAGAATTTATGTTGCTAGGTGGGAAATCTGCTAAGAGAGTTTTGTCTCATGTTATCACTTTTCTTGCCACACTTGTTAAGTGAATCACTGCAGTTGTTAAATTAGTAACATGGTTGTTAAATGAATTTGGTTTCCCCATTGACTTTGCTCATCAGAAGGTCAAAAAAGATGGTCACATGACCTTGGGACACCGCAATTGGCAATCATCATAAATATGAACTAGTTATCAATCATCTGAATGTAAATCATGTGACCATGGGAATGATGCAATGGTCATAAGTGTGAAAAAATATTCATGAGACACTTTTTTCAGTGCTGTTGTAACTTGGAACCAATGGTGGTATTCTGCCGATTCTTACTGGTTCGGGTGAACTGGTAGCAGCGGCTGCTGGTGGCTCTGCCCACTGACCCCGACATATTGCACAACCCGAGCATGCACAGAAGACAGTGCGCATGCACAGAAGATGGAGCGTGCAAGTGTAGCGAGTGCATGTGAGAGAGCGCACACATTTTCAAACCAGTAGCAAAGGTAAGTAAATCCCACTATTGCAAGGACATGCAGAGAGTTTGAGGGGAAAGGCGTGACACGTGGGGGGGTTAGGACGTGAAAATGGGGTGTGCAGAGGGTTTGGGAGGCCTGTAGAGTGTTCATAGGGGCTGGGGAGGGCAAAAACGAACAAACAATGGCCCATTTTTCACAAAAACAGGGCAATTTTTTAAAAAAAACAGGGCATGCAGAAAGTTTGGAAGGCTTGCAGAGCGCTCCTGGGGGCTTGGGAGGGCAAAAACATCCCCACTTTGCCCTCCCCAGCCCCCAGGAACACTTTGCAGGCCTCCCAAAACCTCTGCACATCCATTTTTGCAAAAAAAAACATTTTTGGAGACCAAAAATGCTGTCTTCAATGTATAAGATGCACCCAGATTTTCACCCTCTTTGCGGGAGGGTGGTGTGTCTTATACTCCGAAAAATACGGTAGTTAGAACTATAACTACAACTGCTGTGAACTAACACCATCCATAAGCCAAATTTGGTGTATTTGTTTTGGGGAGAATTCTGATGGAGTTACATCACTTCTATAATTCCTTTGTGGAAAAGGAGGGACTTGAGATTATCTACAAGTGCTTCGGACAGATGGTCCTTGTAAGGATGCTAAAAGACAGCAGTCTTTGATACATTCAGAGCAGAGGTGGTATTCAGCAGGTCCTGACCATTTCTGGAGAACCGGTAGTGGAAAGTTTGAGTAGTTCGAAGAACTGGTAATTACCACCTCTGACTGACCCCGCCCACATCTATTCTCTGCCTCCCGAGTCCCAGCTGATCAACAGGAAATGGTGATTTTGCTGTATCCTTTCCCTGGAGTGGGGAGGGAATGGAGATTTTACAGTATCCTTTCCCTGCCACGCCCACCAAACTATGCCACGTCCACCAAGCCACGCCCACAGAACCGATAGTAAAAATAATTGAATCCCACCACTGATTCAGAGCTCTTAAAGATAACATAATAGCCATATGGCTCAAAACATGGTCTGCACCTTCAAAAGGACAATGGGGGTTGCATACAGATAGTTCTCGACCTACAACAGTCCATTTAATGACTGTTCAAAGTTACAACAGCATTGAATAAAATGACTTATGAGCATTTTCACACATGAGTCTGGCAGCATACCCATGGTCATGGGATCAAAAGTCAGATGCTTGGCAACTGACTCATATTTATGACGGTTGCAGTGTCCAGGGGTCATATGATCACCTTTTGCAAACTTCTGACAAGCAAAGGCAATGGAGAAGTCTGATTCACTTTACGACCGTGTTACTAATTTAACAACTGTCGTTATTCACTTAATAACTACTGCAAGAAATGTTGTAAAATAGAGCAAAATTCACTTAACAAATGTTTACTTTCGGGTTCAATTATGGAGGTAAGTCAAAGAATACTTGTACTTTTTTTCCTAATCATTTTCAGAAATTGCTTACTAACAGCTATTTAATTATTAGGAACCTTTGCATCAACAAGTCTGAAATCTTAGCTAAGTAAGTTTTAAATGCAAATTTAAGGATTTTTTAAAAATAAATTAACAGCAAAAGTAATTAGAACTCTGATTTTGGAAAGTTAGAAACTAAGTATTTTCGTTTTTATCTTTTATACTATTTAAAAACTGAATAATGATATTTAATAAAATTACTACTCAAAAAGATTTTTTTTTAAAGGAAACATTCTTCAGACAGAAGAATCGTGAAGTAAAATAAATTGCAAATTGCAGTTTTTTTGCTTACAGTATTTTTTTAAATAAGCAGCAAGCTTAAGCATAGTATTTTAAAAGCCATTTTATTGCCTTGTATAGTTTGGCCCTCAAGCCATTGGTTTTCCCACATCCTATATTACAATTGCAATCATTAAAATTTTATATAGATGAAGTATTTTTATCCATCCTGAATCTACTGCAGATCAATTGTATTGATAAATCAATCAACTCCGTGATTATGAGTATATATAAAAGAAAATCACAAGAGCTTTTGTTTTGTTTGTTTTCATTTTTAATTTATGTAATCAATTTTAAATCAAGTGGTTCTTCGGCCTAACTGTATTTTCTTGTCATGCAGCTTGTTTGTACTGTCACAAAATCTCTATAATCATTTTCTCAGAAATGGGGCTTTTTCAGATTTTTTTGAACTGAGAAAATATTCTACTCTTGGAAACTTTTCTATGAAACCTCATGCCCCAGTTCTACAATTGCTTCCTTGTTAACAAAACAGATGCCTTTGTTATTTAGTGTCTCCCCCTCCACCACTACCACACACAGAGAAGCAAACTTGTGACCATGATTAAGGCCAAAAAGAAAGGCGGGGGGAGACCATCTTAATTGTTTATACTAGGGATTGTAAAAAAAAAAGGGGAGCCAGTCACAATCCCTCGGAGTCAAAATGCTGAGAAGTATCAGCTGGAGAGTTCAAACCAGGAAAGATGGTAGATCATATTAAATTGTTTGCAGCTCTGAGTATGATGTACTCTGAGATACCAAAGCATACTATGTTTGCACATGTAAAGCAGGCCTACGCATGTCTGGAACCTGCATTATGCTTAATGTTGTCTTAGATTTAATCCACTTGCTGCCAGACACCAGAGGGTATGTTTCAAAGCACAGTGTGTGCTGTCATATCGCCAACACATAATTTATATCTCTATAATTGTTACATGCACTTAATTGCAATGCAAAAATGGAGAAAGGAGGAGGGGAGAAGGGAATGTTGCAACTTCACTGGTGCTTATAAGTAGAGTTACTGTCTTTTAAGGGGACAAATTATGGTGAGACCATCCAATTATTATGTAAAGGTAAAGGTTCCCTTGTACATATGTCCTAGCCATTCCCGACTCTTCTTCGCCTTCCGAAGGCACACAAAATTGCTAGGTTGGCAGAAGCTGCGACAAGTAACAGGAGCTCACTCCGTTACGCGGCGCTAGGGATTCTAACCGCCGAACTGCCGACTTTCTGATCGACAAGCTCAGCATCTTAGCCACTGAGCCACCGTGTCCCTCAATTATTATGACAGTGAGACAAAACACATAGGTCCCTGAGCATCTCATTGGAAACACATGGAAGTCTTCTTAGGCCATTTTAATTGTTTTGCATAGAGGTTTTCCTTAACTTACAACAGGTCCTTTAGTGATCGTTCGTAGTTACAACAGCACTCAAAAAAGTGACGTACAACCATTTGTTTACACTTGTGACCATTACAACATGGTCACGTGATCAAAATTCAAACGCTTGGGAACTGACTCACATTTATGACCATTGCAGTGTCATGGAGTCATGTGATACTCTTTTGCAACGTCTGACCAGCTGTCAATGGAGAAGCCAGATTCACTGAACAATCGTGTTCCTCAATTAACAACTGTGGCAATTGACTTAATAACTTGACTTAATAACTGCGGCAAGAATACCTCCCAGCGCCCAATAAGATCTCACAGGGTGGGCCTTCTCCGGGTGCCGTCGACTACACAATGTCGTCTGGCGGCTCCTCAGGGGAGAGCCTTCTCTGTAGCTGCCCCGGCCCTATGGAACGATCTACCTCCTGAGATCCGGACCCTCCCCACTCTCTTGGCCTTCCGAAAGTCTGTTAAGAGCTGGTTGTTCCGGCAGGCCTGGGGCTGCTGAACTTTGATTGAGCTTCAGCCCCATTAAGATCGAGTGTGTGTTGTGTCTTTTTTAATTTGCTTTATCTTGTATCTTAAATTCTTTTAATTTTTTTAAAACTGTTTTTAGGTAAGCCGCCCGGAGTCCTTCAGGATTGGGCGGCATATAAATCCATTAAAATTGAAATTGAAATTGAAGAAAGATCATAAAACGGGGCAAAATTAACTTAACACATGTCTCATTTAGCAACCAAAAAATCGGGGGCTCAATTGTGGCTGTAAGTCGATGACTACCTGTATTTAGTGAAAAAATAAAAAGAAAGGTTCCTCCCAGAGGTGCAATTCAGACGGCTCTATCCGGTTCGGGTGAACTGTTAGCGATAGTGTCGGGAGGCTCTGCCCAGCTGCCCGGATGTCATCACTTCCTGTTTTTTGATGCTCTGCACATGTGCAGAAGGTCCTGTGCACTCACGGAGATGATGCGTGCGCTCACATATGCGAACCGGCAGCGAAGGCAAGTTGATTTCACCCCTGGTTCCTCCTGATGGCCATTATAATCACTTCTATGTATACAAGGCAAAATTTTCTCCTGATGTTGCTCATCCACCATTTCTACCCTTATTCTCAATCAATCTATCAGGTACTCTTTTCAAGCTGTGTAAGTTGGCATGGTGACCAAGACATTTTGTGGCATCCGATCTCATAAATGAAAAAGGACTTCCTTCCTCTGTTCCGAATCTCCTACAAATGTCATTAGAAGACCTTGAGTTTTAGCATTAGGAGCATGGGAGTCAAACTCATCATTTTCTCACAGATGTCTAACTTTACAGACTTCATAGTAATACTCATTGTTACCCTTTCTGGAACCTAAAAGCCATTTTAAACTCTCAGGGCACAATACCTAAAATAATTTAATTGCGGCGCATGGCACTGCGAGACAATGATCTCACCAGGTTATGGAGGTGAGGAGAAAAGGGATTTCCAGGGTTCCCTCTGCCACAAATTAGTTTACTTTGCCTAAAAGCAAGTATAATCTTCTTCTCTTTGTCATCTCTGCTCATCTTTAAGCCACTATGAATTAAATATACTGTATTTTTCAAAGTATAAGACGCATCAAGATTTTGAAGAGACAAATTGGAAAAAAAAGTTTTTGCATGCTGCAGACTTCCAAAAACGGCCCGTTTTTTTGCTCATTTTTACCCTTCCCAGCCCGCAGCAGCACTTTGCAAGCCTCCCAAACCCTCTGCATGGCCATTTTTGCTAAGGGAGCAGGGTTTCGGGAGGCCAAAAATGCTGTATTCGGTGTATAAGATGCACCCAGATTTTCACCCTATTTTTTTGAGGGAAAAAAGTTTGTCTTATACTCCGAAAAATACAGTAAATGTAATGTTAAAAACTCCCCCAAAGTTGATTGATATTGAAACTGCCCACTACTTGTGTGGTAAAGTGTTGTCCCATAGTCACTGTTGCCTAAATTAATCCAATTAATTTTAGCACTATATGGCAATAGGTTGGTAAGGTTCTTCTGCTCTGTTTTCTCAATAATTCCATAAGGCTAAAGGAAATGTACACCTCGATGAAAAGTCAGGAAAATCCTAGGCTTATTCATGCTTCAAAAATGTTTGGAAGAATGCTTGGGACATCCAATACCTCTTTTCTATTTATTATAGTTTTTTTTTTTCAGGCTTTCCACACAAGGCTGGTAAAAAGTGCTGTTGCTTTATGAATGTAATTAACTTAATTGTAGATTTAGCAAAGCATAAGATTTTTGGAGGGGGGAGGGGAACAAGCCTAGATGGCAGCTTGAAAAAAAAATACCTGCACTCTTGTTCTCATACAAGTTCCACAATACATGTTCAGAATTATTTCCAAAGTATGCACAGAAAGTATGTTGTAATAGAGCATGGCAGCCTTCTTCAGGCAGCACTTTCTTGGATACAGCAACCAACAGTATCTGGGGCTATTTCTGCTTTGCCATTATTTGGACTTCTCAAACCTTCAGAAGCAATTCAAAAGTGTTCCATTATTTTGTTTTTTCACTTCTGCCAAATTTGAAATGCTGAGAGCCAGGAGCCAAAATCTATGCTCGCTCCCACGCTTTCACAGCTGCTGCAGCCTGCAGCATCAAAAATACCCTTACCTTCACTCCGCACAAAGGAGAAAAAGAAAAACCTCCTCAGATAGGAGAGAAGGAAAAAAAATCTAGACAATTTCACCCTGGTGTGTGTGTGTGTGTGTGTTGTGTATGTGTGTGTGTGTGCACTGAACGTGCACACTATTGAGCTGGAGGTCAAAAGCTGTCAAGTTAACATCATTAGAGGATATGAATTTCAAAACTCAGGGCAAGAGTTTGAATCAAGTGTTCTCTCTGTGAAGAAAAAAAAAATCATATCGGAATCACTGAAACAAATCCCTGGATTTAACTGCATCACTTCTAGGCTACATAAACAGAGGGATAGAATCAAGATCACGTGAAGTGTTAATACCACTTTATAATGCCTTGGTAAAGCCACACTTGGAATCCTGCATTCAGTTTTGGTCGCCACGATGTAGAAAAGATGTGGAGACTCTAGAAAGAGTGCAGAGAAGAGCAAGAAAGATGATTAGGGGACTGGAGACTAAAACATATGAAGAACAGTTGCAGGAACTGGGTATGTCTAGTTTAATGAAAAGAAGGACTAGGGAAAACATGATAGCAGTGTTCCAATATCTCAGGGGTTGCCACAAAGAAGAGGGAGTCAAACTATTCTCCAAGGCACTTGAGGGTAGAAGAAGAAGCAATGGGTGGAAACTAATCAAGGAGAGAAGCAACTTAGAACTGAGGAGAAATTTCCTGACAGTTAGAACAATTAATCAGTGGAACAGCTTGCCTCAACACTGGAAGTCTTTAAGAAGATGTTGGATAGCCATTTGTCTGAAACGGTATAGGGTTTCCTGCCTAGGCAGGGGGTTGGACTAGAAGAACTCCAAGGTCCCTTCCAACTCTGCTAGTGTATTGTATTGTATTGTATTGTATTGTATTGTATTGTATTGTATTGTATTGTATCGTATCGTATCGTATCGTATCGTATCGTATCGTATCGTATCGTATTGTATTGTATTGTATTGTATTGTACTTTCCAACACTGATACAAAGGCTCACCGCTGCTTTCAAACTGACACCCTTGTGCCCAAACTGCTCTCTGAAGCCATTTGGGAACCCTCCTAAATAATACTCTTTTAAACGCTATTAATCATAATGGCTGGATGATGACTCCAAACCAGTGGTGGTATTCAGCCGGTTCAGACCGATTCAGGTGAACTGGTAATGGCGAGCTGCGGGTGGCCACTCCCTGCCCACCCACCACATTTTCTAAGCCACACACATGCATGGAAGCCACGCGCATGAGGAAAGTGCATGCGTGGAATGCCTGATGCATGTGTGGAAGGAGCACGCATGAGCGAAGAGAGCATGTGCACATGCACACTCACATTTTCGGTGTGCGGCGAACCAGTGGTAAATTTATGTGAATCCCCCCCCCCCCTCTGCTCCAAACTCAATAGCAGCAGTAGCCCTCTGAATACCATTTGAGGGGAGAACATCAACAAGAGAGGAACATGGGTTTCATGTCCTTTTTGGACTTTCCAAGGTGACTTTGGTTTCTACCCTCCAATTCCTCAAAATTGGATCCTGGATTATGTGTACCTTATGCTTTCAAAGTTTTTATGATAATTAGTTCTATCTACTTTCTCTCATGTAGGCCATTTTGGGATGACATCTTTTTTCTTCAGGTGGAAATACTGCTGCAGCGATAGAAATCCCTACTGTAATGAAAGAAGGGAATGTGTGTATTTTCCTAGATATCAAAGTCTCTGTGAAATAAATTATTCCTTTCCTTAGTATGTTTATTCAAAAGCAAGTCCTGTAGATTTAAATGAGCTTACTTGAAGTATCTTGAGGATTACAAAATTAATTCACTTACAATAGATGAACTAAAATTTTATCCGTACAGTCTTTACTATTGTTAAAAGAATTAACAAAAACTCATACTGAGAACCAAAAATAACCTTCTCTATCTACGCTACTATCAAATAGAATATATCGGGGGTTCTCAAACTGGGGGTAATTACCTCCAAGGGGATAGTTTGGGCATATCCTGGGGCTAATAGAGCAATTTGCAATTGGTGTGTGTGTGTCTGTCTGTCTGTCTGTCTGTGTGTCTGTGTGTGTGTGTGTGTGTGTGTACGTGTGTACGTGTGTGTGTGTCAAGGATCCAGTTTGGGGCTGCTGCTGCTGCCAAGATATTTGTGTAAAACAACAGAGTCTGGGTTTTGTTTGGTTTTGGTTTTTTTGTGGAGGTAATTATATTATTTGAGACTGTAAAAGGGGAAATTGGGTCAAACAGTTTTTAAGAATGTCTTCATTTGCTGAATTATATTTCTCGGACAAATGAAGGCAAACAATGTTATAGGATCCAATCTGGGTCAGTCATCAGGACCAGAGGTTTTGGACTAGTGCTGGAGCCCATCTTCAGGGAACTTCTATCTAGCCTTGCTTTCTATTGTCTTGTATTGAACTGATTTTTGAGTCTACCATTGTTCTAAGTATTATTTTTTTTTTAATTTAACATTTCTTCCATCCACCCTCATTTCCTGGCAACATCACCCTACAGGCTGCAGGGGAGGGGGCAGGGGATACCGCAGCAAATTGAGTAGGAGTAATTTTTTTCAGCCAACACTCACTCCCACACACACACACAAAACACCCCATTTTAGCATCTGTCAAGTAAAAATAATGGGAAGTATGAGAAAGTACCAGGGCAGAAATAGTCCCAGAGAGGAAAGCCAGATTCCCCCATGATTGTACAACTAGCTCAGTTCTACAGAGTGGAATGAGAAATTGATTAGTTGCTGGGCAAGCAGGTCTCTTACTCTGCAGGGAAGGGGAAGTGATTGAAAGTGGCAACCACAGGGAAACTGGCCAATAAATAACAAAAGCCCAGTTCAACTTCCCTCATCCTTTCCTCGACAATGCAGTGAGGAAAAGTAGGGCTGCTGCACCTACAGATAACAAAACAATTCAGAATCTTGTTACAGCAGAATAGTGCAAACATGACCCCTTTCTCCTAATAAAATAGTGGAGGTCTAGCTATTTCAAAATGTTATTAAAGAGGAATAGTGCTAAGACAACTCCTCTTCTTCTCCAAAGCAAAGAGGTGAGCTCTGCTCTGAACCGCTCTCCCAGATCTTACTGAAGGCCGGGAAAGAAATCAGTTTCAAAAATAAGGAACAGGGGAGGTAACAGGCATGAGGGGTGCCAATGACCAAATGTGCATTGGGACATCGGAACAAAAAGCCCCTAACTTGCTTGCTTGCATGCAACATTTTGATATAAGTACAATGTATTTATTTTATTTATTTTTATTTTATTTATTTAGTTTGTCAAACGTTTGTCAAATGTGTACAAGATAACAGATATAAATATAAACATGGACATGAACAAAGATAATCAGTACAAATAAATGGGGACAGTAGGACAGGGACAGACACTGGTGCGCTTATGCACGCCCCGTTTACACAGCTCTTAGGAATGGAGTAAGCTCCATGTAGATTTTTATGTCTTGTGGCGTTAATAACTGAGGAGGCAGCAATTCACTTAAGCGTTTATTAATGTGGACAACGCTAGAACTGACAGAACCAAACAAACCCCACCTGACAGCTATTTATACTTGTAGCTGTCATGCGGGGAACCAATGAGAGAGCTGTATTTTTCCCGCCAGCCGGCAGGCGCACCTGAACCAATCAGGGGCTCTTTCCTAGACACCGCCTGCTGGCCACGTCTCATAGAACACAACATAGACAGTTTAAGGTTGAAGCTGTGGGGGTTTGAGGATGTTACAACGGAGTCAGGTAGAACATTCCAGCAACCACTCTGTTTCTGAAATCATATTTTCTGCAATCAAGTTTGGAGCGGTTTACCTTGAGTTTGTATCTATTGTAATATTTTCCGAATATTATTGGGGTTGAAGCTGGAGGTTGACAGGTAGGACGTTGCAGGATTTTGTGTATTATGCTTAGGTCAGACTGTAGGAGGCTTAGTTCCAGGTTGTCCAAGCCCCAAATTTTGAGCCTGGTGGTATAAGGGATTCTATTGTGAACAGAGGAGTGGAGTACTCTTCTTGAGAAATACAAGAATATCATCATTTTTGTCTCTCATTGCAATTCATACTGGTCATCTGAACATCTATGGGGGGGAGGGGGGATGGAGGGAAGGGAGCAGGGGTGGGTTTCTCGCCCCGTTCCAACCGGATCGGTTGGAACGAGGCCGGCGGCGTCCTCACGCACGCACGTGGCGCATGCACGCACGCACGCAGCATCCTCGCGCACGCATGCGGTGCGTGCATGCGTACTAGCGTCTGCGCGATGCTCCAGCTGCTCCTGGAGGATCGCGCAGGCGTTCTGCGCATGTGTGGAAAGCGCAAAATTCGAAAAAACCGGGTAAGGAGCGGGCGCGGGTGTGCGGGCGCGCGCGGGCGCGGGGGGGGGGGCCTTCGCCATTCCCGGAAGTTACTTACTTCCGGGTTCGGCGACCAACCGGATCTCAGGGACTGGTGCGAACCGGTCGAAACCCAGCCCTGGAAGGGAGTGTTGATACACCCAAATCCCAGAGAAATTCTTTGATCACACCATAACAGCTCAGTCTTCAGAATAATGGGTGGCAAATCTTTTCAGATTTTCCATTCTTTGCAGCTGCAGAGGAATAATATCCCTTGAAGATGGAAGATGCTACTTTAAACCTGTACATTTAAGGAAAATCTCAGGCTGCCTTTCTTCATGAGCTAAAGACAGAGATGGTATTCAGCAGTTTCTGACTACTTCTGGAGAACCAGTAGCAGAAATTTTGAGCAATTCAGAGAACTGGTAAATACCACCTCTGACTGGCCCCACCCCCATCTATTCTCTGCCTCCCGAGTCCCAATTGATCAGGAGGAAATGGAGATTTTGCAATCCTCTTCCCCTGCCACTCCCACCAAGCCATGCCCACCAAGCCATGCCCACCAAGCCATGCCATGCCCACAGAACCGGTAGTAAAAAAAATTGAATCTCACCACTGGCTAAGGATAAGTAAGGCAGGAAAGTAAGGCAGAAAACAAAAGTTATGAGAATAATATATGACATATTAAAGGGCAAGTGGGCCCAGCACCTATAATAATAAAAGCACTTTTTGATATATGTTTGATAATTCAGATATTGTTTCTTGCCAGTTATGCTAACCTTCCTACTCTCTCTGCTTTCTCAGTGCATCTGTTGTTGTTTTTCGACTAAGTTATTTTTCCCTTACATGGAAACATGTAAGGTCATGTATCAGAACTATTCACACACACTGGAAATAAAGACTTTTTCATGAACACAACACTGAATGGCAAAGAATACAAATCAACTGGAACTCAACAGGGAATAGAAGTAAGGCTGCATTCTTATTCATACTCATATTAACTCCCAGACAAGGAAAAAACAACAAAATTGCAATTGCAAATTGTAGCATCCAATAAAACAAACACAGTCATGCTTGGTTTTAACCATCTTACACTTTGCATGGAAATGCCCAATAATAATATGGTATAATATATGTTTAAAATCTCGGAATGCTGTCAATACTGAGACCAGGTGAGATCTTCTGAGAAGATGGAGATACCATAATGGTGATATCCAGTGGTGGGATTCACTTACCTTTGTTACCGGTACACAATTATGAGTGTGCTTCGCGCAGAAGGTCGCACATTACGTTGGGGCAGGGGGGTGGAGCCTCCAGTAGCTGCTGCTAGCGGTTCGCCTGAACCGGTAAGAACCGGCTGAATACCACCACTGGCGTTATCATAACCACACAGAAATTCTTGGCAATGACAGAAGGATCTTCAAGAAGGCAATCACTCTGCCTAAATCCAGATAATTTTCCCCCCAATCTTTTGACGACAATATGGAATGAGAAACATGTCACAGGCTTCATTCTGTTCCCCAAAGACTTGCAACTGGATTTGCCATAAAGACAGCTATAACCAACTAACCTTTATATCAGTTACAAAGCTAGCTATGTTTAAAGCTAACCACATTTGCCCTGAAATAAAACAGTTTGGGGATGTCATTGATCATGGAGTAGGAAAAGGATTATTAACATAATATTTATCTGGGCAGATTGCTGAACTAGTCTATTTTCCCTTCTTTTAGCTTCTCTCCACAAATTGAATTTTCCACAGTTTACAGAAGCACAATATGTAGAGGAAAACTGAAGGAAAATTTTAAAAAACAACGAATGAAGATATTGAGTGAACCAAATCTGAATATTCTGTAGTGAGTATGTATAATAGGAACATTCCAACTGAGACCATGATTAAGAGGGCATTTGGACTGTTATCCACAATTCAACATCCTCCCAGGGTTTAGTATTGAAATCATAAGTTAGTGTTTTCCAATTTAAAAAAAAAAGCAAAATTAGAGGTTAGCATAATAATTAGTTAATTAGGGTCCAGAATTTGATTTATATATTGTAATATATATTTCCTCAAGATCATTTTTCCTACCCATCCTTAGCAGTTCAGCAATATTTTAAGGCAAGATTATTGGATTTTGCAGGACTATATTTTACAGGCGGCCTATTAAAGTCCCTCCTGTTGTTTTGAAAATGGTCGCTTTTCTCAGAACCTAGCTGCAAGACGTAAGAGCAATTGCAGACAATCTCAGCAGCAATAACCCTTGCCTTGTTTATTCTTCATAGAACGTTTCTAATCTTGGCAAATATAACATTTTATCTGATTTTTTTTTCCCCGAGCAAGACTGCACTTTGCCAAGAGTTAATGGCTCTGGCATGACTCCTCATTTCTTTAATGCATATAAGTTGGGGCCTGCCCTGGTTTGTTTTCTACTCCAAAACATGCTGTTCTCCTACCACATTGAGGGAAAAGTGATTTTAATACAATGCCATTTCAGTTGTCTCTAGCCACTTACCACTTTATTCATATGCAGCTGCTGCTCTTACCGGCAATGTTCCCAACAAGGAAACACTCCATTATAAAATTGAGTCCAAGGGGAGCCAAAAGAATGGTTATTCTTCTACTACAATTTTCTATCTGCTTATTTTATGTTCCCAACACACATTTGAATTTTTTTCTATGCTAGCAAGATTCTGTTAATGTAGCCTTATGATAAAATAGAATTGGGTCATCTGGTGTTTTTTTCCTGTCTGGTCTACCTGGGAAGCCTGACATCAATCTGGCAAAGTCTGGAACTAAAATATCTCCCCCTCCCATCTCCTTTCCTGCCAGGAAATTTGAGTGAGCCGAGGTGGCGCAGTGGTTAAATGCAGCACTGCAGGCTACTTCAGCTGACTGCAGTTCTGCAGTTCGGCTGTTCAAATCTCACCGGCTCAAGGTTGACTCAGCCTTCCATCCTTCCGAGGTGGATAAAATGAGGACCCGGATTGTTGGGGGCAATATGCTGACTCTGTAAACGGCTTAGAGAGGGCTGAAAGCCCTATGAAGCGGTATATAAGTCTAACTGCTATTGCTAAACTGGGAGTGTGTGTGGATATGGAGAGATGATCTTTGGGGAGTGGGCAGGGAGAAATGCTGGCTAGAAAATAGTCAGATAAGAGAAGGTATAGGCCAGAGCAATGGTGGGTTTCTATTATTTTTACTACTAGTTCACTTGTTCATGCGCGCATGCGCAGAACATTCAGGGGGTGGGTGGAGCCTCCCACCGCTACTACCAGTTTACCTAATCTGGGCCAAACTGGCAGCAACCCACCTCTGGGCCAGAGGTGGTATTCAGCCAGTTCTGATCGGTTCTGGAGAACTGGTAGCGGAAATTTTGAGTCATTCGGAGAACCGGCAAATACCACATCTGACTGGCCCCTCCCCCATTTATTCTCTGCCTCCCAAGTCCCAGCTGATCGGAGTCCCAGCTGATTGGCTGGGTCTTCTTCTGTTCCCCTGCACAGGAGAGCAGAGCTGGAAAGCAGATTAGTGGGATGGGGAGGGAATGGGGATTTTTACAGTATCCTTGCCCTGGAGTGGGGGGGGAATGGAGATCTTTTTCCATATACCGTTACAGATATTGGAAGCTGCTGTACTTTTGCAAGATCTTAAGCAGATAAGATGTTAAATCATATTCTTCTAAAGCTCCCATCTCCGAGTTTCAAAAATATGGATGATCACTGGATGACCATAAAGAGCAAACAACTCTCTGCTTCTCTTTTTTTACCATTCTAATAGTCTCCGGATTTTTGCAGCCCAGTCAGGCAAGCCCTATTCTCTTCTCCAGCTTGATACAACATAAAAGCTGTTCGTAAAATCAGGTCCTGCCACTGTTTATTAGTAGGCTTAAAACATATCAAATAAAGGTAAGGAGACAGTTCAAAAGCAATTTGGCACTGTGCCAAATATTACTGCTATTACTGTTCTGCCTGTGTAACTAGGGTATTTTACATTTTAAAAGAATGGAATACTGTCTCATTTGCATGAACAAATCTTATAGGAATAGTACAAAAGGAAAATAGGGAAGGGGAAAGAAAAGGAGTATCAGCCAATTCACATACTAATTCTGTCAGGAACGAAATGACAGCTGGTCTTAGCTGAGGTGCTGAAGAAATCTGTGTCCTTCTCCCTTTGCTGTCTCTTATCATCCACCTGGACAAAATCCCAAACACCCTCAGCTTTCATCACACTTCATAACACTAGCTGACCTTGGCCTCAAAATAATTAGTAGCCAGAGATATTTGTCATACGTGTCAACATTTAAGAGAAACTCTGAGAAATCTACACGGCCCATAACAGGGACTTGCTGGAGAAGCCACACTTTCACTATGGTGGCAGTAATAATGATGTCGTGAACTAATTGCCATTAATCACTGCCAGTTGTAACTAGACATTATGAAGTCATTATGGTTCTACAGAAATGGACACACTGGGAACTTTTAACTGGGCTAGAGCAAAGAGATACCTACCAGACCAGCACTCTAAGAGAGAAGCATTAATTATATATATATGCATTTGAACAATGGAATTGACCTACAAACTCATCAAAGAAGATGAGTAATGGAGTACGGTAATTTCACATTTATAGACAGTGCTCCATACATAAATACTTGAAAAGCATAAACAGAGATAGGTTTATCTAATAAACCAACAACAGAAGAAAGAGAAGGACGGAGGGAACAAGCATCTTCCTAATCTAGTAGTCGGTTTAATCACACCTTGTCTCCCTTTGCTGGTTCTCTGTAGATGATTGGTAGCCATTCATTTTAATAAATGCATAACGTACCCCACAAGATAAATAGTATATGTCTTGCAAGGAACCTCCAGGTGTTTTACAATGGAAAAGCACCTCTTTAAAATACCATAAAATATAATGATGCTGAAAGCAATTAAAAATCAGCAATAACTATAAAAGATGTAAAGAGATAATAAAACACAATTGAAAAAGTCTGTGGTGCCATCTATAACATCACAAATAAGAATACGAAAGGTTTTCCTAGCTCTTACAAGATGTCAGGAAAATATATCTAAGAAATAAATTCCAAATTTCTTTCTTTGCTAATTACCTGTCTAAACTGAAAAAGGCACCAGGAAAGTTTCCAAGGATCTCTGCAAATTGATGAGCAGGTTTATGTAGAAAAGTGACTCTTATAGCAGACTTCCCCACCCTATGCTGAACACCTGAAGAAGAAATAGCCTCAAGGTGCATGGTTCTTATACAAGTGGTAGAGTAAAATAGAATATAAGTAGTGCTAAATTTCAAAGTACAGTATTCCTTCATGCCTGCTCTAATCTGCAAAGTAGGACCTGATATCCAGAGGTTTAGCATGGTGGAGTCACATTAAATCAGTCACTTTGCTGACCTTCACCGCAAACAAAGCTGAAGTAGTGCCAGATCTGCAAGAACTAGTCCTTTCATCTTACCATCTTTGGCCCAAACCAGCAATAAGATCCTATCTTGGTATTTTTGGTTTGGTTGGATTTGGTTAGCCAACATATTCAAATATTACAGTTCAAAGAAACTCATGTCCTCCTTTAGAAAGACCAATAATGAGTTATAAAGTATTTTTGTAAGCATAAGAACTCAAAGTCCCAGCATTTTCTCCATTAACAAGTATTTGGCTATTGAAATATTTCTTTTACCTGAGATTTTGGATAGTTGCTTCCTGTTCACAATAAACAGTGCCTGGTTGAGGTGGAAAAATTAGCCTCTTCAGATAAAGAACTATCTCTTTCCTTCCTCGTTGTCTGTATCATTCAAAACTAACAAGTATTGCTACTACTACTTTTTATATATGTTTTTTTGTCTTGCCTGTAAGCCGCCCAGAGTCCCAAGGGAGTGGGCGGCATACAAATGTCAATACATTCAAATTAAAATTCAATACAAAAAATTGAATTCACAGCAAAATGGCATGGAACATTTGTAATCAAGCAAACAGTCCTAGTAAGTAGATTTATCAATATTATATTGGGCATAAAATCTACAACAGGAATCTGAAATTGCCAGGCTGTTATAGATATGTGATTCAGGTGCTTCCCAAGGTAATCAAAACAATGTTGATTCAAAAAAAGCAGAATTACCCCATGTGAAATCCTGAGAAAAGGAATTTATCAGAGTAACTAATGCTGCCTCTGTTCCGTGTGCAAACCTGAACTACTGCAATCTCTTCAGAATTGTCTACCTTTGTTTTATATATACCAGTGGTCACCAACCAGTGGTCTGTGGACCACTGGTGGTCCACAAGAAAATTTTGGTGGTCCGCAGAAAAATTATTTGCATTTTTTATATTGCACTAAATACTATTTATCTTTTTTTAAAAAAATAATATTAGTGGTCCACAGGATTTAAAATTATGAATTTAGTGGTCTCTGGGCTCCAAAAGGTTGGTGACCCCTGATATATTCGATTTATCTCATTTTTTTTCCTTCCTTCCTTCCTTCCTTCCTTCCTTCCTTCCTTCCTTCCTTCCTTCCTTCCTTCCTTCCTTCCTTGTTGTCTTAGCACAAAGGTTAGGATGGTAGAATAATCACACAGTTGGGTTGCCTAAATTCTTATTTTGCTTATTGACCTAAAAAAATGATATGCCATTTGTTAAGCAGCTAAAAGCTGTGGCCATTGCTGTGTTATCCTGTGCCCTTTCTGCTTCTTGACATATCTGTTTATGGAATTGTCTGCAGCACTGATTTGTTTATGCAAATTTATTTTGATCTAATCAGCACTATTCAATTTGCATGAGACAGGGTCAGAATTGATAATTTGAAATCTGAGGAAAAAAATACCCCCTTCATTGAAAAAATAAAATGATACGCCTTTGAAGTAATTCAATGGGATTCCCACAGGAAAAATATTGCACTATAGCAACGTTTCGTATGTTTCATGTATCTCTTTCCATCTTTCTTTTTTTCTCTCACATATGCTTATACCCTTCCTGTTGTATAGTAAAAGTTAGTCCTCGCTGTTACGAATGACAGCTCGGCAGCAGCCAGGCGCGTCTTAGCCAATCAGACGCGCCTGTCAGTTGCCGGGCGAGTCTGAGGAACTATAAAAGGCAGACTCGTTCAAACTGTCAGTTGTTCAGCACCAGAGCAGACGAACACTCCAGTCCAGCTGGAGCTGCTTCTCTGCCTCTCTCTCTACACAGATCATCCTTCTGTTGCTACATTGTTAAACCAGCACCCTGCCTGGTTGTTACCTGTTACTGTTACAAGTTGTGTTAAAATAAATTGGTTACAGAGTTACCGGACACGAGCCTCTGTCTCATTCCTGAAGATATAATACTGGCGACGAGGACTGGGGACCTGTAACCAGAAGAAAAAGGAACCAACTGCCACTTCTCCAACCAACTGCTATGGCCGGAATGCCAATGTTTGCCCCTTTTGGGGTTGGAGGTGAAACCTGGGAGGCATTTCTTGAACGGTTTGAATGCTTTTTAATCGCTAACAACCGTCAAGGTCAGTCTCAAGCGAGGAAATGTGGGTTCTTCCTTACGGCTTGTGGCCCAGAAATGTTTGCCACCGCAAGGTCCTTTGCCGCCCCTAGAGCGGTGTACGACCTCACCTGGCAAGAACTAACAGACGGATTGCAGGCATACTACGCACCTACTCCATCTCAAATAGCCAGACGCTTCGCTTACCGCAGGCGAGTCCAAAAGCCTGCAGAAACAGTAAATCAATTTTTGCAAGCCTTGAGAGTTGCTGCAGCGCAGTGTGAGTTCCCAGATCTTGAGGCAAATCTCGCAGAGCAATTCGTCTGTGGCCTAAAGGATATTTTTCTCAGGCGTAGACTTTTGGGCAAGCCTAAGGTCACATTAGCTTATGCCATAGACGAGGCTCGCGCTGCGGAGTTGGCAGATTCATCCTCCAACGAAATAGAACGCTACCTCGCGCAGATGACGGTTGCTGGAGGGTTACCTGCCACTCAAGCCTCAACCGTTCCAATTCCTCCTCCGCTCCAGCAGCCAACGTACATTACAAATCTAATTGATGAGCTAGCCCCCCTGCCTGACTATCTACAACAACTTCAGGTAGATAGACTTGGAGCACAACCCCGCCGTCAGCAGCCTCGACAGAGTCAAGCCATCAGCCGTTTCCCTTCAAACTCCTCTGCTTGCATTGGCTGTGGCGGAGCGCACGCCCAGGCTAATTGCCCCTTCAAGGCAGCGGTTTGCCGCCGCTGCGGAAAGAAAGGACATTTAGCCCATGTCTGCAAGGCTTCACTTCCTACTCCTTCTGCAGCAATCGAGCCACCTCCTCCATATGGTCCTCCTCCACCCCCGCCGAAGAGCTCGCAGCAGCGGAAACCTGCTCAGCGTCAAGACGAATGCTTTAACATCAATCAAGCTTCTTCGTCCCTGCATGACACCTCCATCAACTCATCCTCACAGGGTACGGACAAAATCAATATTAAAATACTGATTGAAGGGAAGCCGTGTCAGATGGAAGTGGACTCCGGCTCATCAAAATCCCTTCTTTCTTGGGACACTTTTTCTATGTTGTGCCCCCACGTGAAACGTTGTCACTTGTCACACCTTAACGCAATTTTAACAGACTATCAAGGCTCCCATATCTCTATCCTAGGTTCATATGCCTTGAGGGTTTCTTATGGCAAGTTTTGCGCTGTTTTACCTGCTTTAATTGTTCAGAAACCTTTACCAGCAATTCTGGGGTTAGAATGGTTTTCTCCCTTGGGTATCTCCCTTCAGGGGATTCATTCTACTGTGGACACGCCCCCAGACATAGCAGCAGTCTTGTCAGACTATGCTGATATCTTTGATGGCCAGCTAGGCCATTACAAAGGCAGCCCCATATCCCTTAGCTTGGACCCCCAGGTTGCACCAATCAGACTGAAGGCCCGCAGGGTGCCCTTTGCATTAAGGCCAAAGGTTGAAGCTGAGCTCGATAAGCTCGTGGCGCAGGGCATACTGGAGCCCGTCGACCACTCACCTTGGGAGACCCCCATTGTGATTGCGGTGAAGGCCGACGGCTCCATTAGGATCTGCGCCGACTATAAGTCGACCATCAACCTTGGCCTTCAGGCAAACCCCTATCCAGTCCCTGTTGTACAGCACCTGCTCCATTCCTTGGGGCAGGGCCGTATTTTCGCTAAACTGGATATGGCGCAGGCCTACCAGCAACTCCCTGTGGATGACGATGCGGGGCTGCCCAAACCATCGTCACCCACCGGGGGGGCTTTCCGTTGTCGCCGCCTTCAATTCGGCGTTTCCGTTGCCCCGGGGATTTTCCAGAGCCTCATGGAACGTCTGCTCCATGGGCTCCCTGGAGTGGTACCTTACTTTGATGACGTCCTGATCGCTGCTGACAGCCGCTCAGACCTCATCAAAGTACTGAGGAAAGTCCTCGACCGTTTCAGGGGCGCGGGTCTTAAATTTAAACGCAGCAAATGTTTCTTTGCTGTGCCCCAAGTGGATTTCCTGGGCTTCACAATTGATGCCCAGGGAATTCATCCTACCCCTTCTAAATTGGCAGCTATCAGGAACGCTCCCACTCCTACTACAAAGGCGCAGCTCCAATCATTCCTGGGGCTTCTAAATTTCTATGCGCCTTTCATCCCTCACAAGGCATCACTAGCCGAGCCGCTACATCGGTTGCTCGACCGATCCGCGCCTTGGCAATGGGGCAGCCGCGAAGCGCATGCATTCACGGCTGTCAAATCCCTGCTGACGTCAGAGGCAGTCTTAGTGCAATATAGCGACAAGATGCCCCTGACTCTAGCATGTGATGCCTCCCCCGTCGGTTTGGGGGCTGTTCTGAGTCACGTCCTGCCCAACGGCTCAGAAGCCCCCATAGCTTTTTATTCCAGAACACTGTCCTCGGCTGAGAGGAACTACAGCCAGATTGACAAGGAGGCTCTGGCTGCAGTGTCTGGAATCAAAAAGTTTCACGACTACCTATACGGGCGGCACTTCACCCTATTCACAGACCATAAGTCACTCCTTGGGCTACTGGCTGGTGATAGACCGACCCCTCCTATCCTGTCCCCAAGGATGACCTGCTGGATGGAGTTCTTAGCGGCGTATTCTTACGCCCTGTGCTACCGTCCGGGCAAGCAAATAGGGCATGCAGATGCCCTTAGTCGCTGCCCTCTTCCGGACACGGAAGATCAAGCGGTTCCTTGCCGTTCTGTTCTGGCAATTGCTCAGTTAGAATTGCCATTGACTTCTACCGATGTGGCCGCCTACTCTCGGTCTGACCCCACACTGTCACAGCTATTGAACTGGGTCCTGAGAGGCTGGCCTGCGGGTGAGTTACCACCTCAGTTCAAGCACTTCAAGAACAGACAGTGGGAGCTTTCTATACATTCAGGCTGCCTACTGTGGGGCGACCGTGTGGTCATCCCAACGGTCCTCCGACAACAGATTCAGCAACGTCTCCATGAAAGTCACCCCGGAGTAAGCAGAATGAAGGCCCTTGCTCGCAGTTTCGTTTGGTGGCCAGGGTTAGATGCAGAGATCGAAGCCTGGGTCGCCAAATGCGAAACCTGCCAGCAGTCCCGACCATCTCCTCCTTCCTCTCCCTCCCGGGAATGGGAGATGCCTCGGGGTCCCTGGTCTAGAATACATATAGATTTCGCTGGCCCCTTTCACGGCCAGACTTTCCTTATAGTTGTGGACGCGTACTCTCGATGGGTGGAAGTATTGCTCATGCACTCCACCACATCTGACAGTACTGTGCGAGCCTTGCGACGATTGTTCGCAACCCACGGGTTGCCGGACACAGTAGTGTCCGACAACGGCCCGCAATTCACGTCTACAACGTTCCAAACATACCTGGCCGAGCAAGGGGTCCGCCACGCGCTGGTTGCCCCTTACCACCCGGCCAGCAATGGCCGAGCGGAAAGGGCGGTTAGATCTGCCAAGGAGGCTTTGGGCCGTCTAAACCGTGGAGACTGGCAGGCAAGGGTGGATGCTTACTTATTGGCACAGCACTCCACACCTTGCCCCCTGACACAGAAAAGCCCCGCGGAGATGTTGATGGGCAGGCGCCTGCAGACCACCCTGGATAGATTGCATCCCGTCTATTCAGGAATTCAGTCTGGCAACCTGGGGCCTCCAACCCCCTCCCGCACTTTTAAGCCTGGGGACCTGGTTTGGGCTAGAAACTATGGAGGAGAGACGAGATGGGTGCCTGCAATTATAACCGAAATAACAGGGCCCGTTTCCTACAGGATTCGAGTTTCAGATGGATCAACCTGGAGAAGACACCTGGATCAATTGAGACAACGACGGTCATCAGAAAATGATTCTCAAGCCGACACGCAAGGTCCTGGCTTAACCGTTTCTCAGCCAGACCTGAACCCGCAACCGCAGTTAAATAACCACAACTCTCCAGCCTTCTCCAATCCAGGCCAGCCTAGCTCAGTATCACAGCCCAGCAGTGCTTCTCAATCCGGAGTTGAAAACCCCAACCCATTACGTTTAGGCCAACATAGACCTAGCCTTCCCCTTCCAGAGGCCGCCTACTGGCCTAGTCATAAGCCGTCAACATCCTTGGCCGCGCCCCCTTCGCCCAGCTTACCATTCAGTGGGATTCATCCATTCAGGGTTCCTCTGCCATCAGACGTCACCTGGAGCTTCACTCCCCGAGGGGAGGAGCTCAGACAGGGACATCAATGCGATGATCCGCCTGCAATGCAATTGCGGCGTTCGGGGCGTGTCCGCCGTTCTCCTGTATACTTACAAGACTACGCGTGCGCAAACATCACGCATGCGCACAGCTGGGGGGGAAGAAGTGTTGTATAGTAAAAGTTAGTCCTCGCTGTTACGAATGACAGCTCGGCAGCAGCCAGGTGCGTCTTAGCCAATCAGACGCGCCTGTCAGTTGCCGGGCGAGTCTGAGGAACTATAAAAGGCAGACTCGTTCAAACTGTCAGTTGTTCAGCACCAGAGCAGACAAACACTCCAGTCCAGCTGGAGCTGCTTCTCTGCCTCTCTCTCTACACAGATCATCCTTCTGTTGCTACATTGTTAAACCAGCACCCTGCCTGGTTGTTACCTGTTACTGTTACAAGTTGTGTTAAAATAAATTGGTTACAGAGTTACCGGACACGAGCCTCTGTCTCATTCCTGAAGATATAATACTTCCATGCATTTTCTACAATTGAAAAAAAAAATCCTATGATTTTTTTCTAGTCCCAGAGATTTTTCTCCTTTTCTCCTGTTTTTTTTCTTTCTTTCTTTCTTTCTTTTCTTTTCTTTTCTTTCTTTCACACAGTTTCTAACCAATTGCCAAAATATGCAGTGCAGACTACTTAAAGTTTCATACTATTCTTTTTCGTAGATCTTTAAAATAATCGAGGGGATTTAAGAACAATAAACAAAGAAGAAAATCTTGTTAGCAGGATAGGCTGACGCCAATAAGATTTTATATACATTAGATGCAGGAAGCGCATAATGAAAACCAAATATAATGTAAACCTGGAATAATGCAAGGAAATTTGTAGCACAATCTCAGCAATAGGTTGGAAAGCTGAGAAATATTATTGTTACATAAATCATGGATTAGACTGTAACTGTGACCAGATCCAACATGCTTTTCCTTATATTCTTATATGATCAAATAATGTAGAACCAAGCATTTTCTCTAGAGCAAAGCCAGAGACAATCATATCCTTCAAGGGCTATTTGTAATGCATTCATAGTGTTCTTATGTGTACAAAGTTTGCCCTAATTATGGTGAAAGCAGGACAAAATGTATGCTTCTCATAATAATGAAGGATAAATCCTTTTATCCGGGAGCTGCTGTTCTGGCTCAACGTATTTTCCTTAACTATGGCTCACAATTTGTCATATCATATTGGAAGAAGGCAGAAAGTGAAAAGGAACTGAAGAGCATCTTGATGTGGGTGAAGAAGAAGAGTGCAAATGTTGGCTTGAAACGCAACATTAAGAAAACTAAGATCATGGCATCCAGCCTTCTCAATTCCTGGCAAATAGATGGGGAAGAAATGGAAGTAGTGACAGATTTTATTTTTCTGGGCTCCAAGATCACCGCAGATGGGAACTGCAGCCAAGAAATTAAAAGATGCTTGCTCCTGGGGAGGAAAGCTATGGCAAATCTAGACAGCATACTAAAAAAGCAGAGACATCACCCTGCTAACAAAAGCGCGTATAGTCAAGGCTATGGTTTTAGCAATAGCAATATTCCCAGTTTCCCAGTTTCCCAGTTGCAATATATGACTGTGAAAGTTGGACCATAAGAAAGGCTGAGTGCCAAAGAATTTAGGCCTTTGAACTATGGTGCTAGAGAAGACTTCTGCGAGTCCCTTGGATTACAAGAAAATGAAACCGGTCAGTCCTAGAGGAGATCAACCCTGACTGCTCTTTAGAAGGCCAGATCCTGAAGATGAAACTCAAATACTTTGGTCCCCTAATGAGAAGGAAAGACTCACTGGAGAAGAGCCTGATGCTGGGAATGATTGAGGGCAAAAGAAGGGGACGACAGAGAATGAGGTGGCTGGATGGAGTCACCGAAGCAGTTGGCGTGAGCTTAAATGGATTCCAGGGAATGTTAGAAGACAGGGAGGCCTGGAGGAACGTTGTCCATGGAATTGCGATGGGTCGGACACGACTTCCCAACTAACAACAACATTGGAAGAAGAATCAAGGTTGGGTAGGAGGCTAAATGCATGCATGAGAAAGAGAAAAACTAAACGTTCTGTTGCACAGAAAGCCTTTGTAGCATGCCCAAGTGACTCAAATGCTAATGTTACAGAAATTAAGTGTAAGGTATAAAGTTTTCTATTAGCCCAGAGAATATTATATTAGCATTAGTTGCAGGATGCAATTAGCCTTTTATAGTACCTTTTGTTTGTTTGTGCTCAAGGTACTTTACACAGTGTTTTGGCACCACAGCACTTGACAGACAACATAGATTCAGCAGCAGCCAGGCCCCGTGGAAGGACCCTGACGCTGTAATGAGTATTCATAAAAGCACAGCTATCAGCAATTGTTTTAAAACTGCATGCCCTGCCCTTCACACTGCATCTTCCATAAAGAAACAATTAGTAATCCCCGTCCAAATTCTTAGGCTCAGTATGGCCTAAAGGCTGCCTTCTCCCTTGCATTCTATTGCCATCTCTCTAGTCCACAAACCGTATCATTGAGGCACTGGGCTCAGTCAGCAGAGGACAGAGAAACACAGGCTCAGCGTTATGAAATTGCCTCCAGTCCCTCAACAAAGTTCCTAAAATGCAAGTACTGTTTTTTTTAAACAAGGGTGAAAGATTATTAAAAATCTACCTGTTTCTGTTGATTCTTGAGGCTCAGGTTTAGGCAAGAAAAGCAGGCAGGCTTAGATAATGTTGGTCATTCAGCAGGTTCTGACCAGTTCTGGAGAACTGGTAGTGGAAATTTTGAGAAGTTCAGAGAACCAGTAAATACCACCACTGATTGCCCACCCACCCTCGTCTATTCTCTGCCTCCTGAGCCCCAGCTGATCCGGAGGAAATGGAGATTTTACGGTATCCTTCCCCTGCCATGCCCACCAAGCCATGCCTGCCAAGCCATGCCCGCCAAGCCACACCTACAGAACTGGTAGCAAAAAAAATTGAATCCCACCACTAGTGATCACGTTGATGAAGATGATTCAAGATGACCGTGGAACCACTAGCTCATGCAATTAAGGAGAGTACCAAGGCATACAATCCATTTGAGGACCAAGAAAATAAATGTTGCTCTGCTGTCACAGTCTACACAAGTGGAGCACAAGTGGAGTAAGTGTGTTTATTTCAACCAACCAACCCCGAAGTCATTCCCCAGGTCCCAACTCCATGTATGGAGTCTTTTAAAGTCCACTCCAAGCATCTTGGAAAGAATGAAGGCAATGGGAGCAAAATGTGTCTTTTATGTGCTGGCAGCCCAGGAATGACACTGGCAGGACGACAGGCCCCACAACATTCTGGGTTCAAGGTGCAGCAATAGCAAATGTGGTTTCAATGGGTTCAAGGCAAAAATGAAGGCAACACAATTCCATATTTTCATGATGAAGGCAACTTGACTTCAATGAGTGCAAGGCATGATGATGGTAACACAATCTCACCCATTCAAGGCAATGGGTGAAGAATATCCACCAATCAACTGATTATGAATGGTTGGCTCTGACAATCACCAGGTTCCAAGCACTAAGTTAAATAGGTGCCGACTAGTGCCGACCTTGCCAGATGGGGCCTCCTCGTGAGTAGCCTTGTCGACCTCTATTGCACTTCCCTCCACTCAGCCCTGTGGAACTTGATATCGGTATGGGTGGCAACTCTCCATTTGTGCTGACCAGCTGCAGCTTCACCTCTCCTCTGGCCTATGCAACCAGCTGTTCATCTGGACATTCTCTCTCGAATTCCCCTGGTGTTTCTGGCACAGCTTCATTCCATCTGATTCTGCCACAGAGCCTTCCATGTCACCCTGGTGCTCCCCAACATCTCCCTCAGATGCTACGTGGAAATGATCTTTGGAGAGAGGAAGGAGAGATGCTGCCTAGGGAATGGTCAGAACCCATTGCCCACAGCTGAATAATAGGTAGAACAAATAGTTCCAAAGGAACTCTCCTTACCTTCTCAGGCTGTAGGTAACAACTGGAGAATTGTACTTTCAGTTTTGCAAGATTCTATTTTATTTATTTAGAAAATTTATATTGCCACCTATTTTCACATGGCGACTCAAGGAGGCTTACAAGAATATAGCAATAAAATTTACATGTGGATGTGGGTAAGGATAGAATGGGAGGTGTTGGAAATGAAAAATGAAAGAAGTACTTGAGTTTAATGGTTTTATAGAAAGGTTTGGATATTTGGATAAAAAAGAGATAAATTAAAGGTCTGAATAGATAGATAAAGCAATGAGACTTTTAGTTGGGGAATCCTAATTGATTAACTTACCTGGCTCTAACACAGTTTGAAACCCTGCAAGTAGTAAAATAACCGAAATTTGGAATGAGCTACATTGTTTAAGATTTACAGATGATGGGAAGCTGTGTTAATGTAGTGGGTTTATTGATCTTTCTTGTTTTTCTTTTTTTTTTTCTGTGTGTGTTTTTTTCTTTTCTATTTTTTACTATTCCCTTTTTTTTGTTTTTCTTTTATTTTTTTAACTTTAAAGCTAGCTGGCTTTATTATACTCAAGTGCTTGTTAAAGAACTATGCCGGGTATGGGACCTGGGAAGCCGTAAGGGGGTTAGGGAGGGGGGATTATAGGGGGGAGGGGGGAGGGTGGAATTACAGTTTCAATTCTTAGAACAATAAGAATTCACTTGTATACTGCGGCTCGTTTTCCTTTTTTTTTTTCTTTTTCTCTTTTATTTTCTAAAAAATAAACTGAATAGATTAATTGTAGGGATACACCAAAGTGAGGAGAAGAGGGAAAGAAGAGGGAGAAGTAAAGAGGGAGCGAGAGGGGAATGTAAGGAGGGTGAGATGGAGGGAGGGGGAGATGTCTGAGGGGGAAGGGAAGTAGAAGAGGGGAATGCTGGAGGGGAGAAATGAAAGTTGGAGGGGGAGAAGAAAGGGTGTATGGGGGATTGAAGTGTCATGTTGGGTTTTTGTTTTTTTTATGGTGGATTTTTTCCTTTTTTTTGTTTTTTGTTACGCACAGTATATAAGTGATTGTATAAAATGAAAATGAAAATGAAATAAAATTAATAAAAAGAAAAGAATATAGCAATAAGACTTATATACTGCTTTGCAGTGCTTTATAGCTCTCTCTTAGTGGTTTACAGAGTCAGCATATTGCCCCCAACAATCTAGGTCCTCATTTTACCCACCTCAGGAGGATGGAAAGCTGAGTCAATCTTGAACCTTGTGAGATTCGATCTGCCAAATTGCAGGCAGCTAGGAGTCAGCAGAAGTATCCTGCAGTACTGCATTCTAACCACTGCGCCACCAAGAAAATAAACAAATAATAAATTAATATAATAATATAATAGCCCTACCCCATCCCCCGCTCTGGTGACAATACCTCATGCAAGCCACTCTGGGTTCTCCAGGCCTGCTGGCAGAACCAGGTCTTCAGCATCTTCCAGAAGAATGTTAGTGTGGCGGCCATTCTAATCTCTGGGGGAATCATGTTCCAGAGAGAGGGAATCACCACGGAGAAGGCCCTTTTTCTGGGTCCCACCAGGTGTATCTCCCTAGGGGATGGGACGCACAATTCCTTGCCTCCCTGCTCTAATGGGTTGGGTAGATGTGACCGACAAGAGACGGTCCCTCAGATAACCTGGTCCCAGGGCATGAAGGGCTTTAAGGGTGACAACCAGCACCTTGAATTGCATCCAAAAGCAAATTCATATAGCTTTACAGTAAAATAGGGTTAACTTATTTGGTTGTGTCCCTTGTCCTGTCTTCCTGATATCAATCTTGCAACTCTTTCAGCTTCTCAACAAGGGTGAGAATGATGGGTGAACAATATGGCAAGGCATGAAAATATCTCTTAGAACAGGGGTGTCCAAACTTGGAAACTTTAAGTCTTGTGGACTTCAACTCCCAGAATTCCTCAGCCAGCCATGAGTTGAAGTCCACAAGTCTTAAAGTTCCCAAGTTTGGACACCCCTGTCTTAGAAAAAGACGTTACTGCTATATCTTTGAGTTGATTATCTATAACCCATTGGGTTTACATTTTGGATGTTTTTGTCATCAATATGCCAGAGACATATTGCTATTCTGATTAATTTTCTGTAAAGCAGAGTAGGCCTGTTGATCAAGTTTACTTATGGGCTATAGAGTTACAGTTACACTTTAAAAATGATTATACTTTATTACTTTGCATACTAAAGGGCTTTCCACCACAATGCTGACCACTTTTCAGATGATGCCATATTAAAAAAAGAAGTGAGGGAGAGTAGAGAGTAAGACTTCAGAAACTGATGCTAACAGATTAATCTGCTAACAGATTAAAAAAAGTTTCTTCAAGTGGGTCTTCTACATTCACTCCATTGCCATCATCTCACCACCACCACCCCACCCCATCTCTCACCAACAAGCCTATTCTTTGATCATATTTCTTCCTGACATTGAAACACCAAGAACAAGTGGTGTTTCAAGCATAGTATAGCATAGCTCAACTGTTTTCCCTTGGTAAAATCAATGTGAGAATTCAAAGGCTTGGACTGAATGGCTGCAGCTTCTGGAGTAATAAAAATCAACACACATACAATGCCCTGCTCTCTTGCAGCCATTCCACATCAATATTTTCAGTGCATGTTATAGTACCCTGTTTTCCCGAAAATAAGACCTCCCCAGATAATAAGCCCAATCGGACCTTTGAGCAGGTGCGCTAAAATAAGACCTCCCCTGAAAATAAGCCCTCCCCGAAAACATTGCAACACAGCAGCAGCCATGAGGTGACCCCGCTCGCCACCTCCTGCACCTCAAAAATGATAAAACTCCCCAAAAATAAGGCCAAGTGCTTATTTCAAGGGGTTAAAAAAAATAAGACCCGGTCTTATTTTCGGGAAAACATGGTATATGTCCAGGTACTTATTGGAGGAAGACTCTCTACTGTGAAAACATCTTGACTATAGAAAAGGCTGTGCATCTGTAATACGGAAAGGATAGCATGGTATCCAAGCATTTTCATCTTGGTGGCAGTTTGCATGGTATAGCCTTGATTTGTAGTGGAGGAGAAGGAGTAGGCCCCATTAGTAACATATACAGCCCTTACCCAGCCACTGTCAAAGAGATATAAAAACTGTCCTCATTAGGGTTATTTTGGCACCCCAGTCAGATTACTCTATGGGATGCTATCAGTTACTACACAGATGACCTGTCATGGTTTTTTGAGGCCAGAAGCTGGGAGATGGGGTGAGGAAAAGTTCAATTAGAGAAGAAAGGAAAATGAAACCTGACAGGGTTTTAAATGAGGAGAAAGGGTGAATTGTGAAACTGTCTAGAAAAATTAAACTCAGATTCAATGAGATGATGATGATGACGACGACAGCAGCAATATTAGTATTATCTTTGCACCACCAAATCTCCAAGTGTCATGGTGGTAGATTAAAATATATTGAAAATTTGTGAGACTGTAATACAATACACATTGAAAAAGAACTTACTTGCTGCATTGGGAGACCTGGTCAAGCACTTTACATGCAGTCAGTAGAAAAGCAGAGCATTCCCAAATTCCAGTGTTGTTTAAAAGTAAGAAAAAGTCCAAACTTGGTTCCACTTTCAAATAATCCAATGTAGGACCTCTAAAAATACTTAAATAAACCAAGATTATAGAGTAAGGCAGGTCTGGATCAGTCCCATCTGTCACTGTGGCTGCCCCCCTGAAACACCACAAACCCCAGATTAGATTGGCCCTGCCAGCCCTCTATAAAATATTGAAAAGGATCTGCTCCATGGCCTGGAAGTCAGATTGCTCACTCATAGGTTTTGGATATATATATATATATATATATATATATATATATATATATATATATATATATATATATATATATATATATATATATATATATATATATATATATATATATATATATATATATATATACATATATATATATATATATACATATATACATACATACATACATACATACATACATACATACATACATACACATACACATACATACATACATACATACATACATACATACATACATACATACATATATTTGTTAGTGGGCTGCTGTAGATTCTTACCTTTTGTTAATATTGTTCTTCCAAATTGCTTCCAGTGTGTTGTTAGCCATTCAGAGACATATTCAAAAGGCAGTAGCCATATAGATTGGTGCAAAAAATGTATAAACAAACAAATAGGGCCATGATGGCGAACCTATGGCATGCGTGCCAGAGGTGGCACGCAGAGTCCTCTCTGTGGGCATGTGCAGCGGCGTCAGCTGCTCTTCTGGTTTCCAGCACATACATGCGCGCTAGCCAGCTGATTTTCACAGGTGCCAAAGCGCCAGAAAAACCCCTAAAAATGGCCCAAAAAACGCCCAAAAAACAGGCTGCTTTCCAAACTGTTTTTTTGAGCTGTTTTGGGGCCTTCTCCGGGATATTTTCCAGACTGTTTTCCAGCCATTTTTGAGCCAAAAATGGCCCAGAAAATAGCCTGAAAAACAGCCTGAAAACACCCTGAAAAATGGGCTGAAAACGGCCAAAACTGCCCAAAAAGCAGACATGCACACACTGGTCAGCTGATCTTCAGGTTTCTGGCGCTCCAGCACGCACCTATACACACTCCAGCACGCACCTATACACACTCATGCATGTGCGTTCCAGTTTGGGCATTCAGTGCCAAAAAGGTTCACCATCACTGGTATAGGGGAAGCTAGTTTAATCTCATTCAGCTTTTCTTGAGGCTGAACCAGAGGTGCTATTCTACCAGTTCAGCCCCTTTCACCCGAACTGGTAACGGAAATGGCTGGTGGCCCCGCACACCTGCAACCAGTTCTATGGCATCCCATTTAGCCCCTTTTTTTCACCAAAACCGCATGCACGGAGGTGGCGCGAGCGCCCTCACATTTGCGAACCGGTAGGGAAGGCAAGTGTATACCACCCCTGAAATGAACAGAACTACCTCTAGAATTAATTGTCACTCCAAACAGAAGACAGCAGACCCACCAATGTGCACACATGCACATATACAACCTAAACGTGCAGTTTTTGTCATTTTGCCATTTCATTCCTTTTAGTTGGGCTCGGGGGGAAAAAACAATGAACGAAAAAGGCTGCAAAAGGATTGCATGTTAAAGACCTTTCAGGGGTACAAAATTAAATGATCCCCAAGTGTCATAATTCAGAATTCAAGATAACAACTACCCTCCTTCAGGTATATTGATTGCAGTAGCCATTATCTACACCTACTGGGAATCAGAATGGTTTGCATTCAAGACACCTAGAAGTCACCTGGCTGAAGACAAATTTCACTAGAATATTTCTTACCTTCTTGCCTGAAGGTACCCCTTTCATATATGCAGCTGTGTGCAAGAAATGTTCTCCTCCTGTAGTATTTTTAGTGTAAACCTAGCAAAACAATGTGGTATCCATGCAATGCTGATGGCATTCCCGTTATTTCATTGCAGAATCACTTATTATAGCTAAAGAACTGGGACATGATTCTTTGTCAATAATTCCACACTTGGGGAGAAATGTTTACTGTGCTAGCTAGCAAGCACAGCCAAAAAAACAGGAAATTAATCCAATATCAGGTTCACCCCAACCAAATAGACTTATTTCAGATGCCCCTGGACTGAAATTATTAATGAATTGTACGCCTTGGAATCTCATTCAAGCCTAAATTTAGTGCAAAATAAAAATTAATCATTAGACGGGTGTTGTGGCCCAGCAAGAGCCATTGGAGCTGCTGACAGACTCCGATAGCGAGGGACCCTATGAGTCGGCTCTGGACAATGTGCAGGGTTCAGACTCTGAGCAGGGACCAGAGAGGCTGGTTGGCCACCAGGAGGCCCCTGAGGCATAGAGCAATGGTGAAAGCCAAAGGGAATTTGTCCCTGACGTCAGGCTCTGGAGTAGTGGTGAAGACGCCAGGCCCTGGAACAGTGGGGAGGAGCAAATGGAAGTGGTCCCGGATGCCAGGCAGAGACGGGCAGATAAATGCCGGCAGCAATTACGGAGACATAGAAGATAATCGGGCCCAGGTGGTTGTGATTAGGCTCCTCCCAAGAAAGTATATAAGAAGAGACTTTGGGAGAAGATCTTTTGCAGGACACAACCATTTTACTAAAGCTGGAGAAGCTCTTGTGTGTATTTCTTATCTGTTGGAGTCTGGGTTGCTGCCAAAGTCTTGTCTGTGAGTAATTACTGTGAATAAATTGGCTAACAGTAACCTTATGCTGGCGTGACTCACCGTAAAGAGGGGGGTCAGAACAGACGGGGTTATCTTAAACCAGAGCTTCTGCTTAAAAGTCTACCTCATGTCACATAAAACTCTGAATCTTTAGAACTAACTGGGGTTGGTTGCATTCAGCCACTTTATTGCCACAATTTTCTTTCTTGGTTTTTAATTCAGTTCCATTTTTTCCAATAGCTTGAGGCATTCTTGTAAAGTTTGTACAAATCTAGACATTTTTCCCAATAGAAATCTAGAACCTGCTCATGTTCACTAAAACAAGTGATGTACACAGGAACATTGTTTCTGATGCAGGAGATAAATTGTTGCCCATCTAACAAGGGAAAAGACCCATTTGCAAACTACCATGTCTTCCTATCTACATACATTTTTTTTTCTTCACCCTTCAGTTTTTACCAGTTGGCCCTGTCAACTAGGCCTGCAATTTTTTTTCTAATGCTCTTCCTGGGTTGCAAATTCTTCCTAGGATCAGTGGAGACATAGGCTGAGCCATTCCAACAGAATAAATATGTGAACCAAGGCAGGGGTGGGCTTCAAAAACTTGAGCAACGGGTTCTCTGTCCGGTTGCTGGGTGGGTGTGGCCATGAGGTGCCTGGCCTAGTCGGCCTCCTGCACCATGGTGGGGGGCATTTTCATGCTCCTCAGGCTCCAGAGGCTTTCCTCAAGGCTCTAGGAGGGTGAAAACAGCCTCCCCCAGGCTCCGGAGCAGAGGTGAAATTCAGCAGCTTCTGACAGGTTATGGGGAACCGGTAGTGGAAATTTTGAGTAGTGTGGAGAACCGGCAAATACTACCTCTGGCTGACCCCAGAGTGGGATGGCAATGGAGATTTTGCAGTATCCTTTCCTGCCACGCCCACCAAGCCACACCCACAGAACCAGTAGTAAACAAATTTGAATTTCACCACTGCTCCGGAGGCCCGTTTTTCGCCCTCCCTGAGCCTCCGTGTGGGCCCTGTACTTACCTGGCATCCCAAATGGGCCACATGGGGACTCCTTGGAGGGACGGGGCAGGGTGGGAGGAGCCAGCCAGCGGTGGGATTTGTGGGTTCTCTCAACTGGGCCTATTCTTAGCTAGAGGTTCTCCCAAACTCGGGCAAACCCACAGCAGCCCACCCCTGAACCAAGGGCAATTAAGCTTAAGAGGAGAAACAACAATTCAGAAATCCAAAATAATTTAGAAAATTACGTTTGGACAGCAGGTAAGGGTATTTTTCCTGCTTACATGCGGTAATTTTGCAAGAACGTATACTCATTGCAAGGAACTTGTTGAATATTGGAAAGTCCTTGACTTACGACCTAGCGGCTAGCAACAAGCCAAGCCGCGTCCTAATTGGCCAGGACGCGGCTTGGCTAAGCACGGGCCGCTAGGGGCGCGCCTATTGGTTTTCCCTGCTTGACAGCTCTGTATAAATAGCTGTCAAGCAGGGAAGGTGCTGAACCGCTACTTGTGTACATAGTTGATTGTTCTACAATAAACGAAGCTGTTCTCACCTCAGACTGCCTCCTGCCTCATCCTTCGTCTGGACCCACAATAGAACTGATTATCAAAGTTTCAGGTTTGATGAAAGAATCTCTTCTCTGCTCAGCAGTACTACATAGCGTAGCATGTAAATCGCTGCCACAACTGGGCTGATCTTTCAGAAGATAATTTTTAAAAGCATGGTATCATGCGAATGTATGGAGGATAAGGCTATCATAAGCTGCTATGGTGTAGGTAGAGGATAAGGCACAAAAACCTGGTTTTGTCATCAAGCTTGGAGCCCTGGGCATGTGGGAGAAACCTGTTACACGATTATATTATGTTGTTAGCTGGCTTTTCTGTTTTCCAAGCTCCTATATAATTTTGTTATATTGCATTTACTCTGTTTGTAAGCCACTCAGAATCATACACTTGAAATGGGTGCTCATATACATAAATTCAATAAATAAATAAATAAATCTTGATGGCTATATACCACCTCCTGTGCCAAAATAACATGCCAATGAATGTCAGGAAAGGCATATTCTTATTGCTTATCATCCATCTTGTGGGTTTCCCAACGGCATTTGACCAGCCATTAACCTCTTCCAAATACAGCTCTTCTTATAAGTAATGTTATGTGTAATTATGCATAACATATATCTACTGCCTTTGCAAATTCTGTTTGATAGCATATGTTATTACAGGGCTTTGAGGAGGTTTGTTTTGCCATCATTAAAAAGTGAGAATTCCATAATTTTTAATGATGTGTTTCTACATTAATTACTTTGTTCTTATGGAATAGTTTTATCTCCTAGGATGGTATCAAAGTAATAAAGAGCTCTCCCTTGCTGCTAGAGGGAGCTGTGAAGAAACCGCAGCAACATCCCTCATTCTTCTGCACCATATTTAAAAGCACTAAAATATTTTTTTTAGAAGAAGTTTCTATGCAAAGCTGCAGAAGAAGGGCAGAAGATTGCAAAAATCTGGCACAGATCCACTCAGCTAGGAGTTGCAGCCCAACAGACCTTGGAGGCACCATAAAGGAAATGTAAATGCACCATAATGTTAATGCAGGCCTTAGAAAAAAGACCAATCAAAAAACTTTTTAAAAATATATTCCTGAACTTCACTCTGAGCATTCTTTGTGTTTATCATGATAACTAAAATTCCTTTTTTTTTTTTTTTGGCCTATAATTATAGCTATAATAAAATGCCAAAATTACTATTAGAGATGCTGCTGCCACAAAAGATAGATTAATAATGGATTTTTTTGAATCCCCTTTCAACCCTACTAGAAAGCATATAACACATATGCAGGTGCAACCTCAGACAGGGGGTCCACCTATGCATTGAGGGTGTGGCATGTAAAGTTGTCAACAAGCTCAATGATCAGAGGAACAAAAGAAAGAGGAAGGAAACCGCACACAGTCTGAACACACAATGAATCAGAAAAGAAAATTCTCACTGTTTCTAGCAGTGCCTCTCAATCTTCCTCCCCCTTCTGAGTTCACGGTAGGCCAATGCAACATGTTTAAGTTTTAAAAATGATGCTTTCAAGACTGCCCTGCGGTGCAGTAAATTTGAAAATGTTCTTCATAATAATCAGGATCAACATGGACTGTAATGGTCTTCAAAACTCATTGGGTAATGTTATTAGCTATCCAGCGCAGATGCAAGCAAGGATGATGTCACACTTTTCTTCCCTGCTCTGAAATCTGAGTCAGGCGCCAGGGAACGAAACCAATTGTGCTGCATCTGATCAGATTAAAGCTCCTGGCAGCTGGTGATCAATAAGACAGCGGTTGGACTAATCCAAAAATCACTGAAAACAGATCAAAGGAGCCCTTTTTGCAGTTTCTGGAAGCCCAGGCGATTGGAAATGCTGGAAATCATTCAGCTAGCTTAATGCCACTGACTTCCCAGTGACATCTTTCTATAAAACACCATTCTTACACAAATAAGGAGGGAAATGTGCAGGTAATGACTACTTTGCATAAATAGATCAGTACTTTGTGTCTTTTTTGTGTGTAACAAAGAGCAAAGGGAGGTTTGGCTTTAATCGCTGGGTTTAAGCAAAAGGATGAATTGAAAGTAAATAGGCAGGGAATGGGACAATATAGCGGAATACAAGCAGAGCATTGTTGGTGCAGAGTGGGTTAAGAAAACCCAGGTAGTACTCAAAATACAAATTCATAGGCACCTGTATCCTATAGTAAAAGACAGAGAAAGCCTTCTCTCTCCCACTCACATATTTATGCTGTCTGCTCATTTATCCGGATTGCTGCTGCCTACTTTCTAGAGATATATGACTGTCTGGTTTGGTTCTGCAACCCAACAAGACAGACACAGACTTCAGAGCAATGGTGGGTTGCTAACCGGTTTACTACTGGTTCACTCATGCTCGTGTATGCACTCACACACGTGCGCAATACTTTTGCACATGCACAGAAGCATCCAGGTGGGTGGACAGAGCCTCCCGCAGCTGACATTATCATTTTGGCCGAACCAGGCCAAACCAGGAGCGACCTACCTCTGCTTCAGGGGATAATTAGAACTGCAGAAAAAACAATTACTACCAACCTGCCTTCTATTGACGATCTGTATATGCACAAGTCAAAAAGAGGGCTGTAAAAATATTTACAGAGCCCTCACATCCTGGACATAAATTGTTTCAATTTATACCCTCAAAATGACACTATAGGGCACTGCACACCAGAAGAACTAGACACAAGAACAGTTTTTCCCCGAACACCATCACTCTGCTAAACAAATAATTCCCTCAACACTATCAAACTATTTACTAAGTCTGCATTACTATTACTATTAATCTTCTCATTGTTCCTATCACCCATCTCCTCTCACTTATAACTTAATTGTTTCCTAGCATGATTTGATTGCTAACTTCTATCCTATGACTATCATTAAGTGTTGTACCTTAGAATTCGTGACAAATGTATCTTTCTCTTATGTACACTGAGAGTATATGCACCAAAGACAAATTCCTTGTGTGTCCAATCACACTTGGCCAACAAAGAATTCTATGCTATGCTATGCTATGCTATGCTATGCTATGCTATGCTGTGAACAAACATGTAATAGAGAGTAGTTTCTCCTGGACAACAAAGGACAGCATTTGTCATACAAAACTCTCTAGGAGGACATACTTGTTTCTAGGCACTACAAACACTTTGTAGCTTTTCAAAACTAGCTCTGAATCTCTGTGATCTCAAAACATTACTTCTGTTTGAAATTCAATTTATAGATCATAAACTGATTTAATTTCTGACTAAGATGAGGTGGTTTTAAAATTGAAGTAAAATAAGCCCTTTTTTTCTTGAAACAATGTGATTCTTTGCAGTTTATGGACCACTTTTTCCCCTTTTGAAGAAATTCTTTCTTATGTCTCCATCGTAGAGACTTCAGCCATTATAGCAAGCCTTTAAAGTTGGCTAGAAAGCCTCTTGGAATTAAACAGATGCCTGCAACTTGAAGTAAAGATGGTGAGGATCATTTCTTTTATCATCATTTGTGGAAACGATAATAGTATGGAAGTAGCTTTGAAAATACATATCAAGAGCCACTTTGCTGCCCTGTTAATTTTTTATTTTCTCTGTTGTTGTTGTTGTTTACTTAAAAGAGGTTCATTTGGGTGTTTCAGCCTTTTTTTTCTGGTAATGAAGGGTTGTTGTTTTTGTTGTTTACTTTGTTTTTCAGCTCTAGAGCTAAGCATACTGATTTCCCTAGCATCCATAATCGTATGTAAAACAATAAATTGTGGTCATGGTATTTGTATCTTCAAGATCATAGCCCTTGCTACCATCGTCTTCTTGAGACTTTGTCCTCTTGGTGCTTTTCAAAGGGACTGAAATTACAACTCTCAGTATTGCTAACCAGCCCACTCCACAGAATCCTCAGAACTGTGGTCATAAAATATCTGAAGAGCAATAGATTCATAAAGGGAGAGTACCACACTTAGATACAATAACAGAGTTGGAAAGGACGTTGGAAGTCTTCTAGTCCAGCCCCCTACTCAGGCAGGAAACCCTATACCTATGGTGGCGAACCTATGGCATGCGTGCCAGAAGTAGCACACAGAGCCATGTCTTCTGGCACGACAGCCATCACCCATTGTTCTTCTGGGTTCCACCACACTGGCCAGCTGGTTTTTGCACCTGTGAGAGTGCTAGAGACCAGAAAAGCAGCTCCCTGGTGCACATGTGCATGCCAGGAAAACTGAGCTTATGGTTTCTGGAGCACACATGCATGCTGGTAGCTGATCTTTGCATGTGCATGCATACTAGAAACAGCATGTGCACCAGGCAACTGCTCTTTCAGTTTCCGGCGCTCCCTTGCATACATGCGTGCATGCACTCCCGTTTTGGCACTCAGTGCTGAAAAGGTTTGCCAATACTGCCCTACACCATTTCAGACAAATGGATATCTAATCTTGTCTTTAACACTTGTTGGATCATTTATAAATTCTGGAGGCAAGTTCTTCCACTGATTAATTGTTCTAACTGTCAGGAAATTTATCATTAGTTCTAAGTTGCTTCTCTCCTTAATTAGTTTCCCCCCTTTGCTTCTTGTTCTACCCTCAGGTGCTTTGGAGAATAGTTTGACTCCCTCTTCTTTGTGGCAGCCCCTGAGATATTGGAACACTGCTATCATGTCTCCCCTGGTCCTTCTTTTCATTAAACTAGACATACCCAGTCCTGCAACCGTTCTTCGTATGTTTTAGCCTTCAATGCTCTAATCATCTTTGTTGCTCTTCTCTGCACTCTTTCTAGAGTCTCAATATCTTTTTTACATCATGGTGACCAAAACTGAATGCAGTATTCCAAGTGTGGCCTTACCACACTTATAAACATTAAACACTAAATGTTATGTTTTTCCCCTTAACTTCTCTGTATATGAGGGAAGAAGGGAAATTTTGAAATCAAACACATGAGAGATAAATTTACAGTAGACTGGCTACTTATGCCTCCTTCCAAGTGTCATCCCCCCCACCCCCCACATTTACATTAAGTCGACAATGTTCCCCCCCCCCCCCCTGAAAATCATGTTTTCTTCATGGTTCTGCACTCTTTGAAATGAAAGCCCTGAGTACTCCGGGCTTGAAAAACTGCATTGTTTCCATGCATTGTTGTGTCTATTTCTCTGCTGAAATGAAATTAGGCAATCATCAGTATGTTAAAATAACATAGCCATGCTGTTTGCAAAGGGGAAAAAACCTTTCATCATTGGCAAAGAAGCACTAATAGAAAGATCCCTATCTCTCTCTTGTGTCTCTCTCCCTCTCCCTCCCTCTCTCTCTTCCCCCTCTCTCCCTCCCTCTCTTCCCCCCTCTCTCTCCCCCTCTCTCTCCCTCCCTTCCCTTCTCTCTCTCCTTCTCTCTCCGCCTCTCCCTCCCTCTCTCCCTCCCGCTCTCCACCTACCTCCCTCTCTCCCCCCCCACTCTCCCTCCCTCCCCCTCTCTCTCTTCCTCTCTCTCCTCCTCTCTCTCCCATCCTCCTACCCCTCTCTCCCTCCCTCTCCATCCTCCTTCCCTCCTCTCTCTCTCCCTCCCTCCCTCCCTCTATTCCCCTCTCTCTCCCCACCAAAGCCAAGGTCACCACCCAAGAAGTGATAACAAAGATTGTATTTCTCACATCACACAGCCTCCTCTTAAATGCTAATATTACAGCCTCCTCTACCAAAGGGAAAATTCTTTTCTTCAAAATTAACAGCAGTGTCTTTAGGAACCCTCAGGAAAAGTGGTTTATGGGACCCTTGCCTCAAGAAATCTAAAAAAACTGGACAAACATTTTGTAACATGATCATGTAGCCAAGTGGTGGAAAAATACTTGTCAGCTCTGTGTAATTTATTCCTCATCAGAGATTTTCAGTAATAACAACAGGGCTTGCCAACACCAAATTTCCACTCTGTTCACATAATACTAACCCTATTTTATCCCCATGTTACAATAGCAAATCCGGTTTGGTAGAGTGGTCATCAGGCTAGAAGATGGGAGACCATGAGTTCCAATCTCATCTTAGGCAAAAAGCAAATAGGGTGACCTTGGGAACTCACTTTCTCCCAGCCCTAGGAAGCAGCAATTGGAACCACTTCTGAAATCTTGCCAAGAAAACTGCAGGGATTAGTCCAGGGAGTTGCCAGGAGTCAGCACTGACTTGAAGGCATTAAATTAGTAAATACTTTCAGTAGTTTTATCCCAAGACTTCGTGTACCATGAAAAAAAAAAACTCTAATCTGTTTTAGGATTACATCTTTCCATTCAGGACAGCGTGTTCAGGTGACCAGGCTAGTCCTGAATTTCATTGGTAAATTCCTCAAATGATATTCACACAAGGAGTTGTATCTCAGAAACAAATGTCATACATTAGTGAACTGCTATCTTTAAACTATATATTTGCCTGCGATCACATTTAGTTACCATATTTTTCGGAGTATAAGACCCACCAAGATTTTGAAGAGGTAAACTAAAAAAAAAAAGTGTTTGCACTCTGCAGACCTCTCAAACCTTCTGCATGCCTCTTTTTTTTGTGTGTGAAAAACGGGGCATGCAGAGAGTTTGAGAGGCCTGCAAAGTGCTCCTGGGGGATCTGGGGGGGGGGGGGCAAAAACGAGCAAAAAACACCATGGTTTTTTTTGCCAAAAGGCATGCATAGCCTTTAGGAGGCTTATAGAATGCTCCTGGCAGCTGGGCAGGGGAACAAAAACAAGCAGAAAACAGCCCATGTTTCATTTATTTTTGCTTTCCTCAGCCCCCAGGAGCACCTTGCAGGCCTCCCAAACCTCTACAAGTCCATTTTTGTGAAGGAGGCGGGGCTTTGGGAAGACAAAAATGCTGTATTCAGTGTATAAGACACACCCAGATTTTCACCCACTTTTTTTGGGGGGGAAGGTGTGTCTTATACTCTGAAAAATACAGTAGCTAAGTTCAAAACACAAAGGAAATCAACTGTTACATTGGGCAGACTTGCCCAAAAGTCAGCTAATAAGAAGAATTCTAAAATGTAATTAGAGAACACAACATATGCAATATCAGAATTGCCACATCTTTCTCTTTGGGAGACTAGGCTATGAGGTTTAGATAACAGCTAGAACCAATCCAATTTGTGTCAGAAGCCATGTTAAAGATTTACATATTCTATCCAATCCTATCCATTTACCCTTCTCACACTTTTTTTTTCATTTTTTATGAGTAATTCTATTTATATTACAATTTACTCATTTTTAGATTTATTTCCATCTGTTACAAAAATGAACTATGTCTGGGGTATGTTGGACAAAATTCTGATGAGAAAGGTACAAGTGATATTGTATAAAATTTAGAAACCTTGCCTATGAATTTCCATATTTTTTATGAATGTGAAGTTAAATTGTGATAATAAAAAGTATGTTGGAAGCATGAATGAGGCCGAGATTAAGAGACTGCACAATCCTGAGCTAGAAAGAGTAGAGGAAAACAGGTCTAGGATAGCTGTTATCCTAGAATCTCCCAGGATATAGCTAGTAGATTAAAAAGTTATAGCTTTAGTTTAACAAAATTCTCTCCATTACACCATTAGGTGTAAGGATTGAACTTGATTGGATTTCACTGTGTTGTCTCTAGCCTTGGGCCTGAAAACAAATTGCTCAATAAATGATTTAACATTGAACATAGAATAAGCCAGGGATTTGTGAGGGTCCTCTGGTTATTTAATGTGTTTATGGATATTTTTTATTTATTTATTATTTAGTTTATCAAGCATGAATTAGATAACAGATGTAAGTATAAACATGATTATGAATACATGAAATGAATACAAATACAAGGGAATATTAGGACAGGGATGGTAGGCATGCTGGTGCGCTTATCCATGCCCCTTAAGGACCTTTTAGTAACAGGGTGAGGTCGACTATAGACAGTCTAAGATTAAAGTTTTGGGGATTTAGAGAAGAAATCACAGTGTCAGTAGTGCATTCCAGGCAATTCACAACTCTGTTACTGAAGTCGTATTTTCTGCAATCAAGTTTGGAGCACTTTACCATAGGTTTGTACCTATTGAGTGCTCGTGGGTTGTTGTGGTTGAAGCTGATGTATTCATTGACAGGTAGGACATTGTAGCAGATAATTTTATGTACTATGCTTAGGTCAGATCGAAGATGACAAAGTTCTAAGTTGTCTAAGCCAAAAATTTCAAGTCTGGTGACATAAGATATTCGGTTGCAATCAGAAGAGTGGAGGATTCTTCTCGTAAACTATCTCTGGACTCGTTTGATTGTATTAATGTCTGATATGCAGTGCGGATTCCAGACAGATGAACTGCATTCAAGAATTGGTCTAGCAAACTTGTATGCCCTAGTTTGCAGTTCAATATTATCGGAGAAGAAGCTTCACAAGATTAGGTTAACAGTCCTAATGCCTTTTTGGCAATGCTGCTACAGTGAGCTCTGGCACTGAGATCAGTATTCCAAGGTTCTTGGAGTCTTTACATGGTTATCTTTACCTGGTTATCTTTACATGGATATCCATGTAAGGAATGCTTGTAACGATATTAGAACTTTGTTTGTTGGAGGTGTGAAAATATGAGGGTTGAATGGCACGCAGTATCCCCACTTCCATAACTTTAATTTAAATAGGAAGATTTTAATAAATGGAAGTCAAATGATCATCGAAGGGAGCTCTTCTGTTACTTGCATTTATTCCTGCATATAATCATTACCATTCACTTTCTGACAACAATGGACAAGTTTCTTAAAGCTGTTATAAAAGAACTACATAGTTTGTCTCTTCAACCACATCCAGACTGGTCTTTTCACCTCTTCATCTGACAGATAGGTATTCTTTCAATTCTAGGAAAGGTGGAAGTCACATGATGCCAAATCTGGACTGTATGATGGATGGAATAAAATGGTGAGCTCCAACTTCACAATTTCTTCACAATTACTAGGCTTCTGAGATATAAAGCCTACCGTAGTATTATCATCTCCCAGCAAAATCTCCATCTTGTTCTTCCAAATTCCATTTAATCTTTGTTTCAAAATGTTGAGTGTTACAATATTGCACTCTGAGATGATAGTGGTGCCAGATTCTAGGAAAACCATGTGAATAACACCATCTGCTTTCCAAAAAAAAAGATGAGTGGTCCTAATGAAACTTGGGCTTTGTGTAGGTTTGTAATAATATTCATGGCCTGATGCTTGATTTCTGAGTCATAATGATGAGCCAATGTTTCCTCAACTGCCATGAAGGAATTCTTCACTTTCATTCTCATAGCTTGACAATTGCTAATAAATTTCAACTCTTGAAGTTTTCATCTATGCCTTCAGTCATGCAAGGAAACCACCTTACACAAACTTTCCAGTGCTAGAGAACTTCAACAATATGATACACATGTTCCTAAGAAATGCCAATTGACAGTAATTTCTCTTGGAGAGATCTCCTAATTTTCTTCGATCAGTTCATCTAACTTTCTAATGCAAAATGTGTTGATTGCTGTTCCAGGTTGTTCATTTCAGTCTCAGTCACATAAATCAGTTATTCCCAGGTCACCAAATTTACATTTCTTTAGCACAGTAAAACATAGTTCTCACAATACAATCAATACAGTCATTTTCTGCATTTGGCAGTGAATTGCAATTGAAGGGACTTTTGGGGTACTCAAAAATTTAGTCAAGGTACATTGCTTAAGTGCAGTGACTGCACTTTAAGTAATGTGAGTGCAGATTTCTATTTCATCAACAATAGTAATGCAACTTTTTTTTCACACCCAACTAAAATGACAGAGAAATAAATACTAAAGAATTTGTCAGAGCTTCTAACACATCAGTACTGCCATCTGTTGGTGACTCACTGGAATATTACTTTTCATTCAACCCTTGAATATGGATATTTGCATGTAGATAATGTTATTGGCTGAGAGTTTGAAAGAATGTTAGATGAATATGGATTTGAAAATTTGTTTTATCAGAGGTCAAGGTATTTATGACAAAAATGAATCACGATTATACATGAATGATAAAAATACTACAATTAGATGAATTTGTATATAATCTTTTACTAAAGATGATGAAATGTTGGTAGAAACACTTCTATGGTCAAACCAAGAGATGAGAAAATACTATTTATTTCTCTAATAACACTGATGGAATTATATACAAGAAAAGGTATAGCAGGCATAATTGGGGAGAGAACCTCAATTTGCAGGAAAAATGGGATGGATCCAATGGTCTCTTCATTTATATCTTCTACACAGTAATTCTAGTAGCAATATGGAAGAATGATATTAGAAAGGACCCAAAACTGATCTTATTTTCTACTCTTATTTTCAGGTTTTCTCTGTTATGTTGCTAATTGCTGGATATTTGAAAAACAATCACAGAATTATCAAAGTAGAGTTAACCAATTATTTTTACCAAGACCACAAACACATTCTAGGAGTCCTCGAACTATGGCCCATGCGCTGGATATGGGCTGCCGAAGCCATTAATCTGCCCCCTGCTGGACCACGAGGCTGCCCAACCCACATCACCCGGCCTACCTGCCTATATACCAATGCCCACCGGGGGGGGGGGGGGGGAGAGAGAGAGAGAGAGAGAGAGAGAGAGAGAGAGAGAGAGAGAGAGAGACAGACCCCATGGCAGCCACATCCCTTCATTAACCAGCTTTCCACCACCAGGAACAAAACAAAATTAAAGTTTAATTTGCATGTATTGTTTGGACTGCTAAATTGGCCATGTCCATCCAGTCACATGACCACCCAGCTGGTCTGGCTCCCCAACAATCTGAGGGGCCGTGAATTGGTCCCCTGTTTAAAAAGTGTGAGGACCCCTGTTCTAGGCTGTGTGGTACAATAGGGATAAGTTTTTCTAACAAGCTTATTCTAATCTAACTTGGTAGTTTCTTTGAAGAAGATCTTTTATCCCATTCTGCAAAGAGTCAATGTTTTATTTTTCCATTAGCAATTGACATGGTTCTTGAGTAAAAGAACATGTTGGGGTGAAGAAATGAGGGACTATAGAATATATTATTACTTAAGCATACATTTGTCACTGGAACTATTTTATTTAGAAATAGATATTCCATACATTCAGTTTAATCAAGTAAATTTAAATGCTATTAACATACTATATATGAGAAGCCATTTGATATAGCAATTAAAGACACTGAGCTAACCAGGAGGCTAACTTTCTGGTTTGTAATGGATTCTTGGTTTGTAAGATTTGTAATGGAATGTGAGAATGACCTTGGAAGATAGGGGAAGAGATACTGCCTAGGGGACAATCAGGTAAGAGGAAACTGCAACTAAGTAATGGCCAGACAAAGAAACTTAGAAAGGATCTATTCTAACTTATCAGGTAGTAAAAAGAGAGAGGAGGAGATTTGTACTCTCTAGACTTGCAAGATTTTATAAATGTGGTCTTACAATATAGTATAATTAGTTCATCTTACGTTTCCTGTCTGATTTACTTTGGAGATTGACATTATTAGCTTGAAAACAGAAACACAAAGATAATGTATGTATGTATGTATGTATGTATGTATGTATGTATGTATGTATGTATCAGGGGTGGGTTTCTCGCCCCGTTCCAACCGGTTCTGGTCCTTGGTTGTGCCTCATCATCAGTGTGGGTTTTTGTCTGCTTTCTTTGTGGAGGTTTGGTGGTGACATCCTGTGTGGGTCTTGTGAGTGTGGGCCTGGTGTCATTCCTCATGTTAGGGACTCATTTATCAATAAGGGCGGGCTTCCAAATGCCTGGCAGGCGGGAGGTATTGTCCCGCCTGTTCATGCTGTGTGGGCGTTTTTCTATCTCGATGGCTTCTCTGATTATTCTGTTGTTAAAATGTTCAGCCTTGGCAATAGTTCTGGTCTTTTAAAGTCAATTTTATGTCCTGTGGCTTTAAGGTGTTGGACCAGGGAAGAAGTTGGTTCCTCTTTTCTGATTGCATTTTTATCTTCTTCAATGCGTGCACTTATTCTTCTGTTGGTTTGTCCGATGTATGTGGTGGGGCAGGTGGTGCATGGGATTTCATATACTCCTTGATTTTCTAACTCAATTTTGTCTTTGGGGTTTCTTAGGATGGTGGATATTTTTCGGTTTGTGCAGAATGCTGTCTTGATGTTGTGTTTGTGGAGGATTTTGCTGATTCTGTCTTTGGTGCCAGAAGCCAGACCGCAACTGCACCATTAGCCACTTTAAACCCCTCCTATCCTTACATGAAACACAAACCCCCAACCAATCAGAACACACCTCCACCCAATCAGAACACAGCCAAGCTCCCACCCAATCAGCTCAAACCCCCACTGGCAGTTAAAAGAAAGAAACAGCCGAGATCTCACATTGCTCCTAGAAGCACGAAGCCTGAAGATGACGAATGAGACTCCGTTGAAACGTCGCCAAGACACTTCCAATCTTACGCGGGAGAAAACCTGAATAACCAAAGACAGACATGTGTGTGTGTGTGTGTGTGTGTGTGTATGTGTATATATGTATGTATGTATGTGTGTGTGTGTGTGTGTGTGTATGTATATATATATATATATATATATATATATATATATATATATATATATATATGTTATATTTATGCTGATAAATAAATAAAGGGAGACTAGTATAGATCTATTTCAAGCTATTTAGCTCTCATCAGCTAGCCATACCCAAGTTTTTGTGACTTTAAGTATATATATATATATATATATATATATATATATATATATATATATATATATATATACATATGTCTTTGTATATATTATTGCATATTAAAACAGTAGCTTAATTTTTTATGATATGAATTAATTGTATAATTAAACATGACGGAAGATTTCCTTATTCCCTGGAAGACAAGATACCTCAGGATGATTGAATGGCTTGTACATTCTTATCAAATTCTAATAAAGTATAAGTAATGTATAGGTAGTCCTTAACTTACAACAGTAATTAGAATATAAGTCATGGCAGTAGTGAAGCAGTTTGCCACGTGGCCATGCCTGATTTTACATCATTTTTTGCAGTGGTTCTTCAGTGAACACTGCAGTTATTAAATGAACACTGAGGTTATTAAACAAATCCATTATCTTTTGCTGGAAACTGGAAGTAAACAAAAACCAGCAAAACCACAAAATTCCAGCCACAAATGCTAACTAGTTGCCTAACACTCCAAATGTGATCACATGACTGCAGGTAATGCAGCCATTGGAACTCCAGAACCAGGTTATAAGTAGCTCTTGGCAAATACTTTCAAAAAGTCCTTGAGCAACTGGTTACTAAGCAAGGACCAGTGGTGGGTTCCTACAGGATCGGACCGGTTCGGCCGAACAGGTACTAACTTGGCAGCCTGGGTCACTGGAACCAGCAGTGATCCAGGCCTGCCACACCCCAAACTGTTTCTCCCGTTGGCACCGTAGGCACTGCCATCTTGTTTTTTGCTTCTACGCATGCACAGAGCAATTTTTGTTGTACTGCACATGCACGTGCAGCGTGCATCAAGTGCATGAAGTATGAGCATGGCACGTCCCTAAGCAAACCAGCAGTAGCTTCTGCCGGAACCCACCCCTGGCAAGGATCACCTGTATATCAAAGCATTTCCTTATAAGGTCTCCAAACTCAGAACATACGGACTGTTATCTCATCATCATTACCAAGCAATAGCCAAAACATGACAGATGCAACCTGCATCATTGTCTTACAGCATTACTGCATGTGTCATGTATACTACATGAGCATAACTTGTATATACTCATATTAACCTCATAAGCCCCATATCAGCATTCCTCCAGACAAGGTCTGATGTCTTATTATATTCAATAAAACAATAATCTAGTATTTTCTTTGGGTGCAATTTCCACTACCTAAGCAAAAATGGTTTTGCAAAAGGGCTTTTGTCACTGTAAGATACAGTGAGAGTTGGGAATGTCAGGAGAACCCATGAGGTGTTGAAATGAGTACACAAAACAAGAAAAGATGGGGTCAGAAATAAAGGATTGTTCAATTAATGTAGATTGAATACAAAAGGATATAATCAGTAGGAAAGAAATGTGTTGAACTGGTTTTCAAAAATGAATGAGAATTGAACAGAGGTATTATCTAGCCATTCCAATTCTTCAGATCCTTCCTTCCTTCCTTTCTTCCTTCCTTTCTTCTTCTCCAATTTATATTTCAGTTACATCAGCTGGATGACAACTGGCAGGGATCAGGTTTTACTTGTACAGGCCAAGCTAGAATCCCAGCCAGAAAAGGCTCTGGGTTTTTTGGACAGTCAGCTTGTCTAGGCAGAGTAGAACAATTATATCTTAGCTCAAATTGTAGTGAAAATGCTGAGGCATGAGCATGTAATGAAGAATTTAACTTCTATTGATTCATTTTTAATAGCACCAGATGTGCAGAGTTCTGGTTCATAAATGACATTTCCCCCCAAATTTTCATATGTTCATAAGTATTTTAGTTCAAAGGTCTCTTGGGACAAAACTATATTAATATCAACATGGTTCCAAGCAGAATGATGCCTTCTAACTAGTAAAACTTTAAAATTATTAAACAAATTTAAAATATTAAAGAGAAGAATTAAGGAGAAAAATACTTATTCCTTCCCTATTCACACTCAAGAGGGATGTCAAACTATTTTTCCTTATATGGTAAGTTCCTCTAGTAAACCGAGAACCAGATCTCTTATTATCACTTCATGTTCTCCAACTCAAAAGGAATTCCTTGCGGGACTTCCTGGGGGCGTGGCCTGTTGCCGAGGAGGGCTCCACCGAGCTCCTCAGAGATCTGGTCTGTATATCTAAATAAGATCATAGATAGCACCCCTTTTTGGCTAAGAAAGGGGCAGGGAGTAGCTCTGTAGGCTAGGGTCTATTCGTAAGCCACAGCCTTTTTCTTTTTTTGGCTGTGGATAGAGATTAGATCCAGCCGGAGCGGAGCTTTTATCTCCAGCCAGTTCTTCTCAGCTGCCCTTTTTTTGGGGGGCAGCCCCAGACAGGCTAGCCCCCCCCCAGGACAAAACAAAGTTTTTTTCAAGCTGGAATCGATACGGGCGGGTCCCACCCCTGTGAGATTTATGTTTTTATTACTATCTTAAATACCAGCACCATTTGTCTTAGAGACTTCTTTGTCTAAATGGATTTCAAAATGGCAATTTCTCTCCGTGGATGATTGATAGTGGATATACTTAGCCGGTTTTATCTTCCTGCAGACCGCTCCTTAACAAAATAAACTCTTCTTCTTTGGAAACAGAGGGGAGCAAAGCGCTGCTTACTTGTGTATTTATTATGGCACCCAGGTCAAAGAAGCGCCTTGCTACAAATGTGTCTAAAGAATTTAAAGAATTTTTACTGGAACCACAGCCTTTGTCTCCTATGCCATCTACTGGAGAACTTTTAACACAGGAATATTTCTTTAAAATGTTTAATGATTTTAAACAAGAAATTAAGGAATTTGTATTGGAACTATATGATGATTTAAAGTCTAAAGTTAATCAAATGAAGGCGAACACGTTTGCAGCCGTGTCTGCCCTGTCAGATTATTCTGCTGAAATAGAGAACAAATTGGAAAGTTTGGAGAAGGCTAATTTTAATTTGACTACCAATATTCAAATTTTACAACAAAAAATTAGAGACACTGAACAACAGCTTATGATGATAAATTTTAATAGGAAGGCATTTGCAATAAGAGTCAGAGGATTCCGTGAAAAGGAGCAAGAGAATCTGAAACAGACCTTTGCTGAAGCCTTCAGCCATGCGGTGGGAAGCCCGGGACTTAATTTTGATTGGCAGATTCGGAAAATCTATCGCCAGAACTCATTGATAGCGGAACAGCGACAGCTCCCGAGGGACATAATTATACATTTCTCTACAAAAGAAGCTAGAAACGCGATTGTGCAAAAGTTTCATAACAACAGTCTCCGAGTTGATGACCAGGTCCTGATTGTCTTCAAAGATATACCTTTCCAGATGTTGAAAGCAAGAAGGGACTACACCTTTTTAACTAAAGAGCTTAGGAGTCAACAGATTCGATACAGATGGGAGGCCCCTGCCGGCATCACGGTTACATTTGAGAATCAAAGATTTCGTCTTAACTCTGTTTCGGAGGCTCAAGATTTCTACTGCAGGACTTTGAAGGCGGGACTTCCTGACTCACTTGGAAGAGAGGAGAGACAAGCGGAAGGACAAGGCAAACGGCAGGCCATGTGGCTGCAAGATGGAGGGGGTAGCCTTTCCTCCCTCGGAGAAGCAGAAAAACGGAGATCGAGAATTTAGACATTTCAAAATATTCGCCAAAGTTAAGGACTGAATGGGGGTTTGAGACCTCTCTCCGGTAGAAAAAGCGGACTAATTCTTATCAGAAGGGAAAGCTGGGTGAAACTACTTTGAGCTAGATTTTAAATTAACGTTAGCATAAATTTGATAGTGGTAAACATTAGACAAGCAAGGGATGAGGGTAAAATATATGTGGAATGATTTACGTTGTTTAAAGCTTATTAGAACAGAAAGCCGGTTGGGATTATCTTAAGATAGGTGTAAAAGAATGCGGAATGATTTATGTTGTTTAAACTTTGTTAGAAGGGACTATTTTAAAACAGAAGGTTAACTGACTCTTGCTGAAAGTATTATTTGAATATGTGGAATGATCCATGCTATTTAACTTTTATTAGAAGGGAAAGTTGGTTGAAATTGCTTTGAGTTAGATTTCAAACAAATGTTAGCATAAATTTGATAGTGGTAAATATCAGACAAGTAAGGGATGAGGGTAAAATGCATGTGGAATGAACTACGTTATTTAAATCCTATTAGAAGAGAAAGTCGGTTGGAATTATCTTAAGATAGAAGTTGATTTCTGTGTAAAGTAATATTTGATCTACGCTGCTTAACTTTACTAAGAAGGGGAAGCTTGGCTAGATTATTTTGAATTACTGTTTGAAAAGGAGGTTAAGAAAGATCATTTACGCTGTTTAAATTTTACTAGAAGGGAAAGCTTGATTACTCTTCTGCAAAGTAATTTGAATATGTGGCATGAACCACGTTGCTTAAATTTTATTGGAAGGGATCATAAGATTTAGGAAGAGGAACGGGAGAGTCTACAGAAGGTTGGGGTAAATAGCAAAGAAGTAAGAGACGAGAATAAAATATAGATAGAATGATTTATACTATTTAAGCATAGATAAAGATGGGGGGCTGAGATCAACACAAAGAGTGGTTTCTTTTTTTTCTTTTTTTCTTTTCTCTTTTCTCTTCTCTCTTCTTTTTTTTCTGTTTTTCTTTTTTTTGACATATTACTTTTATTTTTTTAATCCATATGTATACAAGATATTTTAGACAGAAGGTAGTGCCAGGTGTGGGCCCTGGGAAGTCGGGAGGATTAGGGATGGGGATTTGTGGGGGGGGTGGGGGGTGTTAACATAGTCTTAATAAGAACAAGAGTGTATTTATATACGGTGGTTCTTTTTTTTCTTTTATTTTTTTTTCCCTTGGTTCATTTTACTTTTATCAGATCAAACAACACTCGAATAAAGGCATACACCAAGGAGGGAGGTAGAGGGAAAGAAGAGGGAGGAGTAAGGAAGGAGTAAGGGGAATGTAAGGAGGGTGTGTGGGGAGTAAGGGGAGAAGGAAGGCTTGAGGGGAAAGGGAAGTAGGAGGGGAGTGTTAGAGGGAGAAAGGAAAGTTGGAGGGGGTAGATGGGGTGTATGGAGGATGGAAGGGTTAGGTGGGGTTGTGAATGATGAGTTGTGTTTCCTTTTTTTGTTCGTTTTATCTCCTTTTTTTTTCTTTTCTTATAGTAAATACCCTGTATATAAGTGATTGCAAATGGAATGTGAAAAATGAATAAAATATATTTAAAAAAAAAAAAAGGAATTCCTTGCATAGAACATATAAACATTAGCTAACATGTACTATTTAGAGCAAATTCCTGAATTTATTAGATAAACGTAATGGGAAATATCAATCTTGTATGAAAACCTAGTGATACCACAAAGTTTCCGAAACTTTGTCTCATTGACTTGGTTGTGCCTTGGTGTGCTTTTATATTTGTTATATTTGTATGGTTGCTTAAATAATATAGACTTTTAAAGAAAATATATTCATACATCCTGATTATTAACTATTTTGATATTTCTCATTATGAAATATTAACACAATTTATTTTTGGAACCAGTTGGTGCCTAAGTTTAATACTACCCTGAAATCAAATTGCAAAAGAAATATATGAAGAGTAAGTTGTTTGAGAAGAAGGGAAACAGCAAGAACACTGTGGTTAGAAAGAGTAGATGAGATCTTGAGGGGGGAAAAACCTCAAAACCATATGTGAATCGTATGCTGACATATGAAAACAAGGACGGTTTGCAAGGATGGAAATATGTGGTGATGGACAGCAATTAATGTTGGTGCAAATAAGTCTTTGCTGTTACTTATTCTTTTTCACGTCTTCTGTCTCTTTTTTTTAGTTTATTATTTCTTATTTCCATTTTGCACTTTACTAATGCTGTGCATCTTGAGAGGTAACAGCGCGAAGAGTTTTTATATGTGTACAAAACCAGTGCTTCATTTCCAGTTTCTTTCTAAGATTTCTTCTCAACATTGTGTTATCTTTAGTGATAGACTTCAGGGGTGGGATTCCACCAGTTCGGGTGTAATGGTAGCTCCAAAGATCTGCTGAGAGCAAACTGGTTCGCTCTGACCTTTAGGTGCACCCCCCACCCCCGGGTTCTACTTACCTATATTTCCTTGCTTTTCAGCCCAGCTGATCAGTCCAGTAGACTAGATTGCTGCAACTCAGCTGTTTTCTTGTGAACTGTGCACACATGCACAGCGCACGTCAGGTGTGCGCACTCAGCAAACTGGTTGTTAAACTGGGAGGATGCCACTCCCGGTTATAGTCAAAGATGAAAAGATTTCCTCTCAACATTTTCACCATAACCAATTTGAAATCAATGCACATTACCTGAAAATGAAATGACAATTTAAGCTAAGTTCAATCATGCAAGCTCCCTTTGTTGTTGTTGTTGTTATTTATTAAATTTAATGCTATAAGATTAATGGTACTGTAGAAAGTTAGCACCCAGCCCTCTCCTAAAAAAAATGAAACATCCTAGGAAATATTGAAAAGGCAGAATATTATATTTCCCTGGATGTGAAAAGGAAGAAACATGTGTTAAAGACAAAGTAGCTCCCTGCAGCTTCCTGCCCATCCCCCTTTGTCAATGGGCCGCTAAGATGTCCAAGCCAGTCTATTCTACATAATAAAGAGTTCTCCCCTTCAGCTCCAGGGTGATGGGATTAAGGCATGATAGTAATAGCTCTTTACCCAAACTCACCACATGGCATCTGAGAACTCAACCAAACTTGGGACTCAAAACACAGCCTAGAGAGTTGCCCCTGCATAGCTCCATGGGAGTCTGACAACCAATCAGGATACATTTCTTACACAGGAACAGGAAACAGAGAGGTGGGGCTAAACAGATTATAAAAAACCCAGCAAGCCCCTTCTCCTTCTCTTCTTCCTCACTCAACATTGAAGCATGTGATCACCTTTTCTGTTCAGGAACTCAAGCTATGTGATACTGTTCACCATTAAACCATCTTTCCAAGCAGCCTCCAGTGTCTTTTTCCCCACTTGGCTGAACCCAGAAGGACATTTCTTTCAACAGTACCTTACAAGACTTCATTACAAAAATCCCACAATATACAAAGAACTACAAACAGCATTAAACAGCATTAAACAAATAGCAGTACAGCATTGATCACTAAATAACAGGATTAACAATAAACCAATCATAAAATGGTGAACAATCTTTCTCTGCAACTCCTCCAGAAGAGTTTGGATGCCATCAACCTCCAAAGGTTGGTCACTAGGGACTAGCAACTTCAACCAGGAGTTTCTTTCACAGCATAGGCATTACATTGGGGAAACTTTTTATGGAAACTGCTGATTCTGAGGCTGAGGTGGAGAATCTAGCACATTCTTTGATGAGGTTCAGATTTGCTTATGTGTGATAAGTCACACCCAGTACAGTGGCTGCTGACTGAGATAGCAAGAGGAGAGAGCAAAGACATAAATCATCCCACCAATGGAAAAACCAGATCAGCAGCAGAGATCAGTGCTGAGATACTATGCATTAATTTCTTTAATTAAGCAAAGCCAAGAGCTTTGTATGGACGAACTCCAGATCCCTTCCCTTTGCAAACAATACTCAGTTCCTGGGTCTGCTTACGTCTCCCATTGCTAGTGTCTCTTAACTCACTGCCCAAAAAGCTTGCAATCTCTAGGTAACATGATGGTCTTCAAACCTAAATTAGCAAAGTACAACAAGACATTTGGCTGTATTTTAACTTTAGTGATAAGTTACATGCAAGATATTCTTTTTCTTGAGATCAATTTGTTCCTAATTTATAGCCCCTCACTTCTCTGCTAACTAATTTATGGCCAAGCTAATAAAACTATTTAAAATCCAAAGGTGTTCATTATAAATCATTACTTCCTGTATAGTTTGATAAATGAACCATCCTTCTGTGACTCTGTGATATTGAGAAAATGAAAAATCAAACATTCATATTGCTTGCCAAATAACTATTGTTCATTAAAACTTAAAATATATATGCTCCATATAAGAATAAGAAAGATTCAGAGCAGCACTTCTCAATGCTTTTTTCTTTATGCAGACCACTATAATATCACCTGAACTACCACAAAATCAAGCTATATTTACAACTAAAACACAATCTATGTCTAACGGATATTGAAGTGATATATCAAGGTGTATTTAAAATGTAGCTATGTCTAATAATTTATGTTCACTCATGAATATATTGGATTTGTCAGCAGTTGGCCAAGCAGTGGGACTTAACAAATGAAAAGATTGATTATATCACTATTACATTATCTCCTATGCTTCCGTGTACTGCCTACTAATGGACCTGCACACCATAGGCTAAGGGCCATGGTTTGCAACTATAGAAATAACACACATCTTTCCCAAAAACCCTTTATGACTTCAACTGTTATTATATCCACTGCTTATATTTGCTGTTATATCAGCAGGTTAAGTAGTTAATTGAAAATGTTTTTCAATAGAATAACAGGAGTGGCTATTTAACAAGCATCCTTTTTGCAAAAGTCTGAAAAATTACTTCCTTGAAGCTATTTTAGAATCTAAACTAGTAAAAATGGATGTTTTTAAGGTTTTCAAAAAATCTATGTAAACCAATTAGAACTATTCCTCATGTGAAGCTTTCAAAATATCGTTTCCATTTCTTAGACAAATTTGGGGTTCAGACTTTGTGTCCTTTTTTCTTCATAGACAATAGGTTAAGAAGAAAAAAAACAGAATACCTATATATTATATTTTAATAAGCTCTCAGTGGCTAAGACGCTGAGTCTGTCGATCAGAAAGATTGGCAGTTCAGCAGTTTGATTCCCTAGTACCGCATAACGGAGTGAGCTCCCGTTAGTTGTCCCAGCTTCTGCCAACCTAGCAGTTCAAAAGCATGTAAAAAATGCAAGTAGAAAAATAGGAACCACCTTGGTGGGAAGGTAACAGTGTTCCATGCACTTTCGACATTTAGTCATGCCAGCCATATGACCACGGAGACAACTTCGGACAGCGGTGGCTCTTTAGTTCTGAAACGGAGATGAGCACAGCCCCCTAGAGTCGGGAACAACTAGCACATATGTGCGAGGGGAACCTTTACCTTTATCTACGTTTAAAGAATAAAAGCAATGTATCTGTTCTCATATTTTTAATCTATCCCTGCTAAGAAAAAAAAAACTTTATAGTTGCTTACCTGAGTTCTAGTTCCTCCTAATACTTGCATATTCAGCTCCTGTTCTTTCCTGACACATTGCTAATTCTCCCTTGACATTCATAAAGGCTAGTCAAGATACTCAGAGTTTGAATCTTATTCTATTAAGATACATTTAGCCTTTTTTCAAGAGGAAAGAATGTTCCTTCTAACTCAGCCTCACTTTTCTCAGTCTATCCCATGTCAACATGTTTTTTTCTCCATCATTTGTTGTCCATTGAAAGCAATGACTGAGAAAGCATGGAAATCAGGATTTGGCCTAATTACCCCACCAAAGCAACATCTATATCAATTCCCCAATAGCCTTGACTTCTAGAACCCAGCATTTATACACTCTAGCACTGTTGAAACCTCTCTAGATTCTATTTATTTCTATATGCTTAGACCCTCTCAGACCTCTCTCTTCTGAAATCAAATTTTGCACAACAAAACAGTTTTTGATATTGCAAAGTTCCCATATCATCCGCCAAAACCCTGTTAGGAGATGACAGATTCATTCATGCAACAAAAAATCGATACCAAAGCCACTGAAGAGAAAACAGTTTGAAGACAATTTTGTGGGGCATTGATAATTTTTTCTACTCTTTTTCTTTTCTTAACATTATCATGCTTTTGTGTCGAGGTTTTTTTCTTTTTTCTTTTTCTTTTTTTTTTTGCGAAGAATAAGGACAGGAAACCAGCAAGGAAATGGTGTCGATATATTTTCAAGGAGGTGATTATTTGCAAAGTACACAGGGCAGAGAGTCAACTTGATTTAATTTCATTTTTAAAGTGTGTCTAGAGACTAGAACAGAATTGTATTGAACCTTCTGGGAACAATTAAGAGAATATTGTCCATTGCTTTCATTACTGATTGAGTCATATTCTTTCTTGAATATTCATGCGTGAGGCATTACATCTCATTGTGTTTCTTCTTCTAAAGACAGATTCATTACCAATACAGAGTACATAGGGCATTTTTTCTTACACAATCAAAAAACTGAATAGCTGAAAGGCAGGTGGCTGGCGATTTACCATTTACAACAAAACAAATTCAATCAAAATCATCAGTGTAGAGGACCTTTTATTCCTTTTCTTGGCACAACTTTGCTTATAGAAAGCACTCCCAGACAGCACTCAAAGATGTGTCAAAGATGTGCCCTTTTGAACAAACTTATTAATAAGAAGAGAGATCTTGTGGGCTGTCTCCATTCCCTTCAAATTGTATTCTAGTTAACTTCCTAGATAACCAGAAAGTGTATGGAGACTCTAAGATTCTGTGCAGTTCAGAGAACCCCCAAATCCCACTCTCGGCTGGCCCTGCCCACCCCTCCCAGGAGTCCCCACGTGGCCCATTTTGGATACAGGTAAGGATGCACATGGAGGCTCAGGGAGGGTGAAAAACAGGCCTACCAGAAGTTCAGGAAGGCCGGAAACAGGCCTGTTTCCAGGTTCCAGAAGGCCTCTGGAGCCTAGGGAGATCGTTTCTGCCTTCCTGGAAGCTCGAAGAAAGGCCTCCTCCTACCGTGGTGTAGGAGGCCATGCCCACCATGGTCATGCCCACCCAGCAACCGGGCAGAAAACCCTTTGCTAAAACTTTTGAAGCCCACCCTGGCTCTCAGTCAAAGGCTACCTGTAATTGCACAATCAGAGCCCTGGGCCCTTTTTACATGCTAGTCAGGGCAACAACTAAGACTTTTTTTAAAAAAATCTCCCCTGCAGACATTCCTGAGTGTTAAAAAAGAGAAAGAGCCTGGGAGTGTTAGGGGGATTGGAGGGAAAGTAAACAGGGCAGCTCCAGGACTGTATGTGTTAGGAATATAATCTAACAGTTGGGTTGGCAATATATAAATCATGTAACAATGTTGTACCTGTTTCTTTAAATCATACTGCAAAATGTGATTGGTTGCTGTTTTCTTCAATCAGCCTTAAGAGGGAGCCAGAATGACTGTTAGCTCTCTCTGTTTGTTAGATGCTGGGCTGATCTGGAAGTGCCGTGAGCTATTGTAAGTTTTGCAACTGCTAGCAAATTTTGTGTATTGGGCTGATTGTATGATACTGAACTATGTTATTTGGATTATCCCTTAACTGAAAGACATTGATGACTGACTGACTTATCCTTGTATGACTTGGACTGTTTGATGGATTCTGATACCTCTATTTCCACAAAAGTAAAAGCCTATTTAAACTGCAGTGTCTGTATCCTGGTTTGTGTGTTCTCCAACACAACTCTCACAACGCTTCTCTGAACGTACTGGCTCTCCCAGCAGGGAGCTTGCCTAACACTGGTTATGGGCCCAGAGTATACCAGACGAAGCTAAAGGAGAGTTGGTGTTGATACGTAATACCGTATACAGACAGCTGTTTATTATAGTGATTGTTACCGTATATACTCGAGTAATACCCGAATATAAGCCGAGGCACCTAATTTTACCCCAAAAAGCTGGAAAAGTTATTGACTCGAGTATAAGCCTAGGGTGGGAAATGCAGCAGCTACCGGTAAATTTCAAAAATAAAAATAGATACCAATAATGTTTTTGAATAAATAAATATTATTTATTTATAAATAAATAACTAGCTCTGTAAGTGGAAAAGAGGGTCAATAAAAACAATATGGTATCAACAATAACTTTAAATGTACAAAAACCTTAGCTCATTCAGCAACCAAGCTAAAACATAAGAGAAGATTTTTAGAAAATCCCCACTCCTGTGCACACACTTCCTCTTTCTTTCTTTCTTTCTTTCTTTCTTTTCTTTCTTTCTTTCTTTCTTTCTTTCTTCTTTCTTTCTTTCTTTCTTTCTTTCTTCCCTCCTCTGGATTCAATGGGGTTTAGGAAATCTCCCACCCTCATACACTCCTTCTTTCTTTCTCTCTTCCCTCCTCTGGATTCAATGGGATTTTAGAAAATCCCCACTCCTGTGCACACACTTCTTCTTTCTTTCTTTCTTCCCTCCTCTGGATTCAATGGGGTTTTTAGAAAATCCACACTCCTGTGCACACACTCCCTCTTTCTTTCTTTCTTTCTTCCCTCTGGATTCAATGGGGTTTAGGAAATCTCCCACGCTCATACACTCCTTCTTTCTTTCTCTCTTCCCTCCTCTGGATTCAATGGGATTTTTAGAAAATCCCCACTCCTGTGCACACACTTCTTCTTTCTTTCTTTCTTTATTTCTTTCTTCCCTCCTCTGGATTCAATGGGGTTTTTAGAAATCCACACTCCTGTGCACACACTCCCTCTTTCTCTCTCTCTCCCCTCCTCTGGATTCAATGGGATTTTTAGAAAATCCACACTCCTGTGCACACACTCCCTCTTTCTTTCTCTCTTCTTTATAGCTAAATTTGATACCATTAAAAATTAAATAGGATTAAAATCTGTGGTTTATAATTTACCAGTTGTGTCCACCCCACTCCTTTCACCAGCGTTAGCCCGCTGCACCAAGGGGGGCACGTAAGAGGAAGGGGAAAATACAAGAGTGCACGCGGCAACCTCGACGTCTAAGTGGGCAAGTTCACAGCATGCGCGCCCGCACGTCTGAGACAGGGCATAAAAAGGGGGAAAAAAGGCTGATTGGACCCAGCTCTGTTTGGGGCGCAGGTGTGGCGCGGCAGCAGTTTTTCAGGCTGCTCCCAGATGGGAAGGGAGGGGATTGTAAACCCCTTCTACACCCTGGCTCCTCCTCTTCCAGAGTTCAGGCTCTCTTTCTTTCTTTCTTTTTTTCTTTCTTTGAAAGAGAAGCCCAAATTAGCCAAAGGGGGGAAAGCGAGCGAGCAAGGGACCCCAGGAAACTAGACTCCCTTGGCTGGACTACGTACGCTCCTTGGCTTAGTTGCTTTCCGCGTGCCTGTTAATATATTCACAGAAACAAACCGCGGCAGTTTTCCCCAAGGGCAATGCCGAAGAGCAGAGCCCGGAGAGAAACCAAGGAAGTCACGGAGGGCATTTGCCACTTTCTCTAGAAGGTGATACGAGCTTCCCTTTTGAATGGGAAGGGACGGGGGGTTGGCTGGGCTCTTCCCAGCAGGAAAGGGGGTTGTTTGAAACATTGGGACCGGGGGAGGGTTGGTTTTGTTTTGTTTTGAAAGGAAATCTCAACCTGTTACAATCGTCCTTCCCAAATGAGCCGAGGAGGACAGCGGCGAAAAGTTTTCTCCAACATTTAGGGGAAAGTCGCGAGCAGCATTGCCCTCACAACTGAGGGGAATAACGCCTTTCCACTGGGATCGTGGCCACCTTTCAGAAACTGAGCGCAGTTTTGCGCCCGGTATTCTTGGAAGAGGTCCCGTTGGAGCCAGAGGGGTTTTTATACGAAGAAAGGAACTGCAAACAGTAAACGTGACGGCCCCAAGGAAAGGAGAGGCTGAGCCACGGGAACGAAAAGAAAAAGGGAGGGGGAAAAAACCCGCCCTCTTCCCCTTCCAGGTTTTCTTAAAAAGCAGGCAGCGCTCCTTGGCCGCAGGGCTTCACAGGGACCTTTCCCCCTCCCACTGCTTCGCTCGCTCGCTCGCTTTCCCCCCTTTGGCTAATTTGGGCTTCTCTTTCAAGAAAGAAAGAAAGAGAGCCCGAACTCTGGAAGAGGAGGAGCCAGGGTGTGGAAGGGGTTTACAATCCCCCTCCCTTCCCATCTGGGAGCAGCCTGAAAAAACTGCTGGGAGGTATGCGGTTCCTAGGTCAGCAGCGCGTGGGATCAAACTAGGAAGAAACTGGAGGTGGGGGGGAGCAGTTCGAGAGACTATGGAGAATATGGACTTCAGAGGCGGACCAGAAAGAGGTCCCGACAAAGATCCGAGGCTGAATTCGGCAGTGTTTATGGATCAGGGTCAGCCCCACCAGCTGGCGACAGGAGAACAGAGAGGAGCGGACGGAGCAGAAGCAGCCCCAGGGCTCCGCTGCCGCTCCCCGCATTTTCTGGACGGGGATCCCTTGGAGAGGGGATTCCTTCCTGCGAGACCCCGTCCAGAAAATGCAGCGGAGCCCCGGGGCTGCTTCTGCTGCGTCCGCTGGACTGTGGGGCTTGGAAGGGGGCGGGAAGAGCGGCGGGGCTGGCGGTGGCCGGCGGTGGCAGGCTGGTTCGCCTCCTCCTCCTCCAACAGGCAACAGCACTGCCGGATCCAGTTGTAGACTCGAGTATAAGCCGAGGCGGCTTTTTTCAGCCCAAAAAGTGGGCTGAAAAACTCGGCTTATACTCGAGTATATACGGTACTACAATTGTTACAGAGAGCTTACCTAAGAGTATGTATAAAACCCCAGAAGGCACTGTGCCCAGCATCTGCTCAACCAAGGCAGAATCAAAGTTAAGCAACAGCTCTGGCTGTTGTACAATTATAAGGAGAGCCAGGTATATTTAACAGTCCAAACATCTCATCCCAAGCAGTCTTCAGAAGTAGCATGCCTGAGAATGTAAGTTCGGAGCCAGAGCTGAGATGTCATTTTGCATATTATGATAGTGTTTGTATGGGATCAAAAAAAAAAGCTTTCTGCTAAGAATTCTTCCATGCAGATCATCAGAGTAAGTAATATTTTATCCTGCACTTGTGAATATCTAATCCATTGTCATTAAATTTTTCAGGTCATTTGCAGTGACATGTGGATTTTCATGTGTTATTCTGACTAATTTTGGGACAATTCTAGCAGATTTTTCTTTCTTTTGGTTTCAAGATAATAACCCATATAAACTGAACAAACTGGAAAGAGATTGAATATTTCATCAAGACGGTGATTTTGAAACAAACTTTCAAATTGCCCGTGAAGTCTTTACAGGGAAAAAATAAAACTTTGGAATGATTTTCCCATTCCCAATATTTGAATATTAATGAAAATCTGTGAGGAGATCTCAAACATACAGTGCATGAGTGGTGGGATACGACTGGTACGGGCGTACCGGTGCCTGATGGGAGCACCAGGTACCGTTCCGGTATGGTGCTCCAGAGGACTCACCCTCCCGCCCGCACTCCTTACCTGTATTTGAGCATACAGCGAGCAACTGGAGCGTCACAGAGGCATCGCGGGCAGTAACTACGCATGCGCATGCTGCATGTGTGTGCGCGTGTGCTGCATGCATTCATGTGGTGGACGCCCAGCCCCATTGCACCATACCGGTTGCAACAGGATCCAGAACCCACCATTGCAGTGCATGCAAAGATGCTGAGAATGTATTTCAGCTAGATCCAGCAAGAAGACTGTGAGGGGAGGGGAATGCCAATGAAAGAAATAGCAGCCACTTTTCTCCCCTAAAAAATGTTTGAAAGCTGTGGTTTTTGCCAAAGGGGTTGCTACAAAGCCTGACTGAAAGACTGTCCAAACCTTTGCATCTGTCATATTTACAGTTTTCTTTTTTGAAACCCCAAACAACTGCACATAAATAGTAAGCATGTATTCAAATCTGCAAAAAGAATTGCAATATTTTGGTTTGTCATATGTCGAGGTTGTATCATCCTTTATACTCATTAAGGGATTCACTATAAAAGATCCCATTTGACTTTGGTGCCTAAACCTTTGCATACAAATTCTGTCTCCGGAATTTGACATCTATCAACAAACCAAGGCTTGAGAATGTTTCTTGCATAGGCTAACTCAAATAATTAGTACATGCTTTGAAGTGCTGCAAATCTATACCTAATTTGCAGTAACAGATTCTTGATAGAAGTTGTTTGCCAATATTTGAGTGTGTCTTTTGGAAGGGGTTTTATTTCAATACATGGGCAAAAAAAAAATTTTTAAACAATATCAATAGCACCTAGTCTTATATATCGCTTTACAGTCCTCTCTAAGCAGTTTACAGAGTTAGCACACTGCCCCCAACAATCTGGATCCTCATTTTACCCACTTCTGAAAGATGGAAGGCAACTTTGAGCCTGGTGGGATTTGAACTGCTAAATTGCAGCAGTCAGCAGAAGTAACCTGCAGTACTACACTCTAACCACTGTGCCACTGAAGCTCTTAACAACTTGACTATAATTTTGTTATTCTTCATGATAAAATTATCCAGGTTTGTTTCCTTTTAAAATGTAACATTATATCATTATTACATAGTTATATGCATGTAAGTTTTTTATTAACTTAATGTAATTTTATTTATTGATATAATAATAATAATAATTTTTTTTAAAAAAAAAATTTTTAAATTTTTTTAAAAAAAATCCAGTCCCACAGGATATTTCTATGATGTTATTTTTAGGTTTCCCAAAATACTGAGGGTGCTTTATTAACCTGGCATGCTGATTTGTGTCTTTTATTTATTAGAAGGTTTTCAATTAATGCCAATTATTTGCCAATAAGGAATGGCTTAAGTCTTAGAGAAGGCCTGTCAAACTGGCGGCACACGAGCCAGATACATCACAGGCAGGTCACGCCCACCCCGGCTACGCAAAGGCAAAAAAACATAGCAATAGATCACAATTCAGCCCTTGACATGATCAAGTTTGACACTCGTGCCTTAGAGATATGAGATATGGACTGCAAACATCCAGACAACCAGTAGATGGCAGCCAAGGTCAGAGTTTATAGTATCTTTTTACTGCCTTTAGGGAAATCCAGATCAAATCTAGTAGTTCTACTTCAATCTAAATATTGAAGTTCAGTGCTGCAGCATAAAATTGCTGGAGTAGAAATTACCATTTAGGAACAGATGGTTTGTTGATGAGAATGAATGAGGATTACGCAAAGTCATTAAAAGTTGTACTTCTTATTATGGAAGCATGCCCATGTGGAACAGATCTGGCTTGAATGGAAGTAGTAATAATTCCCCCTTAGGCTTTTAAAGTGACCCCCATTTCCACTGTATAGCAACAATCTTGTTTAATGGTAACTTATTTCACCAATCATAAACTGTTTCTGGAAGCGTGCGTAGGTCTCATTTTCTCATTCAGAAATTATATGCATGGCAATTATCATTGGCAAAATCTTTAATGAAAATATCAAATTGTTTTGTTTCCAGATCAGTTCCACCTGACCCACTGATGATTGAACATTGGCAACTGCAGGAAAGGTTATAACAGTCAAGATGGCAGCTACAACTGCACAAATTCCCTGTTTTTATCCATGACTGCAACATATTATAACATGTAAAAAAGGGTAGGGCTTTGATCAGGGATGGGATTCTGCCGGTTCAGACTGGTTCGGGTGAACTGGTAGCTCCGACGATCAGCTGGGAGCTACCAGTTCGCTCCAACAATCAGGTGGGGCCTCCCCCCTGCGCTGTATTGACCTATATCTTCTCAGCTCATTTGCGCGGGAGAGCGGATTGCTGCGCCTCAGCTGGGTTACTCCCCACCAGTAATGCAGAAGGTAAGTATTCTTAAAACTGTGCATGCATATGGAGAGAGTGCATGCGCAAAGCGTGAGATCACCCTGAACCGGTTGTTAAACTGGCAGGATTCCACCACTGGCTTTGATCATGCAGTTAGTACCATTATGACTTTTTTGGCCATCTCTGGCGGACAAACCTAGCCATCAGCAAATCAAGAAAAAAAATGGGGTGGTTGGTTTTTAACAATGCACAGAAGGTTTCCAACAATTTGGTCAGGCAATTTTAAGTAAATTTATTTTAATTGTACTACTTATATGGCCACCCATCTCATACAACAGCTACTCAGGGTTTCCCTGTGGTAAGATGGACAACCAATTAATTTAATAATAAATAATTACAATAACTAGGCAGTTCATAACAATCCATAAAACATGGTTAAAAACGAAGGTGCCTGTCTTCAGGCCCTGGACCAAACAGACTCACAAATAAACCCTCATCCTAGCCCAAAGCTTGAGGGAATTCTAGATCTTCACAGCCTTCTGAAAACTAAAAGGGAAGGGATTTCAGGTGGGAGGCTGTCCCAAAGGGCTGAGACAATATGATGGAATTGGGAAAGATGCGGGGGAGAAAGATGTACCTAGAGAATTATCTGATAGGGAGGACACCTGCAGCTGCACAACAGACTCAGAGAAACTCAGAAAGATCCTACCTAACTTATCAGTCTGTAAAAAGAGACAGTGGGAGATCTAAATTTTGAGACTTGTAAAATTGCTATCAGCCTTGTCAAGTAGACCACACAGAAAACACAATTGTATTTTATTGTAAGGCTACGTTAACAGAATTTTGCAAATCTGAAGACACAAACATCTCACTGCTGCTTTTAACCTTTGACCAATTAGGGTGGGTTTTCCCCAAGTTTCTTTATCCGACTGTCAATCCATTGGGGGTTCCAGTCTCTCTTGTCTGATTGTTTCCTAGGCAGAACCTCTGCCCCTCATTCCCCAAGGTCATTCACACAGCCCATTACAATTTCTGAACCAGCTTCCGAAAGGTCTCCAAGGAATGCCCCTTGTATAGCACACAGCAGTACCATGATTCCCTGAAAATAAGAGCCTGTCTTTTGACCCCCGAAATAAGTGCTTGGCCTTATTTTGGGGAGGTCTTATTATTTTGAGGTACAGGAGGTCCCTTAACCTTTGCCCACAGCCCATGGATCAGCTGATCCAGAGGGGGCTGGAAGTTCTGTCTCTGTTTCTGGCACATTCTTGCCAGCCCTAGTGTCCCTGGGCCTGCTGCTCTTTTTGTGGCCACCACTAAGAGAAGGGGCACCGTAGCTTGGGTTTGGCGGGAGCGGCCTCTGCAAGGCTGTTCCGCGTGGATGCCAGGTGCATGTGAGTTGTGTGGGGCATGTTTCCCACACACACACGAAATGGCAGGGACTGGCTGCACATGCAGTTAAATATTTTAGGGGAGGGATTATTTTGGGGGAGGGAGGGCTTATTTTAGCACATACTCTCAAAATCCCAATTGAGAGGTCTTATTTTCAGGGAAACAGGGTAATTCAAACAGAAGATGATTAGTGATGGGTAACTGTGAGCAAGGCCTCCCAGTCCAGCAATAGGAATAATTGGCATACAAGATAAATATATACAAAGCCAACTCCAGGTGTTAACTGCTCTTGCAACAGGAGCCATTAGTCCCCACCCCCTTCCCATTGCACACCAAATCTGAATATGGGAGTGTTACCCCATCCCAGGTCAGAGATGTCAACTTTCTTGACCCTGAGGGGGCAAAAAGCCACAACCACTCTGTCTTGCTAAGCTTGAGTTGCAGCTGGTTTCTCCATATGCAGCCCTTATGGTTTCTAGGCACTGTAAATAAATAAATGGGACACATAAATGTTTGATTTTATCATCTTTGGTTGATACATGTTTATTACTTCACAATGTGAAAAGTTAGCTCTGTTACATTTGCCGTTTTCTAATCGATGTGACTGAATGGAGCCAAGTCTTCTGCCTCAGAATTCTTTCCATTTTTCAATCCCCATCTGGAGGCTGGGAACAGAAGCTGCTTCTGTGGTTTGATGATGATGACTAACATAGAGAAAGGCTGTTTACAGCAGATCTCACACCTGGGCGACTAAAAAAGGATCATAAATTAAAAGTCCATTCTTTATAATTAGACAAATTACGGAAACCAAAACTGTTTGCTCTTTTTCGTGTTGTGGTATAAATTATTCTTGGAGATTTGAATTCAGCAAATTGTGTGCTCCTGAACATATGCAGAGTGTAAAAAGAATACTAAGTAATAAGTAGCAGAAAGCCCCATTAGAAAGGGGAGGGGGTGTCACAACATATTTGCCTTAGAAATAGAGTATGGCCTTCGCTCAGCTGTGACTAAATCAGTGGTGGGTTGCAAGCAGTACCGGATCCTGCCCGGAGCACTGGGTACCGTTCCGGTATGGTGCTCCAGAGGGCCCACCCACCTGCCCAAGCTCCTTATCTGTGCTTTAAGCTTTTGGCGCTTCCGCGCATGCGCATGGCATGTACGACACCTGCGCGATGCTCCGCGGAGCAGCTGGAGCATCACGGACGCTTTCAGAAGCATCATTTGACGCTAAATGCTAGTAGGAATTCTTTATACATGAAGTAGACTGGGGAATATATTGCATACAGAAGCCTCATATTTAAACTATATCATGAGAACATGAAGGGGAAGCACAAGAGTGAAACAGGAAGTTCCATTTGTTTCTTAAACAGAAAGACTCCTTTAATGAACATAAGGGTAGATGAGACACAGACACAGAGATATTGGCACAAGGCATGAAGCAGATCACTGTGTTCTGACCCAGGCTTCCCGAGAGCATGAAGCAAACTCCTTGTCCCAACAAAAGCCTCTTTTATTAATTTACTGTTAATTCTGCTCATTCACATCCAGCAAAGTCTTTCAAGAGAGGATTTATAGTCACAGACCTTATCTGGCTTGGAGGACTGACAGGCCGATATCTACAAAACTTGGCAAGGAGTCTCGAGAGTCACGAACCAATTAAGCGAACTAATTGTCTCCTGAAAACTCCACTTTCCTTTCACTCCTCTTTATTTCTTTTGGGAGGGGCCATTCATTGTCCACCTGTGGCCTTGCTCCCACGTCGACCCCTGTTTTTTAGCTGTTCCCTTCATCTGGCAACACTGCACATGCGCACACTGGGAATGGGCTCTAGCTGTTCGTCTGCCTCACTGATGTCTGACACTGAAGGCAGCTGATAACTGGCATACGGCTCTGGTCCCCTCTCTGCCTCCAACACAAAGCCCTCATCAGAGCCTTCCCTAGACTCCAGGACTGGTCCATGTTCCTCCCCAACCTCCTCACTGTCCAACTCTGCTGCCAGCTATGGTGGCCACTGGCGGTCCACAACACACAGATACAAGGAGATGATGCAATCACCTATGGTTATTAGTCACCTCATCTTTCTTCCAGTGAAAAGATCTTTCTGTTCCTGAATTTACCAAGACAATGGAAAAAATCGGCAACTACTCCATCTTGCTAGGCTTGAGTTGCAGCTAGTTTCTCCATATGCAGCCCTTATAGTTTCCAGGCACTGTAACTAAAGAAATGGGACACATAAATTTTTGCCATCTAATTTTTCTAAGACACGAGTGTCAAACTCATGGCGTCATGTTGCTGTCACATGATGTTTGTGACCTTTTTTTTCTCTTTGCGGAGTTGGGGTGGGCACGGCCTGCATGTGATATATACAGCTCACGTGCCGCCAGTTTGACACCCCTGTTCTAAGAGGACCAACCTGGATCTCACAGGAGGAGTAGGGGGCATTGATGACATATGTAATAATGCGTATGCTACAACCTACAGCCTTCAGCCAAATGTCTAATGCAAGCACAAATCATGGTATCTGCACGTATCATCATATATATTGTCTTTAAGCATCATAGGAAGTTGTTACAGATGGCACTGACTACAATATCTTGCATCCACTGCAGAGAGAAGTTTCATCTTCCATATCTGTGTCCCTCTTTGGACCTGCTGAGTTTATTGGGAGGCATTGGCTGATTAAATCAGTAAGTCAATTTTTTTTTAACCGTGACTTGTTAAAAAAAAAAAAAAGGCCACAAAAGTCTGATCTGGCCATAACATGCCACACCAGAATTGAAAAGTTCACACACATACACCCTCTAAAATCAAGTCTTTATATTGTATTTGAAATGTGATTCTGTAGTTAATATGCCAGATCCCCAGGACAGCCTGGTTGAGATCCAATTCTCAGCTACAAGGACGCCTTTGGGCCTGTTCCTATTTCTTATACGGACCCTCACAGGGCATTAGCAATTCTCAATAAGCATATTGTCAGAATTGAGTCTGTATAAACACTTGCGCACTATGAAATTGTGCAGGGTGAACATTTCCCTTTAAAAATGCACAAGTGAAAGCCCTGGGGGGAAATGACTATAAATGCTATGGAAAACCAGGGTGGTAATATGCATGCATTAAAAGCATAACCTGTCTCTAATTTGTCTGCCACACATCCATCCTGCATAGCCTCTCTTCTTCTAAAGAGCCATTGTATTGAATCTTGATGAAAGTGACTAGCTAATGTTTGACTTCTCGCAGCAGAGGCATTTTAACAAATCCCTTGAAGAATGATTATGGCACAGACCCAGGGTACTACTTCGTCGTTACATAACCTTTGCATGAACTGTAAAAGTTGAATAAAACAATAGTGGATTAATGCTACAGTGGGTGATTTCGAACATTATGCAACCTTCCTTGACATCTTTTTGTTGTTTTTTGCTTTTTTAAAAAAGCTCTTAAAATAGAATATACAAATCACAATTCCCTGATCTATGGTTTTAATTTGTTTGGACAAGGGAGAGAAAAGCAACTGCATTCACTGCAAAAAAAAAAAAGTTAAAAAACAGATGTTATCATTTTTATGTATGTTTATTATTGAACCTGGAAAACAAAGCCTGTGAGGCTGCCTGTCAATGAGTACTGGTCGTGCATGAACTGGCAACCACAAATGGGGCTCCCACCCCCCATGATGGTCTTGTTTGTTTCTAGGGTGGAGGCTCTGCGCGCTCCATTAAACTGCCTGCCCCACAGTCTGCGGGAAGAAAGAACAGCCGTTGGGCTTGAGTCACCATCAAGGTAGGAGGAAGCCTACTTTGTCCAGTGATGCTGCATGGCTGCTGATGAATGATGAACCCCATCAGCAGTCAGGTCACATGGTAGTAATTACACATACAGCCTCCGTGCAAAACGGGACCAGTGAAAAATAAACAAGGTCTACTTACCCTGCCACTTCCCCACAGTTTTTTTGGGGGGGAGTTGACATTTAGGATTAATTAATAAAGATTGCTGGAGGTACTGTATTTTTGGAGTATAAGATGCACCTTCCCCCCCCAAAAAAAGAGGGTGAAAATCTGGTCTTATACACTGAATACAGCATTTTTGGCCAACCGAAACCCCTCCTTCTTTGCAAAATGGATGTGCAGAGGGCTTGGGAGATTTGCAAAGTGCTCCTGGGGGCTGGGGAGAATAAAAATGAGTAAAAAAAAGACCTGTTTTTGCTCATTTTTGCCCTCCACCCCAGCCCCCAGAGCACTTTACAAGCACTCCCAAAGCTCTGCATGCCCCCCCCTTTTTTTTTTGGCAAAAAAGGCCTGTTTTTGTGAAAAATTGCCCATTCTTTGCTCATTTCCCCCCCCCCCCCCAAGTCCCCAAGACCACACTACAAGCCTACCAAAGCTCTGCATGGCCCTTTTTTTTTTTTGCAAAAAAAAAACGAGGCATGCAGAGGGTTTGGGAAGCCTGCAGAGTGCAAAAACTTTTAATTTTCCTTTTCAAAATCATGGTGTGTCTTATACTCCAGTGCATCTTATAGTCTGAAAAAATACAGTAATTGGTCGCAGAGAAGTTACCATGAGATTTTGCAAGTTTCTTGTGAAATTCAAACCAAACTTAGGAAAACTTGGTTTCCTCCTGAAAGAAGGAAATTGAAGGTCAAATCATAAGTGAATAAAGCTGTGGGTGTGTGAACCGGCTTGTGTATTGCACATTACATATTCCTAATGTCTAGCTTCTATGACAGGCTGGAAGAAACCAGTTTTTGTTACCTGAGAGAGAAAATCTAAATGAAGCATCCCACATTATGGAAAATGAGAAGATCAACTGCCTGACATGGAAGACAAATTGATACCTCACACTTCACTTAAAGGAACTGATTGAACTCACAGCTGAATTATTTCAGTGCTGGTGATAGGAAAGCATCCTTAATCATAAGTGGAAACAGGCATAGGTAGGTTCATGAAACATACCGCTCTTGCTGCTAACATCACTGCCCTGCACCTCCCCAGCCTCTAAATTCCCAGCAAAGGTTGTAACACTATGTGTTGTGTGGCCAGGGCAATCTTGATTTCCTGAGATTTATGAATTACACTTCTGCTAATGCACAAATCACCACCCCCGTTATTATATTATATTAGTCCAAGTTGCCAAAGTAAGCCTAGATTCTTCAAACCGCTATTGTAATAACTGGAAAGCATTTTTACAACATCCACTTCCCAGTCTCTCATTAAATAACCTTTGTTATGTGAGCTACCCTAAGCTTTTCTTTTCTTTTATTTATTTCCTTCCTTCTTTCTTTCCTCTTTCTTTCTTTTCCTTTCTTTCTTCTTTTCTTTCTTCCTTATGTCCTTTCCCCCCCTCTCGCCATTCAAAAACATAAAACAGCAAAAAAGAAAGAAAAAAAGGAATTTATAAACTATATTAAATGGAATAAAAAATCTGAAGTAACATTAAGTTAGTGTTGCTAAGCAAGTGATCAAAATCATTTTTATAAGTCAATGCTCAATAATTAACAAGGGCAGTCAGCATAATAAGAATAATAACAATTAGCAAGAGTTTCTACCTGATATAAAATATTATAGTCTTTAACAATTCAGGCAAAAACTAATACATTAAATCCCTACATTAAGAGAATTGCAAATTCTGAATACAGTATGAATTCACATATAGAATTATAATTCATGAATGATTCCAAGCTTCATTAAAGTTTGACTTATTTCTAAAATGCAAAGTTATTTTTTTACAGTCATGTATATGCCTAAGTTTGTTTGCTATTCTTCTAAAGAGAGAATTATATGTGATTTACAATAAAGACTAAGTTTTTTATTGTATAACAAAGTTATTTATTATACAGACAGCTTTTAGCAGCAACTCTGTATACTTTGTAGGGATGTAAGGTTTAATAACTGAAACAAAGGTTCCAGGAAAAAGAATTCCAACTTTAAGATTTGTTTCATTCTACAATAAATCATCTTCCAGAATTGTTGAACTTTATAACATTGCCTCCAATATTTAAAAAAGATGAGACATAATTATTCCATTTATTACAGTTTTGGCAACCCATACTGGACTAATGTGAGTTTCCAGGTACCAATTCAAAGTGTTGTTTATCATCTATCATCATTGTGAGCATATAGCCTGGATGTTTTAGGGACTGTCTTTCTCCATTTTTTTTTCTATCCATCTTTAAGATCCAATAGAGACTGCATGATTCGGGTCCTGCCTGTTAAGCAGTGCCATCCTATGGGACATGTCTTGTCGCTACATGTGCCCTCTGGAAAACAATTGCCCCTGAGATCTGAACAACTTTGATCTTTCTATCCTTCAGAAGAGCCTTAAGATCTAGCTTTTTCTCCAGGATCTGCACTAGGATGGCATCTATGTGGGATGAATTATGTTGTTGTGTGATGTTCTTATGTAATGTGTTTAGGTTTTTTTCCCCTTCCCAACATGACTGGGATTTTTCTTGTGCTTTTTTTAACATAAAGCTTGTGTGCCATCCAGAAACATTGGAAAGTGCGCAGTTGTAGACATTTAAATAATAAATAAGCAGTTGGAAGCTGACCTGCAATTGTCTTCATTTTTGCTAACATAATGCGGCAAATAGGCAGGGAACACAAGTCAAACAATGCTTGGACTTCCATGAACAAAAATCTCTTTGAGCCCATGGCACTCTAGGCAAAAGGGAAATAACATTAACTGCTAACACTTTCTATCTCTGCTATTCCAAACTTATTGTACTTATTTGGTTATCCGCAAATAAGAACAGTTGCTAAAAAGAAACCACTGAAACCTCGCTAAACCACTCTGAAACATCGAGTCACCCTCTTTTGTTGCATTGCATTGGAAAAGTTCTTGCTAGCTGTGATGGCAAAACATTAATGCTCCAATAATTTTACAATCCAGTTCTTCCCAAGTATCCACAGCTTTGGTTTCATGTTGGTAGGATCCCTGGAGCAGAACTAATGGAATCACCTATCATCATCATCCAAGAATCATCCATCATCATCTTCTTCAGCTCTGATTTCTTGGATGAGAAGCGAAACATCTTCAGAGAAAAAACAGAAAGTCCAGTTGCCTCTTGAAAAGCCACATTTGGGACAACCATGACTTGGATGACTGAGAATCTCCATAATGCCTAAATAATTCCACTTGAAATATTGATTAGTTGAATACACATATATCTTCTAAGTTCAGCACTTTGAAATACAGTTTAATTGATCTAGGACAGCTTTCATATTCAAGAGTATTTGGGAAAGAAGGGATTTAAGAGATTATACATGCATTATCTGGGAATTAGGACACTTTCAAACACTGCCATCACTTTCACCCCCTCAAAATCTTACTTTTCAAATATTCAAATCTAGGGTTAGATATATCACAGCGTATGTATGTATGTATGTATTGGATGTCTTGGCTGCGAGTTGATCTGTTGCAGGGTGGTGATGGGATTTGTCCGTTCAAGTAGTGGTTGGTCTGGTTTTTTTTCTGGTAGATGGTGTGTCCTAGGGAGCCATTGGGTTTTTTGTAGATTAGGATGTCCAGAAAGGGAAGTTGGTTGTTTGCTTCTATTTCCCATGGTGAATTGTATGTGGGGGTGTAGGCTGTTGAGATGTTGAGGAAGTTGTCCCGTTTTTCTTTCCCATGTGGCCAAATCACAAAAGTGTCATCGACATATTAAGCCACATAAGTCTAACCAAGACACAGAACAGGACAATGGCATCGCCCTCCTCCCTTACATCAAAGGCCTGAATACAACAAGACCTATATATATATTGAAATAGATCTATACTAGTCTCCCTTTATTTATTTATCAGCACAAATGCAACACAAATGTAACAAGGCAACATAACAAGGCTGTGTGTGTGTGTGTGTGTTTGTGTGTGTGTGTGTGTGTTGTATTTGTGCTGATAAATAAATAAAGGGAGACTAGTATAGATCTATTTCAAGCTATTTAGCTCTCATCAGCTAGCCATACCTTACTGGGAATCGAATCTATCTGATGAGAGCTAAATAGCTTGAAATAGATCTATACTCGTCTCCCTTTATTTATTTATCAGCACAAATGCAACACAAATGTACAAAGGCAACATAAAAAATGGCTTTCTGCCTGGATGGCTCCTAGGGTGAGTCGAAAGACAGAAAAAGGAAGCAGTATGCTCCCTCCCATATTTGGTCATACAGGGGTTGTGACACAATACATACTATAACATACATACACACACACACACACACACACACACACACATATACATATATACACACAGAGAGACACACACACATGCACATACACGCTGTGGTGTGTGTGTATACATACATACACCTATGTGTATTATATATATGCTGTATATATACATACAACATACACACTCCCTTTTGTAATTTAAATAGATACAATTCAGTGGCAACTTTTAGAAGTGATGTGGAGGATAAACAAGGCCACATATGACCTAAGGCCGCCTGTTTGTAAACCCTAGTTCTTAACATGAGGACTGTTTATCTTATCATCAAGACTGTTTATTACACAATAATTCTTGGTGATTAGCAGAGCATGGAGACAGATAAAATTCTATCTTCTTTATCTTGTAAAAAGGTTTAGGTACACTAATACACCTGTGCATACTGGAGGGACAGATGCCTGAAGAATACATGGATAAAAGTTGTTAAGGCAAATGTTGTTTTAAAACTTTTGCTTAAGTTTGTTTCCCTATACAGGATATCCCCACTCTGAAGCTACATATGGATTTAATATAAAAAGTATTAAAATCCTTGTAAATTGTTGCAACTTACATTAAACACTAAACGTGTCTAAGAGCTGCATATCAATAACAAGATTTGTATTAACCTTTCTATGTATTAGAATAGCAGTTTTATAGGATTTAAAAAAGCAAATCTCCACCCAGCTACCCCCCCCCTTCTTTTTAAATGTGGAGGGGGAGAGAATATCTCCCAAGTCAACTCCACATTGTTTGAAATTTTATAATAGCACATAGCATACAGTTTTATGGAAGTACAGAGGTTGCTCAATTCATAGGGTGCTCTTGTAAATCTATTCAGGCTACAGATTTACAGACCAAGGTAAATCTGTTCTTCAGATTTAAAGAATATTGCCTCATAATGGTTCCATTTGAAGGACTCGCCAGTCTAAACCACTTTAAAGGTATTTTAAGGAGAAGCGTTCTGTCTCAATGTGAATGTACCTAACAATGGGAATTTGACCTGAGCGATAATTAGTTAAGCAGGTTGTAAAGCTATAACTTAAAGATTCATTTGAAGTACATTGCACAGATAGGTAATGCTTAGTGATATACTACTGGCAGGAAGTACATGTCAAAATGGTGAGTGATTGAGCACACCGATCCCTTTTTCACTTATAGTGATGGCATGTGGGAATGACCTTGGGAGACCTTGCGAGACCTTGCGAGACAGCAAGAGAATTAGAAGAATATCTCATTTGAACATGCATCCTGCCTGATTTACCTCATAAGGCTAATACATATTCTATAAACATCATGCAAAGGAGGGATGGATTTTTTTTCTTTGTTTTCATTATTTAAACACAAAAAAATACAAATGTATAAAAGTGGGGCGCTGAAAAATATAGAAAAGATGAGATAGGAAAATGAACTTTTGGGGAGCACTCTATAATTTTTTAGACTTTTTTATTTTATTTTATTTTTCACTATCCTTTGACTATGTATATTTTACTTTTGCCTCTTGGGTTTGTTTTTTTTGTTTTTTTTGCTTGTATGTTTTATTTAATCAATAAAAAGAATATCAACTCGCAAAGCATTCCTGGCCTCAATCGGAACCGTGACAAAGAGGTTCAAAAACTCCAAAACTTTCTGTAGATTTTTAAGTGGCATCCTTTTCAACAAGAAATATTTTTGAGATGAATTTATTGCATTGATGTGGTCAGAGATGCAATGAAATGTACACTTTATTTAAATCTATTATTCTGTTTCGGTAAGAAGCATATATTATCTCCTCTGAGATTTAATATTTGTTTGTTTGTTTGTTTGTTTATTGGATTTATATGCCACCCTTCTCCCAAAGGACTCAGGGCGGCGTACAACATTAAAAAAAAAACACATATTACAAAAGTTTTTAAAAAATTAGATAGAGTATCCAAAAAACAAACCCAATTAAGATTAACAATAACATTTTAAAAATTCAATTAAAATTAACAATGATCAATCATTTATTTTATTTTGTCCAGGCCAGGCTGGCTTGCTGGTAAAGCCAACTTTTTAGGGCGCATCAGAAGGATCGGAGGTCGGGGATTATACGAAGCTCCAGTGGCAGCTCATTCCAGAGGGAAGGTGCTCCCACAGAGAAGGCTCTCTCCTGGGGGTTGCTAGCCGACACTGTCTGGCCGACGGCACCATGAGGTAATATTTGCTATTTCATGGGAGTTGACTTCTGGACAAAAAAAACATGAACTTACAAGTCAAAAGACTTATTGTACAGTATTGGAAAAATAAACATATGGCTCCAATTATTCAATGGATTTCAGAATTGATTAATGTAAATAATTATGATTTCAGTTTATTGTTATCCGTGTGACAAGGTGTGGGCCTTTGATTGCCTAGTTGCACCCAGCATTTTTATATCATTAACCATTCTTGCTGTCAGCCCTTACAGGTTTACAGATCAGGAAACAGACTCCATAAGAAAAATAGAAGAATACTTGATTGAGTTAATGATATAACAGAATCCTGCAAGTCTGCATTTTCCCTTCCTCTCCTCTTAGACCCAGGGAGTCAGGGAGGGGCCAGTCTGAATCTCTTCCAAATACTTTCCCCAGGGCTCAAGGAATGCATCTGTATCTTTTGTTTTTGTAACAGTTTCTGAATATTTTCTCCGAAGTTATTTCCAGGATTCCTTATAACTTCAGGAACCTAGATAGCACTACATGAATTGTGTCTGAGAACAAAAGAAAGAAGCGATCTGAGATTAGCAGTCTCTTAGACCAACCTCAAGTAGTGGTAGACAAAGAGATGACATAGAATAACTTCAGTCATTGAAGTTACACTTCCAAGAAAAGCAAGAAAGCACATGTAGGGAGAATGATATATTTGTCCTTGTCCTGCCTTCCCACCTTGAAGACAGGACAAGCAGCAATAGATGAAAGCTAATCGAGAGAACCAACCTAGAACTAAGGAGCAATTTCCTGACAGTTAGAACAATTCAGTTAGAACAATTAATCAGTTGCCTACAGAAATTGTGGGTGTTTCAACACTAGAGGACAATCATTACTCTGAAAAGCTATAGGGTTTCCTGCTTGAGCAGGGGATTAAACTAGATGACCTCCAAGGGCCCTTCCAATACTCTTATTCTGTTTATTTTCTTTAAGGAACTTGGGGTGGTGGATGCAACACCAGTTTTGAAGACTTGTACACCCAGCCCTAGATTAATATAACAGATGGATTCCTAAAATTGAGATGGAGGAAGACACTACGCTATGAACTTAATATATAGACAGTTAATACATAGACTGTCTAATATTATACTGGACTGCTGTGGCCTAGAGGTGGAGCTCTCGCCTCACAATCAAGAGGTTGTGAGTTTGATCCTAGGTAGAGGCAGATGTAGGGTCTCCTGCTTGGGCAGGTGGTTGTATTAGATGACCTGCAAGGTCCCTTCCAACTCTGATAATCTGTTATATTATCAAGAAGGGACTCATTTCTGTCATCCAGGTTTCAAAAGAGGTCATCTACAGGTACAATTAATATTATTTCCATCCCATATCCAAGCCTGAATTCTGACCAGAAGAGATCCAGATAATGCTCTTCATCTCTGATCCTCTGTGGAAGGACAACCCTGCACATTCTGTACAATCTTTCTCAGAAAGAGAGGATCGGGAACTAGACAGAAGTTAATCAGTTAAGATGCCACAAGATCAAAACAATTCCAGTTTACAGTAGAAGGCAGAGTCCTAATCAAATAGCCAAACTGCCAAATTGAGGTCCAGATGCAGATGAATATGAGTGAAAACATACAATCATCACAGCAGCCAGCAAACATTGTGGCTCACCTGGCCTTCCCTAAAAGTCTCCTGATAACGCTATGCAGGAGAGGTAGATAATAATTCTTAGGTGCCTTAAGAACAGATATAGAAGATATTTTCCCATGCTGAGAAATCTGGGTAGGCTTTCAAGATTCGATGGTTATACTGTACAATAATGTAGTATTAGAGGGACATGGTGGCTCAGTAGCTAAGATGCTGAGCTTGTCTATTAGAAGGTCGGCAGTTCAGTGGTTCGAATCCCTAGCACCAGATAACGGAGTGAGCTCCCGTTACTTGTCCCAGCTTCTGCCAAACTAGCAGTTCGAAAGCATGTAAAATGCAAGTAGAAAAACAGGAACCACCTTTAGTGGGAAGGTAACAGTGTTCCATGCGCCTTCAGCATTTAGTCATGCCGGCCACATGACCACGGAGACATCTTTGGACAATGCTGGCTCTTTGGCTTTGAAATGGAGATGAACACCGCCCTCTAGAGTCGGAAATGACTAGCACATATGTGCGAGGGGAACCTTTACCTTTGGCTCATGTAGTATTCTTAAATCCTTGCTGTGTCTATTTCCTGACCTGGCCTTCATTAAAGTGCTGATAAGAAACCATCTTGGTGGTGATGAGTAACACCAAGTACCAAGTAATCTTCTTAGAGATAAGTATTTGGGATAAGAATCCCAATAATGCATTCCTGGATGAAGTAATGGGCAATTAAATCATCAGCAGGTAACCAGAAAGCCTCCTGTTATGGAGAAACATCTTGTAAATACACTGGACTTTACACTTGCTTGTAAATATACTGGACTTAAGAGGCAAGTTGATTTTGCCCACTTGCAGAAAACCCCACTGTTCCATAGGCTTTCATTTTATGGTATGTAATATCAAAAATAGAGGGATTCCGATCCATTAATCTATTTATTTATTATATTTAATCTAAGGAAGAAATTTCAGTAAAGGTAACACATACACAATCAAGCATGAAAATGACTTTCAGCTGCTTCATCTGCAAGCTGGAATGAGATAAAGCCAATGACCTAAGGATGTGTCATATAAAACAGTAAAGTATTCATACTACAGTTAGGGGAATAGCAGTAAGACTTATATACTGCTTCATAGAGCTTTACAGTCCTCTCTAAGTGGTGTACAGAGTCAGCATATTGCCCCAACAATCTGGGTTCCCATTTTACCGACCTCGGAAGGAGGGAAGGCTGAATGTGAAGATGAGCTCAGTGTCTTCCCAATTATGAGAAGAGGTATTTCTATTTACATGAAAACAACCATTCCCAAATTTGCCAAACATTATATAAATTGCAATAGGAAGTAGGGGTGTAACCAACTTTTTCTCTTTGGAGAATCAGCTCCTGAGCACCCTGCAAGAGCCCATGCTATCTTGAGAATGCTGAATGCAATCTGTTAAAGTGGTATCTTTCTTTTTTGAAAACTTCTCATAACTACAAAACATTGGCTTGTTATTTCAAAAGAACTTTGCCAATCCTGCTTGTCTAGCAATCCAACTTATTTTTGTAAAGTGGTAATTGAAACAGATTCCATTCTTAGGATTCTTGCATTATAATACCATGAAAAGGTAATTTTTCCTTAATTACCCCATCCTCTGTAGACCTGAAAGGGATTAGAAAAAGATTACAATGTGCTATTCCAACTGAATTACAAAAAGCATTGCACATAGCCATTCTATTAACTTCAGAATGCCAATGTATTGTGAAATGCAAAAAAGTAGACAGTAATTTGTTTACAAATATGTTAATGTGGTAAATATCATACTGGTTCTTGCAATCAGTGAAATTACTGATTGCAAAATGTACCTCATAGCATAGATTTCAGAGGGCAAAATTGCAGTTAATATACTACTTTTATCTTCTGTTTTACTGCTTCACAGCATACATTGCTAATAACCAATTTACCTTGATGATATTGGCAGTGCACACATGTAAATGAGGTTTTTGTGTTTGTTTATTTAGTTTGTTAGGTGCTAGAGTCCGATACAGTTAACTTACTACAGAAATTCAGACTTGAAAAATATCCAAAGACTTAGTGAACTGTTATAATGCAAGAACATTATAACTGTTTTGCTAATGCAGGTAGTCCTCGACTTACAACAGTTCATTTAGTGACCGTTCAAAGTTACAATGGCACTGAAAAATGTGACTTATGACTATTTTTTTTACACTATTGTGTGAAAAATGGGATGCTGTTGCAGCATCCCTATGATCACATGATTTACATTCAGATGCTTGACAACTGGTTCACATTCATGATGGTTGCAGTGTCATGTGCTCATCTTTTTCAACCTTCTGACAAGCATGTCAATGTGGAAGCCAGATTCACTTAACAACCGTGTTACTAATTTAACAGGGATTCACTTAACAAAGGTGGCAAGAAAAATCGTAAAATTGGGGGAAACCTCTCAACAAATTTCTCACTTAGCAACATACATTTTGGCTCCAATTGTGATTGTAAGTCAAGGACTACCTATGCAGACAATCTTCTTAGATTTCAATGGCACAACTAGAATTATTACTACTAGATCTGGAAGAGCCCTTTCTTGGTTAATTTTGCATGTGATGCAATCATGTCTACCTCCAACATGCGTCCCTAGATACCATAAGCTCTATTCATTGAAGGGATCAAGAAAGTTCTTTCATAGGTTGCTAATGAGGGCATCAAATGAGGCCCTAAAACCGGTGCTTTCATCCAGTTATCTGCCATGTTTCCTGTTAACTTCTAGTATCAGAAAGAACTACATGATTATTAATTGGAAAGTTAGAGGATCCATGTCCATGTATGGTTCAGCCTTGGAATACCAAGTTATAGCATTGTGAGCAGATAGATCCCCAGTGAAAGAGAATGTATAACCACCAAATATAGCTGCATCATTAATCTGGTTTTATTTTTAGGAAATGTTCGACAAAAATTTTTTTTGATATTTTATTGGTTTTTTTTAATTGATAGATTGCTTTGATATAAACTTTTAATAATATTTAAAATATAGGTAAAGGTAAAGGTTCCCTTGCATATATGTGCTAGTTGTTCCCGATTCTAGGGGGTGATGCTCATCTCCATTTCAAAGCCAAAGAGCCAGTGCTGTCTGAAGACATCTCATGGCCTGCATGACTAAATGTCAAAGGCGCACAGAACACTGTTACCTTCCCACCACAGGTCATTCCTATTTTTTTTACTTGCATTTTTGTGCTTTCAAACTGCTAGGTTGGCAGAAGCTGGGGCAAGTAACGGGAGCTCACTTCGTTACGCAGCACTAGGGATTCGAATGGGCAAATTGCCGACCATTCTGATTGACAAGCTTAGCATCTTAGCCACTGAGCCACCGCATCCCTCTTGAATATATGTATGCTATATTAAATATGCACATGACATTCTCAGTATGAAGGCAACTAGTCCAGCTTAGCTTTCAGCCTAGAAAATGAAGATTTTGGTGCCATTGTCTATCTTTTGAAATATTTGTTGAATGTAAATGGAAATGTCTTTCTAAGTCATCAACCTATGCTTATCTTAATGTTCCAGTAGTTCAATGGCAGACCTCTTAATTGTATAAAGATCCCTCAATTGTATCCTACTTTGTGCCCAATAAATCATCCTTCCCCAATTGGGTAAGAATGACAACGTTTAGAATTCCCTGGCAGCAAAGTAACTCTTTTGAAATGGCTGTTTAAGAAATACATGTCGGGGGTGACAGGGTGAGGTAATAGTTCAGATTGAAGGAGAAAAGATGCTGTGAAATACAGAGAGGTGTGAATGTAACCCATCTTAAACAAACCATTATTTTTCCTGGGATAGCTCTGTAGCTTGGATGACACACAGTTGCCTTAATGAATTTCCCCATATGCCCCAGGTACATTTCTCTTTGAATCTAAAGCATTGTGCAACTCTGAGAATTATAGTTTGACTGATTAGAGGAAGGTGCTCTTATTTTACATGCTGATTAGCTTTGTGTATCATGAAACTATTTTTATTAACTGTGGTTTAATAAATACTGTAAGCCTTAGCTGGCTGCATTCATGCAACATATTATGCCAATGTCAAATGAATCGAATATATGAAGCAACTATATCTTATGATTCTCAAAGGTGAATTCCTTCCTATGTACCCCTAGGATAAAAGATTCTCAAGAGGAAGATCTCTTACCTTGTGAGGCCCTGAAGACTGTTGTACTGAACAGTGAATTTAATATTCCTCAGAATTCAGCAGTAACCATAGTTACACAACCTTCCACACAGGATTGTTAGAATCAGACCATCTCACCTCAGATTTTGACTTTTTCATTTTTAGAAACAATTGGGAGTGCTTCCAAATGAGCCTTTTATGGGACTCCATCATCCCACATCAATGTCAGTGCATTTCTCATAGTGTAATGCCTCTAATGTTTGCAAAATAACAGACTAATGCTAATCAGTGTTAAGACCCATGAAAAGTATGGGTCCTTTCTACCCTCATAAAACTAAATTATGTAGCAGGTAAAAAATCAAGAATGAATGATTCAAGGAAGGATGGATTACCTTTCAACTAAGCAGTGAGTCAAGGGCTTGTGTCATCCTGAACTCCCATCATTAAGTCATCTGTTATCTGATTTTCTGGAAAGAAAAATTCAGATGACTTGCTGCTAACCTATCATAGAGGACAGAAGGTATTTTATCCCGCTCTGCATTTCTTAATAGTTTCAGAAATAAATGTTCCTGTGCAACTGGGTCCCACGTGGGGAATATTTTGCAGCTCGCTGGGCAAATGTGCAGGAATCTGAAGTAATAAGAACATGGATTGAAAGGGAAAAGCTTGCTTCTTGTATAATATTTGAGACATTAAAAATGTTCAGTAAAGGAACACTGGAAGGTCCCAACAGGTGGTGAAAGAAATTAATAATCCATAAATCAGAAGCAGAAAAAGTGACTGCTGATTGGCTACTCCACTTACTTACTACTACCCATTTCTATGAACAAACCCTTGCTTAAAATGCAAGCTATTGGGTGGGATATGGGGAAACAGCCAGGATGCAAATTATGAAGTCTTAAAAATGGCACAGTGCTTAGACAAAGGTGGAGAATGTCAGTATATAATAAGGCTCAGTGTTAAAATATCGCACTGAAATATTGGATTTATGGAGACCCAGACAATGTTATCTTCCATTTGTTTAGTTGACAGCTACCAGATCATGTGTAAAAATATAAACCAGAGGGTAATCAGTCAAGTGGTGCATACACTGTATGAGGATTAATGATAAATTTGAGATTTCAGTGTTAGGAAACTACCAAAGTTACCAACTGATGAACTGAATGATGCAAAGAAATAGGAAATTCTTGCTCCTAATATTCCTTCCTTTATATCCTGGAAAATTAGAAAGCTTAGAATTATTCTCTATTAGCAAGTAACCTGGTTGCTTAATATTTTAAAGCATTCAGTTTCATCTTATTTCTTTGTAGTCCTTCTGACTATATCTGTAAATACAATTGGATTAATAAACTAGGTGTGGCATAAGAAGACTGCAACATTTCTCTAAACTGAATCAAGAAAAAATGTATGGTAAAACAACTGAACTTTCACCTATTAATTTTTGTTCTTGGTGTAAACAGTTATGGGTCCCTGCAGCAGTGGGTTTCACATTTTTTACCTCTGGTTCATCGCACATGCCCCTTCCATGCATGCGCCCGGCCTTCTGTGCATGCACTTTGCTCGCACATGTGCCTTCCCGCACATGCTCCCCGCCTCAAAAATGTGCCTAAATAGGACAGCATAGAGTCAGGGCGGGGGGCGGGCCCACCCACGATTTCCCAGTCTGAACCTGCTGAATACCATCTCTGGGTCCCCATGATTCCCAGACATTAGAGACACTTTTGTGTACATTCTGATTGCTTCTTAAAACTGTATATAAAATGAACAGAAATAAAACTATTTTTAATATTGCAGGCTAAATAAGAATCCATATTATGCAGAAAAAGATTCTTAAAATCCTTAAAACTCTTTTCCCAAGTTTGATTGCACAAGTCCACATGGGTTTTATCCATTGCTAGAGATAGAACTGCTAATGACTCTCATCCATTCAAGGTTCAGATGAGCCCAAATTAAGTGCACAGTAGTTCAGGCTATATCAGTGCAGAAAGTTTTTAAAATGTTAATTATAGTCAAACCTAAAGCTACTTTGTTTGTTTGTTTTAAAAAAATCCACAACTCTGAAGTTTTACACCCAGAGATTAATTGAGTCAATCAGAAAAGGTGACAAAAATTACATTCATATACATAGCATAACCTAGAGGGGAAATTCACTTTCTTTTTAAAATGCCATTATTACTGCTTCATTCTCTGCACAAACAAATGGTTATTTTATGTATTAAATGCATAAATGAAACTATTTTGTTCCACTTTTAAATCAAAATAATTGAAATACATAAAAAACACAAACTGCTAGAATGAAAAAGACAAAAGAAAACTAAGTGAAACCTAGCAAAATGAGAGAATGGCTAATAGCAGCATTTTGAATCATCATACTATGCCATACTATAGCAAGTATTTGATTTAGCATTCGCAAATCATGCTAAGATTTTAGATTAGTATTTTTTTAATGGATGTCACTATAGTGAACTAATCAATAAAAGTATATGTAATAGAACAGAGTAAATAATGGGAAAAGAAGGGCTGATAAATTGCATTTTTAAAAATAAATAAATTTTCATCATATTTCAGGAAAGTCCTCAAATATTGACATATCAATAGTCCCTTCCTGCAATATATTTCTACTTACAGAGTTATGGTCTATCATTAATTTAGTTACAGTTGTAGCATCTCAAGAGAGATCTTAGAAACTGAAACTTGGTGAAGGGAAAAGTTCCTTCTGAAACAGTAGCTTGTTAAGAAGAAAGGAGTCACTACTATAGATGTGCATGTATTGATGCAAAATTGCTGTGTTATTGCACTATAGCATGTTTTTTTCCACCATATTATTATTTTTGGAGGGGTTTTGGCTCTAAAACTATATCATTTTTATACTTTGCAGAATTTATAAAGACGTTTGGAGATTTGTCATACAAGGGACAAGGAAGGGTATATAAGCAAATCTGTTAGAACACTATTAGTTTAGCATATCCACATAGCAGGGACGTGCAGTCACTAGAGGCAAGGGAGGCGGAGCCTCACCACTCTCCTCAGGAAAAGAAAAGAAATTTAAATATATTTTTTTAAATAATTAAAGCCAAGATAGTTGCTACCAGATTCCAGGTCACAGTGGCTTGGTGTGAGGCGAGAGAACTCGGGGCCTCTTTTCCATAAGGAATTTTTCGCCTTCTAAAAGTTAAGAAAGAGTTAAAAGGCGAAGAAGTTCAGATGGAAAAGAGGCACTAATTCTCCCGCCTCCTGATCTGGAAGCAGCCAATCATGTCTTCTTGAGCACGCTTACGTTGGGCGGGTTATTTCGAAGGGCGTGCTTCAGAGGAGAGAGGAGTGGGGGAGAAGGAGGAGGCTCGCTCTTCACCCCTCCCCAACCTTCCCAGGGTCCAGATTCCCTTTGCTGCAAGCCTTGCTGTCTCTTGCATCCCAAAGGTGGGTGGGTGTGGGAGCTTTGGTGGCCCCAATTCTTCTCTGGGGGGGGGGGTGTCTCCTGGGGCTGCTGGCTAGATAGACTCCCGAGGAGCGACTCCTTCCCTTCTAGTCCCCCTGTGGGTGGCTGGAAATGTCCGCGCATTTCAGCCAGCCACAAAATGCTTAGCCGGGGGTTTCCTTACAAGAGCCAGGCGGGAGAAGCCCTCGCTTCTTTCTTGTGGAGACGGGCACTTTGCATCACGGGAGCTGCCAAGCGCCTTTACTGCAGACCTGGCCGCTTGGCGGCTCCCATGATACAAAGTGCCCCGCCGCCCCCGATGCCGCCGCCCACCCGCTGACCTGGCCTGCGGCCGCTGCTTCTCCAAGCTCCACCGCTGGAAGTCTCGGATCGCCTCTGGGGAAAGCTGAGTGAGAAGCGGAGCGAAGCTTCTCCGCGGCCTCCCGGCGCTGCGCAGAGGCTTTTGCAGGAGCGCGTGCCAGCGGCCCGGAGCGGCCCCGCACGTGCTCCTGCAAGAGCCTCTGTGCAGCGCCCGGAGGCCGCGGAGAAGCTTCGCTCCGCTTCTCACTCAGCTTTCCCCCAGAGGCGATCCGAGACTTCCAGTGGCGGAGTTTGGAGAAGCAGCGGCAGCAGGCCGGGTCAGCGGGTGGGTGGCGGCATCAGGGGCGGCGGGGCACTTTGCATCGTGGGAGCCACCAAGCGCCTTTGCTGCAGACCCGGGCGCTTGGCGGCTCCCGCGATGCAAATTCCCCCCCCCACTGCCGAGGCCAAATGCTGCCCTGCTTCACAAAAAGGATGCCCAGCTGAGCCTCACCAGGCATAAACCTCACCGCACGTCACTGCCACATAGAGCATCTAACCATGTTTGGTTTAGAAAATTCATTGTAAGAAAATTCACTGTAACAAGTAGAAATAGCCACCATGTTCAAACCTAGTATATTCCTAAAAAGTAGGCACTAGGAATGGTAAATCATAGCCAGAGTTGGTATTCAGCTGGTTCGGACTGGTTCAGGTGAACCATAGCGCCAACGATCAGCTGGCCCCACCCATCCACATTCGCTCTATCCTGTCCTTTAATTCCTGCTTTGTAGCTCATCTCAATCGCGCGGCCCAGCTGATTTCTCCCCCCCTCCCTCACTGTTCTACTTATCATTGCTGATTTGGAAGGTAAGCAGTTGAGCCTCTAAATGCTCTATTTTCAATGCTGCACACAAGTGCTTTAGGTGCACGGTGCACAAAGCACGCACTCATTGAACCAGTTGTTAAACTGGCAACATCCCACCTGTGATTATAGCCTTTACGTCTTTCAGGTGAATTTTTCAGAGGACTCTGACCAACCATTGTGAGAATTGGAATGCTAGATGAGAAAGACCAGCCATCCATTACCTGAGACTCCAGGATTTTTCAGATACAACGGTGGCTGGAGATGAGGGGAATAGTGATATAATATCAGGAGGGCCTGTAATAAAAATCACTGGAGAGACCTAGGGTGAGAAGCCTGGGATAAACCTTTACCCTGAAGAAGATATATTTGGTGCTAAATATTTTATATTAAAATGTTTTCATAGACAGGTTAGTAACTTAAGAATAAAGAAACGTGTAACAAGAACGTAAGTTTAGGATACAGAGAATATGATTCATTGCAAGGTCTTTTAAATGGCTGGTGTGATGTGAATATAGATTTTTATTAGCTTGGGGCTGAATGAGCAAGCATTGAATGTTGCCAGGGTCAACATAATTCAAGGTTTTTTAACATCCAGGAGTGCCAATTAAATGTTGACCCACCACTTTATACGTCACCTTCGTAAAGAATGCTGGGCAAGCATAATATGATCATGATAGCACAAATCAATGAGGAAGTGTGCCAAGTACTCCAAAAACAGCTGCCAGCAACAGGACAGCCCTATCAAAAGCCTTGTGATCAATGAGACGATTAATCAAGCTGGGTGTTCACAAGGATATATGTTGCTCTTGCAAGGTCAGCGCAGGACATGTTAAAAAAGACAATACAGACAGCACATAATGCACAATTAATTATATCAAGCTGCACATTCTCCACCATGGAAAATTGTGCTATCCCAAATGCCCCACGGTTCTGACCCTGTTCATTTTCATTGAGCAAGTTCTTTCTACTGCAGTAACCACTGCGGTAGTCAATTTCTGTTTTAGAAGAGAAAGCAGAAATTGGCATCATAATCCTCATCATCTATACATTAAACATTATAACAGTTTAAATTTGTTCAATTTTGAAATGTTCAAGTGATCTTGCATGAAGTCTAATAGCAATCCCAAGCTTCCATACAAGAGGTCGTATGATTTTTGGCATTCTTGGACAAGATGCAATGATATTTCAACTGTTTTGAGGGGGAGAAGGAATTATCTATGTCCCCGGCTGGTAACCTAGTCACATCTCAAAAATCAAAAGAATATAATAAGCATTTCTGTTGATTTGTGGAGGATATGCAAAATATCAAAAAACTTCACTGCTTAAGTCAAATGTATACAACAATCAGGTCTTTATAGAAGGTCAGAAAGAGCAGATCTCACTCCGGAGGGGTAAGATCAGGGATGGGATTCAGCCGGTTCAGACCTATTCAGGCAAACCTGTAACTCTGATGATCAGCTGGGGAGCGAACCAGTTCACTCCGATGATCAGGTGGGCCCACCCACCTACCCCTGCACTTTACTTACCTATAGCCCAGTGGTGGGTTCTGGATCCTATTGCAACTGGTATGGTGCAATGGAGCCCGGCATCCTCCATGTGAATATGCGCAGTGCACGTGCACACACGCACAGTGCACACACGAGTCCTTACCTCCTGTGATCCTCTGCGATGCCTCCATGATGCTCTAGCTGCTTGGTGGAGCATCGTGCAGGTGCCGTATGCTCCATGCGCATGCACAGAAGCCCTGAAGAGCTCAAATACATGTAAGGATGATGGGCAGGCGGGTAGGCCCTCCGGAGCACTGTACCAGAACAGTACCCAGTGCTCCTGGAAAGCACCGGTACGCCCATACTGGGGCATACCTGTAGTAACCCACCACTCCTATATCCTCTCAGCTGATCTGCGTGGCAGAGCAGATTGCTGCATCTCAGCTGTATTACTCCTCAGAAGTAATGTGGAAGGTAAGTTTTGTTAAAACTGCGCACACACGCAGCACACAATCACTGAACTGGTTGTTAAACTGGCAGGATCCCACCACTGGGTAAGTTGTTCCAAGGGACAGGAGCCATGGCAGAGAAGGCTCTTTTCCATAAAAAGGGCATAGGCATAGAGTCCAGTACAAAGACATATGTACTGTAAGAGAAGCAGGTACAAACTTTCATGCAATTTTTCTCCCTCTATCTCTCACCCATCTCATTAATAAATTTATGCTTCCTAGCAGCAAAATGAAATATAACATATACACACAAAGCAGTCTATATGCTCTAGTTTATTTGTTAAAGTTTCAGAGAAAGAATTACAATTTATGTCCTGCTAAGATTTTTTAAAGCAGTGGTGTCAAACTCGATTTCATTGAGGGCCACATCCGAGTTGTGTGACCTTGGTGGGCCGCGAGGAGGGTCACGGGGTGTGACCAGGGTGGAGCGGTCATGGTGTGTGTGGCCGGGTAGGCATGGCCATGATGGGCGTGACACAGCACTCGTGTCGGGAGGGGGCACCTATGGTGGCCAAGTGCTAAGGCAGGACTTCCCTCAGGCTCTCCCTCAATCTCATTATTCCTTCCTTCCTTCCCTCCCTCCTTCTTTTTCCTTCCCTCTTCATTCTAATTTATTCTTCCTTTTCCTCTTTCCTTTTTCTTCCTTGCTCTCTTCCCATCTTTTCATCTTTTCTTCGTTCCCTTTGTCCTTTCCTGCCCCTTCTTGAATGCTCAAATGCAAAAGGGGAAACATTTCTCCTTTTGTTTTGCTTTTAGTTTGATAGCCCTCTGCCAACCAAAACATTTTTGGCCTGGACGGCTTCCTGCAGCACTCTGGCAGCCAAAATGGGATACGGAGTGGTGGTGGTGTGGTGTCGATGCTAGTCGGTTTGAAATAAGAATCAGGAAAAGTCAGCTTGCTCACAGTTTGGCTCCTTCCTCAAGAAAAAAGTTAAAGTAACTATACAGGTAATCCTCAACTAAGAACCACAATGGAGCCCAAACTTTCTATGGTTGAGTAATTTGTTAAGTGAGGTTTGCCCCATTTTATAATTTTTCTAGCCACATTTGTTGTGAATCACAGCAGTTAAATTAGTAATATGATTGTTATGTGAAGCTGCCTTCCCCATTTGCTTGTCAGGCAGTCACAAGAGGTGATCGCATGACCCCAAGGCACTGCAACAATCGTAAATATGAGTCAGTTGCCAGGCCTCTGAATTTTGACGATGTGACCATATGGGTGCCACAACAGTCGTAAGTGTGAAAAACGGTCCTAAGAAACTTTGAATGATCATTAAACCAACAGTTGTATATCAGGGACTACCTGTATAAGGAATTAGAGTCAGGCTGGAGTCATCATTCATGTGTACAACTGGGATGTGATGCCCCTTCCAAGAATTCCACATTTGAAGCAGTTTTTCCATAATTCTTTGTTTTGTTTTTTATTTAAGGATTGATGTGCCACTTTTCAAAACAGATGTTTTTTGCAGAACAATTTACAGAAAATGTACAGAAGTTCAACTCTAAACTTACTCCTTTCAATCAGCATTCTTTTGGAAATGTTGGATTTTAATCTGCCACCTTGTTTTGCACAGGAATTGTTATCTGTATTTTGGGTTTTGTTTGTTTTGTTTTTCTATTTATTTTATCTTTTTTCAACCCTCCCCAGAGTATTTTGCCTTAACTTAGTTCATGCAGTCCTTTCCCACCAGTGAAGGATTCCGGATCCTGTTCCAACCGGTATGGTTGGAATGGGCCCAGCGGCGTCCACATAGACGCGCACAGCACACGCATGCATCTTAGCACCTCCACGAGCCTCCATGGTGCTCCAGCTGCTGGAGTGTCGTGCAGGTGCTGTATGCGCCATGCATGTGCGCGGAAGCGCAGAAGTCTTAAAAGACAGGTAAGGAGCTCAGGCGGGGGGTGGGCCCTCCACAGCACCGTACCGGAATGGTATCCAGTATTCCGGGCAGGCTCCGGTGCGCCCATACCGGGACATACCACCTGCAACCCACCACTGGTTCCCACCCATCCACCCTTGGGTATTACCTATCTATCAGTGGTGGGATTCAAAATTGTTTTCTACTAATTCTGTGGGTGTGGCCTTGTGGGAGTGGCAGGAGAAGGATACTGCAAAATCCCCATTCCCTCTCCACCCCACTAACCTGCTTTCCAGCTCTGTTCTCCTGTGCAGAACAACAAAAGAAAATCCAGCTGATCATCTGGGACTCGGGAGACAGCGAATAGATTGGGGGCGGGGCCATACAGAGGTGGTATTTGCTGGTTCTCCGAACTATTCAAAATTTCTGCTACAGGTTCTTCAGAATCGGTCAGAACTGGCTGAATACCATCTCTGCTATCTATACTTTTAAATTACTGGAAATGATATCTCCTCTTATAAGTCATATTTAAGGACATAATGCTCAGTTTGTCATAGGATCCTAAAATCAGTTTTGTTTGTCTGTGATATGTTCATAATGGCTTGGATCCAAAGCATTGATTTGAAAGAGAGATCCTGAAGATCCACAAAATCCTATCAACCCAGAGTGACCCCTGTTCTCTTCAAAAAGAGAGGGGTGTGACATCTGCAACCTGCCCATTTACCTCTCCATAGGCCTTCCATGTATGTCATGCAGTCTTTGGACTGATCCAGTATTTTTAGGAGATTCTGGCTTATCATGTAATTCAACATTTTCCAAAGGAATTGACATTGGGAAGTTTGGCTTGTCAAGGAATTAAGAAGTTTTGACTCCTGATTTTTGGACAATACAATCTCAGGCTAGGGCAGTACACAACAGTCAGGAATAAGAAATATATATATTTAAAATATCTCCCTGACTAACACAGATGAGTTACACAATGGAAAGAGCATTTCCATTGGGAATTAAAGCAGCTCAGTTTGTATTATTTGAACAGTAACTAAGTTCAGTCCAGTTCATAATTCTAATATCTACAATAGAGCAAATGCCCTGGAATATTATAACGTGGATCAATACAACTTACCATATGACTTTCAAATTGATTAAAACACCCCAAGACTAAGCACACTACTATATAATTTCCACATTAATTAAAATAATCACAGTTCACAGCATTATTTTTAGTGAGTTTATCCTAATCTTGACAGCAACTGCAAATAAAGCCATCTGATTGCTACATAAATATTATGAACTAATAGCACACCACTAATTATTTCAGTAGGTATCTTAGCATACATTTTCCTAATCAATAGGAGGGGGAAAATTCTTTCTGAACTAGAATGCACATTATACAATAAAGCATAATGAACAATTGTTCTACCTTTCTACAAGTAGAAATATTTCTGCTCTTTGCATACAAACCTATCATACAATTCTATTTCAGGGCAAAAATACTTACCAAGGTAGTCCTTGACTTACAACAACTCACTTAGTGACTGTTCGAAGTTACAATGGCACAATAAATAATGACTTATGACCATTTTTCACACTTAGCACCATTGCAGCATCCCAATGGTCATGTGATTTACATTCAGATGCTTGACTCATATTTCTGACAGTTGCAGAGTTCAGGAATCATTTAGCAACCTTCTGACAAGCGAAATCAATTGAACTTTGAACTTTAATAAAATTTGTATGCCGCCCACTCCCTTGGGACTCTGGGTGGCTCACAACAAAGTAAAAACATTTAAAATATTTAAAAATACAATGTTAAGAATTAATACAACATCCATTCCATCAGGGGGGGCTGGAAATTAATCAACAGCCCCAGGCCTGCCGGAACAGCCAGGTCTTGGTCGCTTTACGGAAGGCCGGGAGAGTGGTGAGGGTCCGGATCTTGTGGGTAGCTCGTTCCACAAGGCCGGTGCAGCTACAGAGAAGGCCCTCCCTCGGGGAGCCGCCAGCCGGCATTGTCCGGTCGACGGCACCTGGAGGAGGCCCAACCTTATTGGTCGTTGGGAGGTGAAATGCAGGAGGCGGTCTCTCAGGTAGCCAGGTCCAATACCATGTAGGGCTTTAAAAGTAACGACTAGCACCTTGAAGCGGGTCCAGAGACCAATGGGAAGCCAGTGCAGCTCGCAGAGGATAGGTGTAACATGGGTGTATCTAGGTACACCCATTATCACTCGTGCGGCTTCATTCTGGACCAGCTGTAGTCTTCGGACACTCTTCAGGGTCAGCCCCATGTAGAGTGCGTTACAGTAATCCAGTCTTGAGGTGATGAGGGTGTGAATGCCATTCAAAGTGCAATCCCGTTCCAGATATGGGCCGCAACTGGTGCACCAGGAGAACCTGGGCAAAGGCCCCCCTGGTCACAGCCGCAAATGGTGTTCTAACATCACTTGGATCCAGAGGACACCCAAATTGCGAGCCCTCTCCGAGGGTGAATAACTTCTCCCCCCCAGGCTAGAGGTGGTATGTCAGGACCTCCTTGGGAGGCAACATCAAGAGCCCGGCGTCTTGTCAGGATTGAGTGCAAGCTTGTTCGCTCCCATCCAGACCCTGACAGCCTCCAGGCACATCACTTCAACTGCTTCACTGAGTTGGCACGGGGTGGACAGATACAATTGAGTATCGTCTGCATATTGATGATATTTAATCCCGTGCCGGCGTATGATCTCACTTGGCTTGGGAAGTCAGATTCACTTTACAACCATGTTATTAATTTAACAAGTGCACTTAACATATGTGGCAGAAAAGTTCTAAAATGGGACAATTCACTTAGCAAATTTCACTTAACAACATAAATTTTGGGTTCAATTTTAATCGTAATTGAGGATTACCTGTATAGATTCAGAAAAGGAGGAAGAATAGTAAACTAAAAAACTAAAGCATGAGCTTAAAAAGAAAGGAAACTCATTTACCAGGTCTTTCCCTCCCTCCCTCTCTCCTCTCCTATCTTCCATTTTTGCAAACCATCATTCCTACAACTGGTCCACTCACATTCCCTTTTGTTCTTTAAATTTCACATTTTTCCTTTTCAGAAGACCTGATAAATTTCATCCAGCCATGACTTTCTCAGGTGAGTCATGATTATACTCAGTCCATGCTCACTGAGTGACCATTCACACTTGATCCTCTATAATTTGTGTTTTACTATCTATAGTTCTAAAGTATTCCTTCTCAACTTACTTTTATGTTTCTTTACATCCCCAGCTCTTATTTCAAACAACTTTTCTGGTTCTTAAACACAGCCATTTTCACCTATTTCAATAAACATTCATTTCTTACAAAGGAATTACATAGTACACTTGACTTTTCTATTCACCATTTGAACTCCACCTATTTTTTTATCAAGGCATCTAAAGTCATCTACTTTCTATTTGTGTATAATCATTTATAATCATTCATTCCATTTCCCCATCAAACATAAATACCTTGGTCTTTCTTACCTTTCGTTAGTTTCAGATCCATTCTCTGTGCTGCATCTGACAATCTTTTAATTATAATTTGTATTAAAATTTTAAAATAATGTGGATTAGATTCTGGATTAAAAACTAATGTGGTTAAAGAAATTGGCAGCACCTGCAGACAGAGTGAAATGGAAAGACCTTAGAATTCCAGAACTGGGAGAAGTGTAACATAGAAATGTCTCTCCTTACTTTGCTGCATCTTCAGTATTTTGATACAAATTTTATACATTTATTGTGCAATGGTAAAGTTTAAACCAATAGAGCAATGCAAAAACAAGGATCCACAATGTCTGAGCCCACAGCCCAGTACTGGCCGAAGCCTGTTGGGAACTGGGCCGTGCAAGTGACAGGCAAGCATGCGAGCGTGCGAAGCTCCGTTTGTACCAGCAGCAAGCACACACGCAAAGCCCTCCCCTCTCCACCTGCCACTGCCACCCTGCCACCGCTGTTACTGCCAACCGCAAAGCCAGAAAGTTGGGGACTACTGAAATAAAGGAAAGAAAATCACAGAAAGAGTGAAGGAAGGAACGTTTTAGTACCGGGGTGTCAAACTGGTGGCCCGTGGGCCAGATGCATCATGCCCAGGCCACGCCCACTCCAGCTCTGCAAATGGGAAAATGTCATGAAAACATCCCGTGATGACAACATGAGGTGGCGAGTTTGACACCCGTGTTTTAGTTGGTTTTGACACTCTAGAGCTTGAGCTATTAACAACAATCGGGACAGGGTGAGATACAGGTAGTCCTCAACTTAAATTTAGCCACCAATTGAAATTATGACAGATCCCCCGCAGGACTATTACAACCCAGATTCAAAGTTCCAATGGCTGGAGGCCTCCACAATTATGTGATCATATTTTGGTTGCTTGGCAACCAGACTTCATTTACAGCAGTTTGCAGCATTCCGCAGTCACATGACATTTTTTTCCATAAGCCAGTGTTTATTTCCAGTCTCCAGACAAAACATGCCTTATTGTGAATAATTCACTTAACAACTGTTCACTTAACTACCACTGCAAAAAGGTCATAAAATCAGGTATGGTCACACTTTGTAACAATTGGCACAGCTTATGACCAGTTGTCATAGTTGCCATAAGCTTGATTATGGTCATGTCAAGTTATTAGTTCACCTTGTACAATAATTTGCAACGCTTATTGAGAGATTGGCACTAAACAAACGTCTTCAAACATTGTATGCTTGTGATCAGTTCAGATTCTGCAGTTCTGCAAGAGATCACTAGGGCTTCAGCTAGAGATTATGGCTGGAAACAGGAAAAAAATTGTTAAGTGTAAAACTCATGCTCACAGTGGTGGGAATTTTTATAGGTCACATACTCAACCGCCAGCTTACCGCTTCACTGTTGTGTAGAAATTGTAAAATATGCATTGTGCAGGGTAAAATTGAATTGTATTTTATTGTAGTTTTTATATTTTATGCAAGGATTCTCTGAGACCTGAAAATATTTTAAGGGTTCTTCCAGCAAAATCGCACGTGCACCAAACCAGCAGTAATGCCAGCAGAAACCCACCCCTGGTATAGATAACACTTAAAATGTGATCACACGAAGTTCACCGACAAATGCGCGAAAGCCTTTTCTGTGCCGACAGAACCGCAGGGGTCAAATCCGCGCCGTCTTATCCGCTAATCGTTATGCGACAGTAGCGCACCGACATGTGCACGCTGACACAATCTTGTGCACATGTTTAAAACGCTGGTAGCTAAATCTTGACTTAAGGCGTGGAGGGAGTCTTATGTACAAATCAGAAATATCACAACATTTAATGGGGCAGAACAAAGGACAAGTTAAATGGGAAAGAAATGCTTAGCAGAAAAAGATCTATCAGATCAGAGTCGCCTGATTTCCTTTTCCATTTCTTTTGCCCTGCTCTCAGCGTAGGCTTAATTTGTATATCAAAATATATCAGGCTTTTAATTTTCAATAGTATTCTGCAAGTTGTTTTACTTAGGAATATTTTCACAGCATAATCAAGCTCCTTGCGTAGAGAAAATGAAATCGGCTGCCCAAATGTAGATTTATACTCTAAGCATTCAAACCTTAGCTCCAGCTGATCCAATGAATATAGCTACAAAACAAGGAGAAATGGGTGAGACTTTCAGATATATTCACATTCCTGGATGCTGCTCTTGGGGAATTTCTTTCTTTCTACTTTTCCTTCATTGCGGTTTCGTCAGCGCGCTTATATCGACATGAAGTTGTGGGTGCACTAATGACGTCGCGTTGTTGTCAGCGCTATTTTGTCGGCGCTATTTTGATGATTGCTGTTTTGACGGGTCACGATCACACGACAATGTGGGGTGATTGGAACATCAAATATAGATATAGGTATAGCGTCAGAGTCAGAGTCAGAGTCAGAGTTGGAGGTGGAGTTGGAGGTGGAGATGGAGATAGAGATAGAGACAGCACACACACCACACACACACACGCACACGCACACACATATATATACAGAGCAACAACTCTTAAGAATTTGTAGTCGTTATGGAATCTGGGGATTTTAGCTCTAATTTGAATACTTTAAAATTATTTTCCAGAGCACTACTATTGATTCATTGTCAATAATGCAATTTTCAATTATTTTAAATTCTAGCATTTGAACCCTTTCTGTTTCAAATAATAAAACCTAAATTTCTTGTCCAAGGCTTTGTCTTTCTTTCTTTGTTTCCTGCATCTTTCCAGTCTCCTCCTTTATATGGATCAAATTTTTGTCCAGGTTATAATTTTCTCTGTGTTAAGCAGCTAATTGATTCATTTAATGAATATAAAGTTCACAATAACAAATCATAGAGATAATGCAATAGTCTTATTAATTGGTTTACGATTTCCCAATTCCATATTAACAATAATTTATCTTCATCTGGACACTACTCAACAATACATCTGAAGTTTTTTTTTTAAAAAATGACTGTTTTCTTACATATAAAAACTCCTTCTGAAATAGTAATAAGACATCCTACATACTACAACAGCAAATACAGCAAAGACCGTGAATATAATTGTAAATACAATTTACAATTTGTGAAATCCTTTCAAGAACAGCATTATCAACTTGGTACAAAAATATTGCATTCTATCAAGAGCAAGTAAATGGAATAAGAAGGAGGAAATCCTTGTTTCTTAAAATCACTTTATTATGACAATAGGCATGTCAAGCTAACCTGTCCTTCCCAGAGGTGCTATTCAGCAGGTTCTGACCAGAAAATCAGCTGGCCGGCACACGCATGAGGGCTGGAGCTGACGGCTCGCGTGTTGCAGGGACGTGCACTCACTAGAGGCAGGGGACGGGGCCTCACCAGTCTCCTCAGGAAAAGGAAGGAATTTTAAAGATTTTTCTAAAATAATTAAGGCCAAGCTAGTTGCTACCAGACTTCAACTCACAGTGATTTGAAGTGTACATAGTGTTTAAGTATAGGAGGAGGCCAGAGAACTCGGGGCCTCCTTTGCATAAGGGTTTTTTTGCCTTTTAAGGGTTAACCAAGGGTTAAAAGCAAAAAATTAGTATGCAAATGAGGCCCATAGTTCTCGGGCCTCTTCCTGCAGATGGCACTTGGTGGCTCTAGGAGCCACTATCCTAGCCTGCCTGGCCCTGGAGCCTAGCTAGACCGAATCTGGAATTTTGGCGTAGCTGGAAGGTATGTGGGTCAGAGGGAGGGGGGAGGAATTCAATTTATTTGTAATTTAAGTAAATGTAATTTGTTTTTATTGTATGTGTGTGTGTGTGTGTGTTTCTTCTTAACTTCACTCAAACAAACTCTCTCTCAATTTGAGAGAGAGTTTGCTTGAGAAGAGAAGGAGCAGACGCAGGGAGCCTTGTTTGTTTGAGAAGAGGGGGCAGCCCTCTCCCCCCCATCCTGCTCCCCTCTTCCTTTCCTCCTCCTCCTCTCCCCTTTCTTCGCCGCTGCCACCTCGCCCCCCTCCGCCTCCTCCGTCCCCCCGCTGTGTCCGCCAGGCATCTCGCGTTTATGGCGGGCATAAATGTGAGACGCCTGGCGGACACAGACTTGGGGATGGAGGAGGTGGGGGGCGAGGAGGAATCGCGGAGGCGAAAGGCGAAGAGGGGTGGGGAGGGTTTTGTAGCCCTGGTTCCGTCTCCCAGCCAGCAGCCCCAGGAGGAAAGGGCGAAGAGGGGTGGGGGGGAGTGTTCCAAGAACCCCCCTTCCCTTTTGGCACTCCGCAAGGCCTGCCGAATCCTCTTGCCGCTGCGATCCGCTCCACTTCTATGCCCCCCCCCGCTCCAGAGAAGCCAGCTGCAAGCGAGTCTCCACGAGCCCCCTTCCCTTTCCGGCAATAGAGGACAGCATTCCGCTCCCGCCGCTTTCTCCCAGAGCTCCGGCAGGCCTTGCGGAGTGCCAAAAGGGAAGGGGATTCTTGGAACACCCCCCCCCCCTCTTCGCCATTTCCTCCTGGGGCTGCTGGCTGGGAGACCACAGCTCTCGCTCCAGCCTCCTGCGGGCGGGGGGGGAGCCGCTTTCTTTCTTTTTGCCTCACCAGCCAGAAGCTTCACTGCACGTCACTGGTGTGTTGGCAGATATGGCTCTGCGTGTCACCTGTGGCACATGTGCCATAGGTTCGCCATCACGGTATATACTGCTGTTGGGATATAAAAGTAAGGGAGGAGGAACTATGAGTCAACAAGATGACACCGTAAAAATGCAAAGGATGTCTGGCAAACAGGAGCACCTTTCCTCTTTCAACCTACTGACTGATCCTTGCTCTGTTTCTTTCTGTTTGCAAACCTTTGAGTTTTGTTTTTTCTCCTGTTGGAAGGAATGTCCATCAGTTCCAAGTGGGGAAAAGACACTGGACACATGGTGGCTGTTTGGAAAGATGGTTTAATGATGAACAGGATCACATGGTTTGAGGTCGTGGGCAAAAAGGGAAGAGATGCTGAGAGTGGGCTTTTGAATTTGAACTTGTATTCTAATTGGTTGTCAGACTCCCATGGGACCATCCAATGGTAACTATGTAGGTTGTCTGTGTCCCAGGCTTGGTTGAGCCTTGCAGGGTGGTGATGTAATGAAGGGGCTTTGGGCAATTCCTCCTATGGCTCTGCCTGAAGGAGGTACCATATTTTTCGGAGTATAAGATGCATCAGAGTATAAGATGCAGCAAGGTTTTGAAGAGGAATTTTTTAAAAAAAAGTTTTTGCACTCTGCAAACCTCTCAAAAACAGCCCTTTTTTGCAAAAATGGGCCCTTTGTTTAAAAAAATGGCATGGATAGCCTTTAGGAAACTTATAGAGTGCTGCTGGGGGCTGTATGCCCTCCCCAGTCCCCAGGAGCTCTTTGAAAGCCTTCTAAAAGCTATGCACGGCCTTTTTGGTGAAGGGGCGAAGACAAGAAATGTTGTATTCAGTGTATAAGACGCACCCAGATTTTCAGCTTCTTTTTGAGGGAAAATGGTGTGTCTTATACTCCAAAAATGGTAGATCTTTGTTATGTAGAATAGACCTTAATGGCCCATTGACAAAGGTGGGGAGATGAGTTTCTACCTTCCTTTTAGGGGAAGTATTCTGCCCTTTTAATATTTTCTAAAATATCTCATTTTCCTGGAGAGGGGTGGGTGCTAACTTCCCACATTCCAAAACAGCTGTTATAACAAGGAAAGATCCTGTGAAAATTTTGTTTACACTAATGCACTAAAGGACTCTTCCTCAGCTTGGCACTTCCAAATGTGTTGTGCTTTAATAATGCACACATTTTGATAATACCAAGGCAATTAAGTCTGAATTAACATAAATGTATCCTTCCCCAAAAAGAAACAAAAATTTCAAGCAAGCTTACTGCAGTCATGATGATAGCTGGTTCATGGATGAAAACAAAAGTCAGCATCCAATATTGTCAATACATAGCTTAATTGAGGGTATTTCCATGCCATGCATTCCCAGTGTCCCAAACTTTCTAAAACAGAGTTTGTGATTGTCCTCCCTTTTGCTGTTGTTGAAAAGTAGAACGTGCAAAAACTATCCAAACCACAAACTCTCCATTTATCTTTTAGATAACCAACATAGTAATGCTAAGACCACCATTTATTTAGTATCCTATTTCCTAAATGAAACTGGGGTGACAAAATTGTCTCATTCTTTCACAGGGTACCAGAAATCTGAAGTGCATAAACAACATGGATAACTGAAAAGAGAGCAAACTGTTCTTGGCATCTGTGACAAAAATTACTGCCAAAAAAGCTAATAAAATCTTAAGCCTACAAACATAGAAATTGCAGAAAGACTGGGATTTAAATTGCAATATTTTTCCTTACAAATCTTTATTTTCAAGAATGTATGCTAGCAATCATATAAAATTGAAGACGATGAACTTTCCAAATTTCATCATAGAATGCATGATAAATCAGGTGATCTACAAAGTGATCATAGATTTGAAGGACACGGACTGAAGCCAATACTGAAATCACCCAGTTGTAAATCTAGGCTATCAAGTTATTTTCACAGTAACTCCCATAGTTGTGTATTATTATAGTAGTTTACTTGGGGAGAGGAAAATCAGTTTTTATCCACTGTACAGGAAGACATAATATCCATGAATATAATATGAACTTCTGGGATAGATAAGAGCACTGGCTCAGAGTCATGAGATGTGGATGAGATACAAATCTTGTAATAAGATGTGTTTGAAATAATGGCTGGATTGAGCCCAAGAAGCAGGGCATGGCAAGATTTCCCACCAATGTGGGAAATTTAACATTGTAAGCTCTGCAGAGCTGTAATAATTCAAAGAAAAATACCAGTTTTTTTTCTGTTTCCAAGAAACTGAAGCATTCGGAAATAAATTGATTCAGATAGCAAAAACAGATGTCATGAGATCAGTCTGTTAGTACTCAATTCCAAAATAGTACGAAGCATTAGTATGGAGGTATCTTAAGCCTATATAATGTATTTACATTTTTAGAGCATTTGATTGGAATATATTCATAAAGCACATTCATCCAAATGAACTCAAGACATTCTTAAAGCAGAGTGACAATTTTTTCCTAGCCCTGACCAGTGGTGTTGTCAATGTGGCAATAGGTAATGATGCAAGAATGCAAGTGTAGCATTTGCATGATCACATCTTCAGGCGTGTTATAATTTGCCCCCATACATTCTTCTGCAGGTGTGCATAGCCCTACCCTCCAGACAAAGGTTCAGAACATGCAATGATCAATTAAACTATTTTGGCATCTGAACAGGGTGAAATCCAGCAGTTTCTGACAGGTTCTGGAGAACCGGTAGTGGAAATTTTGAGTAGTTTAGAGAACCGATAGTGGAAATTTTGAGTAGCTGTGAGAACCAGCAATGCCACTTCTGACCAGCCCCAGAGTGGGGTGGGAAAGGAGATTTTGCAGTATCATTCCCCTACTACGCCCCCCAAGCAAGACCACCTCAAACCACATCATGCCCACCAAGCCACGCCCACAGAATCGGTAGTAAAAAAACTTGAATTTCACCACTGCATCTGAAGCAGCAGATATTTCTGGAGTGAGGGGAGGAGAGAGAGAGAGACGATAAAATCTTCTTTCCTTTCCCTAGTACTATGCTTCAAAATCTGATGCCACCCATCCTTCATGGTTTTTTCCCTTCTCCCTCCCTCCAGTTATAGGCAAACTCTGAATGTTCAAAATATTCCTTCCTTCCCGTTTCCTTCTCATCCTACAGGGCCTATTCTTAGGAAGATGGGGAGATAGGCATTTGAAGACATTTTTTTCACATTTTCAGGAGTTACTATTAAATACTTTTTGATTTTAATTGATTAGAATTTTCACAAAATGTAGGGGTCTATTTTATTTGTTTTTCACAAATAAAACAGACTTCAAACAATTTGAGTGGTAAAACGACAGCCGTTGTGAGACCTACAGCTGGATCTTGGGTAAGAATGAATTCTTGGCCTACTGCCTATAAACTGAAAAATGAATAAAAAGCTCAATTGACATTGAGATATACTTTGCAACAAAGTAAGTTGCATGGGTCTCCGTAGCATGCCAAAAAAGGAAAGGTTTCTTTTTAGTAATTAATTACTTTGTTCCTAATGTTGACTTTAAAGCAGTTCTGTCAGAATGACTGATGCGCTGCTTTCTATTGATTTCTGCGGAATAAATCCCCATCGTGATCAAAATTAACAGCAGGGATGTTGAGGTCACCATTAAGCCCTCTATTCCCAGTGCCTCCAAGATTTGTTCTTTGAAAATAAAGCAAAGTGTAAGCTTAGACTGTAGAAGAATAAGCACAGTTTCTCCGTGTCCCCCCCCCCAAAAAAAAATCTGCCACTCCCTGGCTTTAACAGGCAACAATCCACATTTATTATTAGCCCTCTGAATCCTTCTCCCGAATCCATCCTATTTGTTCTCCTTCCTTTCCCTCCTCCGCAGATTTACACACAAATGTGAGTATTGAAAACGGTTTTGAAAGCTTGTCATCAGATGCCCCCCTATTATCCATTTACTACAACACTAAATAAACCTTTTTGTCAATGCCACTGCCCTGCTTCATCTTACACAATTAGCCTGGTGAACAAGTTCACAGGTTAACCCAAGGAAGATAAGTAAGACAGTGTCTTCTATATAATACTTAACACATTGCTGCAGCTGCAGGGTGACTGTTCAGGTCAGACTCCATTGAAAGTTGTGGAGGGCTTTGTGAATACACCTTCATTCTAATACTGGGTAGTGTCTTCGACTCTGCACCTGTCCTATAATAATGGGGGGAAAGCTGTAAACTTAGTATTTAATTTTGAATTCTGCTGATAGGCTCATTTCTCAATTCGATCCCACCAAAACTAAACGGAGTAGAAAATATAATCACATTTTTCACTGTTTCCATTACAGTAATTAAATTATTTTAATTTATTTTAAATCATTTTGATTTAATTTGTAAATAATAATTTCCAGGCAGTCAAGTACAAAACCCTCCGTATATTTCTAATGAAAGCTTGGTGGTGGTTTGATTTTCTAGGCTAGCAAATGTTGAGTTTCTCCCACAAAAAAGTTCATTCTTTTTCTCAACCAGAACTTGTTACAGACAGTCCGCTATTTAGGAACTTTTGAGTTCCTAAACTTTTGAGCAGTTTTGCTGCTATAGCAACAAACCTGTCCACAACTCTAACCTAAAAAGTCTGGAAGGAAGGGCGGAAAGGTTAGTTTACAGCCTATTTCCGCACATGCTTCTCAGCACCATCATGTTGAGAGGTTGAATAAACCAACCAATGGATTATTGAACAAATCAACTCAGAGTTTCTCACCACAGGACACAGATGACTAGATTCAAATTATCCTACTTTAGACAATTATGCAAAGACTAACTCTCTTAAAAAATATTACTAATGCTGGGAGAGTTGGAAGGAAAGAGAACAAGAGGGTGACAAGCAGAAAGATGGATCGGCTCATTACAGTTGCAATGAATACACCATTGGACACTTGAAAGGAATAGGATGGGAGCAGATTGTCATAGAAAAATTTATAGGGTTGCTAAGGAGTCAAAAATGACTAGATGGCACATATCAAGTCATAGTGACGGAGGGTGCCACCCTCCTCCAAACAGATATGTGCATTTCCTAGAATGATTCAAAAGAAGGGGGGATCGGCACCCCCGTAAACTTTAGCACCCTTGGTCAGTGCCTACTCAGCTGAAAGCTGGCTCTGTGTATGGGGACAGTATGTTTAACAAAGTGTTTGCAGAAAATAACAGGCTTTAGACTCTCAGGATACAGGAAAAGTTCATTTGGCAGCCAGGTTCAGAAAGCTAGCCCATGGCTAGCATTGCAAGTTCTGAACAACCTTCATTATCGAAGCACACATTCTTATACATTCTCAAGGCAGCGTAACACAGAAACACTTAACTCATTTCTTAGTGGTACCTGAGGAGAAAGCCTTATAAGGAGATGGGGTCTTTCTTCTCCTTCTGTTATGGACTACGTGTCATTAATGAACTTTAATTGAACCTTGGACATTTGACATAGTTTTTAACATAGGTTTTGACATAGAGACATCTTGTGGTTAGGAACTTGCTTCATGTTCTTTTGCAAGCTCCAACTCTGTCTATGTTGCTTTTAATATAGAAGTAAAGGGGCCCTGAGAGGCTGTCCAGCCTGACCCAGTAGGTTTCACACTTAATGTCCAGATCTCACTTTACGTCCTACTTTAAAAGAATTGCATCTGATTGGTGACAAGGACAATCAACTGTTATAACAACTTCCTTTTAATATGCAATCCGGAGTCTTATTCTAGCTGCACTAAATTGTCTGTCAGATAGTCTAGAACCATATTAAATGAAGTCCCCAGGCAATGTCGCTCAGGTCTTGCCAGTGAAACTGACAGTTATGCCACAGAGTGACCACAGATATTAGTTCCATTTACAATTAACTGTGAAGTCATTTCCACCACAATGTTTTTTACCCCCAGAAGACTTTATATCACAGCATTATTTAAATAATCATTTCAGCAATGCTGCTTGGCAGTCTTAAAAGTCAAAATGGCTGCCAAATGAATTTTGGCATACAGGCAAGTTGAGGTAACTGTGCAGTTTATCACTTCAGCATTTGTTATAGATTACAGTCAATTATAGTCCACATTTGTTTAATGGCACCTTTGTGGCATATTTGAAAAATACAATCCATTCTCTTCAATGTATTTAACATTTGCTGGACCAGAGTAACCTGCAGTATATTTTTAAATCACTTCTAAGTGGTGAATGGCAAATAACACATATCCCCCAAACCTATGGAAATACTGCTTACAGGATATATTAATTTGCTGTAGTATATGGAAAGATGGGAATAAAAAAATCAAACAATAGAGAATAATTTATGGGAATGTATGATGCTATATAACAGCAAGATGTCCTGCCAATAAAATATGTAGACTGTGAAATACAATAGAAGACAGCAGACAGCAAATGTAAAGAAGCAAAGTTTTAAAACTAGAGCTGCCTCAGCTCTTCAGCTGTTCAGGTTCTTTAATAATAATTCAATTTAAAATATGATTTGTAAATGTTGGATGTTGGAAACCAAGACATAAAGAACATGGAATAGTTAATCCTGGAATTTTCAGAAATATGAAACTGGATTATTAAATGTATGCATCTCCGTTACAAACAATAAATTTCAAACATATCTATAGTTTGATAGCACCTGCTTATTTTTTGGCAGTTGTGGAGGAAAAGAGATGGCCTTGAGGAACAGGAATGATATGGCTACCAGCAAGGCAATGATAAAAGAGATTTGAGGGTGGAACCAAAATGTAGCATGAACAAAACACTTAGACAGGTCCTAAATTCATAAATTATCTTGAAATTAAAGGAAAGAAAAAAGAAGCACATTTAAATTTGCAAGATTACTACAATAAGTGGCATTGACCTACATAATTTTGGTCTCCAGCCTAGTCTACCTTGAAAATCTGACATTAATGCGGGATAAACATATGCTAGAGCTTAATAAAAAATAGACCTCCAAAGTCCTCCAAAACTGAACAATAAATATTTTAAATATAAAAAGTGAAAGAGGTGAGAAAGGAAAGATTGCACTTCATTTCTTGAGGGAATGACTGGCATTGCCAAGTAGAAACCTATTTCATTAATCACATCTCCACATTAACCATGGTAGTATTAGATATTTTTTGTATCATTAAAAATACATTTTGCAGTAAGAAAACATTTTTGCCAGTTAAGAGTTTGAGGAAAATACAATGTCTATAAACAGATGGGCAGACATATGGGGTAAACATATGGATTAAATACAAGAAGCATTCCATAACTATATGGGAAATTCCCAAAGTTCATATACCTATTATACATATGCATATACGTATTCATTTTCTTTCTTCCAAACTTTGAAATGAAAGTGAAGCACAAGTACAGACTTAATTAATTAATACTGTGTTTCCCCGAAATAAGACAGGGTCTTATTTTCTTTTTGCCCTGAAATAAGCACTTGGCCTTATTTTTGGACAGGTCTTATTTTTGAGGTGCAGGAGACAGCAAGCATGATCACCTCATGGCTGCTGCTGTGTTGCAATATTTTCAGAGAGGGCTTATTTCAAGGGAGGGCTTATTTCAGCGCATGCACTCAAAAGCCTGATTGGGCTTATTATCGGGAAGGTCTTATTTTCAGGGAAACAGGGTATATACAAGGGAATTAAGTTTGATAATGCTTCAGTGACTTTATAAGTTCCCTGGAGGTTTCCATCATCCACTTTCAACAATCCAAGTGGGTTATCTTGCCATTCTTGCCTTGAGAACTAAAAAAGATTTAACATTCTGTACCAGCTGGTGAAAAGCTGGTAAAATGTTTACAGTAGTCTGTAATAAGCAAAGGTTGATTATGTCCCATCAAAATTCATATTACTGTGCAAACATAGGACATTTCTGGTAGAAACCTTATCTGTGTGATATTTATTTAACAAAAGAGAAATCAAACAATCTGTGATTTCACTTGGAAACCAAGTCTGCTTCCTGAGTAGAAGGGAGTACTTTTTAAAAGGACCTATTTTTAGGCACAGAAATTATATTTTTATCTAGTATATTAGTTTTGCCTCATTGTTGACTATCACTGTCATAAATCCTTCAGGATGAATGATCTGCATACATCAGAACATTAACATCAGTAATCCCTCTGTGTGGAAGCCTAAGACCTCAGAAATCCTTGGTAAATAATGCTATATATGAGTATCCAAGAATCCTCTTATCAGATAATTTATGTGCAGCAAAGAATGACTGATAGTTTACACAAACTCTGTAAGATGAAGAATAGGGACTTTAACTGCAATCCAGACATAATTAAATGTTCTTAATTTCAAGGACAGTTACACATAAGCTTAACTCTGCTCTTGGTATCAGTGAAATTTCAGAATGCTTAACCCAGGTGGATTTTATTATTTATACATTAGTACATGTAATAGAACATTCCTGTCATTGTTTATCTTTTGTTTAACAGAAATTGACCTTTAAGGAGCGCATAACATGTCCACCTTTATAACTTTATCCTCAGAATATCCCTTACAAGTAGGTCAATAGATTGCGGGGGGGGGGGAGTTTTATATTATTATATTGGTATTAGACATTAAAGCTTCTCAGGTCCAAAAGATTCTTGGCATCTTACAAATATCAAGTGAATAATTAAAACACAGTTCAAAACATAATTGTCCAGACAAGACAACAAGTAACAGTCAGAAAATATGACAGGAGTTCCAGAAGCATTCTATACCCAGAATTTAAACTATAAACACTGGAGCAAAGCAAAGCTAAGGCTAAGTGGGGATTTGAACCTGGGGAATCTCCATTCCTAATCTAACTCTATCTGGATTTCACCTTGGTTTAGTCCAGGATTTTCAACCTCAGGAACTTTAAGGAGTTGTGGATGTCAACTCTCAGAATTCTCCAACCAGGATGAGAAATTCTGGAAGTGAAATCTATGTATCTTAACGTTCTGAAGTTGAGAAACACTAGTGAATGGATTTTATACAAAACCCAACATTCCAAAAAGAACCTTAGCATTTAGATGGTCATTGCCTGAACCCGTACTTCAAGTACTTATAATGCACCAGGGGTGGGTTGCTGCCGGTTTTATTACCAGTTCGCAACCTGCGTGCAACGCGCATGTATGGTTCAATGTAAATTGTTCTTCACACATGCACAGAACAATTTACAGTAAAAACCAAAATGGCAACAGCCCAGTGGCGGCGAGGGAACTGGTTTGGGGGCGTGACAGGCCTGATTCACTGCCGGTTCTGCCATCCAGGCCTGAATTCCAATACCGGTTCGGCCAAACCAGGCCAACCGGCAGCAACCCACCTCTGAATGCAACCATGTAGGGTAATAGTTTAGGTTTTGGAATAGGAGTAAGGAGACCAATTCAACTCCATGGACTATCTACTGTATATAACTTCACAGGAAGACTTTGGAACAGTTACCAGTCTCTTCAAGCTTTCTCCCAGGATGGTTGAGGAGGTCTAGGAAGTGTGGTAGAACCTGAAGAGGAATCAGCCTAGAACACCACAGTGACAACAAAATCTAACCCCTCTGAACTATATTGCCCTTACCTAGCACCAAATAGTGCTAACCCTCCGTTGAGTACATTCCATGTGCATAGGCATGAATAGTAATAAATCAATTTAATTGGAACTTTGCATGTGGTCCTAGTTTTTCAAGCATGACAGAAGGGATCCTTATGAATCAGAGGGATGACTCCCTTATGAGTCAGCATTTTTTCTGACTCTGGCCAGCTTACTTAAAAACCATCCAAGCTGTACCTTTTTTTTTTTTTTGGCAAATTGTGGGATTGTGAATGGTCTGGTTTTCTATTTGCTTTTCCCCTGTTTTATCAGTCTTCCACTGTATAGATGCTAGCAAGGGTGTTCTTATCCATAGGAAGGTGGCAAGGTGCAGGACTTCACATAGATGCTACCTAAGCTTTGTTACACCTCCCTCTCCCTGAGATGCCCTTGGATGAATGCAAACATATACTCCAACCTCACTGGCTTGATTTTTCTCCGCTTAAAACACCAGTAGCCTGCCCTGATTTCTACTTCATTCCATTACTCAGGTTTTGGCCTTAAGCAAGCTATACCTCCCACAGCACTATACTTGCCCATACCCCACTTTATACAATAGCCTGCCATGTTACTCATCCAACAGGATAACTGTAGAGTCTTTTAACAGATACAAGAAACGGGCATCTTCATAGCAATGTGGCTTCCATGTGTTCTCTCCATTATTCCTCTCCTCTTCTTTCTCTTCTTGCCCTCCTCATGTTCGTTCCTTTGCAAATTGTTGAAAAGGTACAACATGGATGGAGGAGATCTAAGCAAACTTACTTTGTTCTTTTTTCTTATGGAGTTGGGACAAGAGGATTTTTGTTACTGTAAGAGTGGTGAAGGTCAGAGGGCAATCCTTGTTTGATCCTTTGGAGACACAGCTGGGTGACTCATGATGCCTGATTTCAGGGTTTGAGGCCAGGAGAGGAGAAAAGGATCAAAGGCCAGCTTGAAATTGGTTTGGGTGGGTGAAAGGAATGGAATATGTTGACTGTCTGTATTTCCTTCCCAAACCAGGATGTCTCTTTCTACTGTTATCATACCAGTACAAGAAAGGACAGGACAAGGATGTGATAGTGAGGAAGAAAAAAAAAGTCATGACTGCAGCTAGAACTAAATGATAAGCCTTTTTTAAACCTGCAGGGCTTGGATCACGTCACTGTGGGCCATTGACTTTTATAACCCCATTTATTTATACAGTCTGTATTACCATCCAATGTCTCAATACCCTCTCTGAGTTTTGCACTTGAGCTTCCCTGTTCCTGTGCAAGAGCATGGTATTCTATTGACTTAGCGGTTGTGTAGGGATCATAGCTGGCTCTATAGGTTGTCTAAGTTAAGTTTTGTTGAAGTTTCTGGGGGTGATGCAATAATTAATGGCTTTGTCCTGTTTTGGCTCTTGGGTGAGGGCTAATCCACCTTTGTTCAGAATTTGCTGCAAGGAGTAATGGATTACCAAATCAGCTCAGTATCTGCTTCGGTTCAGGGAGCTGGAGCTCTGAGTTTCTGACTCCATTAAGATTTGTATTTCTCTTTTAGGGGACATATTTAATCAGCCTTTAAAAAAAAAATCCTTAAAATATTTCATTCTTTGGGGGGGGGGGATTTTCCACAATATACACACCCACACTCACACAGAGACACCACAAATCCTCCCCAAAAATGGTGGTGCTACTTCAGCACCATATTTACAAATTGGTAATACCAGAAATCTACGAGGGTTAGGGTTAGGTTAACTTGTATGTGACATGGTGTTCTGACAAGTCCATTACAAAGGCTCGAGCTAGAATCATTCTCTCCATGCTAGTAATCATATTTATACATACAATAGCAGAGCTGGAAGGGACCTGGAGGTCTTCTAGTCCAACCCCCTGCCTAGGCAGGAAACCCTACACCGTTCCAGGCAAATGGCTATCCAACATCTTCTTAAAGACTTCCAGTGTTGGGGCATTCACAACTTCTAGAGGCAAGCTGTTCCACTGATTAATTGTTCTAACTGTCAGGAAATTCTCCTCAGTTCTAAGTTGCTTCTCTCCTTGATTAGTTTCCACCCATTGCTTCTTGTTTCTACCTTCAGGTGCCTTGGAAATTAGTTTGACTCCTCTTGTGAGATATTGGAACACTGCTATCATGTCTCCCCTAGTCCTTTCTCTTAAACTAGACATACCCAGTTCCTGCAACTGTTCTTCATATGTTTTAGTCTCCATCCCCTAATCATCTTTGTTGCTCTTCTCTGCACTCTTTCTAGAGTCTCCACATCTTTTCTACATCGTGGTGACCAAACTGAATGCAGTATTCCAAGTGTGGCCTTACCAAGGCATTATAAAGTGGTATTAACACTTCACGTGATCTTGAGTCTATCCCTCTGTTTATGCAGCCTAAAACAGTGTTGGCTTTTTTGGCAGCTGCTGCACACTGCTGGCTCATATTTAAATGGTTGTCCACTAGGACTCCAAGATCCCTTTCACAGTTACTACTACTGAGCAAGGTACCACCTATACTGTACCTGTGCATTTCGTTTTTCTTGCCTAAATGTAGAACCTTACTCTTTTCACCACTGAATTTCATTTTATTAGATCGTGGCCAATGTTCAAGTTTGTCAAGATCCTTCTGTATCTTTAGCCTATCTTCTGGAGTGCTGGCTATTCCTGGTCTCATCTGCAAATTTGATGAGTTCCCCATTTATTCCCTCATCCAAATCATTGATGAAGATCTGAAGAGTACTGGGCCCAAAACAGAGCCTTGGGGTACTCTACTGCATACTTCCCTCCATGAATTCATGATACAAGCTGTGAAAACTTTGTAATCAGAAACATACAGCAATGGAGTTGGTCCTACCTAATGCTTATGAAATACCAGACAACCCGTAACCTATTGCATCATTGTTTCAGAGACATTTCCTTATTTAAACAGAAAAACAACGATCACAGCCAAGCAAAAATCAGTAGGAGCAGGAGCAATTTCCAACTACCTGTTTTCCCATAGACTTTGCTTTCAGAAAGCTGGCAGAGAGCATGGAAAGGACAATCAAAAGATCACAACTGATAGTGGCAATGCAGTGAACTCAGATTTGCCAACTTTCAGTCTCATAGGTCCTGGATTTTAGACAATTCTATAAGTTAGTCCATTTAAGGTATTTTGATTCAAAATAGTTGCCGTATAATACAACGTTTTGCCCAATTGAAGGTTACAAACAATCACATAGATATGAGAGCATGTAGATGGGTGTAAAATGTGGCAGGTCATCTGACTTTAGGAAACAGTACAAAGCTTGAAAATCCTATGCATTTCTTATAGAAAGCAACAATGTTCTAAGTATAGATGCCTGAAAATTTAAATGTGGGAATATGTGGGTGTATATGTGTTTACACATATACATATACATGAATATTTGTAACTCAAAGTTGAACTGACTCAAAAAACCACCAAGAACCTCCCATCAACACTGACAGGGTAAGCCACTAGTATATAAAAATAAGTAAACCCCTCCCCTTCTAGCACTGATGATGTTGCCTAGTTTGGTAAGGAAACATTTGCAAGAAAACCACCAACCTCAGACAGCATCATGGACAAATTATATATATTTGTAATGGTGTGTATGTGTGTGCACACACACACACACACACACACACACAAACATACAAACATACATACATTACCAAATGAAAAAAAGAGAATGTTATAACAATAAATAGGATGGAAAACCAATGAGACTTTTCCCCCAAAATACCACAATATTTTCAACTATACTTTGCTGATCCATGTTTCAAATTGCTACCATTTCATAATTCTTCCCATTGTGATTATACTTTAATTCCATGAATGCAAGAACCATTTCTTGGCTTTTAATATATTCTGTCTTTTCTTAACACTGACATCTTAGAAACTTTGCAAATTATCAGATGTACCATCAATAAGCAAAACTTAAAGTGTCTTGTATGACAAATAGTGAATATGTATTGTCTACTTTTGAAAAAGTTCCCAAAGATTCATAATACAGTACAATTTTACAATCTATGGGATTTCAGGAAGGTGGAGATTCTCCCATCCTGGGCCTAATTAAAATCTATGGTGAGAAACTATAAAACCTAATAAAAGTTGTATTTCTTTTAGCATTCTATATACAACAATTTATCCCAGAATTGTTTCACTCAAGACAGAAATATATAGTTCTAACAAAAAAAATCTTTTCAAAGTTATGCTAATATATATATATATATATATATATATATATATATATATATATATATATATATTAATATTATACACACACACACACACACACACACACACACACACACATATATATATATATATATATATATATATATATATATATATATATAACAATTTTAAATGAAATGTATTATTGTACATCTGCTGCTTTTGCTTTATCTACTAATGTGCTACAGCATTTGCACTAAAATACATTGGAAGATGTGATAGAAATGATGTAATGCTAAAGTATTTCATTATACATGCAGCCCAGCTCTTCTGCCCAGAAATGATTTATTATATTTTGTCAATCTGGTTCTTATGTGCCCACATCATTTTTAACATCATTTTTCTTCTGGACATCTATACATTTTACAAAAGCACATGAAGATAGCATCATAATATGAGGTCAGGCAGTGAAGTTGGCAGTTTACAAATAATGTTGCCAATGTATAATATAACATGGAAAGGAAACAAATGTTAGGTATATGAAAGGCTAGCGACATTATTAGAAGTGCCATGGTTTTCCTCCTACCCAGTTGAGTCATATAGTACCCTGCCAGCTAAAGTGTGTGAGTTAGAATCATCCGACTTTCAATGGAGGGCTGGGGTTGGCAAGTTAACCCATGGTAGTACAAAGGCAGGAACAGTCCCAGAAATTCAGCTAGCACATCAACTAGAGGAAGTCAGTGCAGGATCCAGCAACCCAGGTTAAAAAAGGAAAGGCTCCAAGTGCATGGTTGCAGCCACCATGTTGAATATTTTTCACCCCCTCCCTGCAGACAAGGGTGGGAAACTTGACTGGGGAATCAATTAGCACAGGAGAAACCAGAGCAGAGGCAGTAAACCAGATACTTGTTGGAAGTGGCTAAATCAATCCAGAAGAAGCAAAGCTCCAACCACAGAAGGGCAAAAGCCCAACAAACCTCCAGCTGAAGCAGGAAGAAGCTCCACCTACAGACCACAAACTGAAGCAGCATTGAAGGCAGCAAATTTATTTTATTTATTTAGTTTGTCAAACATGTACGAGATAACAGGTGTAAGTATAAACATGGATATGAATACAGGAAATATGTATGAATACATGGAGACAGTAGGAAAGGGATTGTAGGAACGCTAGTGCGCTTATGCATGCCTGCTTACAGACCTCTTAGGAATGGGGTAGGTCAACGGTAGACAGTTTAAGGTTAAAGTTATGGGGTTCGAGGAAGTAACACAGAGTCGGGTAGTGCATTCCAGGCATTGACCACTCTATTGCTGAAGTCGTATTTTCTATAAAAGTTTGGAGCGCTTTACCTTGAGTTTGTATCTATTGTTAGCCCGTATATTATTGCAGTTGAAGCAGAAGTAGTCATTGACAAGTAGCAAATAATTTTGTGTACTATGCTTAGATCAGACTATAGGCAGTGTAATTCTAGGTTGTCCAAGCCCAAAATTTCAAGCCTGGTGGCATAAGAGATTCTATTGTGAGCAGAGGAGTGGAGGACTCTTCTCGTGAAATACCTCTGGACTCACTCGATTGTATTAATGTCCAATAAACAATGTGGATTCCAGGCAGACGAGCTGTATTTGAGAATTGGTCCGGCAAAGGTTTTGTATGCCTGAGTTCGCAGTACAATGTTACCGGATAAGAAGCTTCGCAACAAAAGTCCTACCAATCCAGAAACTATCCCAGCCAGGGGTAGCCAATCTCCCCAGGATTAATTCCATTTTGACAAACCCAGCAGATCTTAATAACCTTTAAGAAGCTTTAATCTGATAGCATAACCAGAAAGGAAGTCAGAGAAAATGGGGAAAGTGATGAATAAATATGGAATTTATGGGTTCTTCTGGATGGACAGCTCTGATGCCGTTCAACAAAAGAGAAAATCAAATGTTAGAAAAAGACCGGCAGGACACCAAAGATTCCTTGAATATGGCAAGATGTTTGTGCCACAAAGATCTCATCTACAGTAGAAGTATCCAAATCTTTCGGGATCAGCATAAATAGATGCACACAATTGCCTAAATTATGTGGATGGCTAGTGGTTTTCTCAAATGGGCCAATCAAGAGGAAGGAAAAAAATAGTACTAATAAAAAGCAGTAAGATAGCTGTGGCAAATACCAGACCCTACCTCTTCCAATGCAAATAAGTGAAAAACTACAAGGAGACAGATCCAATAGTCACACATATTAATATATAATTATTTATAAATAAGATTATAGCTCTAACATTTTACTCAATATTTCACCCAATTGTTCTCTGTTTTAAAATGTTTTATTGTTGTATTGCATGACCTATTACTGTGTTGTTGTTTAATTATATTATGATCGCAGTTCTGATTTATCCATCTTTTGGTCTACATTGTAACCTGTTAAAATAGAGAGCTTTTTTTATTAGTTGACCTTAAGCTGACCGAAGAAAAACTAAGCAACTTTTCCCCAGCATGTTATTATCTACTGATCTATTTTATTTATACTGGCATAAATGGGAGTTTCATTATCTTTTCAGATTAAAATCAGGATGCAAATTAGAATTTTATTTTGCATGGAGGGACAATGGTATATGGGCCTGAATCTTTCTTGATTACAATCTTCCATCATTTTGATTTTATAATTACTGAATGACATACTGAAAGGAATCAATCAGCTTTCAATTGTTACCTTGGTGAAAGATTAAAACATCGTTACTTGTCATACATATTTCACACTTTAGCAAATTTTAATAAAGTGAATGCATGAGGAATGGTTGTGGGATGCTAATGACATTTCTATTGATTTTAATTCATATTTGTTGGTCAGAATTACTCAGATCCAAGCAAGGCATGGTGTCCTATAATTATTGCTAACAAATGAAGACCACAGAACACTGAAGCAGCTAAAATGAAATCATTAATCAAAAATAGTATAAAATAATTGCCTACAAGCTAGGGAAGTATCATCTTCCTAATGATCATCTTTTATGGCATATTGATCAGTTCTTAATGTGTACATCTTAGTGATTCTCTACTAGAATATTAAATAGATTATTATTTTTTCAAATGGGCACCTTGGGGTACAAAAAAGGAGACTGTATCACTATTAATTTAGTATGGTATCATACACAGAGACAGAGAGAATGTGTATACAACTGTACACATATAAATTTCCCCTTTGAATTTTAAATTCAAATATTATTGAAGTTACTGAACACTGAATTTCTGGATTTCCAAATTAATATGTCTAAAGATTCAGATCTTTGAAACCCCATGTACTACACAGAAGTCAGTTTTGATACACAAAATTTACAAAATTCTGTAGGCAAGAAATAAAAAAAAATGTGAACTTCAAATTGTAGGAGGGAATACTCTGATCTCAAGTTTGGAAATCAATTTACTATTTGGACTAATTCATAAATATAATGCCTGAGGCATGTCATTTTCATGTGAAAATAATAGAAGTCATTAAAATGAACAAATCTTATAAGGTGTTGTATAATATAGTTACTGATATTTCATAAGATTTCAGTATTCCTACATGAAATCACATTGGATCCTAGGGTGAGATTGCTGAAATATTGGGAAACTTTACTAATTCCAATCATTTATTTTAAAAAATGAGCAGGGAAAGAGCTCTGGATCATGGCACGAGATCAAGCAACAGAACTCAGAAACTGAAAAAAAATCTAAACTTTGCATAGCTTCATCCAATGTTTTACAGCATTTAATGGCAATATACATTCATATTTGGAGCTGTTCCTGGCTTCATCAATTATGCCTTGCATTTCAGTGGCTGCATGAACTGGAACAATCTATTTTATTCTGCTTAATCTTGATAGTTATTCCTCTTTTAAGTTGTTTTTTCAGAGCATATAATTCTGGATGTATTTCTGAAACAGTGCAACTAAATTCTTTACACTAAATTTGCAGCACCCAAGATTCCATGGATGATAGTTGTATCTTTGGCTTATTTTAATACTGAAAACTGGAAATGCCAGATGACCAATTATTTACTGTGCCATAAGGCTGTTTTCCATGTCCCTAATAATCTGAATGCGTGTGGTTTTGGTGCCTTTCCCCTGGATTCTAGGGGATTATTATTTTTTTTGAAGATGAAATTCTTGAGAAGAGCAGTGTTTATTTGTCTCATGTTAATTTAGCCAAATAATTGTAATTTTTCAGAGAAGTTATTTGACAAAAGAATTCAGTAAATTTGTCATTCATGTTTCTTTCTGTGTCTTCTTTTAATAAACAGCTTGTGCTTTTAATGAAGCCATGATAATCTGAATTGTTATCAGAATTATGATAATCTCACATTTACAAACCTGTAGGGAAGGTAAGTGAATACCATTCCTGGACTATGGGAATCCTAAATTGTCAATAATCACCAAGTGCAGTTTTTGAGTAGTTTTCAAAGGAAGCTCTATGTAAGTGCATTGCAATTGTCCATTTACCAAATATCTTCTTCTTCTTCTTGTGCCATATCCATCATTGGACTTTGGCTATCAGGTTGGTGATCCTATTTTTATCAACAGCCACATAAAAAGTGCTGCTGAGTTTTGTCCAAACCAGTCCCTTAGATTTTGAAGCCATGATGTTCTTCTTCTGCCTGGATCTTGTTTGCCTTTCTCTGGAGGATTAAATGAAGTATGTCATACTTTCCCAAGTGTTGCATCACATGGCCAAAATAGTCTAACTACCAAATATGTAGGCCTCTCTTTTTTATCCGTGCCAAGTCCAAGCACTAATGAGGGATATGCACATATGAAGTATTTTTAATTTAAAATGCATTAAAACAAAACTTTTATTTTAATTCCAGATAATTTTGGAAAAATAATGTCTCCAGAGAGTGAAGCATTATACTATGTGTATAACCATATTCTCAGATTAAAAAATAAAAATATCACATTAAGCTGAATTCTAAAAGTAGTATCAGTGTCTGCAACACTTTTATGTGAACAAGAGATCATTATTATTCTTTATTCATGCATGTTAAATGTCAGAGTGGACTATAGTTACAAAATGAAGTATGAGAGCTTGTCCTCAAAACTCTGAAATAAGGAACGGATTAAAAGATTAGTGCAGCCTGTCTGGTTTGTTATGCTTTACGGTATTTATTTTTTTTTGTTAAAAATACATTTGATCAGGTACAGTGCAATATATCTTATGATTCATTCTAGCCTGCACAATAGAGCTTAAAATGTATAATAAACTTGTCAACTCTAATTCAAATCTGTTGCATTAACACAACAAAATATATTTCTATTTAAACCCTACTAACAGGAAGTCAGGAATCCGTATTATTAAAATATTTTTACCTTATAACGAAAGCTAAGAACATTAAAAACAAGCCATAAGATACTTAAATTTAGAATGCCTCTAGAACTGATTGCAGGTGGCTCAGTGGCTAAGACGTTGAGCTTGTTGATCAGAAAGATTGGCAGGTCGGCCAACCTAGCGCCACGTAACGGAGTGAGCTCCTGTTACTTCTCCCAGCTTCTGCCAACCTAGCAGTTCGGAAGCATGCAAAAATGCAAGTAGAAAAATAGAAACCACCTTTGGTGGGAAGGCAACAGCATTCTATGCACCTTCAGTGTTTAGTCATGTCAGCCACATGACTACAGAGACTTCTTCGGACAGTGCTGGCTCTTCGGCTTTGAAATGGAGATGAGCACCGCCCCCTAGATTCAAGAATAACTAGCACATATATGCGAGGGGAACCTTTACCTTAGAACTGGTTGCAAATTATGCTCCAAAGATGTGTCCTAAAATTATCAAGAAATTCAAGTGCAGGCAGAGCTCATAGAAAGGAAAGACCCTGGTTCAAAAGATTGATAGATGTAGAGGAGCACCATATCTGTCCTGCTGTGCTCAGAGTTCTTTTATATCAGTTAATCAGAAGATGATATTGTGGATGCAAAACTGAAAAAGAGGTCTCAGTCTATCAAACTGCAGATTCAGTAAGTCATGTTTTACACACAATGTCTTACCTAGCTTTGTATTTTGCATGAAGATTATTGTCCATGTCAGAATTCTCTCAATATTACAATAGTGGGGTACTACAGATAGTCCTCAACCTATGACCAGTCACTTAACAGCCATTTGAAATGACAATTTCAATGACTCTCCCCCCCAAAAGAGGTAAAGACACACACAAACACGCACACACACACCTGTGGTCATTTAATTTGGCCCATTGGCAACTAGCTCACTTTAATGTGCTATATTATTTTCCAGTTTCTGGCTTTTACTTCTGGTTTCCTGAAAATGGTTTCTCCCCCATTTCTGCTGTTATTACATGTACTTTTCACCTTTTCTTATTCTTATCCACCTTCTTTAATCAAGTTGCATTCTTATTAGACTTCTTTGTCTTCTTCTGGGTTGACTGTATCTATACTCAGAACTGCACTGTTTCTTCCTTGTCAGGTATTGATTCATTCACTGTAGCCTCTCCATTGATTCTTTTCAAATATCCTCTCCTAGTTAGACTCAATCTGTAATAGCAAAGCATTATTTGTTTTCATTTACACAAATAACTATATATATTTATTATGGAATTCCTAGATTAATCACTCTGCTGAACGCCTAATTCCCACAGTATGTCTCATGTTTAAGGATATATATCCATGTAGTATGGCTGTATTACTATTATCCTCATGTTTTCTATTATCTTCTCCTATTGGTATCTTATGATTATATTACTCTGTTGTTTGTATGTATACTTAGAGCTTATGCATCAAAGACAAATTCCTTGTGTGTCCAATCACACTTGGCCAATAGAGTATTTTATTCTATTCTACTGTTGGACTGGAAAAGTATAGAATAAGGTTTAAAGGATTCATAGTGGAAAGCATAACACTTATTATTGTTCCAACCGCAACTATAAAAACAAGACACTGCTAAATATTGCTAAAACTGATTTCCTGATGATTTCCTTTCTCTGCAATAGATTCTTAATGACATTTATCAAAATGTTTTCCAGGTAGCACAAAGATCAAATATGTCATGTTTGCGGTAAATAAATCTGACAAGAGGTATGGCCATTCTTTCTTTCTTTTTTTGATTATACACTCTATCCTTTGCCCCAAAGCCTTCATTTCTGTAACACAATGATGGTCTGAATACAAATATAGGCTAACACTAAATGATAGCAAAGAACATGGTTAAAACAAAAGAGTATATGATTATGTCCTTGAGTAGCAGTAAAGGTGCTTCTTTAATGGAAAATCAGTTAGCTGACATCATCAAGGAAGCAAAATACTGTGTCTCCTAATATATGTGTTTTACAGAATAAAATGTTGCCACTCATGATCTTGAAGCCACTTCTGAATTGATTCTGGAGTTGCTCATTCCCATGATGCTGGCTAGTTTTAGGACCTGAGTCATATCTTTGTGGTTCTGTGCTGATATATGTGGAACTAGAGCAGAGCTAGACATTCCTTCCTTCCTTCCTTCCTTCCTTTCTTTCTTTTTTTGCAATGCAGCAGCTCATGGACAATTTATTTCCTATTCAGGTTCCTTATAATATCTTCCTAGTGGTAAATAAACTATTGACCAGGTTCTGCTGCAATCTAAGCCATGCTAGGAAAAGGGAAGAGATGGATTTAGAAAGGGTCAAGAAAACCAGTGATGGGATGCAAAAAAATTTACTACCGGTTCCGTGGGCATGGCTTGGTGGGCGTGGTATGGCTTGGTGGGCATGGCATGGCTTGGTAGTCATGGCAGGAGAAGGATACTGTAAAATCTCCATTCCCTCCCCACTCCAGGGGAAGGATACTGCAAAATCCCCATTCCTCCCCATTTCCTCAGCTGGGACTCGGGAGGCAGAGAATAGATGCGGGCGGGGCCAGTCCAAGGTAATATTTACAGCTCTCCAAACTACTCAAAATTTCTGCTACCGATTCTCCAGAACTGGTCAGAATCTGCTGAATACCACCTCTGAAGGCAACAACAACAACAAATAAGGCATCATCTTTGAAGGATGAAACAGGATCTCCAGGAATCACTTGGCTGGAATGGGTGCTATAGAAATTGAATTAATAAATAAAATCACACCAGGTAAGTCCCTTTTCATCCCACTGCGTGTCACAAATGACAGTTTAAGAGTGAAGGTTATAGAAGTGACCGATGCCAAATGCACATCACATACATATTATTTCACCATTATAACCCTCAAGTGATGGAGACTGAAGGCAATATAAATAGTTAGCGTCCTCTCACCTATCAAATGACCAGAGCAATGCATGCATATCCAGAAAATGTGAATGGAAGGGTCAACATTGTCTCTTGCCGTGGACTTCCCCTGAGAGGTTATATTACATAGCAGCTGCAGTGGCTCAGAAAGGCTGAATGATATTGGGGGTAGTGGGTGGGGGCAGGGAATAGATGTCAATAGAACATGAAAAGTGAGGAAATGCGTGTCACGATGCCACAATGCTAACTCCATAGTGTATAGATTTGGGGGGGGGGGATTTGGATGTAAGTACATAAGGCCCAGGTGTGCATCCTGATCTTACCACTCAGTATAATAATTTCCCTTCTGAGGAGATTCTCAGTCAGCCAGGTCACGGTTATCCGAAAGATGCTTTTTCAAAAGGCAATTGGAGTTTCTTATTTTTCTTTTAAGGCATTTCGCTTCTCATCCAAAGAGCTTCTTCAGGAGCTGAAGTAGAGCTGAAGAAGCTTCTTGGATGAGAAGCGAAACCAGTGATGCGTTCCTACTGGTTCGGACTGGTTTGGCCAAACCGGTAGTGATTTGGTGGCCAGTTCCAGTGACTCAGGCCTGCCCCACTTCCAAACTGATTGTCCAAGAGGCACCATAGGTACCGTCATCTTGTTTTTTGCTTCTGCGCATGTGCAAAGCAATTTTTATTAGCACGCATCAAGTGCTCACCCATGACACAGCTATGAGCAAACCTGCAGTAGTGATTTCTGGAACCCACCCCAAGAGAAACATTGTCAAAGAAAAAGCACCTTTGGGGTTCCCATCATTTACTTTAAGTAAAGGAAGACTCTGGATCAATAAAAGGAATACTCCCATGCCCAAACTATAATTAAACTATGCAACTGCTGTCATCAGGTATATGGCACATTAGATGGCTTTAGAAAGGAACAGAATAATTCATTATGTAAATGACTACAATAGCTACTAGTGTTAGTGGTCATACAGTATATCCTGAATTCCCTGATGTCAGCTGAAGTTCAGATTTAATTTGGCATTTTACCTACCTGTTGAGTCCTTCCCAAGGACCTGGGATAGTCAAATATTGTTGTTTGATAGTGTTGAAGATACCATCACAGACTTTTCCAAAGTTTCCTTTTGCAACTGACTGATGATGATTTTGTCGATGCCGATGTATGATGCTCAAGTAATGGTCCAGAGGTTTTGGGATTACATCCAAGATGCCTATTACTACTGGTACTATCTTTGCTTTATTTTGTTGTTTGACTTCTATTTACAAATCTTTGCATTTTATGATTTTTGTTTTCTAGCTCCTTCTATTCTTCTGCCTCCAGGATTGCAGTGTCCAGTATTCACAAATTTTTGTCCTTCTCATTGACAATCATTAAGTCTGGGGTGTTACATGACAGGTGTCTGTTTGAATTCTCAAGCACTTTAACTTCTTCGTTTTCTATTACTTCGTCTATTTTATAATCCCACCAGTTGTTGCTTGCAGGAAAATATCTTGCAGATATTTCAATGCATAGTTGCTACTTTGTCCTTTCATTAAGTTACTGGAATTGCTTATGCTTGTCTGGAGGGGCCAGAGACATTTATATATCATTTCTTTCCTTTTATTCTATTACTCTTTTTGTATTTCTGTTTTTTCTTTTCACATTTTTATAGTTAATATTAGGTTTTTTATTTTTAAAATTCCCCCCCCCCCTGCCAAAAAAAGAATAGCACCTGAAAACCAAATGGTACCCAGATTAGCTTGTAAAACCATGGCATAAAAATAATGGTTATTGTGGCTTAATGTTGTAGCATGCCCAACTCTGCCTGAACTGCTGCATTCAGAGCCAGCTGTAACTTCTAAGTGATCTTTAAGGACTATATCGCAAAAGTCTATTCATTGGGTGACCAGAACAGAAGTAACCATCTGAAGGGCCTCCCAATGTAGGGATGGATATAACTAACACAGTAGACCAGGGGTCAGCAACCTTAAACACTCAAAGAGCCATTTGGACCCATTTCTCACAGAAAAGAAAACACTGGGAGCCACAAAACCCTTCCCGTGCCTGACTATTTCCTGAGCATCCACAAAACTAGCATATGTATTTGAATTAAAGGTTCTGATTTCTTCTGAAACTTTTCTTTTCTTGGATTTATCCATGGTTGGCCTAATGGGGGTCAAAAAGCTTAATAAATCGCATGCTGGCAGGGGTTGCACATTGGTGGGTGTGACACATATTTTGAGTGACAGGGAGCCACAGCAGAGGGATAAAAGAGCCACATGCAGCTCCAGAGCTGCGGGTTGCTGACTCCTGCAGTAGACGAATCCATGTGAGAGCTCTCTTGTGTGAGAGCTCACCATCTCTTTGACTAGGAACAGGAACTCTGAGACCACCTCTAGACTGCATACCAGATTCCATTGTGGAAGCATACCCTCAATACAGAGAGCCGAGGTGGCGCAGTGGTTAGGGTGCAGTACTGCAGGCCACTTCAGCTGACTGCCATCTGCAGTTCGGCTGTTCTAATCTCACCGGCTCAAGGTTGACTCAGCCTTCCATCCTTCCGAGGTGGGTGAAATGAGGACCCAGACTGTGGGTGCAATATGCTGACTCTGTAAACCGCTTAGAGAGGGCTGAAAGCCCTATGAAGCGGTATATAAGTCTAACTGCTATTGCTATTGCTATTGCTAATACAGACAAAAAATAGAAAGCCTAGAGGACCAAAGAGCCCATATAACTACAGTCACGCATTTGGTAGGATTGAGCCTGACTCTGTTCCTCTCACCCAGACCTGTACAATTTCTAGACTCTGGGGAAAGAATGTGACATCACTTGATTGGGTGAGAGCTACGATGTACAGTAGGCCCTGATTCTGAACTGATGGATAACCTTGGATAATGTTTACATCTATCTTCTCAATGGGCATATGCCAATGTAACCTCAGTTGAAAATTCCTGTGGATAGAAATTTCAGCATCAGCTACACAGTTCAAAAATCCCTGAAGCATTTCAATAAATGAGATTGCAAAATATTTGAATATGCATGGAAAATCTTATCTTTACAGCAGAGCCACTTACATTATAACCATATCTTTTCAATAATCACTTTATGTCAAGGATGTGACAAACACAACTCTCATAATAAACAAAGCTTGCATTTTTATAGACTTTTAAGTGAGTGAGCATGACTTACACATGCATATCTAAGATAGCCAACTCAACACATAAATGACTTTTGTCATTTCATTTTCTTGTAGGAAATAAAGCAAATCGCATGTTCCCTGAAATGAGTTCCTCCTGTGCAGCACATCAGTATGGGGATAATATCAAAGTTGTGTTTATGTGTTTATGACATTGGTCCAATTAATGATGCCAGAAGACCTTTCAATAGTCCTTTCCTCAAGAAAATGATGAGATACAGCTTCCCTAAGCACTGTACCAGATGGTGATTTAATTGATCTGGACCTTTGCAATAGCCAATAGCCAGTAAGTTAAAATTTGAACTGCAAATGTCTTACCAAATCTGAGTTCTTTAAATTGCAGTGATTCATTCCATAATGTGATATGTCCAATAAAATTATATTACAGTACTATATCTATGACTTTGGAAATGAACAAGGAGAAAAAAGAATATTTTGGCTAGAATAAAGAGTCCACTTCAAAGAAATATGCTCTGTGTTGGACACCATCATAGAGAGAGATAATTTGCGTAGTTATGATAAATGTTCTGGGCTCTACTATAAAAAAAGCTAGCAACTGTTTCAAAGGAATGTAAGATTAAGCACATTTCAGCACTTATCTGAGGACCTGTCTTGTTGGCCATGTACTGTCTTGTTTTCACTATGCAGTACATAGAAATGCTTTTGACATTTATGAACCGAAGAGCAGTGGTATTTCTGAGAATTTAAAAAAGAAAAAGAAAAGAAAAACCTAACCAGGCATTCTTCTGAGAACTATTTTTGCTCAGGTGGGGGGGGGGGGGGAATCAACACAAGCCAACTTGTCTAGTCACTGCTTGCTAAAGACCTGTGTTAATACATGTGAGTAGGGAGCAGTTTGCTTTCTTGAACAGAGCTAGTTCCTGGTTTTTTCTTCATTTGTTTGCAGAAAGAATTCCTTTGCAGAAATGACGTTTTAAATCTGTACCCCACCATTTCCTTGTTTTATTACAAAGGCCCTTTAAACTTGGACGTTCAAAGAAAAATATAATATTGGCACAAATGTTGAATACTGTAAATGTTGTTTCATGTTAAAGAAGATAGCCTTATATGTTCTAACCTGTGCGGAGGATATAGTGCAAACATAATGTGACCTCTGCAAAGAAGCAAAGCACAGAATCCTTCTTCTTTTCTAGAAGGCCAAATTGAGAGAAAGAAACTCTTCATTTACTAAATCAGTCTTTCCCAACTAAACAGTGAGGGAAGTTAGCACCCACCCCGCTACTAGAAGAATGAAACGTTTTAGGAAATATTTTAAAAAGCAGGATATTATATTTCCCTGGATGAGAAAAGGAGAAACATGTTTTTAAAGACAAAGCAGCTTCCTGCAGCTCCTCTCCCCCCTTTCAGTTCCAGGGTGATGGGATTAAGACATGGCTTTCAGGACATGATAGGATTAGCCCTCTACCTATCTCATCATATGGCACCTGGGAAGATTACATCACCCAGCAAGGCTTAACCAAGCCTGGGACACAGATAGCCTACAAAGTTAGCTAAGACTTCTGTCCCCTGGGAGTCTGACAGCCAATGGGATACATTTCTTACACAGGAACAGGAAGCTCTAAGGCAGGGCCCAATAGAGGGTATGAGCGCTCTCTCTCTCTCTCTCTCTCTCTCTCTCTCTCTCTCTCTCTCTCTCTCTCTCTCTCCCTCCCTCCCTCCCTCCCTCCCTCCCTCCCTCCCTCTCTCTCTCTCTCACCACTGCTTCTGTCCACCATTTAACCATCTTTCCAAATAGTCTCCATAATTCCAGTGTCTTTCTCCCCACTTGGAACTAAACCCAGATGGACATTTCTTCCAACAACAGTCACTTAATGCGTTGAGATTGCAATTTCCAAAATTTTCAGTGACCAAACTGGAATCCTTAAAAGTGCTTCCTACTTTATCCAGAGGACGCCAGGTCACAAAATGTGATAATAACAGGTAATAATAACAGGGCTGGATAGTGTATCTGGACAAAGGCTGTTATTTCTATTGATAACCTGCATTTTCTCTGTACATCGGCAGGAAATCCCATTCAGGCTGCTTAGTTCTTTCTTTAATTCCACACGATCCAAGTAAGATCTTAAATGAAAAGAAGAAGAAAAACATGAAGTTCTCCTTGGCAAAGTGGAAATTAACATTAATTCAACCCCCAATCTCTTTCTAGCAAGGCTACAGAGGGGCCCATCATTTTATTTTAGTTTTAGCAAGATTTGTTTTCCTATCAGCAAATGCCAGAGTTAGAATTCACCCCTTCTCACAGGAGATCCTGTTACTTAGTGGTGGTATTAAGAAACTTGACCAAAGGGCCATGGAATGCAGCCGTCTGCATGCTTCCCTGAAACCACTGGCTCTTCCACTCTTCAAATACAAATATTTTTGTATTTGAAAACCTCCCATGCAAAGTGCAGCCACAGACAGCAGAATGGGGGAACCAAAAATACAAAGCCAAGCCTTAACACATGTCAGGGCCTTCCAGGCAAAAGCATGCAGTGGTGGGGAGGAAAAAGCCAGAGACATACACAGCCCACCTCTCAACACTCAGTCACTTTGTTATTCAGCTGTCTTTCCCTCAATTGTCCTTCTGAAGGAAGGTTATGGCTCGATAAAGCCATGGCCATGAGGGTAAAATGTATAGTAAAGATGAATAAAATCCTAGATGAATAAATACATGTGCATGGGTTAATTTTCAGTTTCACCTATCACGCATCAATTGATGCACTGAAGGAAGTTTTAGAATAAGGCCCATTTCTATGAGACTAATTGTTTGTTTATACATAATTGCTAACACTTACTTTTTTACAGGAATGTGATCGTAGGGGATTCCTGGTAAAATATTTGTAGCATTTATCAACTTGGTATTTGCTTTCCTGTGATTGTTTCCAATTTTGTATGTATTTTTTTCTGTCTTTTTTGTGTGTTTGGTTGCAGAATCTCCGTTTTTCTCTGATGTTCCTAAACATTTCTTCTTTTGTAAACAAAAAACCAAAAAAAAACTCTCTGCAGTAAAAAAAAAAAAATTGTTGCCACCAAAATAACTTCTCATTTTGAGATAATCCTAAACCAAAAAAAAACCAAAAACCTGAAGAAGAAACAACTAAAACAAAAAAGCAAATGGTTCTCAATAACAGCAATTTACATATCTCCAGCATACTTATATCCCACAGTTTCAGAATATTTATAAAAGGTGAAATAATCCGTATTCTTATTTCTGGATAAACAATTGAATTGAACAACTGAGTGGGATCGCAAATGTAATAATAGCAGCAACTTATATATTCATTAGTACGAATAAATACACCCCTTTCTGGGAGAACAAGAGTAAGTAGCTTTTGGTTTTCTTTTCTTCTTTAAAAGTCTACTATCAGAATTTACTTTAAATTCTAAGAAGACTTTGGTATCTCAAAGCCCAAGTAAGATACAAATCTCTAATAGGATCGCAATGCGTGCCACTGAAATAGAGGGAAATCAGTGGTGGGTTGCTCCGGATTTGGCCCGGATTGGGCTAACTGGTAGTGGCGGAGGCGGCAGGCTCCGCCCACCTGCCCAGAAGCTTTTGCATATGCACAGCATTGCACATGCACAGAAGCATTGCGCACGTGGACAGGCGTTGTGCATGTGCACAGGCAAACCAGTAGTAAACAAAATTGAAATCCACCATTGAGGGAAACGTATATTCTAAGCTGCCTTTTGAGATTGTGACAGAAGTGTTGCCCAAAGTCAGCAAGGCTGCCTTCGTATTGTATAACATAAGCCACCTGGAGTCAGCGCACATAGAAGCATAGAAGGGTGCTGAATAAATAAATAAATAAATATCTTTGGATCTGGACCATTAGCACTTCTTATTCTGACATAGCCATCTATTTGTACAAAACAGTCATGAAAGCCATTGTTGTTGCCTGCAGCCAAAGTTTAAGAACTATGCAAACAGTCACGCTTTTCTTCCCCTATTACTAGTGGGTGTCTTCTGGAGGTCAAGTTTTCTGGACTGTTAAATATTCATTCTCCGTTTGGCAACATCTCCCCCTTCTGGATATAAAATATATACTATGATGTTATATATGCTATTAAAATCCATCAATGGTTAAGTAATATCAGGAAAGGGAAAATTCAGCAAGAAACTGAAGTTCCATATAGAATTGTTATCACAGAATGAAACTCTAAACTGAAATTTGCAGGTTACTGATAGCGGATCGGATAGTTCTTTAATCCATTCATTTCTCATAAGTAAAGGTATTAAGAGTTTCATGAATGAAAGACTTCTGACTTACAAAGAGATTATTTGATTTTGTTCAAAGTGAACAAGGCTGACAAATACCTCCACAGTCACTACATATTCTCCTTGATCTTACTGTTGAAAAGAGAAGCGAGCATTCTGCAAAGGTGCAAATGCTGCAACAATGGTGCCCACATATGTCTGCCCAGCATGTGGCAGAACATGTCATGCCTGTATAGGCCTTACCAGCCACCTGCAGCCACATCGTGGACAGTCCACAACCTGTTAGATATCAAGGTCCTCTTTGAACACGATGGACGAAATCATCACCACTATTGAAAACCAAATAACAGAAATGTATACTCTATTCCAAAGGAGCTTGAATTTATGCTATGAATCACTGGAAAATCAATATCTTCACATCCCAGTTCTCCCGCTTGATACCAATCATTCTATGAAACAATAGCAGAAGCCCCTTCTTGATCCTTTGACGCAGTATTCTGAGTATACAGTGTTGGAAGAAATGTCCTTCTGGCTTCAGTTCCAAGTAGGGCAAAAGACACTGGAGACTGGAGGCTGCTTGGAAAGATGGTTTTAATGGTGGACAGGACCACATGGTTTGAGCTTCTGAACAGAAAAGGGGGATCAACACAAAGAAAACATACACCTCTTCTGCTGAAAAGATTGTTTATCTTTAACATAAATAAGGAACATTTATAGTATCTGAAAGCAGGTGTTATTAAGGGATACTATTTCAAAATAACATTCGGAGATATTTGGGAGCTGCAACCAAAACGTTTGATGGTTCTATGTTGTTTTAGGCACTCCAATTGTACACCTCTGAGTTACAGCATTGCTTAGACTTAGGTGACTTCCCACGCCTCTGAACACACGTCAGTACAAATATATTATGAGGAAATGAATCTGAATGAAGCGATGTTGGAATAGAAGGATGTTCTGATACACAGACTTTGCCCATATGTAATCAAATTGGCTTGCTGTGATTTACTCAAATGGAAGAGGATGCATTAAAATCAGAGATGTATGTTGGGTGCAGTGGTGGGTTGCAGGTGGTACAGCCCAGTACGGGCGTACCAGAGCGTGCCCGGAGCACCAGATACTGTTCCAGTATGGTGCTCCAGAGGGCCCACCCGCCCGCCCGAACTCCTTACAGGTCTTTTAAATCTTTGGCACTTCCATGCATGCACACTGCATGTACAGTGCCTACACAACACTCTGCTGAGCAGCTGGAGCATCGCAGAGGCTCACGGAAGCGGTAAGACAATGTGTGTGCTGTGCGCAGGTGCTGCGTGCGTCCATGTGGACAATGGCAGGTTAGATATTCCCCCCCACTCACAGAGGTTTCCACCAAGATCCTCTGTTCCAGCAGGAACAGAGGTTTAACCCCATTGGTCAAAAGGTCTGACAGATCCCTTTAATAGGGGATGCTGCCCGACCATTCCCCAGCCGGATGTTTACCTGACTTGCAATAAAGAGCTGTTGTTACTGGAGCCTTTGTGTGCCTTCCTTTACCCGATCTAACACTGGTGACGAAGGTGAGATGCGAAGGCAACTAGGCGAACAAAAAGAGCAAACGAATCCTTGCAAGTACATCCAGCCCAGAGCATCCTGTGCGGCATCGAGCAAGCCATCGCTGAACGATGAGATTGAATCAGGATGGCTATGCACGCCCCACCAACTCCGTATGATCCAGCCGCTGAGCACTGGGAATCATACATGCTATGATTCGAGTGTTTCCTAGAAGCAAATGATATCATGGGCGTCCCAGAAGCCCGTAAGAAGAACATGTTCCTCGATTACTGTGGCCGGGAAGTGTTCAAAACAGCAAAAAACCTCTTGGAACCGACCCCACTCCAAGCAGTGTTCTGATCTGCACTACAACAAATGCTGAAGACCCACTACGCGCCCAAGCTGTCCAAATACATTCGCCGGCACGAATTTAACATTCGAAACCAGATGGAGGGCGAATCTATCAATGAGTATGTGGCAGCACTCTGAAAAGTCACAGCCTACTGTGAGTTCCGTGACCTGGATGAGCTGATTCTGGATCGCATAATTTGCGGCGTGCGAGACATTACTCTGCAGAGGAGGCTACTTGCTAAATCCAACCTCTCTCTGCAGATCGCCCCCAAATCGACGGAAACCCTACAGCGCCAGAGTGTACCTCCAGATGCGTGAAAAAGTACCCGTGTACATCGTGAGACTACAGAGCCCAACAGCTCTGGAAGCGAGGAGGAAGACAGCTCTCGCATGTGCAGTAGGCGCACAAAGCCGGCACGAAAATTCATCTCACAAGTTCCACCCTGCGCCAGCTGTGGAGAAGACAATGCCCGATCATCCTGCCATTTCCACGAAGCAACTTGCCAGCCATGCGAGTGGAAGGGGCACATCGCCATGGTGTGCTGCAGCGACTTCCCTACCACCACAAGACAGCCCAAAAGGTCACAAAACCGTAAACAGCGGCCCAAACCAGGTGCTTAACAGAAGTACCCACAGGAGTCAGAAGGTGATGATAGAATCACCAACCATACGTCTGCCACACAAATCCGCACCGGGTGCCCAAAAAAGCTGAATGTCACTGTTCCAGTTAGACAAATTCGCACCAGGCACCCCAAGAAGCTGAGGTGCGAGATGGAGATCGACACCGGATCATCACTGACCATAATCCCATGGTCAGTCCTAAAGCAAGCGATCCCCAAGCTACAAAGCAACACCTCCGAAGCCCTGACGTCCGCCTGCATGATTTCCAGGGGAACCAGGTCCCCATCGTGGGCCAAGGCATCTTCTGGGTGAACTACAAACAATTCTGTGAAAACTTCCCCATGATGGTGGTCAGCGGAAACCTTCAGAGCCTCCTGGGGCTTGATTGGTTCCAAGCTTTGGGGATGGAAGTGACCGGAATCAGTGACCCCAGCCAGATGTTTACCTGACTTGCAATAAAGAGCTGTTGTTATTGGAGCCTTTATGTGCTTTTCTTTACCTGATCTAACAGGCGGCCTGTTCCAACTGTACGATATGGAACGGGATCCGGAACCCACCATTGGTTGGTGAGTTGGCTACCTTATTGGGATCAGATATGGTCAGCTCCAGTCTCACCTTTCACCTTTATTACTCTGCCCAAGAATTTGACTCGGCTTTCCAGCAAAAAAATCCAGACAGCACACAAGGGCCAAGCAGACAGATGTAAGTACCATGGCCAAGACATCAGAGGGTGAAATTGAATTTAGGGTCACAAATTGAAGCTTCATTGCCTGGATGGCAAGGTATGAAATTACACTCCTTGTTAATATGGTGAGCCAGGAATCACACGACACCTGGTAAGTTAAAAGGAGACTCTTGGCCTGCAGTCATAAGTGGAACACTTAATCCAGTAATATAAATCCTGTTGGGTTCAATCTGAATGGAGCTTATTTCTGAGAAAGCTTCTTATAGGTAGATTGCAATCCAATGTAGTTATTCCACTAAGTCTTTGGAACTTGCTTCTGAGTTATTATTAGACTACAACTTTGTACCTTATTTTATATGAGAATTCTAAGTGAATCCAATGAATTCTGGAGAGAAGCCACAGCCCACATCAGGAGAAGTATTTTCCCACTGGAGAGTTTCTGATTCAACTGCAGAATCTAGTTAGAAAGATATGAACTACTGGTCAAGGCAGTTGCAAATTATGGGAACTGTGGTATATCAATATTTGAAGGCCACAGATTTTCACTCTGAATTTAAGCCCATATAGCCAACAAAATAATACCGGGCTACGAGTAGCAGCAGTGTGGCATGACCGTATCTGAAAGACTCGGGTCAGAGTCAGAGAGAATCTCCTCCAGAGAAAATGGGCATAAATATTGTAAGAATCATTCCAGGAGGAAAACGATATAGACATGCGCCGACAGATGGCGCTGCCTCATACCATTTCCTAAAGCCCTGATGGGCGAATCCATTCAGGCAGGAGCGGGGGAAGAGATGGGAAGTTGAGCAGCAAGTGTCTCTTTCCTTCCGGTCCCCGCTTTCCCCTTTCCGCTTCTCTGCAGTTCCGGCGGCTGCTGAGGACGTGGCTTTTGGCTCACCGGCCTCTTCCTCTTCCGCGGCGGGCTGAGGCCTGCTGCGGGCCGTCATTTACCTGTTCGCTCATCTAGCCCTCGGTCTGTGGAGGATGAGGAGGCCCCGCGGCGGCGGTGGCGGCGGCTGAAGAGGCCGGGCGTGAGAGCCGGCAATGGAAGAAAAGTTCAGCGGGAGCAGCAGCGAGGCCCTGGCCAGAGGCGGGCGGCTGGGGCCTGTGGATGTGCCCAGCGCCCGGTAACTGACCGTCCTGGGATTGTTTAGCCGACAGGGCGAGCGGGTCCAGGCGGAGCCTGCGAGGAGGGTTCTTGTTTTTTGAATGGGACTAGAGGTCATTTTGACAAGACGCCGCCTGCAGCCGGGCTGACGTGAAGGCATCGTTTTCTCTGTAGAGCAAGGAATTGGGATGGGATAGGATAGGATTCTTTATTGGCCAAGTGTGGTTGGACATACAAGGAATTTGACTTTGCTGCCTATGCTCTCAGTGTACATAAAGAAAAATAAAATACATTCATCAAGAATCATAAGATACAACACTTAGGTCATAGGTTACTAATAAGCAATCAAATTATAATAGGAAACAAAACAATATAAATTTTAATGATACAAGCAACAGGGTTATAGTCATAAGTGGGGAGAGATAGGTACTAGGAAGGAAAAGAAGAAGAATAGTAATACAATCATAGAAAATAATTTGACAGTGTTGTGGGAATTAGTTGTTTAGCCATGTGATGGCATGGGGCGGGGCGGGCGGGGGGAACTGTCCTTGTGTCCAATTGTTCTGGTGAGCAGTGCTGTATAGTGTCGTTTTGAGGGTAGAAGGTTTTTCAGCTAGGTCTTCCTAGCGACAGAATCGCTCTTCTGCTACAAAAGTGGAAGCCCTGTTAGACTTTTACAGTTTATGCACTCCGTATCCTCATCAGTAGTTCTTTATTCCTTGCGGTGAAAGCCACAGACAGGGACAACAAGCATCTGTTCTTTCCCACTTGTGGTTTCCTTACGTTATCTTACACCTGCTAGATTTCTTCTCTGCAAAACTATTAAAGATTGTCCGTCTGTGTGTGTATGTGTGAGAGAGAGATGGCTATGTAATTTTAAGGCAGTATTTTCAAAAGTGGTTAACCATGGTCATCTAACAAAGATGATTAGAGGATTGGAGGCTAAAATATATAAAGAATGGTTGCAGGAACTGGGTATGTCTAGTTTAATGAAAAGAAGGACTAGGGGAGACATGATAGCAGTGTTCCAATATATCAGGGGCTGCCACAAAGAAGTGGGAGTCAAGCTATTCTCCAAAGCCCCTGAGGGTAGGACAAGAAGCAATGGGTGGAAACTAAGCAAGGAGAGAAGCAATATGCATATTACAGCAACCTAGAACTAAGTTATTCTATTCTATTAATGGAGCTAAGAGAAGCTTCCAAAATGGCTTTGTACCTAAGGTGGACTAAACCCCAGAGGCTTCCTTTTTCTAGGCTGCTTCCTTAATCACTACATCAAACTGGCTCCCCAGTTAAAGATATAGATGCACAATTTCATTTAATCATACATCACTATTCACTTAGAATAGCAACAGTCCTTTTACACTTAATTTATTTAGTGTAGTAAAGCCTACACTGAGCCAAATTCAAAGTTCAGTTTTAAAATATTTTCATTTATCAAAACCAACTTTATTTATCCTAGACTCCAATAAAACCCTAGCAGATTCTCTGTGACTTAGATAACCAGGTAAATGTACTAATTTTTATCATAGTAGAATCACCCCATCCTTGAATTCTTCCCAATTTTTTCCCCCAAAATCCCGAGAGGAGGCTTTTATTTCTCTGGTCTAAAGTCAATATATTATTAGATGGTAACCTGGATAGAGCTCAATCTCCCATATTAAAACCATAATCGAAAAATATATTCAAATTAAGTAATGAAATATTTTAAATTGTCTTTTGATTTTTCCATTAGAAGTAAAAATGTTTATAGTCTTATGGTAATTTTAATTCTAGAATTGATACATTGAAAGTTAACTTACCTAAAATATGTTTACATAATTGTATAGCCTTGCTTGAAAGGTTAGCATTTAACTTTTTTCTTCTTCTTTTCAGCCTGACTAAATATATAGTGTTACTATGTTTAACTAAATTTTTGAAGGCTCTAGGATTGTTCGAATCCTATGATCTCTTGAAAGTAGTTCACCTTGTACAATTTATCTTCATTGTAAAGCTTGGGTGAGTTGACTTTTGTTTTTCACCACTTGTTGTTATCATTTGGTTTGTATCTAAAACCCTTTGGAGATTCTTGGTCATCCAGGTCATAGCTGTCCCAAAGGTGCTTTTTCAAGAGGCAACTGTACTTTCTTGTTTTTCTTTGAAGACGTTTAGCGGTGGTCATCATCATAGACTTGTTGAAATCATAGGACTGTTGAAAATTTATGGTCTTCTGTTGTCAAGCATACTCCCTTATTTTAATTCATTTTCATAGCTATCTCTAGTCATTGTTGGTGTCAGTCAGGCCATTGTCTGTAATTAAATGAATTTTATTTTGTCACAAAAAACCTGCAACAGTAGTTTGCTAGAATAATTAGCATCAATTTAGAGTTCAGACCATTGTCAAAAGTATGTTTGCAAATTGCTTTTGGTTAATTGGCTAGTAAAAATATTGCAGATGTTTTTATAAGTTTATTTCTACATATCTTTTAAATAAGTATGTAGAAATAAATACATAAACAATGCAAAAATGCTGTTTTCCTCTAGCTTTCTATAAATCTATATTAATTCCTACATGAAATAAGTTTGTTGGGTTTCAGATTAGAAATGATGGATTTGTCTTATTCTATGAAATGAATGCTTTAAAATTCCATAGCCAAATGTACAGGATATATAAATATAATGTAGGCACTGATCTTTTTTTCTAAATTTCAGTCATTGACTAACAGGATCTTGCATTTCTACAGATCTGCATTTTTTACCATTTTGATTCAAAAACCATTTTCTTCTGGAAAACCAGTAACTAAGCATCAGGTCTGTAGAACTTTGATTACAGAGATCATGTTTATATGAACTTGTTTAAAGGAATTGTTAAAGACAAGCTGTGCATATGTATGGATCAGAAATAGCATATAGAATTAAAATGACAGAATGCTTATTTCAGTTGGAAATCAATTGTAGTATTGCAGAAACATCGACAAAATTGTATTAAATCATATGAAAGATTCAAGATATTTTTCATGATTTAAATTGGAAAATGCATTTTGGAAAGCTTAAACATATTTTGTCTCTTATATATTTCTGTCTCTGCAATAGTTTATTAAAGTTAAGAATTGATACAATCAGGTTCCCTATAGAAATACATTGAAAACATAATATTAGTTCTCTACATTATTTATATTTTGTTATATTTACAATCCAAGACCAAATGCCATTCTCTAAAGTAATCAAAACTCAATTGCCAGTTCAAGAAATTACATATTAGCTGCTATTACATGCAGTCCTTGACTTACAACAGTTCATTTAATAACTGTTCAGGGGTTGCCACACAGAGGGAGTCAAACTATTCTCCAAGGCACCTAAGGGTAGAACAAGAAGCAATGGGTGGCAACTAATCAAGGAGAGAAGCAACTTAGAACTGAGGAGAAATTTCCTGACTGTTAGAACAATTAATCAGTGGAACAGCTTGCCTCTAGAAGATGTGAATGCCCCAACACTGGATGGCTTTAAGAAGATGTTGGATAGCCATTTGTCTGGAACGGTATAGGGTTTCCTGCATAGGCAGGGGTTTGACTAGAAGACCTCCAAGGTCCCTTGCAACTCTGCTATTGTATTGTATTGTATTGTTTAGTTACATTGGCACAGAAAAAAGTGACTATTTTTTACACTTAAAACCATAACAGCATCTCTATGGTCACATGATCAAAATTCAGACACTTGGCAACTGACATATTTATGATGGTTGCAGTGTCTGGAGGTCATGTGATCAAGCAAAGTCAATGGGGAAGCCAGATTCACTTAACAACCATGTTATTAATTTAACAACTTTAATTATTAATTAATTTATTCACTTAAAAACTTTTGTTAAAATTCACTTAACAAATGTTTCACTTAACAACAATTTTGGGTTCAATTGTGGTTGTAAGTCCAGAACTATCTGTATTACAGGCAGACGTGTCATTTAATTTCATGCATTTATTTAAAGTATCTTATGTGCCACAACTCTGGGTGGCTCACAACAAAAATAAAACCATAACAACAATAACAACAACAAACAGTAAAAGCAGTACATCACCAACTACAATTCCCCAGCTCTAACCTTACTCTTTCCCACTGGGGAAGAGCCAACTTTTTAGAGCCTTCCTGAAAGCTAAAATATTGGGGTCCTTCTAGGAGGAAGTTGTACGCAGTATTTTGTGAGAAAATTTAGCGACAAGTATTCTGAATTCTTTTGTTATATATTAAGGAATTAGTTTAATCTAGGATTGGGGGTGTAGCATTTTGGTAATGAAATTGTTTTGTTAATTGAGATAAGGACTGAAATTATCCAATTCTTTTTGTGGGGAGAATTTTGGAGGTTTTTTTAATGTTTTTTTAAAATGTTGAAAAACAATGTGTAATAGTTCAACAGTGAAAACTTAGCCTAATTTTATGTATTTTTCTCAGGATGGTAGAGCCTGGTGTTGCAATTCTATAGAGCTTTGGATACTGCAGAGAAAAGAGTTTAGTGGGCATCCAAAGTTCTATATTTCTGCAATTGTACTAAAACTGTTTAAATGTGAATTATTGAATTGTGTATTTCAGAGTTAAATAATCTAACAAAACATTGGGTATGCTTTTTAAGAGAATGATTTGTATTCGGAATTGAGTATAAGAATCCTCATGCATTTTTCTTTTCTTCCAGTGGATCAAAATAATTAAACATGCTGTTGTTGGTTGTATAATATCATTCTTGTGGTTTTTTGGCCTTACTCTGTGTGGACCACTAAGGTAAATATATTGTGGATTTACCCATGAAAAATGTGATGTACAAATCAAGTTGATTTAGGTTAGCCTTATCCAATCCTACAGAAGTATTAAAACAAAATTTCCATCCCAGCCAGCTCAAATTAGTACTATTTGAACTCAGTCACAGTAATAGCAAAAAGCTAAACTAAAAGGTTACGAGATCTTAAAACAGACTGAGATGCCACAAATGTCCATGATTGTAGCATCGATTTCCTGGACTGTGAATTAAAATCTGCATTATAACTCTTGGAGAAGTTTTAATCTTTTTTCTTACACCAATTTGAAACAAGTATATTGAGTCTAGAATTCATAACTTTATGCTAGCCAAAACAAAAGTTATGTTAGCCCAGATTTCAGTGCAAACCTATACCCTTTTTTTCAGAAATTGATCTATTTAGTGATGGAGAAGGAATTTTTTCAGTGGAAAAAATTCCACTGAAAGAGCCAAGGTGGCGCAGTGGTTAAATGCAGCACTGCAGGCTACTGCTAGATCAGCAGGTCAGCGGTTCAAATCTCACCGGCTCAGGGTTGACTCAGCCTTCCATCCTTCCGAGGTGGGTAAAATGAGGACCCAGATTGTTGGGGGCAATATGCTGACTCTCTGTAAACCGCTTAGAGAGGCCTGAAAGGCCTATGAAGCGGTATATAAGTCTACTGCTATATATATTGCTATTACTTATCCTGTGCAAGGTTACTTAAGAGTAGTATTGAGAAAATATAGATGAAATTCTTAATATCTAGATCATCATTGAACCAGAGAGACAGGCAGAATTTTATTTCTGTTGTGTCTTGCAAAACTCAGCATAAGACATACTGTATCCCATACCCCCAACTATAGACAGATGGGAAGAATGAGACGGTACTGAAACAAGTGTTCTGATTAAGTTGGTAGAAATACTGTTTGAGTGTTTGAGCCTCAGGCTTTCAAATTAGTGTCTTACAAAATTATATGCTATGTTTTTCTTTTGCAGAACTGTGTTGATTTTTGAGCATAGTGATATTGTTGTCATTTCATTACTCAGTGTCCTGTTCACAAGTTCCAAAGGAGGGCCAGCAAAGGTATCATTTGTTTTACAAAAAACTTTACGTAATAAAAGTTTTCATATTACCTGTTTTTTTGTTGCCAGAAGTTATTCAGAGTATTTGTCTCCTTTTATAACCAGCTTCTCCATCTTTTTCCCCAGACTAGAGGTGTGGCATTTTTTATAATTGCTGTGATCTGCCTGCTGCTTTTTGATAATGATGATCTCATGGCTAAAATTGCAGAACACCGTATCCTTTCTGATTTTATAATAGAGATTTTTTTTTTACTAGCTGCTTAATTTTAACGAACCTGTTAACGTACTGGAAAAAGTGAAGTGCTTTATTCTCTTAGAAATTGTGCCCAATTGAATTGCTATTTCTGAAATAAACTTGCTAATACATAACATAATTATTAATGGTTATGTAATAGCATACTTTAGTATGCTGAGGCTTGTTGGTTTTTATAAAAAAAAGTAGAGTTAATTTCCTTGATTTTCTTCTTCCTTGAAAAATAATGAGAAAGGAAACTATAGTTATACCTTTTTCATTCCTGTTAATTAATGTGATTATGAAAAGAACTAAGGGCTTTTTTTGTTTCTCTATATATAACAATGCTTATTGTTTATTGCCTATATGCCATTATGCTCTGCAAGGAATATAGCATTTTGTTTTAAAGTGCAAGCAGAATAAACTGAAAAATACTGCTTAACCTGCTGTTGTTTCCAAACACAGTGGAATATAAAGTAAAATAACTTTACTGTAATATCTTTAGCTCTTATTAGAAACTGGTATTTAACTATAATCAGGATTTCTCCCTAGTGAGAAAATATAAAAAACTGATACCCCAAGTGAAAAGGGCCAGCTCTTGATAATTCTCTGCTACAATCCCTATCCCTGACCCAGATCATTTGAAGCTTTAAAGCAGGGGTATCAAACTCAAGGCCCGTAGGCTGCATCCAAGCCGTGGGGTGCTTAGATCTGGTCCGCAGGGCCACCATGGAAACAGCCAAGCACCGTCCCATAGTGCCTCTGCCAATGAAAACTGAGCACGGGTGGGCTGGGTGCGGCCCTCTGGAGCTCCATTTTCACTGGCAGAGGGCTGCAGGCCATTGCTGCCAAAAATGGGTGCCCCCAACATAAGTAATGTCAAGCTGACCACGACCGCCCACCCACCCTGAGATGAAACAACCCTGATTCAGCCCTAAGTGAAATTGAGTTTGACACCCCTGCTTTAAAGCAAGAGTAATTCTTTAAACTTGGGAGGGTGAGGGGGGGTGTGGAGAGAGGAGAATATACAAAGTAAAGATTCGGCATGCTACTGATGCTGCCAAATAGACAATTTAACTTAATGGTTTCATACAGAGTTAAAAGCCTGAGGATACTTTATTTTCTATAATATCCCTTGGCCAATGTCTGTGGTCAAGGTAGTGATCTCTCAGTCACCTAATATTGCCTTCTGATTACCAAAAATGACTGGAAATTGATTATCACAGTTTCTCCTGAGCGTGTTCATGCAAGGTGGTCAGAAGAATGCTGTTGTCAGTCCAGAAAGCTACTGAGATATTTAGGAAAATCAACAGTAGACATGCATCATAACACCAATTAAGCATTAGGTCAGAGGGCTCCATACAGCTTGTGAAAAAAGCTGTTACCATGATCATAACCCTCTCTCACCAAGGTTGCTGAAAGCACAATTTTCCAACATCTTATGACAGGTGACATCTGAAAACAGTCATGAAATAAGTATTGAAGTAGTCCTCACATAATGACCATTTGTTCAGCAACTGTTGAAAGTTATGGCATTGCTGAACAAATGGTACTTATGTCTGGTCCCCAAAATTATGGCCACACCTGCAGTCACATGATCAAAATTTGGGTTCTTGGCAACCTACCTGTATTTAGGACTGCAAGGGTGCCTCAAAAGGGACCAAGCCAAGTCTTGCTTGGATCAGGGTGGGTCCTTAGTGACTGTTGAGATTTGGTTAATAACAACAACAGGGATTGCTGTTGCTAAATGATGTTGTCACATGACAACCCTCTTATAACCAGAGCACTTGTTGATGGAAATTTCAATCCCAATTACTGTCATAACTCAAAGATTATCTAAATCGGGTTTTTAAAAAATCCTGCAAAGACACTGAAAATAGTGGTGCCCACTTGTTGTATGCTACCTTGTTACCTCAGCCTCTCAAAAATGTTACGTCCATCAGTAAAATTGTAGCTGGGTCATGAATTGCTCAACTCTGTTTACCAGGAATGCAAAATTAGAATCTAAATGATAATTTCTTCACACTGAAGAATTCCTAAGTTGGTCCCATAAATAATTACCACAGTACTGCCCCCTTAAGAACATAAAGCACACAATTCTCCTTCAGAGGCCATTAATTATCTGCAGAATAATGAGCCAGATTTCTTAATAAATCAAGATCCAGATTTTTAGCATGTCTACAGATTAGGTTCTTGATAGGAATGCATTTTATTTGAGGCTATGGAACTTTACCTTTGGTAAAAATAAAAAATAAGGAACAAGATGGAACTGCTAGTGGAAGACTATTCCATAAGATTTCAGTGTAAAGGTTATAACTCACTTTGGAAACTTTTCCATTAAATTGAAAATGGTTATTTACTGTATATTTTAGCATATGTATTGTAAAGATGTTTCCAATGTGTGTGTTATATGGTTGGTTTTTTTTTTAAGAGCTATCAACCAATTAACAAAGAAATAGCAGTTATAAACAGCTAACAAAATAATATAAAAATTTACAAAAATCCAAAAAGGAAAAAAAAATTATGGGAAAATTATACCATAAACAAAGCAATTCCAAAATATTTGCCCAGTTGGTTAAAAATTCCTCTTACTTGTTCCTTTGTTTTTCACCTTTAAGAAAATGGTTTGTGATTGAGTAATACCTAGCTTATCCTTCAAAAATCAGATGAAACTCATTTTTTCACTATAGGGATTGAGTTAATGGAAGAGAAGCACCAAAGCATGTTGTAACCAGTTGATATACTTCTTTTTTTTTCTTATGATAGACACCTGTGTTCTGTTTTGTTTTCCTGCCTTGTCTCTTGTCGTTTTTGTCTTTTTTTGTATTATTTTTATTTTTTATTTTAATTTTTATTTTTTATCGGTCCTCTTTCTTTTTCTTTCTTTCTTTTTTTTTTTTTTTTTTGATTCCTTTCTCCCCCACTGGAGTGGGCAGAGATTGTTCAAGATTATTACTTTCATCAATATTCCTAAATAATAATTACAGTTAAATGAAAATGGATATATAATAATGCTTTAGTTAATATGAGTTACGTTGATTGACTGTGGAGGAGATGTACCAAAACTTATCTGTAATTGATTGATACATTTTCTACATATGTAAAGAAAGATGTGTACCTGTTTTAAACTAAAATTAAAAAACATTTATTAAAAAATCAGATGAAACTCATTTTTTCACTATAGGGATTGTCTTTCATTTAATTTCTTTAAGAAAGTAATTAATAGAAATCAAAATGTTGTTCTTGTTATGTATGCCTGAATGAGACAGGGATAAGGTCCTGTTGCAGAATTTTCCTGAACTTCACTTTTTTTAGCTGAAGGACATCATGACAGTGCTTTAACCCATATGCTTTATACAGTCATCACTTTCTTAGGAGTTGCAGATCATAAGGTAAATGCTGAATGAACTATTGAAAAGTTAGTAACTCAATTATTTTACTGTTAGAAAACTTTAAAAAAATACTATCATTAGTTTCTGCTGAATTATTTCAATTTCTTTGGACATGCACAATACTTAAATGTAAGTATCTTTGTAGACGGACATGTTTCAATCATCTTTTATTTGGAGATAAGTCCCATTGAACTTAGGGTAGCTTACTTCACAGTAGAAAGGCTACATTGTATTGCAACAGCATTGAGAAATCATATTTATGTTTAATGACCTTCAATTTGCAGTAATTTATTATGTATTTGTATCATAATGGCAGTATGTTAGGGAGCAGATTTAGGAAACTGGAAATTTGGATATCACTAGGTACAACTTTAGGCATTGTTTTATCAATTGTTTCCAAATTTCAGGGGCTGCCAATAATTTTATATGCATCTTTCTTCAGCTTTCTGAGAAAAATGTAGTTTGTGGTGTTTATTAACAGAGATATACTTAAAGGAATATTGAGCATTTGTTTTTTTGAGTGTTAATTGAAGTTTTTGCTTTTGGTAGGGTGGAGTAATCTTGCTTGTATTAGCATTGTGTTGTAAAGTTGGATTTCACACAGCTTCCCGAAAACTCTCAGTCGATATTGGTGGAGCCAAACGCCTTCAATCATTATCACATCTTGTTTCAGTTCTCCTTCTGTGTCCTTGGGTGATTGTTTTGTCTCTGACAACAGAGGTAATTAGCGTCACTTGACTATTAAAGATAAAGTCTCATTCTGATGTCAAAACATTATATCTAAGTCATCTTTGTTAATGAAGTCAGTACCTTCAATCCATGACTCTAAGGCAGTTTTGTTTACTCCATGCCTTTCCCAAAAGAATGGGGATTGAAACTTCTGCAGTTTCAGCTTGAAACATGTTCTCTAGAAGAAGTGGCTTTTTGCACTTCTCTCATTTCCCAAAGATAAATGGACCAAAATGGATAAAATAGAAGAAACCTCCTGGCGTGACTATCCCACCTTTATCATAAAGGTATGAGAGGCGCAATCAAAGCAGAATAACACATCCTGCTCAGGGTAAGGGAAGGAGGTTTTGAAGGGGCAGATTCCTGCAGTGTTTCACAGCTTGACACAGAGAATACTACAGTAGTTTTTAGATGAAATTATGAAGGAATTGGTAAATGCTAGCAATAATAATAGCACTTAGACATATACTGTTTCACGGTACTATGCAGCCCTCTTTAGCGGTTTACAGAATCAGCATATTGCCCCAAACAATCTGGGTCCTCATTTTACCAACTTCGGAAGGATGGAAGACTGAGTCAACCTTGAGCCGGTCAGAATCGAACTGCCAAACTGTGGCAGCTGGCAATCAGCAGAAGTAGCCTGCAGTACTGTGTCACCATGGCTCTTCTATTACGTATGCTTTGCCAATTACAGAAGTTAGAAATGCAACTGTAGTCCACTTTTTTCTGAAACATATCAAAATTTCAGCTGATTTTCACCACTCCAAATTTCACTTTCATTTTTTAAATAACTCATCAATTTAATCCAATGTCTTGCTAGCTTTAAGAAAATTGCCTTTACAATTTTACAAATTTTTCTACTTTTTCCTTAAATATTTTTATAAATCTAATGGGCTATAATTAGAAAGTGTGTTGGGGTATCTTTGAGTCATTCTTGACTTCTGGGAATTGCCTGGACAAGTCCCTGCAGTTTTCTTGCCAAGGTTTTTCGGAAGTGATTTGCTTTTGCCTAATTGCTAGGGCTGAGAAAAGTGACTGGTTGAAAGTCACCAAGCCTGGTATTATGCCTAAAACAGGACTAGAATTCATTATCTCCTGGTTTCTAGTCTGGTACCTTAACCATCAAATTGGCTTTCTAATCAGAAAGTTGATCAATTAAAATTCTGAATTTACTCTGATGAACAGTACTGTAGAGATTGCTAAAGCAAGTTCTTAGATATTTGTGATGAATGTTGTACTCAGGGATTTTAATTTGATCTTGCATGATATTTTCTTACGGTATATATTTATTTATCTTAATAATTAGTTATTCCTAAACTGTTAAGAGATCCTGAGTACACAGTATTGTTTTCAAATCATGTATTGATAAACGATGCTAATTTTTGTTTGTTTCAGAAGTAAAGAAAAATATGTTGTTCAATAATGTATAATGTATATACAATATTTAAATATTACTGCCTGTATTTACATATTTGCATATTTTGATTGCAGAGCAAAGTTGAATCATGGCCTTCCCTCATCATGCCCTTTTTAAGTGTAATCTTTTTTGTCATAATTTTGGACTTCTATGTAGAATCTATGTGTTTTGTCAAGATGGAAGTATCAAAATGTGCCCGCTACGGATCCTTTCTCATTTTCATTAGTGCTTTAATTTTTGGTAATTTTTGGACACATCCAATAACAAACCAGCTTCGTGCTATGAACAAACCAGCACACCAGGAAACTACAGAACATGTTATATCTGGAGGAGTGGTAGTCAGTGCCATTTTCTTTATATTATGTAAGTATGACTGGGGTTTTTTTGGAAAAAAATGAAATATTGTTCAAGATATTTGCTTGCATTGATAAAAAGACCTTGATATCACAAAATGCACTCATTTGCTGTGTTTTTTCCCAAATACCAAGCTGAAATTTCTAGGTGTAAATCATCACTATTGCTACTATAGAGATTTAGTTCACAGAGAACTGCATTGTTCACTTTAAAGTAAATCAATAAGTTACACTAACTGCTCTGAACGTAAACTTGTGTACACATGCACGAAAGCATTCCCTGTCGCTTATTTCTGTTGCCAGATGAAGACAAGGTGACTAGGTTTACAGTTTCTAGATTTTCTTTGGAAGCAATTTCTTGCTTCAATTTTTATAATAGTACCTATCAAATTGCATGAATTATCTCCTTTGAAAATCCTGCCTTGGTTAACATGTCCATAGGCTAAATTGCAGAAATAGATTAGGTTTTTTTTTAAAAATTCAGGTTTTTTGCTATTCAATCCATGGAAGATTAGTGATTAGTTATTGTTTAATTTGGGAGGGGGGGGATATCTAGTACTTGAGACCATCTCCAGGTCTGGCTATTTATTCTGTTTCTTTCAGCAGCTGTGTATTTTAATTATTGTGTTTGTTTTTGTTTCATCTTTCTAATGTTGTTCATCATGCTGACTCATTTGTTGAGAGGGTGGCCACATACAATCAATCAATAATAAAATGCCATCATGGGGCTTAACCTGAAGCACAAAAAAACCCAAAATCACCCTGTGCATTAAGTGATTAAGTAGCTAGCATGGTATAAAACTGAACTGATATTGAATAGTCTGAGTCTCTGTAAAAAAAAAACTTTTTTAAATGAGTTTGTATTTCATGTGAGACATAGGCATTTTTTTTTCCTTTTCAGCTGCCAATATTCTTTCCTCCCCAACACGGAAAGGGCAGAAAGGCACTCTTATTGGTTATTCGCCAGAAGGAATACCACTGTACAATTTTATGGGCGATGCTTTACAGCACAGCTCTCAGTCCTTGCCTCGATTTATTAAAGAATCACTGAAGCAAATTCTTGAGGAGTCTGACTCAAGGCAGATCTTTTATTTTCTATGCCTAAATCTGGTAAGCTTATCTTTAAAATAGTTAACCGTGTGTGAATTTGAGAGAGAGAGAGAGAAATATATGAAATTACTTTTTTTTTAATTTAGCATTGGGAATAAAACAGAAGCCTCCATTTAATGTAAATCTCCCTGGAAGGACCTGCACTGATAATTTTAGACAAAAGAAATCCCATAGATAACTTGGTAAAACAGTTTTGTCCGTAAGGACTGCAGTCAAAGACTAATTTTATTTCCTAGCATTTTCCTATGAATGTTAACTTCACAAAAAATGTATATATCCTTAAGGAGCTACTGTATTTTTCAGAGTATAAGACGCCCCCCCCCCCAAAAAAAAGTGATTGGAAAAGTCTGTGCATCTTATACAGCGAATATTATGGCAGGGAGAAGGGTTAATGTGGCACACATCAGTTGTTCTATAATGGGCTGTGGTGGCAAACAGGCTGTGGCAGCAAATGAGCCAGATGAATACCAGGTGGATGCTGGGAGGCAGAGGCAGATTTTTTTTTCTTATTTTCCTCCTAAAGCTAAATATGTCTTATAGTCTGGAGCGTCTTATAGTCCGAAAACTACAGTAAGTCATCCATTTAGTTAGCAGTAAAACTAACGACAGTGTTTTACAGAACTGACATGGCTTGTGAACTAATCTAAAGGGCAGCTGCTTTTAAAACTGATGACAAAATTCAAAAGCATTAGGTGATATGGGATGAGACATTGTTGTTCATAGGACATAAAGTGGGTAGGGGGAGGAAATACTAAAGTAAGAATATTTTATTCTTTTCCATTACTTTTATATGTTCCTATATAATATCAATCAGCTTCATCCAAGCTTTGTACCCCGAACTCCAGAATATGCGATCTTACCCAAAAATTGCAACTGCCAAAACTGTTCAAGAAGGAGCTGTGCCTCAGTGTGCAGAATTGATTGACTTGGAGTAGCACTTTCTTTCTGTTTCCTCTTGGAAATAGGGTGATACTTTGTTCTCTTAACTGTTTCCTTGGCCACCTTGCCCAACCATTATTAAAAGCCTTGTTGAAAACATTTTTGATCCTGTCTTACACTGTGCATTTTAAATGTTCAGGCATAAAATTGCACATTGAAAAGAAATAAGGGATCAGTGGATTATTTATCAAAGCTAAATAAATTACTAAAAGACTAGCAATAGCACTGTAGATGCAGTGGTGCAGTGGTTAGAATGAAGTAGTGCATGCTAACTCAATGTTCACTCCAGGAGTTCGATTCTGAGCAGCTCAAGGTTGACTCAGCCTTCCATCATTCTGAGATCGGTAAAATGAGGACCAAGATTGTTTGGGGGCAATATGTTGACTCTATAAACTGCCTAGAGAGGGCTGTAAAGCATTGTGAAGCGGTATTTAAGTGTAAGTGATATTGCTGGGCTTATATACTGCCCCATCGTGCTTCTTAGCACTCTCTGAGCAATTCACAAATACTAGCACATTGCCCCCAACAATCTAGCCCCTCATTTTACTGATCTCAGAAAGATGGAAGACTTGAATCAACCTTGAGCTGTTCAGGATCGAACTCCTGGCTGTGAATTATGTTAGCCTGCAGTACTGCATTCTAGCCACTGTGCCACCATGGCTCAAAAGACAAGCAGCGAAACTTTTTTCTACATCTTTGTTTTAATAGTTGTGAAACAGAAATCATTTTTGAGTATAATTTTCTCTTTTATAAAAGCAAACATGAAATGCTTATTCAGAATATAATTTGCTTCCAGATTATACTTTGTAGACTAGTATATGTATCTGTTTTTTAAAAGAAATTCCCATTAGGTATGAATTTTTCTAATGAGTTTGATATGTAAGACTAATGTGTTTCATTTTGAAAGACAAAATTATTTTTTATATTTTTTTTAGGCTTTTACATTTATAGAATTATTTTATGGTGTGTGGACCAATAGTCTAGGATTAATTTCGGATGGATTTCACATGCTTTTTGACTGTTCAGCTTTAGTTATGGGTCTCTTTGCAGCGCTGATGACTAGATGGAAAGCAACCCGTATATTCTCCTATGGGTATGTATACTGAATAAGATATAAAGATTTCTTAAAGGGTATAAAAACAAAGTTGTGAGACTAAAAGATAGGTAATTTACACCAAATAAACATAATGAAAAGACTTCAGTTACATTAAAGAATGATATATTGTTTTTGAATAATCACAGTTTATGTATTGTATTAAGACACTGAAGTTTTTTAAAGTCATGGTTTACAAACCGGAAGGAGAGGCAGACAACTCCCAACTCTTAATTTTCCACAAAATATTAAATACCTGGGGTTAGGATGGTGATTGAGCCTTTTTTAGACTTTTACTTCTGTCTTCTGGTCAAATGTATGTATGCATGCATGTACAGTATATCACAGAAGTGAGTACACCTCACATATTTGTAAATATTTAAGTATTTGTTGTCAGCAGTTTAGACATTAATGGCTGTGTGTTGCGTTATTTTGAGGGGACAGCACATTTACACTGATATACAAGCTATATACTCACTACTTTACATTGTAGCCAAGTGTCATTTTCAGTGTTGTCACATGAAAAGATATAAATATTTACAAAATGTGCGGGGTATACTCACTTCTGTGATATACTCTATGTATGTATGTTTATTTATTTATGAACCTAATATTGTTGCAGTATATTTATCAGCAGTCAACCAGGGAAGATAATTATATGTTTTTTTGTCTTATCCTTTTTACTGCACATTTTTAAATGTTCTATTTTTGTTTGCTTTTCCGTTTGTATTTGGGGAGGGGGAGGTTGGAGTTTGTATTTTAACTTTAGAAATAAAATAATTTGTTAAAAAAGTATGATGGAGTTTCCAGTCCCAATTAGCACTGTTAAACAAGGAGTATCAGAAATCTTGGAAATTTCAGCATATTCAGAACATCTCAGTATATTTTGTCTATAGTCTTATTCCTTGTTTTCTTAATTGCAGGTTTGGCCGTGTGGAAATACTCTCAGGTTTTATTAACGGCCTTTTTCTCATGGTAATAGCTTTCTTTGTCTTCACTGAGTCAGTGGCCAGACTGGTTGATCCTCCAGATATAGATACAAATATGTTGACTGTAAGTTTGCGAACTTTGTTTTCTATAATCTTTAAAAAATACTGCTCTAAAGCATTTTAAAATTCAGTATAAACAGGATTCAGTTTTCCAAGCATTTCTGATGCTGTTAAGTTCATAGAAGTTTCCCATGACAATGAAAATAAATCACACTTGGCTGGCCTCAGAATTGTCAACCTCAAATTTTTTTAAATAATGCTTTTCCTTTAGAGAAAAAGTGGTGGGAAGTGTGTAGAACTGAGACTGGCATCTCAGAAAGCCTTTATGTGCCAGAGCCACTGACATCCTACTACCTTTATGTGGCAATAATACTGAAGTGTTTGTAAATGGGCATAAAGTGTCATGATTTTAACTTTCTGCATAGCAAAAAATGGACAGTGTTATTCTGTTGTTGGTAATGGCAGAGAAAATGCAGCATTTACCTTTGTTCCTCACGGAGAAAAAAACCTAGTGTCTTGTCATTGCCTCAATCAAAGGACTCAGAATAGTGCATTCTCAAAATGAAAGTTGGGGAGAAGTATGTGAATAGTAAAGGAAAGAATATGTGTCTGTTTATGTGCCCATGGCCCACCTAATCTAACATATTACCTTCTCTCAATAAAGTATATTTTGTCTATAAGGGGCTATTAATAATCAGCCTCTTTTAAGTAATGTACAATAGTAGAATAATCTATTATTGTTCTTCATGCCATGTATGCAATGGTTGCCATGCTTAAATAAAAACACATCCATATAGTATATAACTTGATTCCACTGAATCTTTTCTATCCAGGCTGAACTTATTGTGAAATCTATTTCAGGTTTCCCCTGGTTAAAGGAATCTGTATAATAAAAATTAGCAACTGTTTCACAGTTTGCTAAATTCCATCTTCTCCTTTGACTAAAACTTGGGACATAAGCAGGTTAGCAGATGCCACAATGATACAGTGGTAAATGGAATCTAATCTACATTTCTCTTATGACCTGAAATTTAAATTATTTCTGAAATAGAGATTTAGTTGCAACCGCATTTGCAGAAGACCAGGAACGTTGTTTAATGACATACAACCAGTGCCAACATTAGGCTTCAATGTCAGGGTTAGGGCAATTTGCGAACTTCTTGAATTTTTTTTTTTTCATATTCTTCAATGTGTCGTTATTTTTGTATTTAGTCGTAATTGCTTATTGTTTGTTTTAATGATGTTTTAACCCACTTTAACACTACTTGAAGCATTTTGATTAGGTGGCCATTGTAAATTAAATGAATGACTCAATCAGTCAAGCTTCACGTTGGTCCACTGCTCTTAAAGAGTTCCCAAGGGGTATATCCATATATCATTTCCATAATTAAACGGAATTAGCTGATTCTAAATCTTAATTAGCATCAAACCCTGATTAATATTAACAGTGAATATGTAAATGTACGCGGCTTAGGAATTTCATACACAGCAGTATTGTAAACATATAGTCTTGCATTCTTCCATCTGTTTCTTAGTTGTGCAGAATGAAAGGTCGTAGTTTTGTGTCATCGCATGAGAGATTCTTTATTCCCAAGAATTATGTAACCGCTAAGTTTTATCAGCACCATGATTCTCTGAATACAAAACATATTATTTATATTGCAATATATTCATTCTGTTTTAATTAAGAATTCTGTAATCTGTAGGATGAGCATAACAACTTGGGGAAGTTGCTTTGGGCTGGGTTCTTTGTTTTTTTAGGCATAGTTAATGGCATTAAATAAAAATTTCTTTGTTCTCCTTCACGCAGCCTGTTTCAGTTGGAGGACTGATAGTAAACCTTGTTGGTATCTGTGCCTTCAGCCATGCCCATTCCCATGGGCCTTCTCGAGGAGGGTGCCATGCGCATGAGCACAGTCATTCCCATCACAGCCATGGTCATGGCCATGGCCATTCCCACAATGACCACGGGCACACTCATAATCATGGACATGGGCATGGATCATTAGGAGGCAGCATGAATACCAATATGCGGGGTAAGTAGAAAGCAATGGATTTTTTATGACTTCCATTTTTATTTAACCATAGAATGATATATGATAATATATATCTTATTATAAGGAAAGGCATCCATCAGGAAGGGCATCCGGCCAGTAAACGCTCAGCTCTGTTCAGTCACCCCAACTCTACCCCAAATTAAGGGATTACAGGGTTGTAAAAGGGAGGTTTTTTAATGACATATAAGATAAAGGCCTTTGGCAAACCCCCTTGGATTGTGTGTGTTTGTTGTTGTTGTTTTTATCATTCTTATCCAGTTCTTGTTATCTTTGCTATTTTTATATTCTTTATTTTTATTTCTGACTCTTTTATATTTTACTTGTGATCTACTCATAGTTATTGGGAATGGCAGACACATGTAATAAATAAAGATTTTTTTAAAAAATAGATCATAAAAGTATTTTAGGATATCAGGTTTTAAATCTAATATATATTGATTAGAGTACTTGATAGGAATACTTATCTCTACTGTTCACGTCGCCTAACTACTAAGTGTATTAATGATCTGTGTTTCCTTCCTCATTCCAGGAGTGTTTCTACATATCTTGGCAGATACCCTTGGCAGTGTTGGTGTTATTATATCAACAATTCTCATTCAACAGTTTGGCTGGTTGATAGCTGATCCACTCTGTTCTCTATTTATTGCTACACTGATTTTTCTCAGTGTTATCCCTCTAATAAAAGATGCTTGTCAAGTACTCTTGTTGAGACTGCCTCCAGAACATGAAAAACATCTGCACATGGCTTTAGAAAAGGTTAGAAGTAACAATGCCTATAATTTCAGACCAATGAATTTTTTTGGAGAAGCATAATATTGAATAGTATTATAGAATATTTATTACTGGTTATCTTGTGTTTTTCAACAGATCCAAAACATAGATGGTGTCATCTCCTACAGAGATCCTCACTTCTGGGGTCACTCTGCTAATGTGGTGGCAGGCACAATACATGTACAAGTAATGTCAGAAGCAATGGAACAGAGAATAATACAGCAGGTAGCTTAGTATGTTCATTCTTCATGAATCTTCAGTTCTCACACTTACGACTTTCTCTAGATTAGTGAATATATTAGTCACCAATACTACAAACAAATGGTAAAATCACCTTTGTGATAACATCTTCTGAAATTTGCTCATTGTCTTTAATTAGTAGAATGTTTAAACTGGCAGGTGATTTCATCATGTCTTGCATGTAACCCCCCTCTGTGGGCATTGTTGAAAGCAATCTTGGTCTGGGGATTATTCATTTTCAAAGTTATTTCCAAGCCTCCAAAAGTTTCCAACAGGTGTAGCAGTGATAAGATGATTTAGATGAGGCAGGGATGAAACTGTGGAACACTTTATCCATTTTTTACATTAAAAAATAAGTATAACATATATGTAATTTGCTTATGCATATATTTTTCTGTTCCTTCCTTGCTCCTTTAAAAAATGATGCTGAGATTGAACAGTACAATTCATTTCCCTTGTTTTCCAGTTGAAATTTCAGTATCTTGGGCACAATGTGCTTTCACTGTATTTTTGTGCATATTATGCTAATAGAAAAAATAGAATCCTAGGTTAGACTTGTTGAGACAACAAGTCATTCCTCTGCTGCCCAGAAAGAAGCTTTTAAAGAAAATGTTTTTTTTTCACATGCAGAAGATTTACAGCGTAGGTTATAGAGTAATATTTCTTGTCTAAGAACAGTTATCTCCCTTAGATCTTCAGAGAGAGTTTTGCTAAAAAATTAATGTTTGTGTTTTACTGTTCATTTTTTGTTTAGGTATCAGCTGTTCTCAAAGATTCTGGTGTTAACAATTTGACTATCCAGGTGGAAAAAGAAGCTTATTTTCAGCATATGTCTGGCCTCAGTACAGGGTTCCATGATGTCCTTGCAATGACAAAACAAATGGAATCCATGAAGTACTACAAAGATGGTACTTACATCATGTAATTTGGCGTCCACATCTGTCGATTTCACTATTTTCATTATTTCATCAAGAGAATTTGCACATAAATGTACAGATTATATATATGGATTTTTAGACAAACTGTTATATACCTTTAAAACCAGATCAAGAGGTTTATAAAAATATGGGACACCCAGGACATATGCTGTATATATGGAAATAATGGCAATGTAAAATATTGTATTTGGTGTCTTATTAAACTGATTTTGCTATATGAATGTGGATGAGCACAAATGTATTGTACACTTTCCCCCAAAAGGAATAATGAACAATTCTCTTCCATTCCAATCTAAAATTGTTTTCATAAGCTTTGAAAAGAACATTAGCAAACTCCATTAAAAAAAGTCTTCAAAATTATTTTGAAGTTTTAATGCTGTATGTTGACCCACCCAAATATTTTTAAAAATATGAAATATAAATGTACATTTTTATATTAATTCCATTTCTGTATACAATCCTATTTTTTAAGGAGGGCTTTTTTAAATGAAGGAAAATAGATTCTGCTATAAAATATTGTCAGGTGAATTAATGTTTTTAGAAGGAAAAATCCCTGGTAACCAAAAATCAGGGAGGGTAAAATATTTTTTTTGTTTTTGCACTTCTGTGTTCCTTAGTTTGAACCACTGTGTAAAATAAATACTTTATAATTTTTATAAGTATCTATTGAAATTATTGCATAAATTACAGACTTAAAACTAGAAAAATTCAGTGACAATTGAGTTTTTTGCCTTGAGTCATTTGTCCCTGATTACAGTAATCAAATAGAAAATTATACTGCAAGTGCAATTTTCTATAGAATTTTAAGGGGCTATAAAGTTTCTCTAAAATGGCATAGAACACTGATGGCAAACCTTTTTGGCACCAAGTGGCCAAACTGGAATGCATGTGCCAGAGTGCCGTAACCTGAAGCCCACGTGGTCTTCAGGTTTCCAGTACATGCATGCGACAGGACACCAGAAACTCAAAGACCAGCTGGCCAGCGTGCACATGCCTGTTTTTTAGCTGTTTTCCGGACTGTTTTCTGATCCGTTTTTGGCCTGAAACACCCCCCAAAACAGGCCGTTTTTCAGGCCGTTTTTCTGGCGTTCCATCACTCACAAAGACCAGCTGGCCGTCTGGAAACCAGAAGAGCAGCTGGCAACGGTGCGCATGCCCACAGAGAAGTCTCCGCATGCCACCTCTGCTACACAAGCCATGGGTTTGCCATCACGGGCATAGAATATTTAGACAAGTTCAATACTTGTTATGGCAACACATATTGACACAAGCAGAAGAATAGGTGATGGTGAGGTTGGAAACAGAACATAGGACTGGGAAGGATGTTTCTTCATTTCAGATGTAACAAGAATGAGGTCATTAAATGATTAATTTCCCTTAAATATCATTTTATATATATGTTTTCTGAGGTTTTAAAGAGGCTAATTGTGCATTTGTTTGCGTAGGAATGCGAGGTCACATAAAATGGAAGCTCTTTGGACTTCACGTTTTTCATAGGTCCTAGTCCTAGCCTCTTTAAAACCCCTCCTACCCTTACATGAAACACAACCCCCCCCAAACAATCAGAACAGAACACACCTCCACCCAATCAGGACACAGCCAAGCCCCCACCCAATCAGTTCAAACCCCCACTGGCAGTTAAAAGGAAGAAACAGCCGAGATCTCACATTACTCCTGGAAACACCAAGCCTGAAGTAGCCTGAAGATGACGAATGAGACTTCGTCGAAACGTCGCCAAGACATCTCCAATTCTACGCGGGAGAAAACCCGAATAACTAGAGACCTACATTATATATATACACACACACACACACACACAATAACAATATATATATATATAATTAACTACATTTCTGCTTAATAGGATGCAGTTTGTCTTCCCCACCACTCTAGAGCTATGAACATTGAACAAATATGTAGACAACGTTATGTCTGTGTTGAATCTTGTATTGTCAACATTTGAATGCCAAAAGAAGATAAAGGTATTTGGCACAATCCAGGACTTTTAAGTTTCATTTCTGTGTTAAAATGCAGAATACATGACTGAATGGATGTGACAAATGTAAATAAAGTTTGCCCAGAGTCCAACACAATATTTTGGTAAGCAAACTGAGAAAATATAACCCAAGCCATTACAACAGATGGCACCATCTAACAAGCCCGATTCACCACCACTACAGCCATAGCACAATAGGACCTGAATGAGAAGAAATCCAAGGGCTGTTGATTAGGCTGGAAAGAAGTGTCTTAGAAGCAAACACTGACAACGCATTTTCAGGCTGCTATTAATCAAACTATATGAATACTTATATATAGTTACTAAAAATCAAGCTTAATTTGATGAAATATTTGACCAGAAGGATAAAAACCTCAAAATGATCATTACTTATTTCTACTCAAACTGAGGTTTGTACTAGTACAATGTCCTCCAACAGTTTTATTATTTAAATTGTGTGAAGATGTTTTCCTCAGTCACAGTTTTCTTTACGTGTTGGCCACGGCTACACAAGACCCAAAGAGGTTTGATGACAGCCTTATACAGCTTGGTGTTTCCCCCACAACTTCAACAGTCATCAGCCAATATAACCATTGCTTATTGGGAACAATAAGCTTCAATAGCTGCATAAAAGCAGTAGCAGTTTAATGACATCATGAAACCAATAGATGTCATACATTGACAATGTGGCAGCTTATTGACTACCAAAGGTTTTTAAGAGTCCTAAATTTTGAATCCTATCTTCATCTGGGAAGAAGCCAACTTGAAGTTTACTTCTGAGGAGGCATTCCTGAGATTGTGCTGTTTGTTACCTGGAGACTACATACCATTAGATTTTAAAAGGACAATTTCTCTTCAATCACATAAAAGCACATACTATATCTAATAATAAAGTGAAATCAAGATGTTATTGATCAATAAAACCTAAGAATATCTGCATTCTATATATATTTGGTGTGACAATATTAAGTATTAACTGTTTGCCACCAAGTTAATTCTTTCACCATTCAAGTAGAAGAGACTTAATATGCTCAGTAACTCTGGCCCAATAGCTTATCTCTCAGCTTAACATGCACCATTGCTGAGAGAGTAAAATTCCTGGCTTTTCTATATAAGCAACCTCTATGTGAAAATAACAAATATCCATTAATAATAAGAAACCGGGAGAATCCCTAGTTTAGGTCTCCTGCGTGAGCAGGGGGTTGTACTAGATTACCTCCAAGGTCCCTTCCAACTCTTACTATTACTGAAGCCATCTTTCCCTCTTTTCCATCTACATTTTAACATCTCTATGACCAGCAAAGATGGAGTTGCTCCAGCAGAAATGTGGAATCATAGACGGTAGGTGTTGATTGACAAATTATACTTTTAAATTTATGGGGACCTAGTTGGGAATTGGGAAAAAAGATGTCAGCTGTACTTATGATGATGCACTTCATTGTACTGGTTTATTAAGATACACTAAATTTCAAACATACGATGATCGTAGATTAAACAGACCTAGGGTTTTAATAGTTTTCAAAAGAAACCTACTTATTTTTGTAGGCTGTGATCTATTATTTGTATTGGAGGAACAACTGGTGTTTTCCAAAAAATTTCTTCGTTAGCATATGCTTAACGCAATTTAAGTTTTCAAAGCGATCATCCATCGCAATTTTCACCCACAATTATCTCACCCTCCTAGAAAAGGTGGAAAGCTTTTCTTACCCAGCTGGGCAATAAATTGAAGGACATGTGACCCAACCTGCCAATCCTCTCTTAACCGCGCCTCCTTTTTCGAACTCACGGAGGAATCAGCCTTCCGTAGTCGTAGAAACGCATTTAGAATAGAACGCTGGGCGGCCAATGGAAAGAGGCGGAAACTGAAAAGCAGCCAATGAGAGCAGCCTGGTGCGAGTTTTAAACTTGCAGCGGCAGGCAAAGAAGATACCGCACTCGTGCAGTAGCAGCAAGCGGCTATCTTTTGGTCCTGGGCGAAAAAGGGAACGAATCGGAGCAAGCCGGTCGTAAGGATCTCAGGAATCCAGCCCTAGACCATGGCTTTGCGGGTCACCCGGGTATGGAGGAAATTGCCTGGTGGGGCGTGCGGGGGTATCTTTAAGACGGTATTGCACGTTAGGATTTGTAGGAGCCTGGCGGCCATTTAATGCTGAACTTCTACCTAACTTAACGGGGGATACATTTTGAGCATTGTGGCGTTTACTAGTAAATAAATCTGCTTCAAAGATCATTTGTGCTAGTTTTGTCAATGATGAAGGTGCGGCAATGGAGGGAGTAACATGGCGGTGTGACAAATATACCTTGTTCCTCTCTCTCTTTCTCGCATTTCTAACCCTATATTTGAACGGCGAAGTCGAGGTAGCCCGTTGCGGGTGGAAAAAGCGTTATATTGCCTTGTTAAACGTATATAATTGAATCCTACTCCTAAAGTATAACCGAGGGGTTCCCCCCCCACCTCCCAACAACTACATGAAAGAGTAAATAGGTGCTTATCCTCCCCAGTTCATCATAAGGCTGTGTATATATTTCTGAATATTCTGTCACTTAAATGATTTTTGGTTTTTTGGTAGAACACAAAAGTCAATGCTGAGAACAAAACAAAACCTGCAATGGCCCTCAGTAAGCGAGGGGTTGCTGCTAGCAAACCAGCTTTGAGGCCTAGGACTGCTTTGGGAGACATCGGCAACAAAGCTTGTGAGCCACAGTCTAAAGACGTAGGGAAAAAGGTAATGTTTTCTTTGCCTGTTCTTTATCCAATAATACAGTAGGAGTTAGTAAAGCCATAGTCCTGCTTATTCCTATCTTGTTTTTTTCTTTCCTACTTAGGAAATGTTGAAGCCTACAGCAGTGGACAAAGTAATTACTCGGAAAATCACAAAACCTACTGAAAAACCAATTCAACCTGTGAAAGAAGAAAAGCCAATTCCAGAACCTGTTAAGGTATTAAATAGTTTGTAAATAAGTATTTAAGGACCATGGGTAATTAGGAGCAAAGACTTTATTTAGATTTGTAAATCTGTAGTTGTTACTTGTAGGCTGGAAGCATGCGTTTTAGAATTTTTATTTACTTTTAATAGGTTGCAAAATTTCAAATGACCTCTAGATGGCAGTGAAGAAATAAGTTAGAGCTGATCTTGCTATGATTTTGGCTAAGATTCTAGGTTTGATTCTGGTTTAGGATGGTATACCTAATTACTTAACCATTTTTTATTAATATGAATTTTATTATTTCTATGGTTATTTCATGGAAGATTTTACTTTATCTTACATTGGTTAAGTCACTTGATGCTAGTTGAGATAAAATACAAAAATGTAAAGTACATCTTAACCCAGAATCATGAAGTCAATTGATTTATTCATAATCAGGTGCCACTTTGGATAGCGAGATAGGTGACATATATTGACATTATACAATATACCTTGCAAAGAGGCATTTTGTATAATATATCTAGTCAGAACTGCTGCTTTCTCTCCAACATTATTATATTTTTTATCCATTGCACAATTAGGGCAGAGCCAATTTTAGCATCTCTACCTTTCAATTTCTTGAAAGATTCACCTCTGATCTACAACTGTACTTTAGATTCTTCCTTGGTATAAAGTAAGGCCTAATACTATCAATAAAACATGGATAATGAGCAGAGGTTTTATATTTGCATGCCCATAAGCAACATCATTGAACCCACTAATGAATTTAATTATAGTCACATAGCTGGAAGTACATAGGTGAAACATCCATAGGAAATAGCTGCAACTTCAGTTTATGAAACAGACAAATGCATCCTTGGGGACACATGATGTAGCCTTTTCCTGGCACAACATCTATGGGTCCAAAGAAGAATGCTCTGAATTAAGCAAAAATATGCTGCATATTTTTTTCCAATGTTGTGGATTAAGTACTAAAGATAATATCTTTCCTTATAGCTGGAGCCTCTATCCCCAAGCCCCATGGAAACATCTGGCTGTGCTCCAGCAGAGGACATATTATGCCAGGCTTTCTCGGATGTACTACTTGAAGTGAAAGATGTAGATACAGATGACGTGTCTGATCCAAACCTTTGCAGTGAATATGTTAAGGATATCTACAACTACTTGAAATTTCTTGAGGTTGGTTTAATGAGCTAATCAGGCCCGACATTGGCTGTGGAATTAAAACTATTTTTAAAACTACTGGACGGTATTTTATTAAAACAAACACTAGATTACTGTTGATAATTATCACATCTCTAGCATAGTTTCTGAAGTATCGCTAAATGGGGATAATTTAAATCTTGGTTTACCTGTAGTTTGAATAAACTACAAGTAGTTAGATGTCAAGATATTAAGCCAATAAATCACAGTAAACTATGTTTGAGAGCTCAAGATGGTAGCTTGTTCTAAAATTCAGATGATTTAACTAGGGAAAGAAGCTAAGAACTTTCTCCACAATTTAGAGGGCTTCTTGTTGGGAGATAGGTCTAATCAAACTGGACAATGATAGGACATAATTATAGAGGTGGAAATACATAATTTAACATCCAGCATGTTTCTATTCCTTACAGGGTCAGCAATCGGTGAAAGCAGACTACTTGGCAGGTCAGGAAATTACTGGAAATATGCGGGCCATCCTAATTGACTGGCTTGTTCAAGTTCAGATGAAATTCAAACTGTTGCAAGAGACCATGTACATGACGGTTGCCATAATAGATCGGTTTCTTCAGGTAAGGAAAACTGGTCTAAGAGCTCATTCCAAATTTGAGCAAACAGAATAATGAGAACTCTCCACTGAATTTTAGCTTGTTTATGTAATGTGGCTTCTTTGAAATCAAGATATGAATGTTAATTTGGAGATTTCCATTGTATAAACTTTACTCTTGAGTAGTAGCTTGGCTCACCCGCAGCATTTTCCTTTCATAGCTATTACCAGGAGCTGAACAATACATACACCCTAAAATAATCAACATATGTGTCTAGCTAATGAGAAAGGATACAGGTGGTCCTCAACTTACAACCTCAATTGGGACCAGAATTTATATTGATAAGCAAGAAGGTTATTTGAATCCTACCTGATTTTGCAAACTTTTGTATTACTTTTATTAAGTGAAACATTTAATAGGAATAGGCAGAGCTGGGAGGGATTAAATGAATCATCAGTCTAGAGTTGTTACATTCCCACAGTCTCAATCCAACTCCTTGAATTCTGTTGACTCTTAACTTGAACCAGTTTAGATCGTTATGTATAGGTTTGAGTAAAACATCTTCTGAACTGCACCCTTAATGCATGGTCCTCATTCTTTGCACTTGACAACACTGCAGTTAGATGAGTTGCATTGTTAAAACAAATCTGGCTTCCTCCATTGACTGCTTCTCAAAAGCCAGCCGGAAAGGTTTCAAATGGTGATCACATGAGCCCCTAAATACATGCCACTTGCTAAGCATCTGAATTTTGATGATATGCTGTGATGGTCAAGAGCAAGGCCTTAGACATTATTTTCAATGCCATAGTAAGTTTGAATGGTCACTAAGTGAGTGATTGTAAGTTGATGACTACCTGTACATACACTCTTAAACTTCTTCTTCAATTGACCTACATGTATTTATCCAATGGCGATGTGTGGCCTGATCAATGAATACCATTGGGACAGCATAAGCGTTATTTTTCAATATTTCAGAAAGTTTTTAAAAACAACTGATGGGAATTCTCTCTCTTACAGAATAACAAAATAGCCAAAAGGATGCTACAACTGGTTGGTGTAACAGCCATGTTCATTGCTAGCAAATATGAAGAAATGTTTCCACCAGAAATTGGTGATTTTGCCTACGTGACAGATCATACTTACACCAGCTTACAAATCAGGCAAATGGAAATGAAAATCTTACGGTCCCTGGATTTTAACCTTGGTCGCCCTCTTCCGCTGCATTTCCTAAGGAGGGCATCCAAAATTGGAGAGGTAATGCACTTTGAAACATTGAAACTGGGAAATATGTTCTTCCTAATTGCCTATTTTTATGAATGTTCTTGATATAAATAGAATTCTAATTGTAAAAGCAGAGTTAACGCAATGGTATATAGCCGGGATGGCAAGCCTATGGCACGCGTGCCACAGATGGCATGCGGAGCCATTTGTCAGGGCACGCGAGGTGTTGCCCTGTCAGCTGAGTTCAGCCTTTTTTAAAGCCATTTTTTGCCCTCCCCAGGCTCCTATAAAGCCACTGGAGCCTGGGGAGGGTGAAAAAAGCATGCAAAAATGGGGGGAGCGCGCCTCATGCGTGCATGCACCCTGGGGGGGTTGCGCGTTGCATTATGGGTGTGGCACGTCCACACAAGAACACACACACACCCTTATGGCACACGAGCCAAAAAAGGTTTGCCATCACTGGTATATAGTGATGGTTGCTGTTTTCCAGTGGAAGGTACTTAGAAAGCTTTTGGTTTGTTTCTCTTTACATATATGCAATTAGACAAAATAACTTGATGCTTTAATCTTATGCAATGTGTGTAACAAAAGATTTCTTAATGAGATTTATAGGACAATGAAGATAACATCTTTATTCTTTATTATTTTAGGCAGATATAGAGCAGCATTCATTGGCAAAGTACCTGATGGAACTTGCACTGGTGGATTATGAAATGGTACATTATCCTCCCTCCCAGATTGCAGCTGCAGCATTTTGTTTGTCTACTAAAGTTCTGGAAGAGGGAGAGTGGGTAAGTCACAGAACCCTAACTTAACAAAGGAAGATTCAGATAGTCCTTATTTAGCGACTGACATTTTTAGTGACCTTCACAGTTATGATGGTGATGAAAAAGTCACTTTGTGATCAGTCCTTGCATTTATGACCTTTCTAGGTCTGTAAAACAAAGGAAAACTGAAATAAGATCATTCACAGTTTCACTTAACAACAAAGCGTCGGTTGTTCAGGTGTTACTGAAGCAGATTAGCATGATGGAGAAATTGAATTGGAAAGGTATAGCTCACTTTTTCTCTGCTGTAAATCTAGTTCAGATGTGCAAGCATACCTAAAATTTTCAGCTTGCTATTAATAATAGCCTCTCAAAAAAGGTTCATGGAAGGCAGCTCTTTGGAAAACCAGAAGATCTTCAAAGTCTTTAATTTATAAATTTACCTCTTGCCTTTAGACACCACTTCTTCAACACTACATGTATTATACTGAAGACACTCTTATTCCTGTGATGCAGCATATGGCAAAGAATGTGATGTTGGTAAACCGGGGCCTTATAAAGCAGATGGTAAATATATCCACTTGCTTACTTGTACTGACCCACCCTTAAAAACCACAAATCTCAATCTTCATGAATAAATCCTAGGAAGGGCTGTGAATTTAACAGTCCCCAGGGGCTGGAAGATGCCTTTAGAGCATCAGGTCGCTAGCTCAGTGTAAGAAGTCAAAACTTCACTATATGGCTGCCTATCCTTTGCCTGAGGGGTAAGAAGGGAAACTTGCCATCTCTGCTTAATTCTACTATCCTCTATTAAAGCTTTTATCAAAGTAAGTTGGGTAATCAAAGTAATAGTCATTTTGTAATTTATAGCAACTACTGCAATTCTATATCCCATCTGAACAGAAAACAAAGATACAATAGGAAGAGGGGAAGTGCGCAGAAAATATTTTTCCCACGCCTGGAACAAACCACCAGGTTTCGGAGGACTAATGGGTCAGAACAAAACCCCAGAATGCTTTGGTGGTTCTGTGTTTTAGACAAAATAAGATCCAAATAGAATGAGTAGAGCAAGACTAGTATATGTTACTCCCTCAGTGGCTTCATGAGTAGCTATTTCTCAGTTTTCACAGCACATTTCTTCTTTGACCACCATAACCATCACTGCCAAAGAATCCATCTTGGCATCTCCCACTGTGTCTGCCCACATTGTCCTTGCATCTATCCTCCTCCTTTGTTGCTGCTAATGCTCTTGCCTTCACTCTTCTACTCCCAGCTCCCAAATCACTTCTGCCTGGTGGAACCACACATTGTTCTAAGCTTGGCAGAAATGTCCTAGCCCATGTGTGTGTATCTTTCAAACATGGACCACCCCAAAGCAACTCCCTAGTGGGAAAACAATCTTAAGGAGTGGGCTCTTTTTTCCTTCTTCTGGAGAATGAGCATACTAGGTTCTCTTCCTTGTGGCAGCCATTTGTATCTAAACAAGTTACTATGCTATGCTACTCAATACATTTTTCAGGATTTTCAATTTTCTGATTCCTGGGACGTTTTTGTATAATTAGCAATACAGTTTTATATTTCAAATATTTAAGCAATGCTGATTATGTAGCTCATATAGTTGTTGTACATTCCTCAACAGAGGTGGTTATATATTCCTCAACGTCTGTTTGATAAATGGGCTGCCTTAAAAATTCAGTAAAAATGTTAATGAAATTTTGCTCTAGAACAAAGTATTATAATGATAATGAATCACATCTTTCTCCTAGACTATCAAAAATAAATACGCCAGCAGCAAAAATGTCAAGATTAGCACTCGTACAGCATTGAATTCTGCAGTCATACAGGATCTCGCTAAGCCATTGTTGAAATAAATATAATTTAACTGTTTGGACAAAGTTGACACCATGTGTCACTGTTGTGTGTTGTGTGTATATAATATATTCTCTTAAAGTTTTTAATAAACTTCCTTTTACTTCATCTATTGTCATAGTCTACTTAACGTTTGTTTTGTCAAATATTAAGCCTAAAATAAAATTAGGATATTGGAAGCTCATGTTTATATAATCTGTTGAATAAAGACCAGCAAACAGGAAAAAGTTCTCGTTTATTTTTTCAGAGGGATTTTTCATTATCTGTATTCTGAAGTAATAAAATTTACAACAGTCATTCCTAATTACTTGTTTTAGTGAATACATAAAATGGATAAAATACTAAATATTCTGTGTTTAGATACATCAACATCAAGGAATATTATCATATGAAACAATACAGGCAAAATTAACTTTCAGAATACATTAATTTGTTGACAAATTATGACGACAAATCATTAGAACTAGTAAAAATAGTGATTGTAACTCAAATTCAATAAATGATGTATCGTGCTTACTGTAAGCTATATTTTGTGTTTATATATAGCATGGTTTTATAAGGAAACTTATTTTTAATATGAAGAAACTTAATATGTAGCATTTTTAAGTGTAAGAAAAAATATTTTTCAAAACCTGGAAAATATTTTCTATTATTTAATAAACTATATATCATCAGGACATTTGAAGGATTTTGTTTTGGCTATCTGAGCTTTCACACCCCAAAATGGACATTTTTCTCTGATTAATCATAGCTGCAAACAAACTTTCACAGCTTTTGTTTCCATCATTATATGTTGCTAATAGTACTCTTTGTAGCTCATTCATAAACTTCATATAATGGAATGTAGAATATTATATTTATTTTATATATACATACACATATACACTAAGTAGGTTTTTGCCTTATTGAAAGCAAAAAGTATGCTAAACTATGATCCAACTATCATCCAAATAAGCCAGATTTAGGCAAATTAAGTTAAATAGCAATTTAAGTAGATTTTATTTTATTGAATATCCTGATCTTTGTTCAAGAACACAAGGTAGCATTCCCTTTTATTTCCCACAAATCCGAAGTATCTGGGCTAAGAAGTTCTATGGCTGAAAATAGACTTGAACCTCTTTTACATTACGCCAGGCCTAGTTCCAGCAATGTTTGGTCTTAAGTTTTCTGATCGCATTAGGCCTACCATAGTTCTTTAATGCATTGCTACCTGTTTTGATTAGGCATATCTCCCAGGCTCATATTTTTCACATCATTGGTTTTCTGAAAATTCAAATTGTACCTTGACCTTGCTTTTCTTTTTCAGAACAGCATGCCCCAATCATGCAATTATCAAAGTAAAGTTATTAGCCTTGCTTGCATTTTTAAAAAAGCCAATCTAGAATGTCATAGGGTTATAGGGAGTGCAGGTTTGTCTATTTAAGTTGTCGGACATTTTAGCATCTCCTTCAGACCAAAACTGATCTTTTCCAAACCATGATTTTAAAGTCTCTTGAATAGTTGGCTTATTTATTAAACTTCTGTAGCTACATTAAGCACACAACTTGTGATTTACAATACAAAACAATAAAAAGCACATGAATACAGACACACATAGCAAGTACTGTAATGCAAAAGCCAGTGTCTCTTAAAATTTTCAAGCACAAATTCACAAACCTTGGGTTCCCCTAAATCTGGTCCCAATTCCTGGTAGAAAAGCCAAGTTTGTGGTGCTGAGTTGGCTGTCTACTTATCCAATTAGGTGACATTAGTACAAGCAGGATCAGCTTTATGCATTTGGGAGCTGTTCCATTGAGGAGATACACAACAGTGAAGGCACATTTTGGTCCTTCAAGATGGCATTGTTTCACTGAGATGATCGTCAGCATGCCCACCCTGCTAGAGCTGGTGGTATGGTTTGGTATGGTTTCCTCAGTGATAACAAAAAAATTGCAGCTGGTTATCTACAAAACAGTCGTTAGTCTGGGAACCAATTATTCCATTAGTAAATATTTATATTGCAAACCTTTGGAAACTCAGTATTAACCCTCTACAGAGTCATGATTCTGGAATTGTGTTAAAACTATTTACTCTCCCACCTTGAAAAATTACACAGGACCGCAAAAGAGCTTTTGTGCAAGTTATATTTATTTATATTTACCATGTCAAAAATTAAAATATTGGTGCATTTGTAGAACAAAATGATTACATTTTATTTTTTTGCAAATATCTCCAATATCTGGTAAACAGCTTAAATTTTAGACACCCCCCCCATAGGTCCCTTTCAAAATCTAGAAATTTGACACCCTCCCCAAATACAATATCGCTTTCTGTAGAAAACATGGGTTTAATACTAAGAAATCATTCCTAAGCCATCTAATTACCAAATGCGATAGCATGGCAATTCTGTTGGAAGCACCAAGACTGTTCCAGGTTGAAAGGATCAACCGTTGCCCCAGGACGCCCAGTTAAGAGAGCTCCTTTCATGTTTCCACTAATGTCTCCACCGAAGTGGTGCCTATCTACTCACAAACCCACATCTTGAATGTCTGGCAGAGGTCCTCGAAACTTGGCAACTTTAAGCCTTGTGGACTTCAACTCCCACAATTCTCCAGGCAGAATAGCTGGCTGGAGAATTCTGGGCGTTGAAGTCCACAAGGCTTAAAGTTGCCAAGTTTGGGGACCTCTGGTCTGTGGAGATTCTCAATCATTCAGGTCATGGTTGTCCCAAAAGTGCCCCCCACCCCAAGAGGCAACTGGACTTTCTTGGTTTTTCTTTGAATACATGAAGCTTCTTGGATGAGAAGCGAAACGTCTTCAAAGACAAAACCAGAAAGTCCAGTTGTCTCTTGAAAATGCACTTTTCGAATTGCTGAGCTCCACAAGAGCTTTGAGGGAACGATCGGAGCTCACCCCGACGCAAGGCAACACTCAGGCGCTTCCGATCGCGGGCTTGCTGCTTGTCAACCCCGTCGTCCTAAGCACGTGAGCCACCGCGATACAAATTCTCTCCAAGTGAAAGATTTAGGATTGCAGCCCTGCCTAAAGAATTTCTTTCCCTGGTTTAACTTATCCGTGCTCTCTCTTGGGTCTCTGCCCCGCTTTCCCTTGGGAAACCCAGAAACGCAAACGGCTCCAACTCTACTCCATTTCCTCCCCACCTACCTCCAACCCCCGCTTGGGCGTCCCCGACCAATGGAAAGTTTTCTTAAGCGATTCCCAGACTCCGCTGAGCCGGGCCACAACATTTTTGTGCTGCTTTGGGGTTTTTTTTCCCCTCACGAGGCCTGAGTAAAGAGCGCCGTTCTTTCCCTTCCGACCGAGAGGAGGCCTCTTAGGCCAGAGCAATCCATCGTCGATCTGACGAGACTCCTCCCACGTAACGCGGAGTCGGTCGGCGGGCTGTTCGAAAGAGTGGCCCGTCTGAAGCCGCGGCAGAGCGCACGGCTAAATCGGTGAGAAAGAGAAAGTGGTTTGGGCGGCGTCGCCGGGATGGAATCGCGGGACGAGCCGGGCTGCCCGGAGATAGGAGACAAGGCCGCGCCGGTGGCGGCTTTCGGTAAGCCCACGGAAGGAGTGACGGAGGAAGGAGCCCGTTTGCGCTTCAACGAAGACAGGATGCCGGATTTGCTCAAGCTCTATCGGTCAGTCTGTGGAGATTCTCAGTCACCCACGTCATGGTTGTCCCAAAGGTGCTTTTTTTCCAAGAGGCAACTGGACTTCCCGGTTTTTCTTTGAAGACGTTTCGCTTCTCATCCAAGAAGCTTCTTCCAATTCAGTCGGTCAGTCGTCGTTGGCCTTACAGCCAGCCCTTCGAGGGCTTCTTCCCTCAGGAGACCATTCTAGTGGCAACTTTAGAAATCTCCTTAGTTCTTGGCTTCCATCTAATGCTGGTCCGGAGTTTTGCAGTCCTGGTCGGAAACTCGACAGGAGTAGTACCGCACTAAACAAATCCAGCAACGGCTAGCCTAAAGTTGTAAAGATGGAGATATATAGCCGCCTGAATGTGAAGACAGGTTAACGTTGGTCCCTCATCAGTTGTGCGGACATACTTTTCCATTGATTCAGGAAACCGAGGAAGGCTGGAATGCAGGTTGTTTTAGCTGTGAGGAATATTGATGAACATAAGCCTAGAGGGCCAAAAATATTTTTTCCCTATTGTTTCCCTCCAAAGCAACTGTTTTGAACCTAGGGAGGTAGAAGTACTAGCAAGACAAGTTTTAATATATCAAAATGTTTCTGGTGTTGTTTCAGTTAGGCAATGCTCACATGTCTTTAATAAAAGTTGCTCCTGAGATCTCTAAAAACTGATGGCTGGTGAAGTGGGTTGCCACAACAACAAAAAATTACAAAAAGAAAAAACTTAAAAGCTGTGAACAGTGGTGTAAATGGAAAAATCGTGTTCATATTGCGATGGTTTCATAATTTGTCCAAATTTTCACATTTTTAGCATATTTTAAATATGTAAATGTACATAAACTGAGTTTATGAGTTTAAAATCTCCAGTAAACACTAATCCAATTTAATCTTGCAGTGACTGCTACAATTGTATTTTTTTCCTAATTTTCTTGTGACTGTGTCTTTTTTCATTATCTTAGATTCAAGGAACAAATAAGTCAGCATCTTATGGAATATAAAACAATAATCAATTCAGGTAAGTGGATAATAAAAACTCAAGCTTTTTTATTTTAGAATGTGAAAGTAAATATTTAAAAATTAGGTTAACATTTCCAGAAAAATTAAAATGTCAAGTGTTTCAACTGTCTTTTCTCTGTAGCATAGGAGTTTTCTATGCCACATTTGTATTGAGAGATAGGAGGGTTCAGTTATCTTTTATAAATATATCTTTTTTTGTTTAGCAGCTGCAGAAAAGATTCCAGATCAAGATAGAAATGAAAAAATATTAGAGGGGTATGTTTTAAATTTTGTTAGAAATAACATGATAATATTCTATTTGAAAATTAGAATTGATCTAACTTTTCTTTATTCTTAAGGAAACTTGTATTTTAAAGATTTTAATATATTTTGTTTATTTGAAAACATGCCATATTACCTGACTGGAATTTCTTTCCTAGAAAATGTATCTCAGAGCAATACATACTAAATATGCAGGAGTGGGTGTCCTTCAAATAACTACTATCCGATGTATAGCATATGCCTTTTCTTGTCATGAGAAACATCAAGCTACTTCTTGCATTAATGCCTTATATTTGTTCACTAGTTATATTGCTGAATCCCATCCCATCCTATTTTCATAGTTTAAGGAATCAAAATATGTTTATGCTTCAATTTTCAGTATGCCCATGACAATCATAAGCTTACATCCTTTTCCTATTCTGTTGTGATAGAAATTCTATTAAAAAGAAAAATTATTTCTGAATCAATGTATTAATCTTAAATACGTTAACACTACATTTGGGTTTGCTGTTTTACATTCTATTAACAAACATGAAAAAAAAATCCACATCTAGTATCTAAACAGATAATCATGTGGTATCACTCTATATGGAAACACTGTCTGACAGTCATTCCGTCACTCTTATCAATCAGCAAAACTCTTTTAGATCTGATATGAAACAAATGATCTTAACATTAATTTCTGAGAGAATACAAGTTATTAATTATTAAACTTCCCTGTTATTTTTAGTTCCATAGAAGAATTGGAAAGAGACTTGGAAGAGATGAGGCTATCGTATCAAAACAAAGCTTTAGCATTACAAAGGTAAAGACTATTGCTTTTTGATTTATTGCATTTCTGTATAATATCTACAAGATGTGTCCAGTATAGCCAATTAAAAATATAATTCTACCAAGAAACCATAGTTTTTAAAGTAAAAAAAAATCTAAATTAATTTATTCAGTTACTGTTCAAAGTTATGATGGCGCTGAATGAATGGTAGTTATGACTAGTCCTCAAAGTTCCAACCAGCCCAGCACCCCTGCAGCAAATCATACTCTGGGCATTTGGCAACCAGCTCCCACTTATGACCAGTAGCAGCATCACACAATCAAGTGTTCACCAGTTGCAACCTTTCCTACTGGCTTCCCCAGTCAATAGGAAGGTTGGCAGGAAAGGTTGATAGTCACTAAGATAAGTTTCTCTCATACCTGTGTCCTCCTCCAATCCCCTTATAGCTTTGCAGCCCTCCTTGATCTTTACTATGTATCCCTTCGGCCCCATTCTGACCCTTGCTGTGCATCCTGCACATCCCCACACACCCTTCTTGACCCTTGCCACACCTCCCTCACTCTCTCTCTGCCATCTGTTACTTGCACTCAGTTACTTGGCTCTGGCCTGCCTACAAACTTCCTGAGACTTACAACTTCCTGCCAACTTCTCCATTGACTTGGATGTGGGAAGACAGCCGGAAGCTGTCTCATTTAATGACCATGGGATTTAGTTAACAATGGAATTTGGTTAACAATGACGAGAGGTATTGTAAGGATTGCTGTCAGTAAGTGATGAAGTTGTGCTTTACAACCATATCACTTAGCAAAATTCTAATCCTAATTGCCGTAATCAGTGTACTTGGTACACTTATATTACCATGCATTTAATTTATATTCTAATTTGCTTACATACGAAGAAATAGTCTGTAAGCAAGTCTTCTGTATTTAAAAACCTCCTTGTATGTCTGTTTCAATTACGGTAGGATTCTGAAATTGGTCATAACCCGGGAAGAGAAATGCAAACAGCACTGAGGGGTTTGTACTTGCTGTGTCTGGACAAGTTGGTTGTCAGAGAGAAGGCCAGCATAGTCTGACAATATTCAGCTGCAATATTTTATTCCTATGGGGTTGCAGACAAAGTATATTGGTTCCATTTCCTTTGTTAGTTCCATTTGCACGACCTATACAAAACTAAATAATTTGATACAGTTTTTGCAGCTACCAGTTATTCAGGAAATAATAGGAAAAGCTTTTGATTTGGGGACAAGAGGATTACATGGAAAGACAAAAAATGTGAAAGACAGAACATTGTGAAAGATTAAAAGTCTTTTCAACTCCAAAGAAAAACACAGAAATAAGAGGGGAAATTAGAAACAGGAAGAGAAAGGGATAGAAACCCAATCTTTCCAGACACACTGGGGGTGAATAGGGGTAGAAGAGGCATAACTGAAAGACAAAAACAATATGAGAAACAAGACAAGAACCATCAGTTCTCAGGAAATAAATATTAGTTCTATCAACATCCAACACCCACTCAGCTTCAAGGCCTTCAAGTGCAAATTAGAAAGTACATCTAAACAAAGTATTGTAATAAAGAATTTTATTTAGCAGTGTCATGTCATATAACAGATTTCAGCCAAGTCTAGGTTCAGCAGTCTCATTAAGCTGTACAAAGTCAGGATTTTGTGATTTATATCAATCCTGGCTCAAGTAGCCTGATTAAGAAAATTGATTTTCTACTAATTTTCCCCAGTTTGAGCAGGAGGGGGGAGTAAAATCCCACTACTGAAAACCAGTCTTATTGTCACTGAATTTCAGAGCAGGATTTTGATATGCTGTTAAATTGTAAATTGAGTGATCAAAACATTACCTGGGATTGCAGGTTTGTGTATTTCTGCCCATTAGACACTGGTACCTAGCCAATCTTGGCTGATTTCATCAATAGCAATAGCACTTAGACTTATATACTGCTTTACAGTGCTTTATAGCCCTCTCTAAGCAGTTTACAGAGTCAGCATATTGCTCCCAACAATTTGGGCCCAACAAATTGATACTTGTATTATAAAAACTCTAAATACACTATTACATGTGTCAGAACAATCTTATATCTACTTTTTCTTTGTTTTGTAGGATCCAAATAACTGATGCCCTTAGAACCAAACTGAAAAATGAAGATGATGATTCAAAGTAAGCATTGAAATCATGAAGAGAATGCATTTTTAAACATATATACAGTGTACTTGAAAAGAATCTTTGCTTGACCAGCCATACAAATATATGTTTATGTGGTTAATTGTAGGTTTCAGAAATCCATCATAGCAGGTTGTGTCCAAAATGTCTGTCTGTCTTACGCAGAGTTTATTTGGCTTTTATACAGTTTTAACAAGCAAAGCAAAAGCAGGGATAGCAACAGCATCTTATTGGTACATCCCAGCCAGAGTACAGGCTTCATATATCTAAAGGTTCCTGGTACTACCTGGTTCTAATAAACAATTTAGGTCATCAGTCACTGAGATCATGGAGGCTTGCTGCACATGTCTGTACATAATCTTTCCTCTCTACTTACATCTGGTTCTGCTAATTAGATGAGCTCATAGGTATTCAAGGTAACCAGCTACTGAGATCATGGCATTTTACTGTGCATGTCTTTACGTAACCCTTCCTCTATTTCCTACAGTTAATAGTTCACTTATGACCATCTATTCTCAGGCCTGAACTTTAACTGAAAAGGTCCAAATAGTCTGCTTCTCTAGCATGTAACTATATCTCAACCACAGTCATCATAATCTAGAACACAATTTTAGAACAAATGGTTGTTATTCTGATGTGACAGCTAAACCATTGTCAGAATCAATAAACTTTATTAGCAGTGAGCATTATTAAATTGATCAAAAAGTTTGCACTGTAATTCTTAATCACAAATATTTTAAGGCCCAATAGTTAAGAGTACAGCCCGCATCTTCTTCACTTTCCAAAAGAGGTGTTTTGATCATTGACAGATTATGCAAACCTAGACAACAGTCCTGTTGAATCCCTAGAATAATGAAGTAGTCAATTCCACATCAGCTTCCAGTTAGATCACATACCTGAGATTCTGCCATCCTGTCTAACATTTTAGGAAACATTTTTGCATTTCCAAAGTAGCCCCACTATAAAAAGAAAGCATTTTTGTGTTGTCAGAACTTAAAAATAAAGATGTGGCTACATTCTTTGTTGGCATCTTCTTCAACAAACCATATGGAACAGGGCAGCAATGGTGAACCTTTTTTGGCTCACATGCCATAAGTGGGCAGGAGAGGGGTCGTGTGCGGGTATGCCGCACCCATAATGCAATGCGCAACCCCCCCCCAGTGCGTATGCGTGCACTACAGGCGCTCCCCTCTCCCATTTTTTGCATGCTTTTTTCGCCTTCCCCAGGCTCCCGAGGCTTTATAGGAGCCTTGGGAGGGGAAAAACAGCCTCCCAGCCCCCCCCCCCTCCGGAAGCCTTCAGGAGACCTTCAGGAGGCTTCCCTGAAGCCTCCGGAGCAGTCAAAACGAGTCTCCGAGCAAACCAGAAGTCAATTCCTGAACTTCCGGTATGCCCGTAGGGCTGTTTTTTTGCGCTCCGGAGGCTTCAGGGAAGCTGATGAAGCCTCCGGAGGGCCTCAGGGGGGGGGCTCTTTTCGCCCTCCCCAGGCTCCTATAAAGCCTCTGGAACCTGGGGAGGGCGAAAAATGTCATTAAAAAAGGGTGAACTCAGCTGGCCAGCACGTACATGCCTCGCGTGCCCTGACAAATGGCTCTGCGTGCCACCTGTGGAATAGGGGAACTATCACTGGAATAGGGGAACTATCACACATATCTCAAAGGAGGAACTGTAATACATTCCATGTGTAATAGCAAGCATGGATGCAAATCCATTACGTATTATTACTTCGGACTACAAATGAATTTTGCTAATTATAATTTGAGTTTACCTTTTTTATAATGCATTTTATTTTAAAAGGCCAATGTTTTCCCATTTTATAAGGCAATATTGAAATGTATTTGTAGTTCTTTTGTCTGTTTCTTCTCTTGCATTTACTGTTGCCAGTCAAAGCATTTTGTAAGAGGCAGGGAACAGGAAAATCATATTGTGGCTTGAGAAAGAATTAAGCAATTCTCCAGTGTTTTAAATCTATCTAACATATGATTTGGTTTCACATTTTAGTAGATCTTGTTGATTTTTCTGCATTTTCTCCTTAGGTTTATCTGGGATACTATTAAACATATCATGATGCTTAGTACAGCAATACTTAAATCAAAGCAGGTGAGTATCCTTTATATTAAAATGATAATGATTTGTCTATAAAAGCAGCATTTGAAACTAATGTTGTAATATATTTGAAAAGTTAATCTTTGTAATTGTATTAATCTGGATGTATGGATACTTTTAATATATGCATATATTTATATAAATTACTTGGTTTTGCAGCAATCCCGTGAACTGGAAGAAAAACTGAATGAGGTTAAGAAGAGCAGACTAGGTACATTACTATTCGTGATTAAAAAATCAATAGGATAAATTAATTTGAAATAACACAAATTTAACTTAATTTCAAATGTTAACTTCATTACTTTAATCCCCAAATATAGTGAACGCAAGGCATGTTCCTGAATTCAGTTTTTAAATTAGTAGCTTTATTATCTTCTTTCCCCCTCCCCCTCCAATACTACAATAGAATTAAAGCGAGCTGGAGAATGTAAACTGGCACAAATACATGATATGAAGAGAAAACAAAAAAAGGATTTAGAAAATATGGAGGTTGGTGAAATGTTGAAGAAAGTTCGTAAAAATGTACAAAAGGAAATTCAGATGACTACATTGATTCAAAACATTTTTCAGGTAAGTTGTATTTGTATAGATAGAAAAATGCCTTACTTGGTAGAATGAATTAGTTTGTACAGTACTAGATGTGAAACATGAAAATTAAAATGATATCAAATACAGATATTCCTTGGTTAACTATGACAATATGATTGGAATTTTCATTGCTAAGTGACTTAGTTGTAAAGCATGATGTCATGTGGTCACACTATCTAGCAATAAAAATTCCAGCACTTCCAGTTGCTTTTATTAAGTGAATCATGACAGGTCATTAAGTGAAGCTGTGCTGTCAGCATTTGTGACTTTCTACCAGCTTCCCTACTGACTTCGTAGGAAGCCAGCAAAAGTCACAAATGGCAATTGTGACTGTGAGGTGCTGTAATGTAGAAAATGTGTGTCAGGCAAATCCTGATTGCAGGGATGCTGTGAACAATATAAATACAAAGACCAATTATAACTACCATTTCTCTTGTAGGTTTGAGTTGTCCTTAAACAAGGACCACCTGTAGACATTGAGTGTTTCAATGTTTATTGATATAAATTATTACCATCATATTTACTATTATAGTTACAGGCATAAAATGCACAGGTTAGTGTAATGTAGAACAAAACTATATATGCAATACATTTTTGTCCCTTTTTCTTCAGATTACAAGTAGTTCTGTAAATGAGTCACATAAATGACCCATATTTATGACTGGTTGTAGTGTCCCGTGGTCATTCGACCATGATTTACATCGTCTTTGCAGGTTCAGATTTATGACTGCATGATTCACTTAACAATCATGTGATTTGGACTTATGACTAAGTAATTCACTTGATGGTAAAAATGGCTGTAAAATTGCAGTCCCAATTGCAGTGATAAATCAAGAACTAACTGTATATATGGAATTTATTAAATATTAAATATTCATATTCTAAGAATAAACAAATCTTGTGTAGATAAACATTTAAAAACACTTCCTTGCAGAAGCATAATATAATTTACAAATGATATAACTTGGCAATAATTGATTGCTTATTTTGTTGTGGAACTTGTATTTATTTGCATATTAAAACAATATAATTGAGAACAAAAAAATCCTTATTTATTCATTTACATGTATATAATTAATTAGTTGATTTTATATTTAAATAATATTAATTGCAGAACCTTATTACTGGAAGTGGAGTCAATTGGGCAAAGGATCCAGCATTGAAGAGAATTGTTCTACAACTGGAGAATAATGTGACTGACATCTGAAACATTGTTAATGACTATTTTATTTCTGTGGTTTCCAAATTCAGAGATAAAAGTGTAATCTATCAGGTTTTTGTAATATACTAGTCATATGCTAAGAGTAATGTATCTGTACAAGAATATATTCCACTGAAGTATGGTTGATATAGCAACAAAAAGGAAATTCTGTTGTAGTCATTGTAAATGTATCCAAGAAGCTATTACATTTAGCTGTAAAATAATTCACATCTTCTCTTAATTTTGCACAAGTTTCCAATTGCTGATTCCAGTAATAACAGAGCAATAGGCCTTGGGCAAAAGTAGATATTTACAAAGGTAGCCACTTTGTTCTCTCAATTTAGCCTGTGCTTTGTCTTCTTGCTATGAATGATACAACTTAATTGTTGTTGTTTTTTTTGCTAAATTCTTATTACAATTCTTTACATCTAATTTCAGTGGATTTTTAATAAATCATCAGTAGTTCAAATATTCATAGTAGACATTACCAAATATTATTGAACAGTATTTTCTCCCTAGGCCATTCTTGTAAGATATTTGTAATATTCTATTTCTTTATATCTGCTGTAGTTTTTCATAGCTGATGAATGGATAATATAGTAAAACCATATCTAAATAGGAGGCCATATCCTAAATGTTGATAAAGATTTTATTTTTGCAGAAATGTTACACTGTAATTGTACCATATTATTAGGTTGCCTCTTGTTAATGTTCCCAGACAGAAATAAATATTTTGAACCAAGACATACAAGTATCCATATAAAATGGCAGTAGGATCTTGCTCTTTTAACATTAGATATGTAAAATTCCCATTGATGCTATTATCTCAATGCTGGTATGTGCACTGTAGTTAGATAAAAATCTGAAGGAGCTTCCCTTTTAAAATAACCTATTAGCAAAATATCACAGGACAAAAAGTAGACAATTCACAATACAGTCCGTGTTCTCATTTGCACTTCTAGGGCAACAGTTTGAGAAAGATACCAAACTGGTTATGTCCAGAGGCGGTGGCAAAAATTATGAGGGCCGGAAATTTCTTAAATGGTTGAAGCTGAATATGCTAAGGGGAAAATATTTTAAGACAATAAAAGCTGTCCTACCAAAAAAAAGTTTGATGTTTTTATTACTAGAAAAGCCTATTGAGAAGTTTAAAATACAAAAAAGCTTGTGAAATATAAGAATTTTTTTAATACTGTGCAGCCTGCGTTCAGAGATAGACTGACTTTGCTAGAGATGTTTAAGAAAGGGTAGGATGGTTATCAAATTAAATGTCCAGTGGTGGAGGTATAAATTTAAATACAATATACAATTTAATAAATGTAGGTACTTTAGTTGAACAAAAATTTTGAAAGCCAAAAAAGGTAAGGGAATTTCACATTTTATTAAAACAAAATATTAATGGGTTCAATAAATGCGCTTTAGTACTGAAGCTGTGCTAGCAATTAAAAAATACATTGTGTACTCTAGTGATCTGACATGAAACTAGTATTTTCTAATTAATGTAACGAGCTTACAGAAATATTTTCTCCCCTTTGAAGATCACAGAGAAGATAGTTAAGTAGATAGCATAGATGAAGAAAAAAGGTCAATGCTTCAAAATGGCTTAACTCAATCTGACTGGATATCCTGTTAGAGGCCAAAACACATCATGCAAATATCTGTATGTGCAAATATTCAAAAAAAATCAGCTTGTAGTTGCCATACTACTTTTGTGTAAATATGAAAAGGTGCTATGCAAACAAATTTGCATAGTGAAAACCGTTATCTGCTACATGGCAACTATGTAAGCCTGGATAAATCAATTTTAAACAAGGAATATAGAAGTTGGATAAATAGCTAGTTAAAATAAACACTGGCTATCCGCCAATCCGTCATTCGATAGTTGCATGAAAAGCACGCCGTACCACGTTCTGTATACATCACAGTTGTTCCGTGGGGTTCTAAGCCGTGCTTTTCGTGGGGGGCGGGGCTTAGGTAGATCCCGCCTTACCGCTCCCACAACGCTTTGCTGGCGCGCTCTTTCCTTTGACCGGGCGGGGTATCAACATGGGCAGCAAGATGGCGGCGGCCAGTAGGGTCGTTCAGGTAAGACCTTCAAATCGAGTATCTTGACGAAAGCTTTGGGCGCGCCTGGGAACTGTCTGCACCTGCAGTTCTATGCAAGGTTTCTGGGGCCTGCAGGTTGGGGACCGAATCCTTGGTCCTGAGCTGCACTAACCGGTGCTGGTGCCCTTGAGTGGGAAGGAAAAGGAACGCCAGTCCTGGAAAGTGGATTCGACTTACCCAGGTATCTTTAACTCAGTCTTAGCCAGCCAGTCAGAGACTTCCCTGGCAGTTTCCATGGAAAAACGGCGGACGCTCCGGAGACTTCTTAGGTTAAAACCTTGAGTTTCCTCTCCCCAGTAAATCGGTAGAGCAGATTTCTCCGCTTTGTTGGACTGCAGCTCCCGGACCTCTCCAATTAGAGGTATACCAGCTTATAGGAAGGGCTGCTAAGAAACCCAAACACGAAGAGGCCTTGCAGACGTTGTTTTGAAGGGCGGCACTTGGAGATTTATTCCATTAATGCTTGCCAAGACTTTTGGCAAAGTTCATAAAAATATGTTTCCCAAATTGGAGATGAGGCTAAATGTGAATCAGGATTTTATGCTGTTGCATTACAGTATCAGCTTTGATAGAAATATTATTAATATTAATATCCACTCAAACATTTGTCTGACATTTTAAAAAGGCCCTTTTTATCATTGAATTGCATGATTTGTTATTTGAACAGCTTTGCAAAAATCTAGAACCATCCATGCTGTATACATCTATCTAGAACTACTCATTGCTGTTATGAATTCAAGCATTTAGGGATATTGGGTAGACTGTGTGATCCTATAGTTGTTGGTAAACTAGTTTTATGCATCTCTTCCTACTTGTCTTGTTGGCTGGACTTATTGAAAGCTGAGGTGCAGCAAGTTCTCTTTGGTGTTATTTAACATATATAATGTATTAGCTGGAATATCATACCTCCTTTTTGTCACATCTGGTTCTTCTCCCATTCTTTGCCTACTAAACATGCTTCCTTTATTACCTATTTGGAATATGATGGAGTTAACCATTGGATGTATTCAAACAGAGTCTTGATAGACATCTTTCTGGAATGCTTTTGATTTGGATTTTCTGCACTAAGCAGATGATTAGTACCAGCAGCTTAAATGGCATATGATTCTCCTTCAATTTCTATGGATGACCCTGATGTCTATTGTGGAAAGTGATTTTTTTTTTAAATTTAGACATGTGAGTCGTGAACTAATATTAAGACCCTGTGATAGTTTTTCTCTTCTGCATGTATCTCCCGCCCCCATATGCTTTTTTCCATTCATTTTTCCATTCATTTTTCCATTTCTTCCTGCCACCTGCTCAATTGTTAGATTTACCTCTGAGCTTTACAACAATTTCTTTAGATCCACTAAAATATATCTTTTTTTGTTTCTGTAACTCTAAAGGTGATACAATTGGATGTTTATGCTTTGACTCAGCAAATATAACTTGGATCAAAAATTTTAAAAAATATTTTTGTTGATGTTAGTGTGCATAAAATGGGGGAAATAGTTTTTGAATCTGGAACAAACTTTCACATTCCATGGGTTCTACTGAACCAATTCAGATAAGTCAGGGTTCTGTAAAACTCAAAATTTCAAGTATTAAATGGGGGGGAAAATCTGAATAAGGAAAAAGGGCAAAGCTGGCACTTAAGTGTCCTTGTATTAGTAACAGATTTTCCACCAAATAGTGCCAAGGAGAGACGAGCAAGGATTTTCTTGTTTTGTATCAAAATATAATGTGTTCAGAGATCTTTTTTGGCCTGAGTGGCAGAATAGAAATTGTATGTATGAATCTAGTCTTCCCTTTTTTTCTCAGCAATACTAAGAATAAAACAAAACTTTAGACAAACTGTACAAATCTGCAGATGGTAATATTCCTCAAAAACAATAGAAGAAATGTAACAACTGTGGTTGTATTTTTCTTTGGATGTCATCTGAGTGCAAATTAATAAGTAGTTGTCTAGAGTTACTAAGATAGTTTTAACACTGGAATAAGTCCCAAGTTTTTAAAATTAAAAAAGCAGAGCAGTTTTGTAAGTGTAGATACATTCATTCCAGTCCTAAATTATTAAGTACTGGTTTCCTGGTTCAGTTGATACTATATAAGCTTCCACATAATCTCCACTGAAACATCATCATCATCATTATATTTATACATTGTCTTTATTTTCTACAATCAAGACAATGTACATAATGCTTTCACCTTTTTTCCTCACACCAACAATATTGGTGTGAGGAGGGTGGTGCTGAAAGTCGCCTTTCATGCCTAAGAAAGGACTAGAATTCACAATATTCTGGTTTCTAATCCAGCATCTTTGGCTCTCAACTTGGCTACATCAACTTGGCTTTCAGTCTAAAAGGAGACATAAATTTTATCCTTTCTTGGCAAAACTGCGTATACCGTATATACTCGAGTATAGGTCGATCCGAATATAAGCCGAGGCACCTAATTTTACCACAAAAAACTGGAAAAGTTATTGACTCGAGTATAAGCCTAGGGTGGGAAATGCAGCAGCTACCGGTAAATTTCAAAAATAAAAATAGATACCAATAATGTTTTTGAATATTTATTTCAAAGAAAAACAGTAAACTAGCTCTGTAAGTGGAAAAGAGGGTCAACAAAAACAATATGGTATCAACAATAACTTTAAAAGTACAAAAACCTTAGCTCATTCAGCAACCAAGCTAAAACACGAGTTAAAATCCTTCAAAACTCATAGGCTCATAATATACATTCTACCAGTGTCCTGCCTGTGCCCATTGAATATACAGCCTGTCCTGTGTCCATTAATTACAGCCTGCCATTGCCCATTGAATAACATATACAGCCTGCCTGTGCCCATTAAATATACAGTAGCCATTGTAAAAATTTGCTCTGGATAACAAATTATTATCACACAATACCGGTGTATTCAATGAAATACTTCACTCACCTCATCTCCATGCAGTTTAAATTCATCTCCCTGGAACACTAAGTTCTCTTTTTATTTGCTAAACTGTTGGACTCCTACAGTAGCATGCAGCTTCATTTTCAGACTTTGCTCTATTGAATGATGCCAAATAAAACTTAAAAAAGAGGAGATTTCTGCAAAGTTTGTCCAAATGTATGCATGTACAACATACCTGTGTTAAAAATTCTTCTCTGACACACACACACACACACACACACACACTTATTTCTTGGTTATCCCAAAGGGCCACAAAAGCATCCCATTGCCACTGTTGCTTTCAGCATGTTACATTCCACCATGGATATCTTTAAAGAAAGAATTTGAAACTAATAAAGGATGTGCTGTCCAATTTCTTAAATGAATTATATTTGGTGTAAATAAAATGAACCCTGAAACAATTACGTTGGCCATTGATGTGTTTGACCCTTCCCTTGGGCTCAGCTTGGTCATCTCCTACAGCTATCAGTCTTTTGCATACGTGGATACCAAAAGAACAGTTTACAGATAATCCTTATTTAGTGAACATAACTGGGACTAGTATCTTGGTCATTAAATGGTTGTTAAATGAAACTGTGACTGGGCTGAGGATCCTATTCAGTTTTCCTTTGCTTTACAGGTCTTTTTCACCATCATTATAGCTGCAAACAAAACAATCACTAAACAAGGCAGCAGATACAAGGGGGTAATTCAGTCCACCTCATCCCTTTGTAAAACACCCCCCACCCCCAGCCGCTCTGTGAAACACCCCCCACCCCCAGCCGCTCCTCAGCCCCACCCGTTCCCAGACACCTGATGAGTCAGCACTACTTTCCCAGATGGGGACAGCGCACCCAACGCTTAGGTAGTCCGAGAAGAAGCGGGGAAGGGCCCCACTTCTTCTTCTTTCCACCCCACCTCCGCAGAAGGAAAACTCAAAGCATCACGGCGATCCCGGGAAAAAGAGGCGAGCCGGGGAGCGGCGGCATTTCTCTCTCTCTCCCTCTCCCTCTCTTTGCCGCGACCTGCTGCCGGCGGGCAACAAGGACGGCCACCCACGCCGCAGATCCACGTCCAGCAGGGAGGAGGAGGAGGGAAACCCACCCACCTGTCAGCCACGGGAGAAAGGAAGTCGGCGAGCGGAGGAAAAGACGGGGGAAAAGGAAGCTCGGCGGGTGAAATGCGGTCCCCGCCAGGATCTCACCTCGCCCTCTTAGCCTCCCCACCCTTGACACACATGCACGCACACGCACCCTCCGCCTAGCCCGCCAGAACATTCCCGGGTGGGAAAAGCCGGGGGTGGGGGGAAGAGAGAGAGAGAGAGACGCGATCGCGTTCCCGGCAGTCCAGAGCAGGAGGCGCTTTTTTCCAAAAATAAACACCATGGATCATCTATCTCAGTGTTTCTCCACCTTGGAGACTTGAAAGTGTGTGGACTTCAACTCCCAGAATTCTGGGAGTTGAAGTCCACATATTTTCAAGTCTTCAAGGTGGAGAAACACTGATCTATCTAATTAATATAATTAGTTATAATTAGTTGGGAGGGAAAAGCGCTTGGTGCAAAGAAGGACTTTCTTTCAACCAGCGGAACCCCCTGGCGCAATCGGGCTGCGATTGGCGGCCGTCCTTGCTACAATCCGCGCCGAGCTCTGATGAGGGGGAAATTAGATTCCGGCTGATGCGGCAGGGGCTGCGCTGGTGGGGACGGGTGGAGGGGATGGGACTTGGAGTCCTACCATCTTGGCGAGTGGGGAGTCTCATCCCACCCCGCCCCGCCCGTCCCCGCCAGCGCAGCCAGGCTGCGATCGGCGGCCGTCCTTGCTACAATCCGCGCCGCCCGCCTCATCAATGGGGTAAAGTCCTTACGTCCAGCTCTGATGCGGGCGTAAGGAAAGTCCTCTCTTTCCCCCTCATCAGAACACAAGCCCGGGAAGCGAGTGGAAGTTCTCTGCACGACTGAAACGGAAGCCACGGCAGGAGAGTGAGGCTGCTGCCGGCCATTTCACCTCGCGCAGAGAACTTCCACTGGGTCCCGAAATGGAGGAGAAAAAGGGGCGCCCCTTTTTCTCCTCCATTTGGGCAAATTTTTCACTGACTCGAGTATAAGCCGAGGCAGCTTTTTTCAGCCCAAAAAGTGGGCTGAAAAACTCGGCCTATACTCGAGTATATACGGTATATAGAAATGTAAATATTGACTTGCTTTTCTCATTTCTTTAGGTAGTCAAACCACATACACCACTGATTAAGTTTCCAGACAGAAAAAGTACGCCAAAACCTAACAGTAAGTATGTCTTTACTAAATGCATATGATCCCATGCCTTACCATAATTTAGGCTCAAGACATTTAAATAGCAATTCATTGTTTATAATTCACATTATAGGTTAGCATGATATGTGAACCCAATATAATGTGTTCCAACTATAACCCCTAATTTATAACAGTGTTGCTCTGTGAGGGAGATGGCAGTTTGGTCTAGTAGTTAAGGCACGTCCAGTTGCGTCCCTACCTGAACCGGGAGGCTCTCACAACAGTCACTCGTGCCCTTGTGACCTCTAGACTGGACTACTGCAACGTGCTCTACATGGGGCAGCCCTTGAAGAGCATTCGGCGACTTCAACTTGTCCAGAATGCAGCCGCGCGAGCGATCGTGGGTGCGCCTCGGTTCACCCACGTAACACCTATCCTCCGCGAGCTGCACTGGCTACCTATTGGTCTCCGGATACGCTTCAAGGCGCTAGTCGTCACTTATAAAGCCCTTCATGGTATTGGACCTGGGTACTTGAGAGACCGCCTGCTGCCAATTACCTCCACTAGACCGATTAGATCCCACAGATTAGGCCTCCTCCGAATTCCATCCGCCGGCCAATGTCGCCTGGCGACTACTCGGAGGAGAGCATTCTCTGTGGCTGCTCCGACCCTCTGGAACGAACTCCCCGTGGAGATTCGAACCCTCACCACCCTCCAGGCCTTCCGCAAAGCCCTTAAAACCTGGCTGTTCCGACAGGCCTGGGGCTAAAGAACTGCTGCCCCCGTCTCGAATTGGTATGACTGTTGTGTTTTTAATTTTGCATTGTTTTTTATGTCGTTTTAAATTCTGTTTGTATCCCCTTCCCTGTTGAGCTGTGAGCCGCCCTGAGTCCCCTTCGGGGGAAAAGAGCAGCATATAAATAAAATCAACATAAACATAACACAGGGCTAGAAAGCAAGAGACTATTAGTTCAACTCCCACCTTAGCTGGATGATCTTGGGCCAGTTACTCTCTCAGCCCAACTCACCTCACAGGATTGTTGTTATGGGGAAAATAGGAGGAGGAAGGTGTGTTGGATATATTGCCTGAATTATTTGTAAAAATAATAAAAATGGAAAATAAAAAAATTAAAAATTTATATATAATTTTTTTTACATCACTAAGATATTGACAGTATTCCCTGTTGTGCCCAAATGTAAATGTTTCTTCTGGGCACGTCTAAGCTTTAATTAGAGCCTCCGTTAATTCTTTTTTGAATTAACCATTTAACATCAGTGATTTACACAATGTATATACACCAAACTTCCTTAATCCTTGACTATGTGCTAGATTACAACCCTCTCAACATATCCACCCTGCATGGCCAACGATCAGGACCAGATTGACATTGCCAGCCCTTTGAGGTAGGCCAGATCAGGAAACTTTATCAAGACTTTAAGGTAGCTGCAGTGTTTTGCTGCAATAGAACAATGGTTAGTCATGATGTAGGGTACCCACAGTATTCTTCCTAATACAGTTTTCTCTCTTATTGTTCCAGTGCAGGAGTCTCTACATTCAAGAGTGCCTCCGCTTCATGGGGTAGCCTCGCAATTTTCTGCAGAAAACAAAGTACCATCTTCTCAAAGTACTTTATTTACTGGTAGAATACAAGGTACACCTGACACGGCAGAATTAATAAGAACTTTACCTCAGAAATACAGGAGGAAACCTATGTCAGTTGAAGAGATGGAATACATTCAAGTAAGTTTTCATTTTTAAAAAAAAATTAAAATGTTAGTATTATTTTCAAAACCTTGGTTTTTTTAAAAAAAATCAAATGATTAAATAAAAATTTAGACACTGTGTGATTTGCTTTTTGTGATAAGAACCCAGTTCTTTGAGAGTGTGTATGGGTGCTACAGAAGCAATACAATCAGAAGGTTGGAACTAGGCTTTAGTCATACTAATGTTTAGCATTGTATTGGTTTTATTTCACATTACAGATTTTTAATGATTAGCTCATGAATTTCAGATGGAATAATCTCTAGATTCTACCAAAAAAATATTAAGAGTATGATTTAAACCAGGAATGGACTGCCTATTGCAAAATAAAATCCTTGGCAATATGAATCCATCTTTTCAGCACCACAATAACTTTATAATAAAAATTATAGCTCTCTCAATCATATATCAGCCAAACTGAAACCACAGATGAAGAACCAAATAAATTATGTGGAAAAATATTTTGTAATTAAACTTTTTTTGGGGGAGGGGACCTAAAATCCCTGTCAAAAGTGAATATTCTATGAAAAGTACTAAATAAATTGATTGATTTAAGTTATACAGCCACCTATTTCACTTGCATCTTCATTAGTTGTTTGTCTAAGTAGCTTATGGGAAATTCTGTGCTATCTCAGTTATCAACCAAGTTCAGATGGCTGCAAGTAGAATTGCAGGAAACCCTAATCCTATCAGCTACTATGGAAAGGGTTCATTCTTCCTAAATAAAGCAGTAGTTGGCATCACTTGCATAAATGTTAAGAAATCCAACAACACAAATCCAGGGGAATCCCAATTTAAAGATCAGTTCTTCCAGCATGAATGTAATTCCATAAAATACAAGTTGAATACCCCTCCGTTAAGTCAGTTCTACTTATCCAGATCCATCCTTTTCATTACTTTGTATCATTCATCCATTGGTGATTGTTCTTTCTAAATTCTGAATAGTTTTATCAAGAGTTGTTGATATCATCAGGAACCTCATAGTATAAATGTAAGACACAGAGGAAAATTTTCTCAGTCATATCTTTTTAAGAATGCTTCTAGGTGGGAATTTAGTCACTTTCTTCCAAAGATCCCCTAAAAAAATAAGCAAGAAAAAAGTGTTTGGTAGCTTTAAAACATATAATCTTGAATTTGACATGACTGATTTAGTCAATCTGGGACTCTCCAACATAGCTTGGAATATTATCTAGAGCTGGTGGGAGGCTGGAATATCTGACTGAAGTAGCCTGAGTCTGAAATATCTGGAGCTGTAAATTATTCCAAATGTTATTTTTTAATTATTTAGAAATCTTCTGAAATTTCTTGATTTCAGGAGACTTCTAATTCCGTTTAGAAATTAATTTCTAATTCCATTTCCTAATCCACAAGTACTGTGTCCTACTGTATTTTATCATTTTACATTTTTGTTGTTCCAAAACCACTCAATTGCATATTTATTTTTTCTCCTAAAATTTAACTAAGATGGCAGCATTTGGGAAAGGGTTTGTTACAGTTTTCTAGATGGCACTCAGATGTCGTCTGGCTTGTGCCCGAGTCAAATGGAACATGTTGAGTGAAGGAGCTGCAACAATCGTATGGAAATGGAATAGACAATGTCTGCCACTAGTATGTAGGAAAGCAGCAGAAACAAATAATTAAGGAATTGCAGTAGGAGAGACGAAATCGGATTCTAGTCTCCTCAACTACAAGTCACTGGATGATTTTGTGCCAGTTCTCTTAGTTCAGCCCTCCTCACAAGATTGTGGTATCAAATAGGATGAGGGGGCATCACATATATCAACTTGAGTTCCTATAGGAAAGGCAGTAAATGAGTGCATGATGAATATCATTCTAATCAGCAATGTTGCAAGAATTGATTTTTGTTTCTGCTAAAAGATAATCTTTTATTTTACAGCGTGGAGGTCCAGAATAAGGTGGAGCATTGTGCAGTTTGTAACTGCTGAATAACAAACCGTTGTACTTACAATAAAGTCCTTCTTCACTTTCTCTCTGGATATTAAAGGAGGTCAAAGGAAAGATTTTTTTCCCCAAAGTGCTTTTGTGAGAGACTAAAAGGTAATCACTTTAGAAAGTGGTTATGTCTCATTCAAAAAGAATTCTGTTTCAGATAACCAGAAGAATCCACTTTAATTGTCCAATGAAATTTATTTATTTTTTCATTTTATTCAGTATAGTTCCCTTATCTCTTATAGTTGCTATTGATAACACTAATAATTAAAAATAGCTACTATTAAAATGACAATAATAGTTCCTTCTAGGAAATAGCATGTCCTTCCAAAGAACTCTGAGAATTAAATTTAAGTTAGACATTTCAAAATTTCGCAAATTGTGTTAATGGACTCATTGTACAATGTAATCTATCCTGTTTCCCTGATCTCCCTGGATAATAAGCCCAATTGGGCTTTTGAGTGCATGCGCTAAAATAAGCCCTCCCCAAAAATAAGCCTTCCCTGAAAATATTGCAATACAGCAGCAGCCAGGAGGCAACCGTGCTCGCAGCCACCTCCTGCACCTCAAAAATAATAAGACCTCCCCAAAAATAAGGCAAAATGCTTATTTCGGGGGTCAAAAGAAAATAAGACCCGATCTTATTTTCGGGGAAACACAGTACAGATATGCATAATATTCCTTCAGAAAAAGAATTAGCTCTTCCCTTTCTGAGTGCTATACTACCTCAACATACACAATTAAATTAGGTTCAGAATAGACAGGAATTTTATTTTCTATCTTTAATCCTAGTGACTATATTGTAATAAGAAATTAAATATTTGTAATATTTACTTGTCAATCAGAGCTAATACCAATGGGCTCAGATGAATTCTAGACATTTCCATGAATTGCAGTGCATAAGAATCTCTTGTGTACATTTACTTTGCTCCATCAAAATGCCTGTTTCTTGCGAGGAGCTTATCACTTGCACATCAAAACATTTCCATTTTAAGTCATTGAATCAGGGAACTGGGAAAGCATGTACTGATTGATATGGGTAGAACTGATTTGTACACTACTAATATATAATACAAGAATGATATGAAGTATAATTTATAGTACTTAATAGTACATGGTTATAATACACTTGAATTATATGAAGCACATACAAAATTTAATTCTAGGGAGCAGCACTGAAACGGCAAATGAATATATTCATAGATCTTGTGATCAATACTTGATTTCATTTATATCATGTACTTGCTATCACATATATGTTTTTATGACAGGAAAGAGGAACTATACAATCAATCAGTAGAGAAATGTTATTTGAAGCAACAATTTTGATTACACACTTGAGAAGAATTTTCATCTGTTCTGTTTAAGTAGGAAAAGGATTCAAATTTACAATGCAAATGTCTATGCAAGGTTTTACTAAATTAGTAGGTAAAGGTCCATTAAGCCATTCACTTTTATTATTGTAAAAATAGTTTTGTGTATGATACCGAATATACTGTTTGCATTTCTACTATTGTTTAATATATTCTTCATATGTATTTTAAGATTTGTTCTATATTACCATTTGCACAAAACCCAAATGAATTCTAACTGCCAATTATAGACGGGTGTACAGCAAATAATACAAATATAGCAAACCCCTCTGGAGATTAATAAAAACCACAATATGGATCTGCAATCTTTAATGCACCTCCTTAATAGAATGTACATTTCAGTGCTTCCTGCTTTTACTGAAACATACTTTGTGCGCTTTCATTATTTTTTCCATTACTCACTCTTCTTTGAAAGAAGTATTTGCCCTCTTTTAGATTTTCTGAATTTTTATAAACACTAAATGTTCCTGTGGGCCTTAGTGAAATCTGAAAGGAATTTAAGTAAATAATTAATATCTTATATTTATTTCATTTTATGGTTACTAACATAATATGCTGATAATGAAAAAATTAATGCCACTAATTCCTTTTTTAATATATGGAATTGTTAAAGGGAGAACAAAGGGCAGTTCTAGAATTTCATTTAACAATCAGACCCTGCAACTTGCCAATCTAACAAGTATTACTTTCATTAGACAGATTCTCATCAGCTAGATTTTAAAAGTATGCAATGCTTCGAATTTCTGAAGATCTCTATAAAAATGTCATTCTTAAAAAATGCCTGTCAATATTGAAAAAATGCAACACATTTCTGAAGCTCTTAAGCACTGATATATAATCATACTTTGCAGACTTCTGGAGGAATGTTCAATGAATGACATAATCAAAAGTAGAATTTTTCATAGACATTGTATCTGGAAGGAAATAAACAGTGCATTTCACAACTAAAATATTCTTTCTCCTAAGCACAATGTCACGGTTTGGGAGTGACCTAGACTTGCCATTATCTGATATGTATATCTCTATCAGAATTTTGCAGGAGGCTACCAAGTCATTTGGCCATCAACTGAAGCAAGACATGTAGCCAGATAGTAATCCCAAACATACAAGCAAATTTACAAAAGTGAATTCAAAGCAACTTCACTGTATTTCAAATGGCAAAAGTTGTATGAACAATGAATATTGCCTGGGAATGTGGATTACACTGTACCTGATTTTATGACCTTTATGGCCCTAGTCATTAAGTAAATCACCACTAAAAGGTAAAGGTTTCCCTCGCACATATGTGCTAGTCATTCACGATTCTAAGGGGCAATGCTCATCTCCATTTCAAAGCCAAAAAGCCAACGCTGCAAAGACATCTCCATGGTCATGTAGTCAGCATGACTAAATTCCGAAGGCACAGAACACTGTTACCTTCCCACCAAAGGTGGTCTCTATTTTTCTACTTCCATTTTTACATGCTTTCAAACTGCTAGGTTAGCAGAAGCTGGGGCAAATAATGGGAGCTCACTCTATTACGCGGCACTAGGGATTTGAATCACCGAACTGCCATCCTTTCTGATTGACAACCTCAGCATCTTAGCCACTGAGCCACCACATCCCTAAATCACCACTATCATTAAGTTACAGCTTTCCCTACTAAATGCTTCTCAGACACTGGCTGGAAGGATTGCATACTGATGACAGGATGCTGCAAATGTAAAGGCAAGCCAGTTTGCCAATGATTCAAATCATAAACACATGACCATTGAGTTTGATGTAGCAGTTGTAACTTCAAGGATCAGTTGTAACTTTTTTCAGTGCATCATAACGTTGAACCTTTGTTAAATGAATGACAAATTGAGGGTTAGCTGGGTTAGCTGTATTATATTGCTAGGATTCAATAACCAGCCCCACAACTGGAAAAGAGCTAAGAGGATGTCTGACCATTATGCTATATTCAAGGCTTGGCGAGTCAAACATTGCAGCAAATTGGAAGTGAAATTTAAGGAAGAGAAAGCAAATCAACTTTCAAATATGTTTCACCAAAACAATTTACTGTCTACAAACTACTCAGATGAATATTTCTGACTAATTGAAGAATGGTTTTAATCTGGCAAGATTTTAACACACTCCAGCTTAATGTTTAAATTTTAGCTGGAAGTTCAGATCAGTGCCAACCCTTCCTCTCTGAATAAAAAAAATATTGATATAACCTTCAAAAGAGGGCATAGAATTTAGGATCTCACCAACAGATACTACCGGTATCTGAATAGCAGACATGACAGGGATCAGATAATTGGTCGCAGTTGTCTTCTCCGATGTGATTCATTTTAACTATGATTTCTAGAGTAGCGTATATACATATTCTAATGCTAATTGTATACATATAAAATTAGCAAATGCAGATTTAATCCTCTGGGGTAGTTCCTCAATTCCACATAGCTGGCCACTTAACTGAACTCTAATTATTGCCTGTTTCAGGTCACCTTACTGGCATAAGCAAAACACTTCATTTAAGAAATTTATAAAGTGCTACTTCTCTTTCCACCCTACCTCAAAATGTCCAATGTGCCATGATGATTAAAACGTATTACAAACTGGGGACAAAGCATCTAAGGACAAAACGTGGCAGTTAATGTTATTTAAAAACTGAAAAAATCTGTATCATGTTTTCACTCATAGGAAGTACGCATTCCTTCCAATGCCAAGTTTTGGAAGGGAACGCTGCCACTGCTGCTTTTCAGTCGAGCTAAGCGCGTTATCCAATTTTCTCGCGCGCCTCCGTTTCCTTGACAGCGGAGTCCGAGCAATGGCTGCTACGCTCTTCGCGTTGGACGCCGTTACCCGGCCGGCAGAAGCGTCTTTGGTCAACGTGCGGCGCATGCGCAAGCGTAGAGTGCTGTGCCGGAAGCCGGAAGCGGCGGAGGGGAATTGCTGTTTTGGTTTTCGGAGTTTTAAAGATCCTTTTCAGCCACGGAGGGTTTTAAATCGCTTTTCTAGCCTTTCCTGGTCCCGCGTCGCCATGGATGCGCGAGCGCGAGCCAAACGCTACGAAAAACTGGACTTCCTGGGTGAGGGCCAGGTAAGGAATAGCGGCCCCATCTACCCTTTAATGGGCTTCTATCTGTAATTCTGTTTTGTGACTTTAATGCAAATTATTTTTATCTGGAGGGAAATAGCCCGGAGATATTCTTTGTTTCTCGAGGGTCATTCTAATGTACCTCTTGTCTTTTTTCTAGAAGGGAATTTAGAAAGATCTTTCTTATCTCGGTTTCCAACAACCTTGCGAAGTAGACTAGCTAAAAAGTGAAAGCGTGGCTGTCTGAATTCGGAGTCGTTACATTTGGCAGAAAACCTTACAACTCAGTGAATGGTGTGCCTCATTCCAACATAACTGCTGGCTCACTTCGCTTTTCTGAAGTGTTATTTTTATTTTTAATATAAAGGAGGCAAACGAATACACAAAAAATGGTTTTGCCTTTCTCATCTGGTCCTCCCAGAATGTTTGTGCAAACTCTTTTTAATGACAGAAATCCTACAGAAGAAGCATCTTACAATAATGCAATAGCAGAGTTGGAAAGGACCTTGGAGGTCTTCTAGTCCAACCCCCTGCCTAGGCAGGAAACCCTATACTGTTTCAGACAAAAATGGCTATCCAACATCTTCTTAAAGACTTCCAGTGTCGGGGCATTCACATCTTTTCTCCCCTCATCAGACACTTTTTTCCCCCCAGCACTTTTTTAAATTCTAGGACACTTTTTTTCAAGGAAAGCGAGCTGTGGCACTTCTGACTTCTTGAGAATTTATGTTATCCTAAAGTAAAGATAAAGGTTCCCCTCGCACTTATGTGCTAGTCAGTCTCAACTCTAGGGGGCGGTGCTCAACTCCCTTTCAAAGCCTTTGAATGTTTGCTAATTGGAGAAATAACAATGCATTGCTTCTATATAGGAAACCCTTCTTACTAGAGGGTTACAATCTTTTGGATGAATGCTTTGTTATGTTAAACTCACTTGTATGTACTTCACAGTGAGTTATAATGTTTTAAATACCTTTGCCTTGAAGTTTGTGTGGAATTATAGATAGTTCTTGACTTACAACCATTTGTTTAGCAACTGTTTAAAATTACAACAGCACTGAAAAACGTGACTTGTAACTGATCCTTGCATCTATGACTGTCACAGCATTCCTATGGCCATGTGATCAAAATTTCAGCATTTGGCAACCTGCATATATTTACAACAGTTGCAACACCTTGGAGTTACATGATCACCATTTGCAAACTTCGTAGGAGGCTTCCTATAATCACAATCAATGGGGAAGCCAGATTCACTTAATGACCATGTCATTCACTTAACTGCAGTGAATTGTTTAACAGCTATGGCAAAAAATATAAAATTGAGCATGATTCACTTAATGTCCTTGCTTAGTAATAGAAATTCTGATCCCATTTTCAGTCATAGGTCAAAGATTTATGCACAGTTGCTTCTCTGCCACTGCAAGTAAGTGTCGCCATGTCAAACTGACATGTCAAGCTTTCTGGACAAGACCTTGTTTTCATGTTCTAGGATGGATGTGCTGCTTGTACAGCTTAGTGAATATTTTGCATAGTCTTACTACATATTTCCTAGCCATGGAGTAAAGAACCAGTTGTTTTTCAGGAGCTGTAGTGATGCAGCGATTAGAATGCAGTATTGCAGGCTAATTCCTCCCAGTGCCAGGAATTCAATCCTGACCAGTTCAAAGTTGACTCAAGCTTCCATCCTGCTGAGGTCAGGAAAATGAGGACCCAGACTGTTGGGAGCAATATGCTGATATTGTAAATCTCTCAGAGAGTGGGGTAAAGTAGGGGTCCCCAACCCCTGGACCCCGGCACACTACCAGATCATGGCCTATTCACAGCTCGGCTGTGTAAGTGGTGGGCCAGCATTCATGCACATATGCACACAGATCAACTTTTTGCAAGTTAAGCTGTGTATGCGCAAGCATGTGCACCAGCCCACCACTCGCACGGTCCAGGTCCCCTCTCTCCCCTGGGCCGCCAAGCCGCAAACGTTGAGGAGCACTGCTGCAAAGCACTGCAGACTGTTATATAAATCTAAGTGCTATTGCTATTTTTCTTCAGCTATTACTGAACTACAGTTTATACTTAATGTACAGACTAGTTGTATTGCTGTTGGCCATGCTGAGGATTTGAAATTATATTTTCAGGATCTGAAAGAACAGTTTCCCCTCTTTATGTTCCAAGTAAATAAAACTGGATAATGATGTTGCTTTATCTTTGGGAAATTGAATTGTTTAACATTCAGGGTTAAACAATTTATCTCTCTCTCTCTCTTTAGTTTGCTACTGTTTATAAAGCAAGAGACAAGAACACAAATCAAATTGTTGCTATTAAAAAAGTAAGTCATATTTTGGCTCTATTTTATATCTCTTCTGGTCATCCTTTGTTCTAACCATAATTTAAAATGCAACAAATATTTTAGATCTGAAATACCCTTTAACTATGTACTTAAGTTGTTTTTCAACAAACATCCTGATTTTCAAATGTACTTCATATACTGTAGGTATCATGTTGGTAATATTGGCATCATAAACAATATCTATTTAGGCTTCATGGTTATCAGTTGATAATCAGTCATGTCTTAACAATATGTGTATATCCGAGCAACTGATGACCATGATACCTCAATGGATGGAGGGAGGACGGATGAATCTACACATTATGGCTTAGAGCTGCATGAAAATATGGAGTTTGAGAAAGCATATTTAAAAATGTTGGCTTACTTGTACATGAAGTTTTCTTAACCATAGCTTGCTATGGTATTTTAACTAAGCCAGTTCTTTCACTTCTTAATGATTGTAATATTACAGTAAGTGTGTATAAAGTGGAATGAAACTTTATATCTGTGGTTTTTAATTTTTTTCTCAAAAACTGTAGCATTCCTTGAGAGCTTACCAAAAAAATTAGGAGAAATCATTGATAACAGCAGGCAGTCTTCCCTGAAATTACTTTACTACTACCACTGGTTTTTACTGTAATTTTCAGATAAAAAAGTATTTAGTGTGTTCTAGACTACACCATTAGTTCAAGGGAGGCAGTACATAGATATAGATATAAGTCTGACCAATATTCTGTATGTACATAAAAGGGACATGCAGTTCTTAATATATTCCATGGTTTTAGGCATGGTACTTTGGCATCTGCATTTTCAGCAAGAAAATCAACTGTAAGAAGTCTAGGCTCCATTAAAGTTAGGACGTTGATCTTTTATTTTTTAACCTGTCCATTCCCATGTGGAATGAAATTAATAAAGCAACCATGTTATCTGAGACTGGTATAATCATTCCTATTTCCCAGTTAATATGCTCTGCTGGACAGTCATTCAACACTGCCCCTTTTATGATATCAAAATTCAGACAATGTTTATTGAACTAGAGTCTAGACCTGTGATGGCGAACCTATGGCACGCATGCCACAGGTGGCATGCACAGCCCCCTCTGTGGCACGTTTTGGTTTGGGCACTTCGTGCCGAAATGGTTCGCCATCACTGGTCTAGACAGTAGCCAATATAGATAGACATATTATCTTCAAATTGATGCTGCAGCAATGCAGTCTCCTTACTGGTACATTGATAATAACTAGAATATAGTGTCTTATCACTAGGTCCAATGGGACCTATTAATACTTATGCAGTAGGGAAATTTAAGTCTTCAAAGTAGTTTTTCAGTTTGTCATAATTATTTTTAAATGAAAATTTGAGTCATAGGGGTAGTAGATTAACATTATTAGCTAAAACGCATTGGATCCCTGAATTTAAATTTGACATATGAATTACAACTTTCACTATAGATAATGTAAACCATGTATAGATTTTCTTGGCTGTTGATGGTATTTGTGAGTGGAGCTAAGTTAAACTCTATATATGTGGTCCACAACTTTTTTACATCATGCCTTACTAAACAGGATTCCTGGTTTACTGTGACATCTAATTAGGTTTGGCACAACTATGTAATTCTACAAAACATTTGTAAGCACTAAACTGTTTGAAATATTTGAAATGAAATATGTAGTAAGTATGTATAGATTTATGCGTATGTATAAATAAACATGTATATTTATTTATATGCATAGCTATTTTTCTGTTAAAGCTGTTACTGAACTGTTGCAGTTTCTGACCTGCATATGTTAAAAAAGAATATTCTGCATTCTAGATAAAACTTGGACACAGATCAGAAGCTAAAGATGGTAAGTATCTGAAATACCTAATAAGTAAAAGTTTTTTTTGTTAAGTAGCTTCTGAAAGATGAAATAAGGGATGGTGATTAGGAGGGAATCCCAGTTCAGATTTATTTATATACTCGCATTAGCTCTGTCACAATCAGAAGGACACTCTGCACTTCACAATATGTATCAAAACAATATCACACAAGATCCCCAATAAAACAGAGAAAAGAAAACAATAAACCAATCCCAACATAAATTTAAAATTGTTGGTGTCAACTCCTATCACAAAATTCTAAGAGACCCTGTGTTTTTATTTTAATTGCTTCTGGAAAGCCAACAATATAGGGCTGATCTAATTTCTAAGGGGAGACTATCCCAAAATGCAGCAACACTGACAGAAAAAAAAGCATTTGCAACCCTCTAATCGCCTCACTACATGAAAGTGGACAATCACCTTCAGTTTCTCCTGGGATATATGTATTGAGGAAAAAAACCCAGGTGCCTAATAGAGACCTGTTGAAGTCATAAGGTAACAAAAGCAGACTATTCAAAAAGTCTGTTTGCTCTGCAGGTTTTTTAGTAGCTACCATAATCATCTGGACCAGGAAGGGATCTGATCACAACAAAGGGCAGATTTAATTTCCTTCCATATCCAGATCATAATATCTACGAGGACAAAACAAGCCCAGCTGCTTACATGTTGTGACAAATTACATGGGACAAGCCCACAGTTGCCACAGAGGCTGTGAGTTCCCAAACTCTTTCCTAACACCCCTAAGACTTCAATGGAAATTGAAGTCACCCATCACCAAAAACTGAGCAGATTTTAACACCAGCATTGACACCACATCAAACAGATAAGATACCCCAAACCTAGAAGTAAGTAATCTCTGACTGCATGACTTTTTTGCCTTTGCCCATCCAGGTCTCAGTAATACAGACTGCATTCACATTCTCATCTACAATGAATTTGTAAAGAATAAGATCTTACTAAACGTGGACCTCAGATGACATGATCAACAAAATTATTTAAGTTGCTCACCTGATTCACAAGCAGGTGGAATGAACAACATGGCCTTTGAAATTAAAGATTCACTGCAAGGGTGAAATTCAGCAGGTTCTGACAGGTTCTGGAGAACCGTAGCGGAAATTTTGAGTAGTTCAAAGAACCGGCAAATACCACCTCTGGCTGGCCCCAGAGTGGGATGGGAATGGAGATTTTGCAATATCCTTCCCCCAGGAGTCGGGAGGAAATGAGGATTTTGCCGTATCCTTCCCCTGCCACGCCCACCAAGCCACGTCCACAGAACCGGTAGTAAAAAAAATTGAATTACACCACTGATTCACTGCATATTGAGGGTAGCTGATATCTGAAGCAGACTAATTCATGCTGTTTGCATGCTGTTGAGTTTGTAATTATTAAAGAGCCAGTGCAGTGATATTGTGGATATAGATAATATAGGCACATGTAATTAATGTCCTCTGATTAATGATGTTTAGGAAATTTAAAATTCTAAAGTGTATCAGTATACATATGGGCACCTAGAAAATAAACTTATCTTTCTAGTCTCCCTTTGTCTCCATCACAACCTATTGTAGAAACATTGAATTTTGAGGGAATGTGGCATCACATGAGAATATGCATAGGCACATAGCCTTTTCTGGAAACAGTTTTTCCCTCACCACCCAGGATACAAAGAAAGTGAAATATAATTCTACTCTTTTTTCTATAATATTTGAGTGAATCTTAGTCATAAATGGAAATATTTACGAATGGTATGTTTGTGTAAATTTTATGAGGAAAGTTCATGCTGTGCTTAATCTGTTCATCATGAAACTGCTTTAAGATACTATTAAACTAGTTTCTGTTCACCATTGTATATGAAAATAGGAAATGGTAGGAATCTCTCTGAAACTTGCTTACTTTGTAATTGGAAATTCTAGTAATTAAATTAGAAACACAAAGCAATTACTGTAGAAACTCTTACTTGGGGAAGTTTTCATCTAAGATCGAGACAAAAGATCCAGAAACGGAGTCTAGTCCCTCTAAGAGGACTGATCGATTAGATTCAGGATTTTTTGAGTTGAATCATATGGGTGTTACACTATTACAAATATGTACACAAATCATCAAGACAGAAGTACCAGCATTGAGCCTTCCTTATTAATTCAGTCTCTGAAACACCTCAAATTCTTTTAATTTTATGTTCTTTCAAATAAGGTATAAATAGAACAGCGCTTCGAGAAATAAAACTGCTGCAAGAGCTTAGCCATCCAAATATTATTGGAGTAAGTATGAAGTATTATATTTTAAAAAAACCTTTATGTTGTTACCTTGCTGTCAATATAATTGGCTAGAAATTGTTATTTCTATGAGAATTCTCAGAAAAATCAATCTTCTAAAGTTGATAGGGAAAAAAACTATGATACTTTTAAAAGCTATTTGTGTATTAGGCCTACTGTATATACTCGAGTATAAGCCTAGTTTTTCAGCCCACTTTTTGGGCTGAAAAAAGCCGCCTCGGCTTATACTCGAGTTAGTGAAAAATTTGCCCGAAATGGAGGAGAAAAAGGGGCGGGGCCATGCCGCTGGGTGACACTCGTGAATGGCCCAGTGCCCCTGTGAGTTTCCCCTCCCTCTGTGTCAGTTTGCCGCGCAGCGCGCACCGCACCATCCCCCCTCCTCACGTTCTAATGTAATGCAGGGCTGTCTTACAATTCCCCTTCCTCCCCCTCCTGCCGCTCTGCAACGATGTCCCACCTCCTCCTTGTTATGGCAAGCAGCCACATAGCGATGTCCCACCTCCTCTGGTACAGTGATCCAATGATAGGAATCACTGTGCCGTGTGTCATAGGAGGCGGGACATCGCTCCCGCGGCTGCACGGGACATCATCATCACAGCGGGACATCAGCATCATGAGGTGAGTGAAGTATTTCATTGAATACACCGCTAGTTTACTGTTTTTCTTTGAAATAAATATTCAAAAACATTATTGGTATCTATTTTTATTTTTGAAATTTACCGGTAGCTGCTGCATTTCCCACCCTAGGCTTATACTCGAGTCAATAACTTTTCCAGTTTTTTTGTGGTAAAATTAGGTGCCTCGGCTTATATTCGGGTCGGCCTATACTCGAGTATATACGGTAATTCATTATATTCTTGTATAACCTATTTACCTATGGCACTTTTCTGTTCACTCAAGTACTCCATGTATGTTAGGATGATATGAAAGATGCAAATGGCATGGTTTAGTTTCAAATAAATGTTGATTATGTTAATGGGGGAAGAAACCATATATATTGCAATAAAAGAATGCAATCTTCTAATAGCAATGAACCCCTTGGTTTCAGATATTAAGGACCCAGATTGTTTGGGTCCTTAATATGCTGACATTGTAAACTGCCGAGAGTGCTATTGTAGCATTTAGGGTCCCGAGGCTGAAGATGAAAGAATGTAATCCACCCACGGATAGCTAAATCAACCAAAGTTTATTGAACAAAGCATTCCATAGATAGCAGAATCAACAGCAAAATTATTAATCATGAAACATCATTCTTATAGTGTTTGCAGCTTCTTTAGCTCTACCTACTTTACATGTAATATCATTATTGGCTAACAAGTCTCCAAGGGACAATAATTGGTTAGTCCTTACATCATAGGTGTTCGTGAGAATGTGCATGTTGTTGCAGCTGAATGAATCAAGTGTTATCAAATGAGTGAATAAAATGTTGCAGGTTATACTTTGTTTCATCATCCCATGCCCTTGATGCCTGGGAACACATTGCAAGCAAAGAATAGCTGACAAGCAAATATTTTCTGCAAATTGCTGCAGTTTTTACTTACACGTGTAGCCTGAGTTCTAAAGACCATTCAGATGATTCACTGTAAAAACCCTACATGCTATAAAGCACTATGGGTGGTATTTAAGTCTAAGTGCGATTGTTATTGCTAAGTGCTATTAATTATGAACCTACCAGCTGAATTTTTGGAGTTTGGTTACTTGCTGAGAAAGCCTTTGTTAACTATTATGCTATATTTGAATAGTTTTCCAAGGGAACTCAAGACACTGAAAAACATATATTTCAGTCAAAAAGAGCTTTGCAAGCTTATATACACCATGTTACATTATGAATAAATGTATGGCTAGAAACTAGTAACTATGCAACAGTAATAATCAAAATTATAAGGAAAACAGTTTGGAATAATCGTTCAAAGAATAAAGCGTATTATTTAGGGAACACTAAAATCTTTAGAATACTGCTTGTTGCTTAGATAGATAGATAGATAGATAGATAGATAGATAGATAGATAGATAGATAGATAGATAGATAGATAGATAGATAAATTTATTTATAGGCCGCCCTTTTCCCTGAGGGGACTCAGGGCGGCTTACAACGTATAGGGAAGGGAGTACACACAATGACATATAAAAACAGTACGTAATTAAAAATAGAAGCAACATTCATTCATCATTCGGGAATGATGCTTAATGATTACTGTAATGTGACTCTCTTGCTTCTCTCTCTCTGCTCCAGAATCTAAAAATTAAGGACAGGCCTGAGTACAATCTAGAACTTAGTTTATAGCTTCGCAATGAAACCTGACTGCAGGAATGTGATTTTAATCTTTTGGCTTGGTTATTTGTTCAAATAAGCAGGTCCTTTTGCAATTTGTAAATGTGCTTAGTTATTTCATCTTTAGATCAACAGAAATCACTCCTATGGCCCAGGGTTTTATTGCTTAACATTATCTCACACTATGGCTCTGTAATACAATTTATTAAAATTTGCAAATTAAGCAGGTTAAGGAAAAGCAGCTTATCTTCGTTGCTGTAATATATAAACTAGGCTTCTTACATTGGTTTCTTTCTGCTAATTTTTTGGCTTGAAATAGAATTAGTGGATCTTTTCATCATATTATTGTTTTTGCTATGTGTGATTTAGGAAATTATAATGTTTTCAAAATGCCAAAGATAAGAGCAGACAGCTGCAAAGATGGAACAGAAACATTAACTATGTTTTATTTACTGAAGTATATTTATTGAAGTCTAATGCTAGCACCTAATGTAATATTCCTTTCTATAGTCCATTATATTTAAATTGAGCCAGCATACCAAGAAGTCAAAAATGCTGTTTCTGGTTTGTGTATTATTCATTTCAATTTATCCTGCCTTTCAGAATATAATACATAGTAACAAGATAAGTTATAGAAAACATTAGCAAGCATTAATAATTAGTATTCTACTGTTAATATTCCTTTTATATGGCAGAGCCATCATAATACTTGATATCTTTACAAAGTTGTCAGACGGTGAGGAAAATATGTTAGTTTCCTCACTTTAAAACTTTTCCAGCTTAGCACTCCTGGACACAACAGGTAGCTGGATCCAGTACTACTTTGGGACACTGTAGAAAGGTAAGAGTAGCTAGAGCAATCACCTAATAACTTGGCATGCATCCTAGCTAGCTAACACTGCTTGTGAATTGACCAAGCAGGAAGAAGACACCCCAGGTTATTTTTCTCAGAATTTCTTTAAACCTGGACTCATTTCCATTTATGAAACAAGAATTATAAATATCTAAATGTCTTTTTCTTCCAGCTTCTTGATGCATTTGGACACAAATCAAACATCAGTCTAGTGTTTGATTTTATGGAAACTGATCTAGAGGTAAGTCTGCTTAAACCAATCATTTTCTACTAGTTTAACTTTTCCTGTAGAGGAAAGTTTCACTGTTTATACATAGTCAATAATCATAATCACTATGCGTAATCAAAGCTCATGGAAAAGAAATCACAAGTTGCAGGAAAAACTGGGAAAAATAATAGAAAAGTAGAATGTGTAACTTGATTTATTAAATAAACCTAACGAATTGTTTTATGACTAAAAATATCTCTCATATGACTTCTCAGGTATCATTTATTACTTCCTTCCACTTATCCTTGAACCCTTTTGAGGGATCTTATTGCTTTTAAATCTAAGAATGTGTAACTGAAATAACTGACATTCTGTCCCCAATTTTATTTTCTTCAATTAGAGGAATAGAGATTTTCATCCTTTAAGTCATGTAGGAAACATAATATTGTACAAGGCATTTTTCTGAAGGCAAGTAAAATAATTGAATCATACTGTAAAACAACCTATTTGATATAGTCCAAAAAATAACGTTCATGAAACAGAGGACTGAAGATGATAACGCTTTTATCAAATTTATAAAATCAAAGTAAATTGCTTAAGGAGTTATTCATTTAAATTAGACCTAAAACATTCTAATTAGGTGTCTCTCAGATAACCTTTTGTTAAATAGAAACTGTGGGTCAGCTTAATCATGCTTGGCAGAGAGCCATAGAAATCAGAGAGACTTAAGTTAAGACAAACTGATGTCCTATGATTTAATAATTCTGAATTTTGTGGCTCAGTTCATATACTATTTACTAAGCCAAAACCAAGCAAGTCACATTATGGTTTAATGTAAAGTGTGACTCCAACCATTGGAGTTTGTAAACTACAGGTTATAGCTTAGTATCTTGTGGGAGCACTGTAGAGATTTCACAAAAACATATACGATAATCTTTAGCGGAAAGTACCCTTGTCATTCGGTAAAGCTGCATTACTAATATCATCTTCTGTAAGTCTGCAGTGAAAAGTATTCATTATTCTGGAAACCTCCACATATGCTGTTCCTCATTACTATTCCCATGAAGCTTTGTACTATCTGAATTGGTCTATTCTGTATTTGAATACAGACGTGTGTAAACTTCGTTATTAAGTGATTGCAGTTTATAAAAATGTATTGCTTTACAGGTTATAATAAAGGACACTAGTCTTGTTTTGACACCTTCCCACATCAAAGCATATATGCTGATGACACTTCAGGGATTAGAATATTTACACGAACACTGGATTCTTCATAGGGTAAGTAAGCATAGAGACAAAATGAACGGACCTCCAGACAACAGGAATTGGGGCACTAGAATGATGGAGCTCTTTGTAAATTCCTTGTCTTGGCCTTACTTACATCTGAAGTGTTAATATCTAAATAAAATTTCATTTATTTATCTAAACAGTTTGCAGCCATGTTACTATTTTTGCCGTAATAGACAATGGCGATCTTTCTGATAGTATAATACCTCTCACAAAGTCAATACTTTCAAATAATATATCATTTGGATTCATGGTATGTTTTAGTAACTTGCTCAGAATGCCTTCAGTGGTGAAAAAACATATTATGTTGCCAAAATAAAAAGACATAACAGATCATTAGGGTAAAAATATTTGTCTTAACTTTTTATTTATTTCTAATACATTATGGACTTCACATATCCTCAGAAACAGAAATAAGCATAAAAGTTTAAGTAGGTATTATTTTTTTCTCTTTGGTTGTTCAATCATACATGTGCGTAACTGTAAACATCTGCTTCCTGCAAACCTATTTCTCAGTACATGTTTTGATATTTTCATTTATTCCTTTTTATAAGTGTAAAAGTTACGTCTTTTCTAAATGGAAAGTGTTTTCATTTGAATATTACATGCTCCTATCATTTTGCTCAATCTCTCTTTTCAAGGATCTTAAGCCAAATAATTTGTTGCTGGATGAAAACGGAGTTTTAAAACTAGCTGATTTTGGTTTGGCAAAATCTTTTGGAAGTCCAAACAGAGTTTATACACATCAGGTAGTCACAAGGTAAGGAAGAAAACTTCGATGCATACAAATAAGCTATTCTTATAATCACTGAGTTTGCTTGTCTAGTCATAATTTAGGGAATGACAGTCTGTATCATAATTATTGGGGAGGGGGATTCTCTTCCTTTGGGGATAAGGAAAAGGTCCTACATAAGTAAAACATTTCAGAAGAACAGATACTGAAGATGTTTCTGGTACTTATTTAGTGTAATACTAAAGTAAAAACACTAAATTCCACATTAGCTGAATATAATCACAGTAAATTACATAGTAGTACATTAAAAACAGAGCTTACTTTATGATGGTAGTATAACATGAAATATATTTTCAGATCCTGGGATTGATGTACGTTTTAATCATTATTTCCTCTCCTTCCTCTCCATATAATGATACTGAATTGGAAGGTTTAGATTCCTGCTAGATTAGTTTTAAACAGAGACAGATCTTTTTATAAAATTAAAAAAATGTTTAAAAGTCTCCATTTTTCATAGGTTTGTTGTTATTGTTCAGTTCAGTTATTTCACCTTTACATAGGAGGTAAATTACTTTTTCATATGACTATACTTGGTAAGAAATGGACAATAGTATCTTGTCTTGCAAGATAGTCTCTGCAATAAAGATCCTGGCTTGCAGAAAATAATGTGAGCATGCTAGGAAAAAAACTTGTATTTGATTGTGCTTGTGACATACTGGGTAAATATATCACAAAAATGACTTCTCACTTAGAAACTACACTATGTGGCATGGGTACAACTGTGGCTGATAACTAGATTACACCATCTCTACATGGGGCAGCCCTTGAAGAGCATTCAGAGACTTCAGCTTGTCCAGAATGCAGCCGCGCGAGCGATTGTGGGTGCACCTTGGTACACCCACGTCACACCTATCCTCCGCGAGCTGCACTGGCTGCCTATTGGTCTTCGGATACGCTTCAAGGTGCTAGTCGTCACTTATAAAGCCCTTCATGGTATTGGACCTGGGTACTTGAGAGATTGCCTGCTGCCAATTACCTCCAACAGACCTATTAGATCCCACAGATTAGGCCTCCTCCGAATTCCATCTACTGGCCAATGCCAATTGGCTACCACCCGGAGGAGGGCCTTCTCTGTGGCTGCTCCGGCCCTCTGGAACGAGCTCCCCGTGGAGATTCGGACCCTGACGACCCTTCAGGCTTTCCGCAAAGACCTTAAAACCTGGCTGTTCTGACAGGCCTGGGGCTGATGAGTTCCCGTCCCCGCTCGAATTGTGTGGTTGTTGATTGTTTTTAAATTGTTGTAGTTGTTTGTCTGTTGTTTCCTCCTGTTTGTATTCCCCCCCCCCTACTTTGGTTTGTGAGCCGCCCTGAGTCCCTCTGGGAATAAGGCGGCATAGAAATGCAATAAATCAAATCAAATCAAATAATGCTGTGTAAAAGTCTTCAAGGACCAAAGCCTGGTTGGGCAGTGATGGTGGTAATCAATATTTATAAGCCCATCTGATTATGCCCATGGCATATGGAGGATTGTGTCTTGAAATGTAAGAAGAATAAATAATACAAAGCATGCATTAATAACTGAAAGAATACGTGCATTGTGTGTCGGTGCTAGTAAGAGAAAGATGACAGATTTAACAAAGGTTGGCTAAACTTGGAGAATGCAGTTAATAATTACATGTAGGAAAATAGTATGGATTTAATTATGAATGAATGACTAAAATACATGTATTGGTGTAACCTAATATGTTGTGTGTATGAAAGTAGGAAACCATAGATTGTTGTTGTTACATTATTACAATGACATATTCCACTGAACAATGATAAAAAATGAATTTTGGATAAAATCATGCAACATTTTAAATGAATACAAGTGGGGAAGAAATTATTTGGTTAAATTCTAAAGAACAAATGGAAGGACCGCAATAGGAAAGTATCGAAAATCTATTGGCCTATGAGGTGACCTAAAAATGAATTAGAAGAGCAGATGGTGAGAATTAGTTAGAAAACAGTCTCTCTGTTTTGAATATGTGATTAAACATACATGTATTCATATGCACTTGGCAAATAAAGTACAAATCTAAAAATATGATTAATGTGATTGTGTTGAAGGATTGAGATAATTAATGAAGAATACAAGGGTGGTGAGTGGTTTTGAGTGTGAGAAAGATCATTTTTGGATCTTGGGAGGGGAAAGGACATGTAAGGAAATGGAAAAAATATGAGTACGGTAAGTAGGAAGTTGATAAAAGGAAATACCCACTCTGCTATGTGAAAATGAGAACTGATTATGCATCTTTTCCATACAACTATTACTTACCAATAACTTTAATTCTTGTAAGAACTTTCAGTGCATGTGTTACTTCAGAATTGGCCCTATTGTTAATATCTGTTACAGTTAGGACTCATTCAGCCTAATGGCGAATTTAAGCTGAATTAAAACCATGCGGTTCTTTAGAAACTCTGCTTTTGAAGATTTGGTATTAATGGTATTAATTATATTATTCATTACTTTTTCTTCAACTTTTTAAAGTATTTTTTCAAGTTAATTTTAAGGTACTAAACTATAGGAAAGGTATATCCTTAAATAAATATTTTCATCCTCAAACACAAAGTGAACAAGTTTGTAGTTTCTCTCTCTCTCCACATAGATTGATTGTGAAAAGGATATAAAATATTTCATACCATGGTAAGCTTGTAAAGTGTACTACAATATATTACTCATACAAGATTTTTTTAGAGATTTGTTGACTATCCACCCATATTTCATTGTTTATATTTGATTTCTTATCTGCATTTCCTCTTCATATTTTCATATTGTTTTAAACTTGTACTTTGAAAAAATAATTGGCAAGTTTGTACCTTAAATCTTACGTAAGTCTTTTCAGTGAAAAAAGAAAATGTAATCCAATTGTTACCTGTTTTACAGGTGGTATCGAGCACCTGAATTATTGTTTGGAGCTAGAATGTATGGAGTGGGTGTGGATATGTGGGCAGTAGGCTGCATCTTGGCTGAATTGCTTCTAAGGGTAAGTATGGGATAGGGCTTGACTGAAAGTGATTGACAGATTAAATTTCACTTCTTGCACCATCATTCAGTCTGTCAGTATTAACAAATAAGAGAAAACTAGGGAGAGTCTTGACTGAGAGATTTTCTTAGGTTACAGTTCTGCCCCAGACTCAGGTTTCTTTTATCTAACCATTGTCTTGATAGAGGTTGTTCCTGAAGGCTATTCCTTCTGCCATAATAAGTATAAGAGTGTGTGTGTGTGTATGTAGGTGTATGTGTGTGTGTGTGTATACACACACACACACACACACACACACACACACACACACACACACACACATATATATATATATATATATATATATATATATATATATATATATATATATATATTTTTAGTGTCACAACCCTTGGTAAGCCCCAATTATGGGAGGAAGCTAACTGCTTCCATCATCTGTCAATCGGCTCGTCACAAGAGTCAGCTGAAGCCAGGGAAGAAGGTATATATTTAGTGTCACAACCGCTGGTAAGCCCCAATTATGGGAGGAAGCTAACTGCTTCCATCAGTTGTGGCTTAATGGCTAAGACGTTTGCCTAAGATGCAATACAGCACAGGTTTGAATCCCGGTAGGGGTATGGCTAGCTGATGAGAGCTAAATAGCTTGAAATAGATCTATACTAGTCTCCCTTTATTTATTTCTCAGCACAAATTTAAAAAAAACACAAATATAACAAAGGCAACAGTAAAAATATTGGGTTTCTGTCGTGATGGACTCTTGTGACGAGCCGATTGACAGATTTTTAGAGATTTTCCCTGAAGGGACTCAGGGCGGCTTACAATTCGTGGGGAAGGAGTGCAAGACAAAACATGAAATAATATGTGAATAAAATAAAACAATAAAACACAACATTCATTCAACATTCGGGTGGGGCGGATGAAAATCTTATCCCCAGGCCTGACGGGATAGCCAGATCTTAAGGGCTGCGCGGAAGGTCTGGACGGTGGTGAGGGTGCGAATCTCTACGGGGAGATCGTTCCAAAGGGTCGGAGCTGCTACTGAGAAGGCTCTCCTCCGCGTAGTCGCCAGTCGGCACTGACTGGCGGATGGAACTCGGAGGAGGCCCAATCTGTGCGATCTGATGGGTCGAAGGGAGGTAATCGGCAGAAGGCGGTCTCTCAAGTACTCAGACCCACTACCATGGAGGGCTTTATGGATGGTGAGTAGCACCTTGAAGCGCACCCGGAGATCAACAGGTAGCCAGCGCAGCTCGCGGAGGATAGGTGTTATGTGGGCGAACCGAGGTGCGCCCACTATCACTCGCGCGGCCGCATTCTGGACTAGCTGAAGTCGCCGGATGCTCTTCAAGGGCAGCCCCATGTAGAGCACATTGCAGTATTCCAGCCTAGAGATCACAAGGGCTCGAGTGACTGTTGTGAGGGCCTCCCGATTCAGGTAGGGTCGCAACTGGCGCACCAGGCGAACCTGGGCAAATGCCCCCCTGGTCACAGCCGACAGATGATGGTCAAAAGTCAGCTGTGGGCCCAGGAGGACTCCCAAGTTGCGAACCCTATCTGAGGGGTATAGAATTTGACCCCCCAGCCTGAGTGGTGGAACACTGGCCAAATTATTGGGAGGGAAACACAACAGCCACTCGGTCTTGTCCGGGTTGAGTACCAGTTTGTTAGCTCTCATCCAGTTCTTAACGGCCTCATGATGATGGAAGCAGTTAGCTTCCTCCCATAATTGGGGCTTACCAGGGGTTGTGACACTAAATATATACATACCTTCTTCCCTGGCTTCAGCTGATAAGGAGGAGACCTGTAGCTTAATGGCTAAGACGTTTGCCTAAGATGCAATACAGCACAGGTTTGAATCCCAGTAGGGGTATGGCTAGCTGATGAGAGCTGAATAGCTTGAAATAGATCTATACTAGTCTCCCTTTATTTATTTATCAGCACAAATTAAAAAAAAAACCACACACACATATATATGTGTGTGTGTTTGTGTGTGTGTGTGTGCATGCAGAGCGCCTTCATTATTAAAACAAAATCTGTTGTCATACTCATCATAGTGGGGGGGGGAACCAAAAAGCCATATGAACCCCGCAAATTAATCCAGGGTCCAGCAGCCCATTAAAATAGAGTCGCTTTGAAGGTAAGGATCAGTCACACTTTGGGGGGGGGGGGGGAGGAAAAATATTTTACAATCATCTTTGGTATCTCTATAAAACCTAAGAATTTTCACATGTTTAAGGTTGCTTTCCTTCAACCGATACTAATAAGAGGTGGAGTCTGAGCCACATTGGAGTGAGACACTCTATCTTTCCTTTTGCCAATCTCTTTCTTATGTTCTTCTTGATGAGTCAGTGAACACATTGCTTGGAGGCCTTTTCTCTGTTCTTCTATCACTTCAGTCATTCCAGGGTTTCTCCCCATCCTCCTCCTCCCTTTCATCTGTATGAAATTACATTTTTCTCCAATTGTTGTAAAAAAAAACCAGACTCTCGCAATGTAGAGAATTTATTACCATGTCTTGAATTTATTGCTCAGAAACCCTGAGATTTGTAAAGCCAAATTGTTAAACATTTTGAATCCCGGTGTGTTCATCTTACTATAGGTTCCATTTTTGCCAGGAGATTCTGATCTGGATCAACTCACCAAGATTTTTGAAACCCTTGGTACGCCAACAGAAGAGCAATGGCCTGTAAGTTGATTGGCTGAAGAATTAAATTGTATTTATGTATGGGGGACTATCATTCCATAGTAACTAAGCTTTTCTCATATTTGATTCCTTTTCTTCCAACAGGGTATGACAAATCTTCCAGATTATGTTACTTTTAAAAGTTTCCCTGGAATGCAGTTTCAGCACATCTTCAGTGCCGCCGGTGATGATTTGCTGGAATTACTGCAAGGCTTATTTCACTTTGATCCTTGTACTAGGTTCACAGCTAGTCAGGTAATTAACTTACCCTATAAATTATTGCTAGTGTGCTAAAAAAAATTGCTTGCAAAACTGCCCTATTTTATTTAAAAAAATAATAATAATCCCACATCTTCCATGTCTATTGCCCTTTTTGCGCCATCTTCTTGGCAAAGAGCTTGTTTCTGATGTTATCAGTGAGTTAATAACCTTTCAGTTTGCTTTCTGAAAACCAGTTCTCAAGATAAAGTTAAAATGGTAAGTGAAATTTGTAGGTGAATTTGAATCTGGCTGGTGGCTGAACTGTGATTCAGCCAAAGCAAATTGCAAGGCAGGATTTCATCAGCCAAAATCTAGGGCCACCAACTCAAGCAATCAGTCAGGTAAAACAGCTTAAGCAATGGAGGAGAGAAAGAAGGAAGCAAGGCTTGTGTCTTGCTAGTGGAAAGGGGAAACATGCCTGATCCCTCAGCACTTAGTAGCAAAGACATTTTCCCTTGTCTCAGATGGCAAAGAAGAAGAATAGGCACTGAACCAATAACTTCCCTTTCTCTGAGGCCCCACAAGTAGCTAGAGTGCTTGCAACAGAATTTATAATAAGAAGATGCAAGTACCACTGAATTTATTCCCATATTGTATTTGTAATTGAAAGCATGTTTCTTAAAATCTTGGTTTGGTGTGTTTTTTAATCAACACTAGCAAAATGTTTCAGACCCTTCCTTGAGAACTCCATATGAACAAATGTTTCCAGATAGAGCTGCCTTTATTTTTATTCTTTTTTTAAGACTGGGAAGGTCTAATTATGTGCTGCAGCTGTTCTTGTGGTCTTCATTTTTTTCTCAGGTCACACTAAACATTTTTCCTGGCATAGATACTTAGAAATGTATTTCAGTCTTATAGGTCCCTCCAGAAAACAAGAGGTGTATAATTGCAACAAATATGTCTATTAATTGCATATAGACTATTCTTTTATGATTGTTTTGTATTGCATCGATTTTATACAAAAAAAAATGTTGCATAAAGATCTTGCTGCTTCTGTGAGAATGATAAAAGGAGTGCTATGGCACTGTATAACAAACTGCCTTTTTTGGCATAAATGCTGTATCACAACATCCTTAGAAAATGGACTTACATTGACATTACTTTTGTTAGTCCCTGAAACCCTTCTTTTTTTTTGCAACCTGATCAGCAAAATCAGTGGGGAAACCAGGTTAACTTAACGGCTGTGTTACTAACTTAACAATTGCTGTTATTCACTTGCCAACTGTGGCAAGAAAGGTCATAAAATGAGGCAAACCCACTTAACTAGCTTGCTTAGCAACAGATATGTTGGGCTAAGTTGTTGTAAGTAGAGGAGTACCTGTACTTTATTAAAGGCACCATATTTTTCAGAGTATAAGACACACCGGAGTATAAGACGCACCAAGGTTTTGAAGAGGCAAATTAAATAAAAGTAGGTAGGTAGAGGGATAAAGAGGGAGAGAAAGAGAGAGAAATACAGTAGGTAGGTAGGGAGAGAGAGTGAGTAGTTAGGTAGGTAGGTAGATAAAGGGAAAGAGAGAGAAATAGAGAGAGAAATACAGTAGGTAGGGGGAGAGAAACTATGTAGGTAGGTAGGTAGGGGGATAAAGAGAGAAATAGAAAGAGATAGAGAAATACAGTAGATAGGTAGAGAGGGAGAGAATAGGTAGGTTGGTAGGTAGAGAGATAGAGAGAAATAGAGAGAGAAATACAGTAGGTAGAAAGAGAGAGAGGGATTAGGTAGGTTGGTAGAAAGGAAGAGAGAGAGCAATACAGTAGATAAGTAGGGACAGAGAGTAGATAGGTAGGTGCGTAAGTAGATAGAGGTGGAGAGAGAAATACAGTAGGTAGGTAGGGAGAGGGATAGAGAGAGAAATAAAAAGAGATAAGAGAAATACAGTAGATTGGTAGGGAGAGTAGGTAGGTTGGTAGGTAGAGAGAGAGAGAAATAGAGAGAGAGAAATAGAGTAAGTAGTAAGGAGAGAGAGAGAGAGTAGGTAGGTAGGTAGATGTATTTATCCATGTGCTGGAGAAGGAAATCGCTGGAGCACCTAAGACTTTGTTTCTGCTGGCACAGCACTTGATCAATGTAATTCTCATCAATCAGTTAGAGCTTTCCAAAAGGAAAAAAAAAACCCTTTTTGCACTCTGCAAACCTCCCCTAACAGCCCTTTTTTGTCAAAAAAATTGCATGCATAGCCTTATGGAGGCTTATAGAGTGCTACTGGGGGCTGGAGGGGTCAAAAAACGGCCCATTATTTGCTCATTTCTGCCCTCCCCAGCCCCCAGGAACTCTCTGAAAGCTTCCATAAGGGTATGCATGGCCATTTTGGTGAGGGGAGGGTTTAGGAGGCAAAAAAATGCTATATTATAAGACGCACCCAGATTTTCAGCCTCTTTTTTGAGGAAAAAAGGTGTGTCATACTCTGAAAAATACGGTACTCCATACCCCATCCTTGTAGTCATTCAGCATCCTATACCCACTTAGCTTTTTCAGCCCTCTTTGGATGTTTTTGTTTGGGGGTAAGGAATACAATTATATGCAGATCTGTTCACTTCCTCATTCTTTCTTGTTTAAAAGCTGTTGGTTGTATAACGAATAGCACTCAAAGGAGCTTCTTTTTTATTTCATAGCATATAGGGTCTCCTGATCCAGTATCTATATCTCCAATAAGTCTGTATCTATCTCTGTCTGTCTATCTGTCTATATATGTAGAGAAGTGGGGGCAGGGGTTTCTCGAGCAAGGGGTTGGACTAGAAGACCTCCAAGTTCCCTTCCAATTCTGTTATTCTATGTTTTGGCACTTAATCTAACTTATTTATAATTAATTAACTTAGCTGACTATTTCTATATTCCTGATAATTATCAGGCTTTGATATGTTCTACTTGTTCAGCCCTATATTTTATCAAAATGAAAGTATCAACACAATATTAACAAGTTAACTGGAGATTAAAGACCTGATATCCAGTGTATCTGGAAGGCACAAAGTTACTGGAGGCTAAGTATGATAAATCTATTTTCCTAGCTAGTCTCAAACAAGTCCAGACTTTCCAAGTCTGACTGCAGCACATGTTGGCAACATGTTCTCAAGTGTACCAAAGCTATTAACTTGCTAATACTAACATTGGAGATCTTATTGCCTTATTTTTGCCTTTACAGTGACACCATTTTCAAGTCCTGTATCACTTCTCATTCTAAATGGAATATATAGAACTGTCGTGATATTCTCTCTTATTACCATTATATTTCTTTCCAACTCATGGAAACTTTTAATTAACCAAACAAAAGTTCATTCAATCAAACATGTTAAATACAGGTTGTATAGAGAAAACTGTTGCTTGAAAGATGCAGTTTATTCTGTTCTTTTGCCTTTCAGGCACTGAAACATGAGTATTTTAGCAATCGACCAGCACCAACACCTGGAAGTCAATTGCCAAGACCCAACTGCCCTGCAGAAGCTTTGAAAGAGCAACAAAATCCTGTTCCTAATTTAAAAAGGAAAAGGATGGATGGAAAAGATCAAGGTAAAATTATGACCAGTTGTTTCTTAGATTTTGTGTTGATTAATTTACCGTTTCCCCAAAAATAAGAACTCCCCAGATAATAAGCCCAATCGGGCTTTTGAGCGCGTGCACTAAAATAAGCCCTTCCCGAAAATATTGCAACATAGAGCAGCCATGAGGTGACTACACTTGCCACCTCCTGCACTTCAAAAATAATAAGACCTCCCCGAAAATAAGGCTAAGCCCTTATTTCGGGGGTCAAAAGAAAATAGGACTTTGTCTTATTTTCAGGGAAACATGGTAATTTATATCCTGCTTTTTCTCCCAGAAATTTAGGGTTTTTATATGGAGATCTTATTTAATTTTATTTCTAACAGCCCTGTGGGTTGGGCCAAGAGGGGTGCCAGGTCTAAAGTCAGGCACAGGGTTTCCATATCTGAACTTAAACCTGTCAGAAACAATAACTACCATATCAAGGGGCACCCACAAAGAGGGTTTATGAAAGTCGTAATTGCAGCTGCAACCATGTGGTTCAAAGCCATCTATTTTTAGTTATGTTCCATATTCTATAAATATGGACAGAGCTTGATCACAGTCTTTACTTTTCACACATATGCACAAAAGCATATTTGACTACATCATTCTAATGTTTAAAATAAATATATATTACATTTTATCCAAAGTAAGAGAGCAGGAAAGTGGGTTTGCCATTCCTGATTTAAGAGTTCAGTTGACGTTACCATTATTTAAAATGTTTTTATTTAAACATTTCTAGATTGCTTTTTAGCAGAAAAACCTTCTAAAAGACAGTTTTATATATAGGAGATTATATAAGAAAAATGTCGCCATGCTCTGCTTGAATGAGATTCAGTTTTGATGAGTTATGTTTCACAGTCCTAAAACTAGAAAATATTTACAGCAAAGAAATTTATTGCTTGGAAACAACCTGTATTAAACTTCATGAGGATACCAATATAAAGCAAGAGAGTATTTGCATTTATTGAATATAGTCTTTTTTATTTAAGATTCAGAAAAGAAATTCCTCATCTCCACAGTTCTGATTGGGAATAGATAGTAAAACCTGTACTTTATATATTCCCAACAATACATAAATATAATAATTGTTTAAAAGGATCAGGACATAGTAATTTGCTAAACTGATATGCAAAAATATGAGATGTGTATTTTTTCCACTCAGGGTTACCCAAAAAACTGGTTTTTTGACAACTATGGGAAATGAGGATCTTGAACATTTCTGCTGCTATGATATCTAAAAAGACCAAATTTGAGAACTGAGAGATGTCAATTAAAAATAGGAGAATGCTATGTTTGTAAATGTATGTAATATGTATGTAGTATTTCAATACATCATAACCATGTATTTTATTACTTTTTTTATAAAAAAAATAAAAATACAAAAAAATGGTGTGCTGAGTAAAAATGTTTTAAGTGTAAATACATGAATGAACTGGAAAATTATAAATTGCAAATACAAAGATTACAAATGAAATTCTTTTTCCAAATATGCCTGTTAGGCAGAGACAAGGCCAAAATATTTTGTTCTAACAATATGCTTCAGTACATAGGATAAAGCTGCTTGCTCCTTGAGAAACCTGACTTCCAAGCAGAAACTCAAATACTTTGAAGACATGATGTTGAGCAGATGTTGAATTAGAATGTAGAATTAAAAATGGATTGAAATAAAGACCATAACAATTAATAACATAAGTTACCGAAAATCAAAGAGATTACTGGAATTTCCATTTAAAAAACTGTGGACTTGTGTATTTCATAATAATTTTATGCTTCCCATTCAAAACAAAGAACAAAAACTCTTATAGTTACAATAGGTGCATATATCATTTTGGGTCACTGAATCTTCAAAGCATTCTTAAAGGCCAGCAGATTCAGGAATTTACAATATGGGGAGGCAAAGAGGTTATTCCATGGGTCACCGGGGGGGGGGGAGCATGGTAACTAAAGATAGATGGTTCCACAAACATCCAGAAGCCATTAGTGATGTTACAGGAGGATATCTAGGTGAACTAACTGCAGTTTCTGAGTAGTTTGCAACGGTTGTCCCAGGTACAATGCAGTAGTGTAGATGAGAAATAAGACACGAGTGACTGAATAGCAATACCAAATTCAGGAATGTGAAAAGTTGGGATATAACCTCTGATCACCTTTTGCAACCTTCTGACAAGCAATGTCGATCCGGAAGCCAGATTCACTTAACAACTGTGATACTAACTTAACAGCAGCAATGATTTTCTTAACTGTGGCAAAAAAAAGGTCATAAAATGGATCAAAACTCAATTATCTCGCTTAGCAACAGAAATTTGGGGCTCAATTGTGGTTGTAAATGGAGGACTATCTGTATTACTCCTAACCATCCCCGCATTTACTTATAATCCATTCTAATAATATGAAATTCTAATATTTTCCACTGCATTCACCTATTTTCTTACCTGCTATCTAGTCTGAGCTGAACATTAGTTTTTTCATCTAAGAGGGGCTTTCAAATGCTTCTTCTACATTTCTTAGGAATATAATATGCTTTTATTAGTTACTCTTAAGAGCAGGGTTAGGGTTAGGGTTAGGGTTTCAAACTTGGCAACAGTTGGAGAACTCTGGGAGAATTCTTCAAAGTTGCTAAGTTTGAAAAACACTGCTTTAGAGTAACAAACCATAGAATTACCCTGTCGTCAGTGTGCCCTTGGCCCCCTCTCCAAAGTTCTGAATGATTATATTTCATGTACATTTTAAACAGCATATAGGAAAACACAGCACTGTGAGCATCAATGTCCAACAACTGAGCTGTCAAACAAGATGAGTCCATATTCTTAGTGCCAATAGGAAGAACCAGTTAAACTGACAAGTACTTATTGTTTCTAAAGCCTAAGCTCTCCAGGACAATGTTCTATGCAGTGTTTCTCAATCTTAACAATGTTAACATCTGTAAACTTCAACACCCAGAATTCCTAGAATTTTGTGGACTTCAACTTCAAGAATTGCAAAAGTTGAGAAACGTTGCTCTAGACCAGGGGTGTCAAACTTAAGGTCCGTGGGTCGGATCCAGCTCATGGGACCACCTGGAAACAGCAAAGGGCTGTCCAGTGCCTCTGCCGCAAAAACAGAGCATGTGAGGGCCACAGTTGGCCCTCCCAAGCTCCGTTTCTGCTGGCAGAGGGTCGCAGCCGAAAACAGAGTTTGTGAGGGCCACGGTCAGCCCTCGTGAGCTCGGTATTTGCTGTCAGAGCCCTGATGGGCCACAGGTTTGCCATCAGGAGGCTGTTACAGCAGAAAACGGAGCTCCAGAGCCTGTTTTTGCCAGCAGGACATTCAGGCCAATGCAGACGCCCCAACACAAGAGACATCAAGCTGGCTACACACACACACCCAAGCTAAATACAACCCTGATGCGGTCCTCAATGAAATAGAGTTTGATACCCCTGCTCTAGACTCTAGTCCAGTGATGGTTAACCTTTTTCCCATCATGTGCCAAAAGTGGGGGGAGCGCAGGGGGGTTGTGCATGGGCATGCCCACGCCCATCCATACCCATAATTCTATGCGTACACCCCTGCACACACGTGTGCACAACCCCTTCATTCCCCCCACTTTTGACACGCGATGAACCCATTTTTCGCCCTCCCTAGGCTCCAGAGGCTTTCTAGGAGCCTGGGGAGGACAAAAACAGCCTCCTCCTCCCCCCTCCATAGGGCCTCTGGAGGCTTCTTTGGAAATTCGGGAATAGGCTTCCAGTTTGCCAGTAGGGCCGTTTTTCGCCCTCCGGAGAGACAAAAATGGCCCAATGTTCAAATCAGAAGTCCGTTCCCGAACTTCCGGTTTGTGCATTGGCTGGTTTTTTGCCCTCCGGAGGGCGAAAAACAGCTGAAAATTAAGCCAAAGTCAGATGGCCAGCGCGCGCATGCGCACTGGAGCTGAAAGGGCAGTACCTCACGTGCCCTAACAAATGACTCTGCATGCCACAGGTTGGCCATCAGGGCTCTAGTCAAAAGATTCTGAAAGCTGCTAAGATCCAGGAATATAAGAATGTCAGTTCTTATACTCAGTGCCTCATAATGCTCAGAATTCCCTTTGTATCTTTATAATTCACATAATTTTGTAAAACTAGACTGACAGGTTCACCTCCACCTTGATATGTCTTTTTTTTTAAAATTGAGTCATTAAGATGACTCAATTATTAAGATGACTCAATTATTAAGATGACTCAATTGAGTCATTAAGATGACCAGCAGATTTGCACCAACAAATACTGGACAGGGAAAAGAAGGAAAATTGATGAAAGCAAGACTGCATTGTATCTGAGTCTCAATGCATTTTGAGGAGCTACCTCTTGGTCAGCGGGTTGAAAAAAATAATGACATGCTCATTACACCGTAACTTACAAGTCTGAGTAGAATACACACTACATGAAAAAATGGACGTATGTATAAAACGTATGTACAAAGCAACTGCAAAGACACAGGCTCTATAAAAAGATGGGGTAGCAACACCTACAATGCTCGAACAACTGAGCAGCTCTGAATATTTCCTTGCCAAAACAATGATAATAGTAATATATGGAGCGCGAGAAGCAAGCTCCAGCCTCATCCATCAGAAAGACGCTTTCAGACGCAAAATAAAATAAAATGCAAGCGGTGAAGCGAGTCGCCTTGTTAGCGGAGCCGATTAGGCATTTTCTCCCTCAAAACGGCGGCTGCCCTGACCACCCCGCGAGAAGCCTCTCCGCAGAGTGCTAACCGCGGCAGACGCTTCCCTTCCTCCTCGTAAACAAACGCGGCCGCCCGTCTCCAACTCCTCCCTCTCCCCGCTTCTCCCTCGGGAAGCCCAAGCCACCTGGCATCGCGCCTGCGCTTCACCTCCGAGCCCCAGCAGAGTCCCTGGGCGTGTGAACGCGGACAGGTGGCCTGGCTCTTGGTTTCCCCGACCCTCTCCCTTCTCCCTCTCTTCTAACGCGGCCCCCGCACCGGAAAGCCATCTAGCTCCTTAGAGGCAAACTGACGACAGCGGAAGCCTAATCCCACTGTTTGGGCTGGGCTGGAGCTAGCTGTCTCTCCGCCCTGAGGGTTGCGCCCGAGAGGTGGGTCAGTCTCTGGCCAGCTGGGCGCCGGGGCCACAGTCTCCGCTCGGCGTGCTCTGAGCCGGAGGGGACCCCGCAGCTGCCCGTCGCCGCCCGACTCGCCGGGAGAGGCCGCCAGGCGCCTGAAGAGTGCGGGCAGGTGCGGGGAGAGCGTTGCGCGGCGGCGGCGACCATGTCTGCGCGCTGCTGTGCCGGCCAGGTAAGGCGCGCGCGGACGCAGCTCTCCGGGGTTCTGTCCCGGGTGAGAGGGAGCCTTGCTAAACAGCTCCACCCTGGTTTCGTGGCAAGCAGTGTCTTTGGGGGCTGCGCCAGCGCTTCTTTTCGCCGGACAATGCCGTTCGCCCCGCGCCTTCGCGGTGGGCAGGAGATGCGCTGGCGGGTGCGCTTCTCCGGCGGAAACCTGGCTCCTCACCAGATTTTCCAGCCATTTAGGAGATCCTGGGGTCGAACTGAGGATTTAATTGAGCGCTTCGTGTGATTTCCCAGCTGCAAATTGCTTTCCCTGTCGGTTGAATGGGCGTCGGGCATCGCTTGCCGTTTTCACAGCCTTGCTCTTAGTTGTTAAACCGGAAATAAGGGCCAAGCTGGTGATTACAGCTTGACGCGGATTCAGATACTGCTTTGTTTTGTTCTGGATCAATTTGCTATATCGTTTGTAAAGTATATGACCTGCTTTATTACCGGCGGGGCTGTCTAAAGAATTTAGCAAAATAATCAAGAAGACTCACTAAAGAAGACCTGTTAGTATCTGTGTGTTAATAAAACAATAGTTATTGTATTATTTAGTTACAGTCCTGTCCACTGTTGTCGGCATGCAACCCAATCCCAATTTGTCTAAATTCAGTAGTATGCATTTTTTCTAACTTTTATGTCTGCATTATATTTGCTTATCCGAAGAAAATTAACTTGTCTACTGTAGGGTGGAGTTTACAATGTTTTGCTGAACTGTGATTTATTGAATAAAAGCATAGTTGCTTTAAATGAAACATGACTAACAGTATTAATGCAACATGTAAACTAGGTTACTATAATAGTTTGATGAAGAAAATCATGTATAAAAGTGCTGCTTCCAAACTTCCCTTTGTACTGTTAAAATTTGCACCCTCTTCCAAATAAGAATTGAACAAGAAAACTGACACTTTTCAATCAGGAACAGCAAATCTCTAGAAAAAAAGGATGCACCTACGGGTACTTCTATATTATTTGTATTTCCTGTGCTGTAATTAACATGGAGTTGTCCTGGAGATAGAGGAAGTTGACCCCTTCCCCCTATAATTTTCCATTCTGCCTGCAGAATAAGAGAGAAGAATCAGGATTCTAAATTCTAGATCCAATTCTTCCTATTTTCATGTCATAATATAAAGGCATGTTCATGTTCTCTAACTGCTGGTGAAATATGTTAATATATGAAAGAATGGCTGAAATTTGATAGCATCTTAACTTTCAACTGGTGACCACATATGGTAACAGCTTGTATAGAATTTGATGTCCAGTTGATAATATTGCCATGTGCATTTTTTTAACCACCTGTATTTCATATCTATTGTGTTTCCCCAAAAATAAGACAGGGTCTTATTTTCTTTTGCCCCATGAAATATGGCCTTTGGCTTATTATAGGGGGAGGGCTTATTGTTTTGGAGTTACTGGGCAGCTGCTTCTTTGCAAACTGGCTCCCGAAGAGCCGGGCACAGCCTCAGGGGTAAAGCAGCTATGAGGTGACCATGCCCACGAGCAACAGCCTGGCAAAAGTTTGGAAGCCGGAGAAGAAGTTATGCTCGGAGTGCGTCAGTGGCGCCCTGGTGCTGCAGGGAGAGCTGGGCCAGGGCATGGTGAGGCTGGGAGGCATGCTTGCTGGGGGCGGAATAGGTGCGTGCAATCCCCTTCTCCAACCGGGCAGAGTGCCATTCACTGACCTAGGGGGGTATCCCCAAGGCGCATGGTGCTCTGCCCACTCCCCAGCTCCTGTGGCTTGACACATTAGGAATACCCCCTATGTCAGTGCATGGAGCTCTGCCCTGCTGGAGAAGGGAATTGCGCGCACCTGTTCCGCCCCCACCAAGCATGCCTCGCAGCCTCACCATGCCCTGGCCCAGCTCTCCCTGCAGCACCAGGGCACCACTGCGCACTCTGAGCATAACTTCTTCTCCGGCTTCCAAACTCCAAAATTCGACTGCCAAGTCTTCCAGCAGCATCCGCTCTAGGAGTGTGCTCTATAGTTGTGGGCCTGCTGCTGGACAGAGAATCTTCTGGACAGAGAGTCTTCCAGTAGCCGGCCCACAACCATAGAGCACACTCCTAGAGCATCCGCTGCTGGAAGACTCGGCAGCCGAGTTTTGGAGTTTGGAAGCTGGAAAAGAAGTTATGCTCGGAGCGCGGCGGTAGCGCCCTGGCCCTGCAGGGAGCCTCCTGGAAAAACTCCCCCTTCCGGCCCGGCAGAATGCCATTCCCCAACCTAGTGGTACCCCGAAGGCGGCAAGCCTTCCCCCCTCCCGCGGCTTCAGTATCGGTGAGCGATTATCTGCCTAGCTGGAGGGGGAGGGATTGTCCGGGGGCCTATTTTTAGGGGTGGGCTTATATTTTTGCCCACACGAAAAATGTGGCAAGGTGTTAGTTTCAGGACAAGTCGTATTTTCGGGGAAACACGATAGTCTTAACCCATTGAACATATTTTTTCCTTTTTTTTGGTAGTACAGTAATTTTATTGAAGATTATAATTACAACAGTAAAAACTAATATGAACTTTAAAAATAGAATAAAAGGTGCAGAAAATATAAAGGAAAACTAGACAAAATTAAGAATATAATGAAGAAAAAGTGACATATAAAGTTGTTCCTCACTTTCATCACAACTATAAACAATTTTACTAACATATCACCTCCTCTTAAAATACCAGAAATGATCTCTTCTTCTTCTATCTCATCTTTTATCTATATGCCAATCCATAAAGTATTGTCATTTCAGTCCTGGTATCAGCAAAAATCCTTCAGAATAATCAGAAATAATATTTTAAACTTGGTCAAATAACCCAATTTTATATTCCTTTCTTTTACGTCTAACAATCTTAATCTTTAATCCATTCAAATGATGTCGTAAAATTTAAGATCTTTTTTTCTTTGTCCCTTCTCATGAGATTCTTCTAAGCTTTAAGAAGCCTTTTTCATAAATCCAAAATTATCCATCTCACACTCTTGGTTTACTGTTTATATATCCCTTTTAATTATTAAGTCAGCCAATTTCTTTTTGTCAGTTAACATCTTTTTCCACTGCATTCTTGTAGCCTGTAATTTGTAAATCCAGTTTCAATTCAGTCTCAATCTTGTCAAGTAAAACTTGTTCCTCTGCTGTAATATATTTTGGCAGTTTCCCCATAGAGGCAGATGTCTCTGTTGATAGTATAGTATTAAAATTAATGTTTGAATCCATTACTAAAAAATATCTTTCAAATTTGTCCAGGTGATTCTGTAATTGTAAGTCTTTACAATTTTTTTGCAGTTTGTGTTCTTCTTTAATTGTAATATTTTGTTCCCTCCAGTGTCCATTTTTTAAAATCTTATGTTTCTTTAAAAAAATTCAGAACAAAAGAATTTTCCCATGGGAAGTATTCTTTGTAATTAATTCCAAAATCTTATTTCAAATTTATCTGGATTCTTAAGTCTATTTGTTACTTCCTAAAATTAACATTTTAATCATTTTGATGTTTCTCGCAAATGCTTTTCTAAAAATGACTTTTTTGGGGGAGGGGGGAATTGTTGATTTTTTTTTTTTTTATGAAAAGCAAAATGTTTTCAAATACGAAAAGCGAAGAAAGTTCAATTGCCTTTTGGGGAAACACTTTTGGGTCAACCATGACCTGGATGATTGAGAATCTCCATAGACATTTTGATATTGCTGTTTTTTTTTTCAGAAAAAGAAATATTTTTTAAAACCTCTTGTAGTTAAAACTTTATTTCACTGAAGATTGAAGGAACTCACCTGGTGCTGTCAAACTTGTCATAATGGCTGAAAAGCAGCTAACAAAGCAATTAATGGTTAGTAAAAGTGATAGTGATCTTGTAATTAGAAAAGAAAGCATGCACATTTAGTGCACTTTCAAAGGTACAGATGGCTGTTCCCACATCTCGCAAAGTTCTAAGTCACCTGAGTCCACTATTTTGCAATCTCATGAGGAGCAACTATTTGGTGCACATGTGGATGATCTAAAGTCTGTCCTTGTCTGAATAGGAATTACGAAGAGCCGATCCATTTGCTGGCTCTTCATTCTGCTATGGTTGTCAGTTCTGCATTTCAGATCCATCTTTAGTCTGTCATTTCTTCCTCTGGAAGTCCCCCAATCAACAAATTTTCTTAGTTTCTACAGAAACACATTTTGGATATCTTTAAAACTGTTTACATCACAATGAAACGCTAACAAAAAGCAAGACCCGTGTACGATTAGAGTGACTATTATTTTGATAAAACTTTTGATCAAACTCAGTGGTGGGTTTCAAAAATTGTTTGAACCTACTCTGTGGGTGTGGCCTCCTTTGTGGGAGTGGCTTGCCGCCCATGTGACCAGATGGGAGTGGCTTGCTGCCCATGTGACCAGATATGAAGATGCCGATGACACTTGTCAGAACCACCTTAAATTACCTCACACACAGCACTGGCATGCATAAGAATATGATGCAAACTTGTTTTTTAAAGGGCATCTTTGGTTTGCGTTAAAACAACTTCAACACAGACAATGTTCTGATTGCACCACAAACGCAGTAGTCATCCTTACCTTTCACAGAGGCACTGAGTTGTATAAATATGAGCATGATAGTGTAGAATAATCATATCCAAGGACCAGTGGTGGGTTTCAAAAAAATTTGGAACCTCTTCTATAGGTGTGGCCTGCTTTCCGGGTCCACTGGTGGAACCTCTTCTAACCGGTTTGGTAGAGTTGACGAACCGGTTCTACCGAATAGGTGCGAACTGGTAGGAACCCACCTCTGATCAAACTACTCTGTCATGACAGTCATTTACTGTTAGTACTCAGGATAGATAGATTGGTAAGGCAAACATCCCTCTTGGTGACTTCATGGATACACACATATAGTTTTTATGGTAGTATCAAATAGTTGCCAGTCTAGCCTATAGAGCATGGATGTCAAACTTGCGGCGTCACATTGCCGTCACATAACATTTTGTTACTTTTTCCTTCATGATGCTGGGGTGGCCTTTGTGGGATGCATCCAGCCCCCCCAGACTGCCAGTTTGACACATTTTCTACAGAGCCACGATTTCCTTGTGGTCTCCCATTCAAGAACTACCCAGGTTCAACTCTCTCTTTTCATTTTGAGTCAGTTATTTCATCCTAGTTGGATTGTGAGCTGTATTTAGTGAAGTTAATTGTTTTGTGACTATCAATTACTGCCACTTGCTGACAAAAATAACAAATACGTTATTTTCTATCATATGCCCACCGAACAATTTAAAGCTAGCTCATCTCTTTGGCTACATACCAGTGGTGGGTTCCAAAGTTTTTCACTACCAGTTCAGTGGGCATGGCTAGGTAGTGGGGCATTTGACTGAGTGGGTGTGGCCAACTTGACACCATCCACATCAGTGGTGGGCTGCAGACGTTATGCCCCGGTACTTTCTGGTATGGTGCTCCAGAGGGCCCACTCGCCCTCCTTACCTGTATTTGAGCTCTTCGGCACTTCTGCGCATGGAGCATACGGCGCCTGTGCAACACTCTGCCAAGCAGCTGGAGCATTACAGAGGTGTTGCAAAAGATAAGGATGCATGCGCTGTGCGCGTGTGTGCACACACTGCATGCATTCATGTGTTGGATGCCGGGCCCCGTTGTTGCACCATACCGGTTGCACCGGGATCCGGAACCCACCACTGATCCACATCCACTCAGTCACATGTCCCCCACCTAGCCACGCCCACAGGAAAAGGTAGGAATTTTTAAAGGATTTTTGCCTATCTACACCTGCCTTCCCTTCGTTAGTTGCCCCTGTTTCCCCTCTTCCTCCCCCACCACTGCCTCTTTGGTTGCTTAGCTTCCACAGCAGCTGGTCAAGAATCTGGAAGGCAAGCTGACTAGAGTTTTCGGTGAAGCCCAGCCAGCCGCTGCTACTGGGAAGCGGCTGGCTGGCAAAGAAGCCTCCCAGCCGATGCCTCTTTGAGAGCCGCTTTGCAAGGACTTGCAAGGCAATGGGGGGATACGCATTCGCAAAGAAAATGGCAACAGCAGCAGCTTTTTCACTGACCGGAGGACTTCTCTGCGGCCAGCTGCCTCCTCTTTGAGAGCCGATATGCAAAGCTTTACAGTTACCGGGCAGGTGGGGTGGGCAATTAGTGACAGGGAGACCAGTTCGGGAGCCTGGCCAGCTGGCCATCGGTACCAGTTTGCCGAACTCGGCAAAATTTCTGCCACCGGTTCAAATGAACCAGTGCAAACTGGCTGAATACTACCTCTGCTACACATACTGAGCTAAGCTTGACTTGTTAACCAAACATTCATGAATAAGTCAGTATTGGATTCAGCCATTGTGCTAGACCAGACAAACCATAATGTGGCTTTAGGTGTTATTTTCAGTGACAGAGATCACCTTTCTGCCCTCCAGTTGGAGTGAACTGAATCCCTAGATAAAGAAAAATATTTTTTCTTCTTTGAAAGAGAAATAACTGTCCTATTACTGGAACAGTAATGATTTGTTTTTGCTTACATTTCACAGGAAATGGGAATTTCTATAGAGTGTCTCAAGAGACTAGAAGTTAACCTCTGTCTTAAATAAAGCAACTGCAGTGGAAAACTTCTAATTTTTTACAGGATTCATTGCATATAAATGTAATGTAGATACAAGACTGGCTGTGTGACTATACTTTTTTATATTACATCTTGATTTACACATTTTTTAAAAAGTAAACTATATGCTTGCTAGCTTTGAGGTCCTATTTAATTAGTATGAAATTCAAGTTAACACTTTCTGATAAAATTAAGTACTTGCATTTTTTTAGTAGGAACTTGCAGAGGAAAATTTCTGTGGTGAGTTTTAGGAAATTTTATTATACTGTTATATTACATGAAGAGAAATAGTTCAGTTTCTTTTTTTAGTTCTGAACATGTGTACATGCCATATAATTTTTAACAGCAAATAAAATGTCTTCTCCTCTCCAATTTTTGTGGTTTTCTGTGATTTTCTGTAGTTTTTAGCATTGGTTATACTCTTAAATTAACTACTGTATAGTTTTCTCCCATCTTGACCAAAACAAAAAATCTCCTCCAAATTAAGCATTCCAAATGTACTGGCACTCATATTTTAGAATTCCAGGACATCATGAGAATTTGCTAAAATTGGCTAGGTTGAAGAAGAATGGTTTAAAGGCAGATTGCCAATCTGTAGTATTAAGAAGTAAGCCAACTAAAAGTTTAGGCAGATGTTAGTACTCAAAATATGTAGTCTCCTATCTTAGTAAATTATAGTTAAATATTTTAGAGCTTGCTGCTCTTTGACAAAAAAAATGGGTTCTGGCTGTTGTTTAAAAGTTTGTATACAGTATATTGTTTTTGTTTCATATTTTTAATTGATCCTACGAATGAATAAATTGCCTAGCTTGGTGCTAATTCTTAGCCAATTTTGGGTGATCTAGAAAGAAAAAAGTGACTTATGACTGGTCCTCGTAATTATAACAGTAATAGCATCCTTATATTTGAATCATAAGCCTGGAAGGAATCTTGGAGATCTTTTAGTCCAATCCCCTTCCCAAGGCAGAAGACCTTGTTGCATCCCAAACAAATGGCTGTCCAATCTTTTTTGGAAGTCCTCCAGCAATGGACGCCCAGAACTTCTGGAGGAAAGCTGTTCCATTGATTAATTGTTCTTGCTGTCAGATATTTTCTCTTTAATTCTAGATTGAATCACTCTTTAACAAACTTCCATATATTACTTCTTGCCCTGCTACCAGGTGCTTTGGAGAATACATCCTTCCAGTGACAGCCCTACAATTGGAAGATAGCGATCATGTATTATCACTTCTTGTGATCTTGAGGCTATCCCTCTGTTAATGCAGGACTGCATTAGCTTTTTAGGTAGCTGTAGCAAACTGCGGACTCATACTTAACTGGTTTTCCACTAGGACATCTAGATCCTACACATCTACTGTTGAACCAGGCACTGCCTATTCAATGTCTAGATAGAATGTAAACTCATCAAATTTGCAGACGACACCAAATTTGGGGAATTGGCAACACCTTGAATATTGAAAATTCAGAAGGTTCTTGACAGATATTGGGACCTATCCAACAAGATATACAGTTCAGTGGTAAGAAAAGTAGGGTCCTTGTACTTAGGCAGAAATTGCCTGATCACCTGTTGTGAACAAGGATCTCCTCCAAGTAGTCCTTTAGTTTATAAATTTAAGGTAATTCTCAAGCATAAATTAATTTTGGTTTGGCAGGTTTTGACAGATTACCTAATCTATAATGTGCAACTATGTGGACTAGGAGTAGGGAATCTTTGCCCTTTCAGCAGCCTCAACTATTTAACCCACAGTGATGAAAGTTGGAAATTGTGGTTTTACAGACACTAGAGCTCCCCAGGCCTGCCTAGGACTCCAGGAAGTCACTATGAAAAACTAATAGATTGGTGTCTACTTGTCTTAGTTCTATCACACTTAATAGTACTCAACAGTATCCCCAAAAACTAATGCTTGGCAACATTTTGAATCTAAGAATAATAAGGCATCTTTAGCGGGGGACAGTTTATAATACTGAGTAAAATATATACCAGTTCTAAATATCTAACTCAATTTCCATATTTTTATTGTACTTTTTGCATTTTTTAGGAGTACACTAAACAGACAAGTTTCAAGCTGAAGACTAAGGGCAGAATTCTCCATTCTTTCATGGATAATTGTTTCCATGAAAATAAGACCTCCCCAGATAATAAGGCCAATTGGGCTTTTGAGCACATTCACTAAAATAAGCCCTCCCTGAAAATATTGCAACACAGCAGCAGCCATAAGGTGACCACGCTCATCACCTCCTGCACCTCAAAAATAATAAGATCTCCCCAAAAATAAGTCCAAGTACTTATTTCAGGGGTCAAAAGAAAATACGACTCTGTCTTATTTTCGGGAAAACATGGTAGAAGAAGCATACACATAGATTGATACATAAGCATGCAAAGATACATAATTCACATTTTTAATTTTCACACCCTGCTGAATTGATGTATGTGCATCTCCATGTTTGTGTATGAATCTGTGTGTATGTTTTTATTTCTAGCTCACACCTTCAATTCAGAGTTGATTCTTGGCAACAGCCCATCCTAATCCCTGCAGTTTCCTTGGCAAGTGGTTTATCATTGCCTCCTTTCTAGGGCTGAGAGAGGACAAATGTATTCAAGGTCACCCAGGTGGCTTTTTACTTATGGTGGGATTAGAATATGGTCACAGTCTCTCCGTATCTAGCTTAGTGCCTTAATGGTTATAGCATGCTGATTTTCTTTTCATACATCTGTATTAGAATTTACTCTACATCTGTTGTATCGTTAGAGTCTCAGAATAGTGATTCTGTTATTAGGAATTGCAAACAGGAAGTTTTCAGAAAAGGAATTTGGGTCAACATGCAGCCTAGAATAGTTTCCTACCTCTGCCATAAAAGCAGTTAAAGTAGGCATTCCCAGAAGACAATTACATTTTAAGGGATGACAAAAAGAGTCCTTGAACAATTACTGTATTTTCCAGACGGACCAAGAGGCAAATTTTTAAAAAGAGGCAAACTTTTTTTAAAAAGTTTTTGCACTCTGCAAACCTCCCCAAAACGGTTCATTTTTTGCAAAAATGGGCCCATTTTCCCCCCCAAAAAAGGCATGAATAGCCTTTAGGGGACTTGCAGACTGCTCCTGGGGGATGAGTCCCCCCCCCCAAAAAATGAGCACAAAATTGCCCATTTTTTTTAAAAAGGGCCCATTTTTCATCAAAAAATTGCATGCATAGCTTTTAGGAGGTTTATAGAATACTCCTGGGGAGTGAGGGTGCAAAAATGGCCCTTTTTCATTCATTTCTTCCTTCCCCAGACCTCAGGAACTCTCTGAAAGCCTTGTATAGGCTCTGCATGGCCATTTTGGTGAAGGGGCGGGTTTATTGGAGGCAAAAAATGCTATATTCAGTGTATAAGAGACACCCAGATTTTCAGCCTCTTTTTTTGAGGGAAAAAGGTGCGTCTTATACTCTGAAAAATACTGTCTATTTTAATGGAAAGAGTCCTTGAACTTTCTGGATCACAACTCATTGATTGATAAAAAATACTGACTCTAATTCCACGTCCCCCCTCCCCCCGGAATTGAAGGTGTTATATTTAGCACTCTCCTTCAGTTTTTCCCCCTGCAACAATCCTGCAAATATTTTTAGAGAATTTCATTTACAAAAAAAAAAAAAGGCTTCATTGCACATGCATTCTGGAAGTAGGCAAAACAAATTATTGGTTTCTGATAGTGGCTGTGACAGGAAATCCAGTGAAAGCAATTTAGTAGTTTCATGAAATATTTGACATTGGACATTGTGTAGGGTGTAACTTAATGCTGTTGAATAACTAATTTATTTCTGCTACTTGTATTAAGGATAGCTTTTCATATATTGGCCCCTTCAGAAATTAGTTTACATCTCTAAAATGTATAACATTCTAAGCAAAATGTTTGTGGAGATGAGATGCACAGTACTCAAATAAACTGCCAACAAAAATAACGTAGAACAACCATATTAAATAGGGAAAGAAATTTGGCATATAGAATAATAATTACACAACCTATCAGTTGCTCCTGATATCAATGGCCAAAATATATTGAAGCTTTATTTTTAATGCAAGATTGTTCAGAAATAATAGATAACCACTATGTTATGCTCCACAGTGATTGGACTATACTAGGTATGACTCTTCCCAGCAAGTCATGTTTTACTCCAGTATAAACCCCATGGAAAAAAATACATCCATGTCTCATTTACAACGTGAAATTGTGACAAAATTACCTTAAATGTGAAGTAACAAATATTTCAGTTCAATTAAGTGTATTTTTAATAGGTAGCACACCAACATTCACTTTTCAGTTTACCTATGTACAATATTTTGCACCAAATTTTAACATGATGTATTATTATTTTTGTTTAGCATGTTACATGAATACAGATTACCAGATTTTAAAAAGCATGGTTTGTTGATTATTCTGTTGTCACATCCATTCAATTGTGATCTACACATAAGCATTCACCACATACTTAATTTATTTAGTAACTGAAGCATGTTTTATTGATTTGCTTAATTTTTAGGCTGTTGGGCACTGTGTGTGGTCTCATTTAGTGGATTTTCATAGTAGTATATCAATCTTACATTGAATAAAGACATACTGAATTAGTGGGATTTAATGTTGAGTTGACATACATGCTTACGTTTAAAAAAGAAACCCAGCAAGGAAAACATTTTAAATGTTTCTGAATTCATAATTTGCTCAATTTGTGGAAATAGTTATGCTTCATATGTAAGCCTAAACTACCTTTTGATTTTGTTTTATTTTCATCTGAAATCTGTTATTTTTTAGACTATTATAATACACTCTTCTCCATGGAGTTGAGGGTTTTTTTATTTCTGATGTTTAAAAATATTGTAATTTTTAACTCTGTTTTTATAAAGGAATACAACCATAATGCCTCCTTAAGGCATGCCAGATATCTTCAGATGGTTATTTTATTACTCTGTTAATCTTTACCTATCTACTATAACAGTGAAGGTTAACCTTTTTGTCCAGATGTGCCGAAATCATGTGCGCATGTGACATCACATGTATGTGTGCCCAAACCCATAATGCAATGCACCCGACCCCCTCTGTGGATGCATGCATGACACCCCTTGTTCTCCACCATGCATGCGCCTCCCAGTAGCACATTTTGGGCCTAGCAGGCCTCCCTAAAGTCTCCTGAAATAAAAAACAGGTTGCCGGGGTGTGCGCGCTGCACCCCCATTCTCAGCATTATCCCGCGCATGTGTGTGTGACAACCTCCTCTCCTGTGCATCTTGCGCATTCACACCTGTGGCACGCATGCCATAGGTTCACCATCACAGTACTATCATATTTTCATTTTTGATGTCTCATTTATTTTTGTAATTTTCGTATATTGAAAGTCACAGTCCAAAAGGGTGGGTTCTGCTAAAACAACAGGATAGCAGATGCTTCTAGAGCAGCGCATACCTTGTCCTGACCTTAGTGTTTCTTTGAAAAACAACTGGACAAGTTAGTATTCATTAGAAAATAATATATGCAGTTAGAAATGGAGCCCAGAAAGGAGTGTGTCCTTTGCTGCATAAGGGCCTTGCTTAAACCTTAATTGCTTTACCTTAATTAAAATGTGGATAAATGTCCTTGCTCAACTGGTGGATAAATAGAATATTTGAAAGCAGTAAACCGAGTTTCTATTATGAGAGAATAGAGCAGTCTGTTCTCCCCTTCTTATGATATTCTAGAGGTGAGAAATATTGCTTTATTTTACAGTCTTTTCTTTTTTAAATCCTCTGGCCAACCTTGAGTAGAGAGAGTGTCCTTCCTTCCTTTCTTCATGAGCAGATACAATACAATACAGGTAGTTCTCAACTTATGACCACAGTTAAGCCAAAAATTTGTTGTTAAGTGACACATTTGTTAAGTGAGTTTTGCCCCATTTTACAGCTTTTCTTTCCACAATTGTTAAGTGAATCACTGCAGTTGTTAAACTAGCAACACATGAAGTGAATCTGGCTTCCCAATTGACTGTTTGTGAGAAGGTTGCAAAAGATAATCACATGACCCTGGGACACTGCAATTGTCATAAGTATGAGGTTAGCTTCAGTTGTCAAGTTTCTGAATAAAAATCACAAGACCACGGGAATGCTGCAACAGTTATAAGTGTGAAAAATGGTAATAAATCACTTTTCAGTGACATAACTTTGAATGATCACTAAATAAACTTATAAACCGAGGGCTACCATATTTTTCGGAGTATAAGACGCACCTTTTTCTCTCAAAAAAGAGGCTGAAAATCTGGGTGCATCTTATACACTGAATACACCATTTTTTTGCCTTCCAAAACCCTGCCCCCGTCACCAAAATGGCCATGCACAGTTTGTAGGAGGCTTTCAGAGAGCTCCAGGGGGCTGGGGAGGCTGTTTTGTGCTCAATTCCCCCACCCCACCCCCAGGAGCACTCTATAAGCTTCCAAAAGGTTATCCATGCCCCCCCTTTTTTTTTTTTTGCAAAAATCAGCCTCGTTTTCATGAAAAATTGGTTGTTTTTTGCTCATCTCCCCCCCCCCCCCAGCACTCTACAAGCCTCCTAAGGGCTAATCATGCCCTTTAAAAAAAAAACAGGCCCGTTTTCATGAAAAACGTACCATTTTTGGGAGGTTTGCAGAGTACAACCCCCCTCCCTCTTAAATTTGTCTCTTCAAAACCTTGGTGCATCTTACACTCCGAAAAATACGGTACCTGTACTGTATAAGCAGGATTCCATACACACACACTGAACACTAAATTAGCAGATGCATTTCTGATAGAAAAAGGCTACAAGGTATTGTATTGTTTTTGATAACAATGGTGTGAAAAAACTTTTTATTCTTCACAAAAAACATTAGATGAGGAAACAAACCATAGCTGTTCATTCTAGTACAAAGAAAAAAGACTTAAATTGTTGCATGCCTGCTGTTATCATTTAGTTTCTTTTGCTTGGGAAAAATATTTTAAGTATTTTCTGTTTCTCCTAGTCACAACTGATGTATATTAGTGTGTACATACCTAAGTATGAGTGTGAGATACTTACATTGGGGCCTTTGTACCTATGATATTAATATTTAGATATTGCAGCAGCCTGAAAGATTCAACTTTATTAAGAAAAAAGAGATTGAATCACTACAGATTAGTAGCAAACTTGTTTTAGCAAATCGAGGTTCAGATGCTTCAGCAGACAGGAATTTATTCAGTTTCAGCAAAACATGGCAATAGCCTGCTCTTGAAAGACTGGTTAAGAAACCCTGGAGCAGAATCCCAGTTTCTATAGGCACTCTAGAAAAAAAAAAGATTGTAGGGTGTGGCTTTCTTCCTAAACTGTATTTTAATATCCAGTTTGCCTCTCCTATGTCGTTGCATAGATTATGTAGTGCTTCTCCACTTAGTATGATCACTGCGGTTCATGTTGCCTAGGATTTTATCACTATTGAGTGCCAAGTGAGATATGAAATCATTTGCATGAAACAATTTAAGAGTAATATTTTTCATGTTTACCTATTAAAAAACAATACTGTATATTGCAGTAAATAAAAAAAACATTCAATTAGTCAATTGTTGCTTGGTTTTAGATGTTTAGCACAAAGGACACAACCTTCCTGATTTTTGTTTGATCAGTCAAAACCTCGGTGGAATTTTCTGAGTCATAAATACAAAACAGCATTTATACAAACAAGGCCTCAGCCTATAGCATTTCAGCCTATAGCATTATCAGATGGGGGATGGATTTAATAGGCTTAAACTATTTTAAGTGTTGCCTTTCTATGATGTAGTGGGAGGTGGCAGAAGTGTATAAAGAGCAGAAAATTTCATGCAAGGAGCACTGAGCAAATAATTTTATCTCTAAACACATTAGAAGAACCTTTGCATGGTAACAAATTATGATTTTTCTAGAAGTTATTAAAACAATTATTCTTCACTTCCTATTTGTTCATAGGCAGGTGAAAATTATTACCATCCCAGCTCACGAGTATATTTTCTTTCTTGACTCCTGCCAGTTTTCCCTATGAATAGCAGACTAGGTGGATTTCTGTCCTCTTGTACAGAAAGGCTGAGAAGCTGCAAACGTTGGTAAGGGGATAAGCAAAGCATAACTTAGCCCAGGAGGTATGTGGGAAAGACCTTGGGGGACAGGATGAAAAAGATAGAACATAGAGTAATAGAAGACCCTTGGAGGTCTTTTAGTCCAACTCCCTGTTCAAGCAGGAGATTCTATACCATTCTGGACAAATGGCTGTCAAATCTCTTCTTGAAAACCTCCAGTGACAGAGCACCCTCAATTTTTGGAGGCAAGACATTCCGGTTCCACCACAAAACCGCGGTAGACTAAAGCGCGCTCGACGAAAGCATGTACGTGACGTCATCACAGCGCGACGAAAACAGCACTCTGTGAGCGGTAAACTTAAAATTAATGCGTAAATCTAAACCTAACCCCCCCAAACCTAACCCTAAACCTAACCCTAAACCTAAACCTAAACCTAACCCTAAACCTAACGCTAACCCTTAACCTAACCCTAAACCTAACCCTAACGCTTAACGTAACCCTAAACCTAACCCTAACCCTTAACCTAACCCTAAACCTAAACCTTACCTTTATGTGAATCGGCTTGCTTTAATTTTATTTTAATTTTAATTTAATTTATTTTTAATTTTATTTGTCGCGCTGCTGATGACGTCACGTACGTGCTTTCGTTGGGCACGCTTTAGTCTACCGCGGTTTTGGCGTGCCACGGACATTCCACTGATTAATTATTTTCACTGTCAGGAAATTTCTCCTTAGTTCTAGGTTGGATCTCTCTTTAATGATCTTCTATCTGTTAGTTCTTGTCCTGCCCTCTTTGGAGAATAGGTCGACCCCCTCTTTGTGGCAGCCCCTAAATACTGGAAGACTGGTATTGTATCACCCCTAGTCCTTCTCTTCATTAGATTAGGCATACCTAGTTCCCTCAATCATTGATTGTATGATTTAGCCTCCAGACCTCTTATCATCTTTGTTATTCTTCTCTAAATGCTTTCCAAGGTCCCAGCATCTTTTTTATATCCCAGCAAACAAACTGTATGCAATATTCCACGTGTGGCCTCACTAGTGCAGTATAAAGTGGTATTATCACTTCTTGTGGATGCTCTGTTGGTCCAACCTAGGACTGCATTAGCTTTTTTGGCAGCTGCAGCACACTGCTGGCTCATACCTAAGTTATGGTCTACTAGATTCCTCTCACAGTTGCTATTGTGAGCTAGGTACCACCTATTCTGTACCTGTGTGTCTGTTTTTTCCTGCCTACCATGTTTCCCTCAAAGTAAGACAGGGTCTTATTTTCTTTTTACTCACAAAATATGGCTTGGGCCTTATTATGAGGAGAGGATTTATTGTTTTGGGGTTTACGGGCGGCTGCTCTCTTGCGAGCGGGCTCCCAAAGAGCCGGGCACAACCTCATGGGCGAATGGCTGTGTTGCGCTGTTGCAGCAGTGCAACACAATAGCCATGAAGCGACCACACTCACAAGCAGCCACCTGGCAAATCCCCTTTCCAGCCAGGCACAGTGCCATTCACTGACCTAGGGGTATCGCCAAGCCGTGTGACCGCTTGGCGCCTTCAAAATGCCAGTGAATGGCACTCTGCATAGCTAGAGAGGGGGGTTGCGTGAGCGGCTGTTCCGCTCTCACGGGCCTCCCAGCCTCACAATGCCCTGGCCCAGCTCTCCCTGCAGAGCTAGGGCACCTCCGCTGCCACCGCCAATACCATCCCAGCATGGCTTTTTTGGCGGCTTCCAAACCGAATCTTCCAGCAGTGGCCGCTCTGGGCGTACACTCTATGGTTGTGGGCCAGCTGCTGGCAGAGCGCCATTCACTGGCATTTCGAAGGGGCCAAGCTGCAGGAGCCGGGTGGCGGCACACAGGCGCTCACGCGGCTTGGTGTCAGTGAATGGCACTGTGCCCGACTGGAAAGGGGGTTTACCGGTGGCTGCTTGTGAGCTTCATGCTGTTGGGTTGCGCTGCTGCAACAGCACAACACAGGCATTCACCCATGAGGCTGTGCCCGGCTCTTTGGGAGTCCTCTCACAAGAGAGCAGCTTCCCGGAAACCCCCCTCTTCAGCTGGCACAGCGCTGCTCACCAATCTAGCAGTATCCCGAAGATGCCAAGCAACGCAATCACTTTTGCCTCCCCCCCCCCCGGTTCCCGCGGCTTGGTACTTTCGGGACACCTCTAGGTTGGTGAGCGGCGCTCTGCCTGGCCGAAGGTGGGGGGTTGTCCAGGGGGCTTATTTGCGGGGGGCTTATATTTTTGCCCACCAGAAAAATGTGGCATAGCCTTATTATCAGGACATGTCGTATTTTGGGGAAAACACGGTATGTATCAGATCTTACTTTTCTCACTGAGTTGCATTTTGTTGGGTAAGCCCCAGTTTTCAGTCGGTCACGATTCTCCTGAATCTTGAGACTGTCGTATAAAATTTTAGCTATTTCTCCCAACTTGGTGTCCTCTGCAAATTTGATCAGTTCTACTTCTATAATCTCATCTAGATGATATATGAAGATGTTGAAGAGTACTGGACCTAAGGCAGAACCTTCAGGTACCCCACTTCATGCTTCAATCTATGTAGATATAGTTGTATTGAGGACTACAAGCTGAATGCAGTTGGTCAGCCAGTTGCAAATCTGTCTGATGGTGGTATTGTCTATCCCACGTTGTACTATCATACCAAGAAGTAGGCTGTAATCTACTTTGTCAGATGCTTTGAAGTCTAAGTATACTATGTCCACAGCATTTTCTGTTTCCAGTTATTTAATCATTTTGTCAAAGAAGGCAATAAAGTTTGTCTGACATGATCTGGCTTCTAGTAATTGTCTTGTTCATTTCTAGGTATTCACAAATGTGTGTTTGATTATATTTTCCAGAATTTTCCTAGATATTGATTTTAGGGTGATTGATCTGTAGTTTTCCAGATCCACTTTTTTCCTTTTTGTAGATTGGAACCACATCAGCTCTTTCAGTCCTTTGTTCCAGGGTTTTTGAAAGATTTTGTTCAGTAGTTCTGAGATTATGTCTGCCAGGTCCTTCAGAATCTTGGGATGTAATCCATTTGGTCCTTAGATTGGTGCTTAGATTAGATGCTTAGATTAGATAAGGGATAGCACGGTCTATAGCTGTATAATGGGAAGGGCAAGTGTTTCAAAAGGGACCCTTGCTAAGTTCTCAGGCTTTAATTTACATTATTTGGGAAAACTGTGTTGACTATCCTGTTTTCCCAAAAATAAGACCTCCCCGCATAATAAGCCCAAGCAGGCTTTTGAGCGCACTAAAATAAGCCCTCCCCCCAAAATAAGTCTTCTCTGAAAATGTTGCAACACAGCAGCAGCCATGAGGTGACCATGCTCACCGCCTCCTGCACCTAAAAAATAATAAGACCTCCCCGAAAATAAGGCCAAGCACTTATTTTGGGGGTCAAAAGAAAATAAGACCCTGTCTTATTTTCAGGGAAACATGGTAACAATGTGCTGGAAGTGAGAATTTATTAAAGCAGGAGTTGGCAACTTATAGCCTATGAGCCAGATCTGTCTTACCACCCAAAATAGAATTACAGAATTGGAAGGGATTTTGGAGGTCTTCTAGTCAAACCCTCAAGCAGGAGACATTACCCTTCCAGACAAATGGCTGTCCAGTTTCTTCTTATAACCCTTCAGTGATGGAGCACCCACAACTTCTGAAGGCAAGCCATTCCACTGGTTAATTGTTATCACCATTAGAAAATTTCTCCTTAGTTCTAGGTTGCTTCTCTCCTTGATTAGTCTCCATCCATTGTTTCTTACCTTGCCTTCAGGTACTTTGAAGACTAGGTTGATCCTCTCTTCTTTATGTCAGCACTTCAGATATTGGAACACTGCTATTATGTCACCTCTGGTCCTTCTTTTCATTAGACTAGACATACCCAATTCACGCAACTGTTCTTTATATGTTTTAGCCTCTAGTTGCCTAACCGTCTTTGTTGCTCTTCTCTGCTCTCTTTTCAGTGTCTCAATATGGTCTGTAATTTCAAAAACAAACTATATAGCCCAAGATGGGTCAAAAAAAGAATTCAAGTTTGTAATTCTATCTCAACCTGATATAGAAGCATACTATTTTAATAAAATGTAACCATTTGGATGGTATTATGAGCCCATATATAAATATCACTGTTTGCCCTTTCTAAGACATTCTATTGCTTAAAAATTGTTAATTTAGGGTTTTCTTTTATCAAAAAAATATATCATTACATTTTTTTAAATTCTCGGGATATTTTTATTAAAGATTTTTGAGAAAAAGAGAAAGGAGAGTTACAAATGCATGGAATGGGAGGTGCAGCAGATTTTGCTGTTATTTAGCCATGTCAAAGTGATGTTTTTCCCTTTTTTACTCCTGTAGTTGGCCTGTTGCTGTGGTACTGCTGGATGTTCCCTTTGCTGCAGCTGTTTCCCAAAGATAAAACAATCGACCAGCACCCGCTTTATGTATGCCTTGTACTTCATCTTGGTGGCTCTCATCTCTTGCATCATGATGTCAGAAACCGTAGCAAAACAAATGAAAGAACATGTAAGTAAAAGCATTTAATTCCTGGGGGTCCCAGGAGGAAAAAGGGAGGTGCTGGAATAAGCTTTTGAATGAAAAGAATATATTTTTGAAATTTGAAGGGAGCTTACAAAATGAACCATTTTATATTAGACTTGAGTTTTGTAAAAATTTTGGCAGGCATAATGATGAATACTGAACTGTTCTCATGATTTATGTCGTACTTCAGCATTACAACAATTTCACATAGGTGTGTGTATGAGAGGGAGAGAGAAAGAACATATATTCATATGCAATTATAATAAACTCTTTCAGACATTTTAAAAGACCCCAAACTGTGTGTGGTTCAACAGGGCCAAATGTTTCATCCTGTGTTTCACTTTGAAAGTTGAGGAGTAGGAAGAAACCATACAGTGGATAACTTGTTTCCTCAAAGACAAAAAAAATTATTGCTCTCTGAAATTTGAGTGCTTGGCTGCTTTGGATAAGAGGATGCAAATGAATCCTTTCTGGAAACTCTTGTCTGTTTTCCATTCCTCTAAGATTGTAGTAATTTTGTTTCTGCTCCACTGATTATTTTTGAAGTAGTCTCCTTTGAGTTAAGCTATATTGCTTCATTTATTTAAAGCATTTATATAGCTGCCCATCTCATATAAAATTCCCAATGAGCTCCCAATCAACAATTAAAATAACATGTTTATATACATTATTATCATTGTACCTCATTTGTTTAACTATCACTATTTATTCCTTCATTTTCAATGAGATATACTAAATGTTGGGATCATTTATATTGTAGCAATTCATTACATCATTTTCAATCTATCCAATAATAAAGTATCTTTATGTTATATTCAATGTCATTCTATTATTAAATAAAAATTTAAAAAATTTTAAAAAAAACAATTAAAATAACATCAATACAGGTAGTCCTTATTTGACAAATAGTTCTTTAGCAACCAGTTCAACATTATAGCAGATAACCCCTAAGCTATTTATGTCCTAGTTCCAAAGTTTATAGCCACTATAATTCCTCCCCCCTCACCTTTACAATTGACCACAAATGCTGCAGCACCCCCTCTCCTAATCTCCCTCAATCCTCCACCAGGTTCCTGCAGGAGGATTCCTCCTTAGCTGCTGAAACTGAGTATTCAGTCGTTTCTATAGACTTTGTCACTAAATATGAAGCATCTATTCTAGAACCAATGGATAGGTTTTCCTACAGTCAGTATCTACTAAAATTGCCGCAGTAGTTTTTCTGAAAAAAATTGTGAGCCAAGCTGACCAGATTGTGCAAACAGCCTTGTCTGTAAATGTTGCTGGTGAGAAGCAGTGTGCTATTGATTTCTCATGATGAGTAGCATGGTTTACTAGTGCTTGTACTTTTTTATATATAATTTTACTGTGTTGATTTTGAATGTTTGGTTTCCTGCTGTCTTCCCATGCTGCATATCCAGCATTGGGAGTGGGGAACATTTGCTAATAATATATTTTTATAGTTAGTTAGTATATTTTCTCAGTTTAGTGCTGAAAAGTACAGTTTGCATCATGAGAGGCTGTATGTAGCCAGGATTTTGAAAAGATCTCTGGCAAGCCTTCCTGGCAGCTCATAGAGCAAAGAGGTTAAGCAAAGAAAGGTGTGGATGGGGGCGGGGGACACAGAATAAGCAAAAATAGGTTTCAGTCTTTTCCCTTGTCCTGGACAGATCTTCTTCTCATGAGAGAACTGAGAATTTTATTCCTGATCAATTAAACTCTGATTTACTGTGGTAGGATTTTGATTCCCAAAAAGATTAATAAAGCATTAGCTATGTCCCTGATTTATCATGCTGAAAAAAATGATTCCAGACATTATTAAAACAGTTTGGATCGATCAAGTGTATTTTCTCAAATCCATAAATTGCTAACGTTGGCTAAGATAATTGGAAATGGGTGTAGATTTCGCCTTTCTCTCCAGTCTTTTTAAAATGTTCATTTCATCCCGTAATTTTTTCTTCATTGTGCTCTTTAATGCCATAATTACCTTAATTATTACTTACCATGAAATCATTTGGGCTATTAGTAGGCACACATAATTTTGAAAATTGTGGATGAAAGTACCCATAATTTTGTTTCCCTGTTTAATAAAGCATGCCGACTGAGGAATCCTGGAAGTTGAAGTCCACACATTTTCAGATTGCTAAGTTTCAGAAACAGTGGTCTAAACTCACCCACTGTGCCTCATGACTGAATGCGTTCTCTCACCCTCATCTGGCACATTAACCATTACAATTTACTGTCCTGGCTCTCTGCTCACAGAATTTCTTTTACATTGAGGGAGGGAGGGAGGTGTAGTCAAAGTTTGGATCTACTGTCCTATATTTAAAAAAAAGTAGTAAAGTACTTATAATTTACAACATCACATTTCTTTCTATCATTAACTGGCTAGAACACCACCTACATTTTTAGTTTGCACTCAGTTTAAGTTAAATTTATGTTCTGTGTTATTTTGCTCTAGGCCTCCTCAGGTTTTTCTGGAAACCCAGCTATGTTAATATTCAACTCAGTTGCTACTCTCAGAACTCCCTGCCTATGAGGCTATAGAGAAGTTTTTATTTAACTGTAAATGTGTGTGTGTGTGTGAATGTATGTCTGCATATTTCTATATCAGTGCCTCTATTTATAGACCGTCCCATTTGTGAGAGGGTGGGTACAAATTTTCATAGGAGGCACAGCCCTAAGATGTAACCAATGTAGCTGCAAATTAGTGTGGTGAGCTTGAGGCCAAAATGGGTGACTTGTTGATCTTTTTCTGTGGAATAAAGTGTGGCCTCAAAAGCAAATATTTAAGCAAGTGAGGATAGGGCTGGAATTTTCCCACTTCTCTGCTATTTTACTTCTGCAATCTTCTAATCATTCAAAGAACAAGAAACAATGCTTTGCAAGGAGTCCTTATTTAACAACGGTAATTAGGACTGGAATTTCTTTTGCTAAGCAATGCAGTTGCAAAACGCACCATCAAATAACTATGCCACTTAGCAAAGGCATTCCTGCCAGTCAATGCTTACTGTCATTAAATGTGGATTGTTAAATGATAACCTGACGTGATTGTGACCTCCGGTTTTTGATGGATTCCTCATTGACTTTGCTTGTGGGAAGATGGTGGAGAAGATGGCAAATTGCAGTCACATGACCAATGATTTGCTGCAAACGGTCAGAAGTCTGGGACACTTGCCAAGATAATCTCATGATTATCACATGACTGTTGTGCTTAGGTTTTCCAAGAGCATACAGCAAACTCCTTGTCCTTGTCCCAACAAAAAACCCTTTTAGTAATATACTGTGAATTCTGCTTATTCACATCCAACAAAGTCTTTCAAGGGAGGATTTACAGTCACAGATCTTATCTGTCTTGGAGCGCTGACAAGCCAATCTCTGCAAAACTTGGCAAGGAGTCTTGGAGAGTCAACCAATTAAGCAAACTAATTGTCTCCTACAAACTCCACTCCCCTTTCGCTCCTCTTTTATTTCCTCTGGGAGGGCCATTCATCGTCCACCTGTGGCCTTATTCCCAAGTCGACCCGTGTTCTTTAGCTGTTCCCTTTGTCTGGCAACTCTGCACATGCACACACTGGAAACAGGCTCCAGCTGTTTGTCTGCCTCACTGATGTCTGCCTCTGAAAGCAGCTGATAACTAACATATGGCTCTGGCCCCCTCTCTGCCTCTGACACAGAACACTCATCAGAGCCTTTCCCAGAGTCAAGGACTGGCCCATGTTCCTCCCCAACCTCTTCATTGTCCGAATCTGTTGCCAGCTCCACTGGTGGGCCACAACAACTGTGGAGGGGCAGCACTGCAACAGCCAGAACTTTGAGAACCAGTCATAAGTAGCACCCATTCAGCACCGTTGTAAATCCAATAGTCACTGAAGGAATGTCTGTTAAACAAGGACCACTTGCATAACAGAGGTTGGCAAATTATACCCAAAAGACATGCTTTGCCTTCATAGTTTCCAATGCTGTTATATAAATGCAGCTTTGCGCTTCTGATGGGCCGCCCATGCTCTTGGCCGAATGAGAAGAAAGACACCGGACAAATGCTTTCTCGGGATGAGGGCATCGAAAATACCTCACAGTCCTCTTTTATTAGGTGCAAACAAAGAGAAGGTGTATACAATTACATCAAGGGACATATGATTAACTAAGTCCAATAATAATGTTGCAGCGTGGCAGAAACCTCAGAAGAAAGGTGGGGGAAAAGGTGAGAGGGGAAGAGATGAGGGATACACGCACGGCCCACATTCCTGTGTCCGATTGAGGTACTTGCTAATTGACATGCCAGACGCCAGCGCATCTTAGCTCGTAGGCTGGTACAGATCTGCACGTTAATTAAAAGGAATGCTATACATATTGCTAAAAGGAATGTTATGCATATCCTGGTACGGTCCATCCCTGTGTCTGTGTTTTCAGGCAGCCTAAACTGCCCTGCACATACACACACAGTAATGGATCCCAACATATAAACTGCACAATTGTTGATGAAAAAGCATGTTGTTTGAATCAGAAATGCTAGGAAATGCAAATGAAGAAGCAGCATGGTTTCCAAATTTTGTACGTAAGGAAAATAAATGATGGCTTGATAGATTAGAAAGTAACACAATTATCTCCAAACTGCTTAATATAGTTGTCGTCGTACACAGTTACATGCATCTTATCTACTGTACTTCATTGTTCATTTCAGATTTATTTTTATGAAACAGTATGTCAACATATTCAAGCAGGTGACTCCTGTGAGAAGCTGGTGGGCTACTCTGCGGTTTATCGAGTATGTTTTGGAACAGCGTGTTTCTTTTTCATCTTCTTTTTACTCACAATTAACATCAACAATAGCAAAACCTGTCGTGCCTACATCCACAATGGGTAAGCTAGATGGATTTTTTTCATTGATGTTTTGGTGGGGTACTCAGTGATAAACAGTTGAATTTCCTCACCAATGTAGTGACATAGTTTATCTCTTCTTTATTTGTTCTACTGATATATACTTTCCACATTTTTTAATTTGGTCAGATATTAAAGTACAGTATAGTAATTTTATTTCTTTTCTTTTTCCTGTCTATTTTTTCTTTTGCAGATTTTGGTTTATTAAACTTCTCATCTTGGCAGGAATGTGTTCAGGAGCCTTTTTCATTCCCGATCAAGATACCTTTCTTAAAGGTACATGTTTTAAAAAAGAATTGTCATACGTTTTTCTCTACAGTTGAATATATACAGGTATCATTTTACATTGTAGGAAAAGAGCTGGAAGGATTATTTGGCACCTGTAAAAGTGACCGTTTTGGAAAAACAGAATCTTTAATAGCACCAGTGAGCAAGAGATTTCTTCATTCACAGGCATCAAAAGATTTAGGCAATGAAAACTTCAACCATCATATAATTAACCTATTACAATTGTTAATTGATAAGATACTCGTTATGTAACTCACATGTAATTTGTTTACTCATAATCACCCTGCTTCCCCTTTTTTCTCCTCCCCTTCCACTTTATCCTAACTAAGTGTTTCTCAACATTGGCCATTTTAAAATATCTGGACTTCAATTCCTAGAATTCCCCAACCAGTTATGCTGGCTGGAGAATTCTGGGAGTTGAAGTCCACACTTCTTAAAATGGTCGAGGTTGAGAAACACTGCCTTGAAATTCTACATCAGTCTAGCCACTATATGCAGCTGATAAAAGTGAGGTACAGCTTACCAAAGGATATGCCTTCTAATACATTTTTAACAGAATATACAAGAGTGCTACATTCATTAAAAATTCAGTCTTTCACAACCATTGTAGCTGTTGAGAGAAACCGCTATAGAATGGTTCCTGTTTACACCTGTCCGGTTTCTTTCTAGAAAAATGAACAGAAGTGGGCATCTGTACTTTAGACAAAGACATAGCAAAGGGGCGATAGGATTGTACTGTGTTTCCCCAAAAATAAGGCCTGCCTCAAAAACAAGCCCTAGCCTGAATTTTTGGGGTGGGCCTAATATAAACCCTAACCCAAAAATAAGCCTGGGAGTATGGGCGTGGCCAGCAGCAAGCACGTGGACCCCAATGGTGTCCAGCAGCAGCCACAGCCCAACGGCCCCTTGACATAGTGCAAACATCAATACATCTGAGTGTGGAGGCGGGGGAGGGAGCCAATCCAGACATGCTGAACAGCTTCCAGATTCACAGGAGATTCATGGGAAGCTTGCATGGCGGCGACAGAGACAGAAATGGGGGAGGAAGGTAATCCCAACACCCTGTGCGGATGCAAGGCCAGCAGCAGCATGGCCACTTGGGGGCCACCCCAGTGCCTGGCACTGCTAACAAGTGTCCCAACAGCAGAGCAAGTGGAGGGCATGCCAAGATCTTGGTTCGTTGCAGCTCCGCACAAGCAGACAGTGGGACGGATAGGGCCGGGACCAGTGATATCTGTGGTCCCACTCCCGTCGGCCCCCGCACTTGCTGCACTTTAAAAAAATAAGACCTTCCCAAAAATAAACCCGAGGCCTTATTTTCAAACTCCAAAGAAAATAAGATAAAATAAGAAAATACTTTTAAGGGAAACACGGTAGAAGAATGCAGATTAAATCAAAATTGCACACTATTATGTAGATTTAAAGTTATATAAAAACTGCCTTGGAAATTATTGTTTTGGATGATTTTTTGCAGAAATTGTTGCTTTTTATGGGGTTGTTTTTTTGTTTTTTTTTGCAAATGTAGTACAGCTGTTTTCCTATATTCAGCTCAGTTTAGTTAGAAAGTAATTGTGAAAGGCTCAGATACAAGAATTTTACAGATCTGTGTTGATTTTGTATACTGTTTGGATTGTGTTCTGTTGTTTAGACTATGAAAAATAGCTATGTAGAAACATCAATGTTAACATCTTAGAGCATATAGTTAATCCTCCTCCTTTAGATAATGGTTCAGATGATAATGTTTCTTTCTTAAATGTGAAAACATTAATCTGGTGAACTTAGATCATTCCAGCTGCAAAAAATATTTATATATTGTGCCAAACATCCAAGAAACTTGCAGAAAACGCTGGATGCTGCAATTAACAATGCAGTGGTGTAGCATTGTTTAAAAAACAAAATTATTTCATAATTTTGTTTTACCTAATTAAGCCATTCTTAGTTTAAAATAACTTTTCTACATACATAGAACATCACTTTTTCCAAGTTGTTTTTCAGTAACAAATCTTGCACAATTCAAACGGGGCTGTACAATAAAAGGCCAATTGTTCAAGGAATTAAAAGCCAGCTTCTTGTTTGCATTGGGAAGGACATGGGAAGTGGGGGAGAGGCTGAAAGGAAGACACTGCAGTGCAGAAGGAAGATAAGGCTAAGAATCTGTTGAAGGGAAAGTTGATCTTCCTCAGCTTAAATTCCTGCCCCTTTCCAGAAGTGTGCCCTATTTTAGCAAGGAAGCTGCAGACACAACAGCTTCTCAGTCTGGGAAACAGCATTTTAAAGATGTTCCTCAAATAAAATACCCTGTCACTGCAATGCTCATTCGGAGCTGAACTGTATAGCTTCCGGAAATTAAGCTTTCAATTACTGTATATACTCGAGTATAAGCCTAGTTTTTCAGCCCACTTTTTGGGCTGAAAAAAGCCGCCTCGGCTTATACTCGAGTCAGTGAAAAATTTGCCCGAAATGGAGGAGAAAAAGGGGCGGGGCCATGCCGCTGGGTGACACTCGTGAATGGCCCAGTGCCCCTGTGAGTTTCCCCTCCCTCTGTGTCAGTTTGCCGCGCAGCGCGCACCGCACCATCCCCCCTCCTCACGTTCTAATGTAATGCAGGGCTGTCTTACGATTCCCCTTCCTCCCCCTCCTGCCGCTCTGCAACGATGTCCCACCTCCTCCTTGTTATGGCAAGCAGCCACATAGCGATGTCCCACCTCCTCTGGTACAGTGATCCAATGATAGGAATCACTGTGCCGTGTGTCATAGGAGGCGGGACATCGCTCCCGCGGCTGCACGGGACATCATCATCACAGCGGGACATCAGCATCATGAGGTGAGTGAAGTATTTCATTGAATACACCGCTAGTTTACTGTTTTTCTTTGAAATAAATATTCAAAAACATTATTGGTATCTATTTTTATTTTTGAAATTTACCGGTAGCTGCTGCATTTCCCACCCTAGGCTTATACTCGAGTCAATAACTTTTCCAGTTTTTTGTGGTAAAATTAGGTGCCTCGGCTTATATTCGGGTCGGCCTATACTCGAGTATATACGGTAGGTCCTGATGTATAACAGTTGAAGCAAACTGCATTTGCTTTTCTAATGGGGTAGGCCAGCAGCCACTGCACTTAAATTTTCCTGCAGTTTAATTAGTCTTCAATTTGATGACATTTACCATGCAAAATGAGATTTCTTGCAGAGCCTCCATTTTGTTACTTAAAAGAATCCCTCTCTGTACTAATATCCGATAGCAGTTCCAATTAATCAAGGCAATTTGCTAGTCACAAATGCTTGTAGAAGGCAGAGTCCAAACTCTGGAGGAAAAAGGAGAGAGCTCTAGGACACGTGCAGCACAATCTTGATTTTGGGATTTTATCTGTTTATCAAGTTTGCATAGCCACGCAGTTCACAAACAGTGACCCTGGGTGGCACACTAACATTTAACAGTGTTTTTAATTAATCCATTTAACATGATAATTATGATCATAAACCTTTTTTCAAACCATTTCTACTTTTAAGTTGAATAACTGAAGAGAAGTTGCAAGATACTATCCTTGCACTAAGATGTTTTAATTCAAAGCGAGCAGGTTTTTTTTTCCAAATCTGAGACTTGTAGCTCTTTGAACACTGAATTAACTTTCAGTTCATTTCTTTACGTATTCAATTCATTGCCCAGCATCTGGGGAGCAAGCCCCTGATACTAGCAGAGCAAAAAATACCAGCATTCATTATGAATACTCACTACTGAAAGCTTTTTCCCTCTTATATAAAATTATAGGTCATAATGTCCTCTAGCTAAATACAGCCAGCAGTCCAACCATTACCTGCATTCAGTTGCTTCTGTAATTGCACTGGCACTTCTTGAATTCTTTTCAAGTGTGACATAATGTGCATTGCCAATAGCTCATGCAAATTTTATCTGTAAGCAGGAGCTGCTTTAATTGTAGAGTGGCTTTCTATTACTTGGGTCTGTCCAAATGTATTGAAGGCAACCTCCAATAATTCTCTGCCAATGTGGCCAAAACACAACATATTTTAGAGGCAAAAAGAAGGCTATTACAGATTGTCCCTTTCTATGTTTTCCCCGGTGAATAAACTCAGAGAGTAGACAATGAACTTCATTATGAAGATGGAAATATATTCACGATGATTTGAGGGCTTCATAAAACAATAGATGCTTTATTTCTGTTGTTTGAATGGCAATGCCTATATGTCCATATGTTGGGAAATTTATCAAATTTTAATCCCACCCTGTAATTTGGAATGTATTTATATAAAGACTTTTTTCAGGATTTCATTTTTTAACCTTTTGTTTTAAATATAAAATGCCTAAAGTAGATTTTTTAAATTTTTATGCAGTTTTGCAAAATAATTTAATTTGCTATAGGGGTGTGTCTATGTGAGTGTGAGTGTGAGTATGTGTGTGTATTTGTATTCATAGCATGTGTTTTCTCAATAATGAATTGAGGTCCATAATACATGGAAGTAATTGCTACAAAGGAGTATAATTTTGTGAAACATTTTTGAGAATGTATGTATGTATCAGTGACGTGCCGTCAGGGAGGCAGGGTCTCACTACTGTCATCATGAAAAGAAAAAAAAATTAAAAGGAAAAAGGCTGAGGTAGTTGCTGCCAGAGTCACAGTGGATGACTCTGCTTCAGAACCGAGGTGGCGCAGTGGTTAGAGTGCTGTACTGCAGCCACTTCAGCTGACTGTTGTCTGCAGTTCGGCTATTCAAATCTCACCGGCTCAGGGTTGACTCAGCCTTCCATCCTTCCGAGGTGGGTAAAATGAGGACCCAGACTGTGGGGGTGATATGCTGACTCTGTAAACCGCTTAGAGAGGGTTGAAAGCCCTATGAAGCGGTATATAAGTCTAACTGCTATTGCTATTGCTATTAAAAAAGTCTCTTAAAAAAGTGCCCTCTACAGGAGGAGGTGAGAGAACCACGTGCCTCATTTAGTCTATCTTTATGATCACTTGAGCAGAGTTAAGCAAGGGTTAAAAGCCGAAAAATTCCTTATGTAGATGAGGTACGTGGTTCTCTCGCCTCCTCCTGTAGAGGGCACTTTTTTAGAGGCTTTTTTAAAACAGTTTAGCAGAGTCATCCATTGGAGAGACTGGCAGCTAACCCAGACTGACTTCAGCAGCTCTTGCCTTTTTCTTTTTACATTTTTACATTTTCATCATGGCCAACAAGAGCAGAGTTGAAATCCTCTGTGACACAGCTGGAAAAGGAATGTGGGTCGGAGGGAGGGGGAAGGAATTCAAAATTAATGAAATTTGTAAGTAATTGTATTATTGTAAGTAATTTGTGTTTGTGTGTGTGTGTGTGTTTTACCCGCCTCTGCTGGCGCACGGCCTGGCACTTTATTTTTTATGGGGGACATAGCGGCTAGCAGGGCTTTTGGACATAGCAGCAGGCCAGGGCTTTTGGACATTAGCGGCAGGGCGGCTTTTGCCTCTAGCGCCGGGGCGGCAGGGCAGCTTTGGTTCCATCCAGCATTGATTCTTTGAAGGTTTTCATAGGTCCTCTCTGCTTTTAAAGTCTTCCGTTGGTCTAAGGAAGTTTTTCCTCTATGGCGGACACAGCAGCAGGGCTTTAAAGCCCCGGCACTGTGTCCGCCATAGAGCAGGATGGCGGACACAGCACCAGGGCTTTAAAGCCCTGCCGCCGTGTCCCGCTCTATGGCTTTAAAGCCCTGCCACCGCATTCCGCTCTATGGCGGACACGGCACCGGGGCGTCCGAACGCCTGCCGCTGTGTCTGATATAGGGTGGCTTTTGCCCACTTGCCTCACCAGCCATAAACCTCACCACATGTCACTGGTATGTATGTATGTATGTATGTATGTATGTATCTGGTGCATATATTTAAAGTGTATCCTCCTTACCACAATTTAATTTATAATTGTAATGAATAAAAATGGTATTTTTATATGAGTCATAATTAACAAAGCAGGTTTATGTTTTCTGCAGCATGGCGTTATGTTGGTGCAACAGGAGGCTTCCTCTTCATCATCATTCAGCTTATCCTCCTTGTAGAATTTGCACACAAATGGAATAAAAACTGGTAGGTTTCTTTCATCCTGAATATAAAAGGAAGTGTCTGTTTAGGTGAATTCTATTTTTAAATTAAAAAAAAATCAAAATCACAGTTGATCTGTGTTAAAGTTTTACAGCAGGCATTCTCGTTCAGTTTTTCCACTTCAATTGTTTCTTTATTTTTAACAATCCAGCTTCCTCTGTTTGCAGTTTTTTGTATACCTTATTTCCTATTTATTGTCTGTCGTACTTTTCACTTGGCTAAACAAGCCTGTTACAGCATTCCCTCAGCTGGTTCTCTTAGTTTTGGTTATTAAAAATGTGTGACTTTCATAAGGGAGTTAAATCTAAATTTAAAGATAAAATCTAAATCTTTGTGGGGTTTAACAGTTATTGAATTGTTCTACCTTTCTTATTCAATTTTTTTCAAGATTCTTAGATATTGTTTTTGTAATCTAAATTTGGAAAAAGTATCTTTAGTCTTTCCAAATATATCCTAAAGTAAACCTTAGATTGTCTTAAATCAATCATTTTAATTTGCATAAAACAAAACAGGGTCTTTTTTAGCCTTGAAAGTTTCACCATATTGAGCACAAGTTAATCTTGTGTATGTATCCCACATGCTTTATTTTAAATATTGAGAAATACACATCTTTTAAGCTGAGCTGGGAAGTCACCGGTCTGTCCCCAAGTTTTACTTCCCATCTCTCCAACAAAGTTTAAGAGAATCCTAACATTAGGATGATCAGTGAAATGCATGGGGCCATGCTCTTAGAGAGTGAAATAAGTTAAATGTTAATCAATATATTGCTGGTATAACTAGAAACAGTACAAACTAATAAAATGCAGTATTATAAATATTCTGTAAATTTAAAATAGTAATTGAACACCCCTGTCGAAAGAACAATATCTTTCTGCATAAAGAGTTAATTCTTAATCCACTTCACAAAGACCTAATGAACTAATCTCCTTTGGGGGCTTCTAAATCATTTGTTTTTATTCAAGTTTAATGCGTGATTGCTTTTCTTTCCCAAATAGGACATCTGGTACAAAGCACAATCAACTTTGGTACGGCTCCTTAGCTCTTGTAACTCTCGTATTGTATTCCGTGGCTGTTGGAGCTCTAGCTGTGATGGCTGTCTTTTATACCAGTGCTGATGGCTGTACATTTAACAAGATCCTGCTTGGCATCAATGGCGGCTTGTGCTTGCTTATTTCAATGGTAGCCATTTCACCTTGTGTCCAAAACCGTAAGCAAGCTTTCTTTTACTGTCACTCTGGGCTTGGTTGCTTGGAATTGGAGGTCATTTCCTAGCCACATTCAATCCTTTAGTTTATCAGTAATCATAATCTGGGGAAAAATAAAAAAAACTATTTAAAGAAGTCAGATCATAGGACCAATAGTAGAAAAAAAGGCCTCATATTCTGTCTGGACAAAATGAGCTTGTTCATGTCCTCTTAACACTGAAACTGCAAACTGAAACATTGTTTTGTGTATAAAATGTAGTAGTTCTAAAGCATAGGCAAAATTGATTTTATTGCTTTCATTTTAAAAATCTTTTTCTGCAACAAAAATGGTATTTATTCTGAAGTAATGGAGAAGACCCAGCATAAGACTTAAATCTGGAATTACTGACTGCCATATTTCCCAACTTTCAGTAACTCAGTTGAATTTCAAGGTTTTTTTTGTTCTATCAATCATGATCTCTGACATATCAGTTGAAACCTCTTGGTAGAAGGGAATCAATTTATACCCACTGGTGGTTTTGTCAGTCCATTCATGTAAAGTTCACCATGGTATTTAGGTTACATCATGGTGGTAACTCAGTGGGGGACAGCATGTTTTCCATGAAGTTCATCCCAAATTCAATCCCTGGCCTCCTACTTTTAAAAAGCACTTAAGAGAAGGTCACATAAAATACCTCCTCTAGAGAAGTAGACCATAGCTAGTCAAAGTATATTTAATTCATGTGTTAAAGCGAATTTTTAAATCCTATTCCTAAGGGAATGTATGCATTATTAATTACTACCCAGATAACCTTTATGATGCACTAAAATTAAAATCAATTCTAAGATTCAATATATAATTAAGTTCTATTATCTATATTATGGAAAGGAGATATTTATTATTGGGAATTTATAGCCTAGCACTCCATATTTTTCATTAAAATAAGTAGCAGCAGGAACTGAAGATTGTTTCAGGGATTGAGAAATGGTGAGGAAACAACTTTCTTTTTATATATATTTCTGTTTATTTATGTTTAAAATACACAGCCTTTTTCAGGTCAAGGGCCATACTTGAACCTGGGTTTTAATTTGCTGAAGACTATATTTTGTGGAATGAGTGAGGCAAATGAAAACATTTTTTTTACTGTTAAAATGACTACTACTCGTTATTTAATCATTTCCTTTAAAAATTTCAATCTTGTGTCAATATCTGAAGAGATTATGAGGACCCAACCCTAAAGAACTCCTTTTGAAATCAAAGGGATTTCTGTTAGTCAAAACTGTTTGTGTTCATTGATTTCAGGGAGGTGACTCTAAATATGACTAGATCTATATTTAAAACCATCCGTGCTTGGTATGTGTTTGGTTTCCCCAACATCCCTTCTCCTCATTGTGGTTATTTTGGGGGAATGAAAGTACATTTTTGTGTGTTAAACTGAGTTCAGGTTTAACTTGAGTTTTCTCAGCTGTTTGTATTTTCTCAAGATTCATTTTACCCTCTTGAACTTTTAATACACTTCAGTGACAGAAAACATAATTCAAGAACTGAATTATTTGTCTCTCTTTTGAGGGCCAAGCAGAATAGCAGGGAAAAGTAATTTGAAGGGTTGGTTATAACTTTCACAGAGATCTAATCCTCATACATTTTGTTTTGTGATTGGGTTGAATCTATGGTTCCCATTTCTATTCAGCTAAAGCACTCCTCCTGTCCATGTAGGGGAACCCTGGATTTAAAATTAAATGTCCATGAGCTCAACAAAACATTATTTACAGTATGAACCGCTTTACCAAAGAAAAATCTACAGATGTATCCCTGTTTTAAAATTTCAGGTCAGCCTCATTCTGGCTTGTTGCAGTCAGGTATTATCAGCTGCTATGTCATGTACCTCACTTTCTCATCCCTTTCAAGCAAACCTCCAGAAATCGGTAAGTTACCTTGAATTAAAAATCAACATATACATGGGCACCGATCACCTATGTAAAATTACTCTTCTATCAACGTTGTATTTTCCAAATTACGTTGCCTGTGCTAATTGGCCATTCTGAAAACCCAGTGCACCTTGAAATCACTAGACTGGAAACTTCCAATAACACCACCAAAAATGTATTGTGTAACATGTACTGTAGCAATTAATACATCTAGTTAAAGAGAAAAGAATTACAGCAACTTTATCTTGTAAGTTATCTCTTAAGATGTTTAAATCACAATCAATTTCAATATCTTTCCATATTTAAAAGTAATTCCTTTGTTTTTAAATGGAATAATTTCTATTTTTAGACTCAAAGGAGGGAATCAATTCTGCTCCCTCCAGCAGCCCTCATACAGTTCAGAAATCGGTTGCACAGACTTAGAAGATTTTTCACAAATTAAGAGATGCAGGGAATTTGAGGGAATTTGAAACAAGGAAACATGCCATTGTCCAAGCTAAAGCATATGTAGATAATTGGATACATGAAATATAAAATTAATTGTGCTAATTGTGGGCTCTTTTTCAAGTCCTAGATGAGAATCAAAATAATAAAACAATCTGTGCGCCTGACTTTGGCCAAGGGCTGCAAACAGATGAAAATTTGGTGACTGGGCTGGGAACTACAATTTTATTCTGTTGTATTTTATATTCTTGGTAAGTCTTCATTTCAGCTGTAATACAATTTTATGCAAATAGACAGATATCTGTTTACTTCTCAGAGGGGAGTAACTTGTTATCTGCAATAGCTTGATATCTATCAAATTTATATATATAAAACACTTGGTGCCCATTGCTACTGCCTTTCTTGCCATGGTTATTAAGCAAATTTCTCTAGTTGTTAAGTGAATCATGTGGTTCTTAAGCAAATCCAGCTTCCCCCATTGACTTTGTCTGTTGGAAATCCGCTAGGATGGTCACGGTAATCACATGAGCCCAGGACACCGCAGCATAAATGCATGCCTTATGCAGTCTCCCAAGGACCAGATATGATTGAACAGAAAGGGGGTGCGGGTGGGAATGCTAGAATAGACCATTTTTATCAGGTTTCTCTTGCTGTGCACAGAAGAGGCAGCTTACATAAATCAAGGATCTTTGAACTTCAAGGCTTCTATGTTACATGTAATCCCATAGGAATTGCCATCTTGTTGAAACTTTTATATGTTGTTAGGGGGGAAAATAGCCCTTGAACATCAATATACGGTATTACAACAGACCCAATCTTTCCTTTGTTTTTTTCTCTAGTTTGACCTCAACAACACGAGCAAGCTCTGAAGCACTCAGAGGGATATATGTTACACCTGAAACTGAAGTGAGTCATGATTGTCATACAACCCGATGCTCTAGCCCAACAGTGTCCAACCTTGGTAACTTTAAGACTTATGGACTTATGGAGCTCCCAGAATTCCCAGCCAGAAGGAAGTATGGCTGATTGGGGAATTCCGAAAGTTGAAGTCCACAAGTCTTAAAGTTGCCAAGGTTGAACCACTCCTGCTTTTAGCTAAAAACAGATGGCTTCTTGGTGAGACATCCACCCCTACAATAGTCATTCCTCCTTTTCCCTTTAACCTTTTCTCTATTTTCTGATTAGCTTTTAAAAGGTGACCAAGTCAAATCAGAACAGATTTTTATTTCATTCCAAAATTGAAGGCTATTGAATTGCCACTTTAATATAGAAGCTTCAACAAACAAGGTAGGCTGGGAGATTAACTGCAAAAGGCCTGATAAGATGGTCCTTTTTCTTAAGTCTTGTTGCCTTATTGGCATGATGCCCTTTTCCTCTTCCCTGGTGAAACAGAAATCTGCATAGTGAAGCTTCCATATTAGAGCAAGTCTACAAATGCAAACATGTCGTTTGGCCTCATTTCATGGTTAGTTATTCTAAAAGTGATTCCTACTTTGATGTACAGTAGCAAATAACTATAAGGTAAGGTTATAGTGTTGTGTTCCTTCAGGGGAAATATTTGAATTCAGAGATTATAACAGCGTAACAAATGACCACACAGAGTTGCATATTTTCAGGTTTAATCATTATACTTTTTAAATATTTTGTTCATTTGCTGATCTTACTGTCTATTGAAGCTCGCCTAGAAATATAACATAATTTCACTTACTACAGAAACTAGAGAGTTTTTGCTGAGGAGGATTCTAAATATTGTAGATGCAGGCTATTTGTGTAGAAGAAAAAACAATAGAATAGAGAGAGGTGGAAAATATATTACATACTAGGGTGTATGTGCAGATACTGATTGTATTAGTGGTTCATAATCCCTTCTAGGTTATGTGGAGTTACTTATAGAGAAAAAAGAAATAAATACAGCACTATAATTTCAAGGAGGTTAAGCCACAATATTCAGGGTCTTGCTATCATACCTCATATTTTCTGGGTGTCAACTATCATTCCAGCTATCTGTATCTTGGTCTGGCTTGTATAAACACAATCAAATGGAAACACAATTCGGTTTTTAGTATTTGTTGCTGCCAACTTGTTTGCGTTAACAGAAGATCTAAAACTTGTTTTTATGTTCATATCCCACCAGCATTTTGCAGATGCTACTGAAGTGTTAGTTTCGAAGAGATATTTCAAAAAAAGGCCTCAATGTCTTGTCTGCGACATTGGGTATTAACCTACTTTAAGGCTTTCCATAATGTTGCAGTCATTGTTATCCTTTCCATCTCGTTTGGACCAGCAGCAATGTCAAAGTTGCCACATGTGGTGTCACACGCTTTCCACTTTAGACAGTGCTACCAAAAAGCAGCGTTCTTGTGCTAAGCAAGAGCCAGCCCAGATGGATGCTGTCTGGGATAATAGTTCGAGCTGCACGGGAGAACTCAGAAATGTAGTACTGAAGTGTACCATAATAGCATTATTTTTAGATCATTTGCTCTTAAAGAGCACTACAAGAACTATTGTAGGGAAACATAAAGAGAAGACTAGCAGCAGGCAACTAATTGTAGGTCTCATTCATCCCGGTGACAGAAGCTCTTTTGTCTCCTGATTAGAAATGTAAACATAATTCTCCAGCTGCTTCTTTTAAATAGAGAGGCTTTCTTGCATCTGAACTTGACTGTTAGTCACATTGTGAAGGACTCTTTATATGCATGGCAACATTGCTAACTGCATCCTGCAAGGATTTCCAAGACAAGAATAGCTGCTAAACATAACTTTTTACATGGCTATTTTGGTGCTCATATTTATTTGGAAGAACCTAATTAGAGACTGTCAAAATTAAATGTGCATTTACAGAATGTACTTTCTTGCTGTAGTAATCACTCGTCAAAACTGAGGCATATTCCTTTGCTTTTAAAAATATTTTATACAGATGTTTTTTTTTAAAAAAATAATTTTTTCTTTAAAATCTTTAAAATTTTCTTTATAATATGTATATTACAAAATCACATAGCTAACTAACTACAGATAGTCCTAGCGGACCCACCACTTGTTCAACAACCATTCAAAGTTATGACAGCATTAAGTGAGTGGAACTTAACAATTTCAAGGACTTTCACTGTGCGCCAGTCATAGTGTCCCTGCTGTCAAGTGATCATGACTCAGGCACTTGGCAACTGACTTGCACTTACAACAGTTGCAGTATCCCATGGATACATCATTATTTGCGACCTTCCCTGCTGGCTTCCCAGAAAGTCAGTGGGAAAACTGGCAGGAAAGATTGTAAGATTCTCCCGTCACTTTCTCTCCCAAGGAGTCCCTGGGCAACAGGGTGAGCAGATGACTAGCTGCCCTCACACATGACATGCACACACACACACACACACAAACAGACCACTACACTCAAACCATGCACCACTAGCCCTGCCACACTTGCACCATATGCACACAGCGCCACTGCAGTTGCACAACCACAGAGCTGTGCATCTCTCAGCCTTGCCACACGCATGCTCTACAGCCTGAATCAGAGAAGAAATGCTGCACTCATGCTGCAGTCATGCATCACAGCACCTGGCCACACTCCATAGCACTCCCCTGCCTGCCAGCCTCCTTGCTACCCACCGAAGGAAAAGCTTGTGACTGGGACTTACAACTTCTTGCTGGCTTCACCATTGATTTTGTTGAAAGCCAGTAGGAAGTCACAAGTTCCGGTTCCACCACAAAACCGCGCTCGACTAAACCGCGTCGCTGACGTCATCAACAGGGCGACAACAGCACGGAGACAGAAGTACGGTGTAAACCCTAAACCTAAAATTAAACCCTAAACCTAAACCCAACCCCCCTAAACCTAAACCTAAACCTAAACCTAACCCTTTACCTAACCCTAAACCTAACCCATAACCCTAACCCTAAAGCTAATCATAACCCTAACCCTTAACCTAACCCTAACCCTAAAGCTAACCCTAAACCTAACCCTTACCTTAAGTTGAATCGGCTTGCTTTCAAAGCGCTATTTAAAGCGCCCTTCTTTCTCCGCGCTGGCTGTTGTCGCCCTGTTGATGATGTCAGCGACGCAGTTTAATCGGGCGCGGTTTAGTCGAGCGCGGTTTTGACGGGTCACGACAAGTTCCAGTCCTGTGAGATGGCAACAGAATCTGGTGCAATCGTGTCTCGCTTTATGACCACATTACTTAGCAATGGAAATTCCAATCTCAATTACCGTCATTAAGCAAGGAGTACCAAAAGGTTGCTATTATAAAAAAATAATCTCTGATTTCAAAGAAAAAACCTAAAAGAGCAAAATCCATTCTTTGCAAGCATATATTCCAAGCTTTTTCTTTTTAATGTAAGCTATTGACAAAAGAAAAAGTTGCCAGTATAAAAATCATGGCATCATGGTCCTTGGAACGAAAATGAAAGTACTTCAGGAAGACTACAAAATGATTTGATTGGTTTTAAGTTCACTGTACAGTGAATTTAATCCAGTATTATCCTTTTACTAAAAATGTTTCATTGAAATATTTTGAGGAGTATCAGCATTGACTTATTTGTTTCTGAACTACTGGAAAAAAAAACTTTTGGTTTTGTCTCTCTGTTATAGATAGCTCGCTGCTGTTTCTGCTGTGCTCCTGATGGAGTTGGTGAGAATTGCCCTTTTTTTTCTTTTGTGCAGATTTGTGTTCTTTAAAACAGAGAAAGCGGGAGACTATGCGTTCATGTCCCGCCTTAGCCATGAAAGCCAGCTAAGTGACTTGGGCCACTCGTTCTCTCTCAGCTCAAACCACCTCACAGGAGGAAGGTGTGTTGGATATGTTGGATGTCTTGAGTTATTTGTAAAAATAATAAAGGCGGGACATAAATATTTATTTATTTAGCATACGGCATACAGCAATCTACAAACGCTAGACAAAATGCAGTCCTGACAGCCTAAATTGCTAGTTCATTCTGTTCAACACTTGTGTGCTTATCCTGGTTGCACCACGGAAGGCACACTGGCTTACACCAGCTGACTAGTGGCGCTTGGGTTGCTGGCTCTTTTTGGGCTCCCCTTCCTCGTGTTGCATTGCCTCGCATCCGGCCAGGTCCAGCACCAGCTTGCGCGCTCTGCACACATGAACACAGCTAGGTTTTTCCCGCCAAAGTGATATCCATTTATGTACTTGCAATATTTCGAGCTTTCGAACTGCTGGGTGGGCAGGAACTGGGGAGCAAGCGGCAGAAACTCACCCCTTCTTGCGGACTTGGGTTTGAACTGCTGGATGCAGGCCATTTCTGGCCGGCAGTTCCAGCATCATTAAGCTGATGCGCCATCGCATCCACTCAAGATATAAATAAATAAACATGAGAACTGTCATGCTATATTTCTAATTCTGATTACCTTTGAATTTGATTGGTTTGTATATTTTATAAGTGCTATCAAGTTCATTAAAATGTTTCATCATGTTTTAAACTACTCCCACAGACACAGAAATAGATTCTTTTTAAAGCTGCAGTTAATAAATTATGATTACCATATTTTCACGCATATAACCCGCGGGCAATGTGCATTTTTACCTACCCCGCATGCCCCCCGCGGGGTATAAAAGTGGGCGGGGTATACGGAAAATATTTTACACGAATATTTTCACATCAATATAAAACGTTGTCCAACTGTTGTGCGCGCTTAGAAACCTGTCTTCATGAATGGAACTTCCCCTCCTCCTCCCTTGTGTGGGCGACCTCATTCCGCTCATCACCGGGGTCCTTTTTCTCATCGGTGGGGGGGGCGGGGGCGGCGCAAAATGGTTTCTTCTCCACGGCGCAGTGTTGTTTTTCCTGGAACTGCACCGGCCATGTAAAAGGGCTGCGCACGGCCGGCGCGCCTCGGGTTCCGCTTGAGATCATCTCGAAGCAACGCTCCCTTCGCGCCGCTTCTCCTCCTCCTCCTTTTCCTGGGGCGGGCGGGAGCGGCGAGAAAACGGGGGCCGCTGTGCAGTTTGCAGCAATGGCAGAGCTAGAGGAGGGGGAGGGACGCAGCTCGGGTGAGAGCGGGATCCCTTCGCTTCGCCTCCAGCAGATGGTCGTCGTTCCTCGCTAGCCGGCCAGACCGCCGCTGCGGGTTATATAAGAAGGCGGGGTGTATAAAAACTTTTTTACATAAATCTTGAAAACCTGCGGGTTATTTGCGTGGGCGGGTTATTTGCGTGGGCGGGATATATGCGTGAAAATACGGTACTAGCAGAAGTACTATGATATTTTTTATTAGTTTGGAGTTTTCAGCTCCCAGTTATTTGGCTTCACCAGCAGGAATTGAAATTTAAGGGCTGCACGGGATGCTAGTTTATCGCATATTTGGAGTGGGGAAGAGCCTGTTGGAGATATGGCAGCATTTTCAGAATCTTCAGATGCATATAAAATCTCTTAAAACTTGAGATACATGTGCATTAAAAAGATTCCCTTGGAAAGTTATTTTTGTCATCTTAAAGCACTGCAGTTGTTTTTTTTAGATTTGCTTCTGTGTGTGGAGAAAAACCATATAACCATATAAGAAGCATAAAACCTGAAATACATATTATAACCACAAACATGTTGATTACAGACACAACTTTAAAAAGAACATAGCTGTGGATGGAAAATAGCATTTTCATCCGATGTGTCAGTGGAATATATTTTCTTCTGGAATTAATTATAATAAGTTGCCATTAAATTGAGAAGAAAATTCTCAACAAGGAGAAGGATTGTAGTTCAGTAGTAAAGTTTGTATTCGTGTGTACACGAATACACAAGTGGGCAGGATATCAAGGCCAGGGAGAAATGAAATGAAATGAAATTCTGTTTGATATGTGAAAGCACATATCAAACAGAAGACAAGCCACTGCAGAGAGCTTCCTTTGGCTCTCTTCCAGTCAGAATTCTTGACCCTACTATCAATTGCTCGGCTCTCAATGACTGTATTCCTTGACCAAAAACCCGCAACTATCACTTTAAGTAAAAATACTCTTAAAGAAATGAAAGGGCTATGAAAGGGGACTAATTAAATATGGGTAGCTTTAGTGTATCACTTTAAGAATGGATCCCCCCCCCCCAATCTTTTTAGTTGAGTTTCAAGGCAATTCTAGCTGGGTTAACACAAAAGTAATCCCAGGGATTTTTTTCCCAGGTAAGTGTGTATAGCATGCATGTGCAAAATGTTTCAGAATTGAAATGACCCCATTCAAATGCAAAATGGCTGTATCAATTTTTTTCCCAGAAGTGTTTTGAGGTTAAAATCGCTGTCGCAGGGCCATTCCAGGCTTAAAACAGCTGCTTCAAACTCAACACTGGGTTATTTTGCATTGTTAACTTTATTCTGAGTATATGTTACTGATTTAGATCTAAGTATATCATGTTTCTCTTTATGTTTGTTTTACCCAGCTGAAGTTGAAGAGCATATTGGGAGAAAAGGCGGTCAGAGAGTAATTTATGATGAAAAGAAAGGAACAGTATACAGCTATGCTTATTTCCACTTTGTATTCTTCCTGGCGTCTCTTTACGTGATGATGACTGTTACCCATTGGTTCCAGTAAGTCCCTGGAAACATATGTACAGTTTGATGTTATATTGTGGTCCTCTGGTCCTCTTCCTCCAGTCAGCCCCTTCATAATGGCTCCAAGGGAGTCTAGACTCCTGGAGAAGAATTTGGGAGGACTGCATGGAACCTAATGGGATAGAAATGAAATTACACTTCTGACTGGATTAATATACAAAACACCAAATATAAAATGGCAACTGTGCACATAACAAAACTACAAGGGGACTTGCACTCCACTGCCTCCTTAATGCCTGAGAGAAGAGTCAGGCCATGACAGTTTCCTAAAGGTGAGAAAAGTTGGGGCTTGGTGGAGGGGGAGGGAGATCACTCGAGGTCCCATAAGATGACAAAATCCCAAAGATGCATGCTCTGGGTTTACGTGAGGAGGCAGATATTCTTGCAAGAAGGTTGTCCATCAAGAAACCTACCGTGTTTCCCCAAAAATATGACCTACCCTGAAAAAAGCCCTAGTTAAGCCCATCCACTGTCTGGTTGCATGAGGTGGAGGCCCAGGCGTAAAAATCAAACTAGGGCGGGTGGAGCTGCACCATGCATCCCACACCTATTTACCTTAGGACCGCCACAGCCAGGCCTCCCATGCCTCGACACCTGTCACGCCATTGCCCAGCAGCCTCTCACAGCACAACACACAAGTGGCCGCTTCTTCCTGCTTTAGCTTTGCCCTCACTCGTGGGCAGGATGGTTCATGGCAAAATAGTGGGTGATTTCGCTTGCGAGGTATTTCTAAAGCCTCATCAGGAGAGAAGAGTCGCTTGGGTAGTAGGCTGGGGTTAATACATGAGGTATTGGTACGGGTCGAGCTTGGCATTTCACCTTCCTGCCTTTTGTGAACGTTTGGCTGCACGCAAGGAAAGCAGACGCAGCGGAGACCCTGGCTTGTTTCCCTCCCCCAAACTTTGTCAGAAATGGATCTTTGCCAGGTTCGTTGAACCGATGCCACCGCTTGCGGCAGGACGCCATGAGGCTTGTTGTGCCATTGTGTACGCAAGCAGCTGCACAGGCGTGACGAACCTCGCAGCACTGCCGCTGCTCGCGCACACAACACCATAACAAGTCTTGTGGTGTCCTGCTGCAAACGGTTGCACCGGTGCAACAAACCTCACAAAGGTCCATTTCTGGTAGAATTGGGGAGCGAAAAATAATCCAGGGTCTCTGCTGTTCCTGCTTTCCTTGGGTGCAGCCAAAAGTTCACAAAAGGCAGGAAAGTGAAGAAGCTGCAGCTGAGGCTCCAACCATGCCTGCTTGCTGGCCTCAAGCATGCTAGTGAGTGCCAGCAATGCATTTTGCGGTAGCAGAGACTGAAGCCAAAGCACCATTTTCGACTTCTCTGGGACACAACTGCCTTGAAGGGCAAGAGGGGAAGAATTAAGACATCCCGCCCCCCCAAAATAAGCCCTAGCGCTTATTTCAGCAGTCAAAAGAAATTAAGACCAGATCTTAGTTTCGGGGAAACACAATAGTCTTCTGCCAGGTGATGCTTAGGGTAAAAGAAGCTTCTGAATTAAATCTCACCTTTTACACAAACTATTTGGTGGTTTTAGACCAGTGTTTTTCAACCACTGTGCCGCGGCACACTAGTGTGCCGTGGCATAATGTAAGGTGTGCCGTGGGAAAAACACCTGCCTATCAGCGTTCCCTCTAAGCTGCGCGCGTGAGCGGCCGCGCAGGTAACAAAGAAACACCGCGCACAAGTTTCAAAGTGCAGCGCAGTGTTTTTGAATGTCTTTAAATGTGACTGGAAATATCCCCCTTCCCTCCTTTCTGAACTCTGATTTCTGATTGGTGAAATCAAGGAAAACTCTGCCCGGAGACCGATGACGCTGCAGAAGGGAGAATTCCCATTGGTCCCCCACGTGCCCACTCCATTCCCTACCCAACTGCGCATGCGACACACAGCTGCAAAATGTCAGAAATCTCCCCGTTCTGCCAGGCAGCTGCCAAAGGGAAGGGAGGGTTAGGGCGCTTCTCCCAACAGCCCAGGGCCGGCTCCTCTGCCTTCCTCGGCGGTTGGGAGAGCGCTGCGCCCCTTTCAGTCTCCCTGGGGGCCGCCAGGGTTGCTGCGGCTGGAGACGAGCGCTGCTGGGGAGAAGTCAGCGGGAGGGGGAGGAGAAGGGAAACTTCTGCTCTGGATGCCTTTTCCCTCCTCTCCCCCGGATCTCCCCCCGGCGCGCTCGCCCCGCGGGGGCTGCCTGGCACCGATCAGCTGAGAGGCTGGCAAAGAAGCGGCTCTGGGAGGAAGAAGGCAGGGATGCTGGCTGCCATTCGCTTCCCTTCCTGTTCACCGCCGCCTGCAGCCCACAGCACCCCCTCTAGCTGGAGTGGGGGTGGCTTCAGGCTGTTCCTGCCCTTCCCCTTTTGGCTGCCGCTGCTTTTCTGCAGTGCCCAAGCTGGCCCAGCCCTGACTCGCTTCCCTAAACTCAGGGAGACCCTCTGCAGTCCCTCTCGTCTGGCCGGGATGCCAGCGAGAGTGTGTTGGGCTGAAGGAAGGAGGGATACTCTCTCTCTCTCTCTCTCTGTCTCTCTCCCTCCCTCCCTCCCTCCCTCTCTCTCTCTCTCTCTAGAAACATATATCATGTTTGCAATAATTTACCTTCTTTTCTAAATAGGCACAGTTCCCTTACCGGAACCATCGCTCACTCAAACCCACATACACACACGCACACATACACACTCATGCACAAAACCATTTTTCTCCATTCCAATTCAGATCCTATAAATCAATTGCTCTGTGAAACATCTATGAAAAAAATTCAGGTGCTCAGACATGAAAATGTGCCGCTCAAACACTATACTTTTCTGCTCACACTGAAAAAAAATTAGAGGGAACATTGCTGCCTATAGTCAATATAGGCACAGAGTTAAATTTTTTTAACATTTTCTAATGGTGGTGTGCCTCGTGATTTTTTTCATGAAAAAAGTGTGCCTTTGCACAAAAAAGGTTGAAAAACACTGTTTTAGACAACTCATTATTCCTTCAGCATAAGCCTCATTCCCTGTAATATCAGGTAAATAATTCTGGCCAGTTATATAAAGATTACTGAGATGATGCAATTAGATACTTTAAATGCCGAAATCCATCTTTCTGTTTCTGGAAACAGGATATATCAAATAGAAGTTTCAAAAGTAAATGTTTTAGATTTAATTGTTGCACTGCAAATTAACAATAATGAATGATGGCTGGCATTTACAGAACTGTAATCTGAAATGGTTTAATAAAATCACATTTCTTATCACACAAGACATGTAATAAAATTAAATTCATGATGCCTGGCCTGCACAAATTGGTTGAAAGCAGAATCCTATGCAGGTGTTATCTTATCTGGGAGAAAGTAGTAATAAATGTGTTTGAATGTACACACATTTCTTAGTTAGAGTGAGGAAACAGTTTCCAGGGACAATCAGTACAGTTTCTTTAGAATAAGTCCTCCTAGAATTGGACCATCATCCTTCTCGAATTGATTTGTGTGACAGCAAATTAGGTAACCTCCACTTCCTTTCATTGTAGTTACGAAAATGCTGCAATTGAAAAATTCTTCGTTGGAACCTGGTCCATTTTCTGGATTAAAATGGCTTCTTGCTGGGTGTGTGTCCTTCTCTACCTATGGACACTCCTAGCACCTCTCTGCTGCCCAACCAGAGGATTCTACGTTTGAAACTGCTTCTGTTATAACTCCATTGATTTAATAAATCACAAAGTTATCTGTATAATCATTTTCCTAACGTTGATGGTTAGGACAGTGTTTCTCTCATGGAACACTTACATTTTGAGACAGTTTTTTTAAAAATATTTTTATTATTATTATCAGAATTTCAAGGACACTGAAAAAAACATAACTTAGTTCAATATGGCAAATCAGCTGGATCTTAAATATATGCGCATATGTGTTTGGTATTCTATAATAAGCAATACACAACCCTTTTATTTAGATTTATGAAAAAGAGTTTAACACTTCACTAGATGAAATGTCACATTTGGTGGGAAGAGTATGAGGTCAGGAAGGTTTTTATTCTGTAATAGATCTCATAGTAAATTATTACAAATCTGGATTGTGAATGAGAAAGATTTGTGGGTATAAAAATATTTATTTATATTAATGAAAAGCACCTTTTATGAATTAGTTGGGTGACAAAACATGGAACCTGAAAATTTGACTGGGATGTGCAACACTGTAAATGTTGGTGCAATTAATTAACTGTTATGAGCCACTGTGGGGAGTATATGCATTTATCAAAGTATTCAGTTATGAATAGTGGACAACAAAATAAGAATTCTATCTTATCAAAGAATATTTTTAATAGGCCTGTGAATTTTTTTTCTTTTATCTTTCCTGCATCTCTTCCGTTTCATCCTTAAATGCCATATATTTCAATGCACTCATATTTAAATTCAGTAGTAGATAAATTAGGAAAAAGCAGTTGAATTCAAAGTAATTTTATTATCATAGCTTGAACTGTATTTTCAGTGGTAATAAAGATTTTTCATTTCCAATTCCTAATTTGGCATAAGAGTTTTTTTCCCATGCCTATCAAGTTTCATTTGGAGATTCCAGTCCAAACATGCTTCTTAATCAGGAAGCAAGAACCGTGAAATACACCAGAACTAGGTTCAGATTAAACATATTTAGGATTACACTGCAATCGTAAATTTAAAAATTAGCTTACGAAGAAACAGGCATTACTACTTTCTTTTGATTTATCTGTGGAAGCTCAATTCCCATGTGCTGGAAAAGTTAGACTAGAATTAGTAGGCTGATGCTGTCTTGCTTTATTTTTTTGTGAATTACATTAATTACAACAGCTGCTTCCATTTAATATTTCTGATAAGTGGAAAACCAACCACGATGATAACGAAGTGCCTGTTTTCAACGCTAAGCAGATTAATGAAGTTGCAATATTTTAACATCAGAAACTAATAATTTGTGTTACTATTTTTATTTACTGCATTTTCATGTTGGGATAGTTCTTCATATGCAATTCTTTTTTAATTTTTTTAAAACTTTTGATACAGTGTTGACCTTTTGTAAATATCCAGGGATATGTATATGTTACAGTTTTTACTTGCATGCAATGTAAGTCTGTATTGGGGGAAGTTAATGGTTGAGACTTTGAGATGAATCCATAGTACAAGTCAAGCAACTGGTGTTTTTAAAGTGTTTTGTTGGAGTTTTCAAGAATAATTTCATATTCAAAAATATTATAGCTGTAATTCCTTGATCAATAAACTTGAGTTTGTTAAAAATTTCAATTATTGGTATGTCATATTTTCATGGTTGCGTTCATTTATTTATATCTTTTAGTCCAATTACCATATTTTTCATAGTATAAGACACTCACACCCCACTCTAAAAGTGGGTGAAAATTTCAGTGCATTTTATACACACAATACGGGCCCATTTTTTGGCTCCCAAATCCTCTACACATTGCATTTTTACCCTCCCCGACCCCCAGAAGCACGCTGCAGTGCTCCACACAGCCCAATTTTGGACTCCTGAGCCTTCCATGTGCCGTGTTTTCGCCCTCCCCGGCCCCCAGAGGTGCTCAGCGGGTCAAAAATGGGCATGTTATTGCCAAAAACTGGGTGCATGGAGGGTTCGGGAGTCCAAACATGGGCCTGTTTATGGCCTGCAAAATGCTTCTGAAGGTGCGGGAGGGCAAAAACTGGACGGATCCTCTAAATCTGTGTCTTATAGTCCTGAGCATCTTCTATTCCGAAAAATACAGTATCCCTTGGTAGCTTTTTTAGAAAAAAAATGGATAATTTTAATCGAACAGTTCCCACTACAGGACCAAATATTTCACTGGGAAAGGTATGCGTATTCTCATTTTGCAGCATACCTTTTCCATTGTATATTTAGACTTCTGAATCTTTTTCAACCTTTGAGATCTTTAATCATAAGTAATGAATAATATATGCATATCTAAATAAAGTCTGCAAGATTTTTATTCGTATGATGGCGATTGATATAACAAAGGTACTATATCTTCATTGAACTGCACTAATTGATTCCTGTCGAATATAGGTAGACCTCATTTAGCAACTGCCTCACTTAGTGACTGTTCAGTTATGACAATAATAAAATAACTTTGCAACAAGTCCTTGTATTTTCAATTTTCACAGATCTGTAAAGCAAAGGAAAACTGAAGTAGGATCGTAATTGCTGCCACAGCTGCGAGGCTTCCAGAAGAGGTATGGCAAACTGAAGATGTCTCTGAGCAAACAGAACTAATAACTGACAAAAATCAAGGTATCTGCAATGCAGCTCATGTAACAGCCGTGTTACATGGGCCACCCAAGGAGCCCCTAACTAGCTTCTGAATACTCTTAAAGGGTAGTCCCATGTAGAGAGTGTTGCAAATACGAGATGACCGGGTTATAAGTGACAGAACACAGTGAAGCAAACCATCAAACTATAGAATATTAAAAAAAACAAATAGCTAAAATCATAAATTACAAACAATACAGTGGTGGGTTTTGGATCCCGTTGCAATTGGCATGGTGCAACAGGGCCGGGCATCCACCATATAAATGTGCACAGCACATGCATGCGTACTTACTGCCTGCAATGCTCCAGCTGCTCAGCGGAGCATCACGCAGGCGCCGTATGCTCCATGCGCGTGTGTGGAAGCCCCAAACAGCTCAAATACCAGTAAGAGCAGATGGGCCCTCCGGAGCACGGTACCTGGTGCTCCTAGCAGGCACCGGTACTCTCTTATCGGGGCGTACCGCCTGCAACCCACCACTGGAACAATAACAGGAAAGCTATTGAGTTTGTGCTTTACGACACAGTCTTTTTACTTGAAAGTGTTAAGTCATCTAATGCAGGCTTTCCCTGCTGAGTGCTTACTTGTATGATACAATTTGCTCTGGAGAGAACTCTCCAACAGCTTGTTTTGTGGTTGCTAAGTAGAAGGCTCTCCTGGTTATATTTAAACTGAATCACAGAACTGTAATGTTAAGAAAAATATAGGGGAGTTTCTTCAGTATGTAATAAATTACAAGTTTCTAAAAATAAAAGCACTTTATTGTTACAGTGGTTCTTGCTAAACCTCTACATCTAAATAGAACATGGTGTCTAAATAGTAGTGGAAACCTCTCTTTAGTTCTTTTGATCATGAAAAACTTTGAATGTTAAAAACGATCTGAAACATCGTGTTTTCAAAATACCAGAATCTCTGCTAAAACCAGTATGGTGCTTAGAGTGATAAGAGTTATGCCAGTAAACTCTAGAATTCTGAATGCATAAGAATTATTTTATCTTTAATTAGCGTATTTTAGGAGTATAAGACATACTTTTCCACCCCAAAAGAGGGTGAAAATCTGGGTGTGTCTTATCCACTGAATACAGCATTTTTTGCCTCCTGAAACCTCATTCCAGGCATCCCATTATTAGCAAAAGTGGAGGCGCAGAGGGTTTGGGAGGCCAGTAGAATTAAGGGGACTGGGGAGGGCAAAAAAAAGTGAAAAAGGACCCATTTTTTACAAAAACAGTGTTTTTGCCCTCCCCAGCCCACAGGAGCACTCTACCAACTTCTCAAACCTTCTGCACACCCTGTTTTTGCGAAAAACAGGCCCATTTTTCACCTCCATCCCCACCCCCGAGCTTGTTTTTGAAGCAAGATGACAAATTCAGTAATGGTTCATAGATTTTTCTGGGTCGCTCATTAGCCCAGTAAAATATATATATATTATTTTTTATGGCTGGTTGCACAGCCAGCCAGGTTTTTAGAATGGATGTAGCATTTTAATCCACCTTTCAAGTTCTTCCCCAGGATGTGGGATAGGCAGATGTTGTTTGATGGTATTAAAGGTATTGTTGCAGAATGCGAGCTGTTCCAAGTAAAGAATTTCTCTGCTGCCTACAGATACTGCAACGTCTTTCTGTTCAATAGTTTATGAGTTTGCGTTGTTAGTGCAGCAGGTGTTATCTGTTGAATTTCTGAAGTCGCAGAGGCTTTTTAGCTTTTTCCTATTTTTATTACTTTGTCTATTTTGTAGCACCATCAGCTCTTGCTTGCAGGCAATTGGTATTAACATGCAGATATTCCAATGCAACATTGTTACTACTTTGTCGTGCCATTGTTTGTCTGTGCAATCTTCTTGAAGCAGCTAACTAGATGGTCAATTGTTTCTTCAAATTATTAACATTTCAGAAACAGAAGGCAGATGAACAAAGGCATCTGCTACTGTAGGTGTGTGACCCGACAAATGAGCGCACGACAAAAGCGCGCTGATGAAACCGCGTCGCGAAAACCGCGATGTCATCAACGCGCCCACAACAGCGCGCCAACAACAGCGCGCCGACAACAGCGCGCCAACAGAAACGCGATTTAAGTTAAGGTAAGGGTTAGGTTCAGGGTTAGTTTTAGGGTTAGGTTCAGGGTTAGGTTTAGGGTTAGTTTTAGGGTTAGGTTAGGGTTAGGTTCAGGGTTAGGGTTAGGGTTAGGTTTAGAGCATGCTTCTGTTGGCGCGCTGTTGTCGGTGCGCTTCTGCGCTCATTCATTGGCGCGATTTAGAGCTCACGGTTTTGTTGCCGCGGTTTTGTTGCCGCGGTTTTGTCGAGCGCGCATTTGTCAGGGAACCCTGTAGGTGACCTGAGTCACTTAGTGTCTAAGCCATCACTGTCAATTAAAGGGAGAGAAACTAATAAACCAACCATTAATTTAGAAGTATAATGTGAATCAGATTATATAACAAGTTTAGGGTATTTATCACAGACTTAAGTGTGGTCCATGAACAAAAATAAATTGAGTTTCCTAAAGATAGAGAAAGTGGAAATTTACTTTTATAATTTTCATCCAAGAGAAAGCCTACATCAGAGGTGTCAAACTCGATTTCATTGAGGGCCGCATCAGGGTTGCGTTTGACCATGGGGAGGGGTCGGGGTGAGCATGGCCAGCTCGATGTCACTTGTGTTGAGGGCGCCTGGTGGCCCAAGCGCTCTGCCAGCAAAAACGGGCTCCCGAGCTCTGTTTTTGGCTGCCATGGCCTCCTGCAACCCTCTCTCAGCAAAAATAGAGCTTGGGAGCGCTGCCCACAGCCTTGAGTTTGACACCCCTGGCCTACATTATATGAGCCATGGGTCTATCATTAAGGTAAGAAATTTAACCAAAATTGATAAAAAGTGCAACAGTTTGTATGAAATGTCCTGATGTAAAACTGGATTCAGTTTAATGTAAATTGGGAAGCCTAAGCTGATTGTTGCCACCTAGTGGGAAGTTAAACTACATGATCTGCAGTTCCTCTCCTTATAAAGTTGGAGAAAAGAAGATAAGATTATATTACAATACATATTATAATTTTTATAAGTTTTTTTTAAATAAAACCCAGGTTAAAGAGTTAATCACTTCTGCCCTATCTGGCTGTACTCCTATAACCCTCTGAGCTAAAAGACTGTTGACTGGTATGCTACTGAATGAACCTAGACTAGGGGTCTCCAGCCTTGGCAACTTTAACAATTCCCAGAATTCCTTAGCCAGCAAAGCTGTCTTGGAGAATTGAAGTCCACAAGTATTAAAACCGCCACAGTTGGAGACCCCTGACCTAGACAATTAATTTGCTAAACTTGATCAGAAGGTAGCATATTGTGCAAACCTCAGAACAGGGATAAAATTCAGCAGATTCTGACAGGTTCTGGAGAACCAGTATTGATTTGGTTTGATTTGATTTTTGATTTTTATTGTATTTCTATGCCGCCCTATTCCCAGAGGGACTCAGGGCGGCTCACAAACCAAGTAAGGAGGGGGATACAAACAGGAAGAAAGACAACAGACAAACAACAACAACAATTTAAAAACAATCAACAGCCACACAATTCGAGCGGGGACGGGAACTCATCAGCCCCAGGCCTGTCGGAACAGCCAGGTTTTAAGGGCTTTGCAGAAAGCCTGAAGGGTGGTGAGGGTCCGAATCTCCACGGGGAGCTCGTTCCAGAGGGCCGGAGCAGCCACAGAGAAGGACCTCCTCTGGGTGGTAGCCAATCGGCATTGGCCGGTGGATGGAATTCGGAGGAGGCCTAGTCTGTGGGATCTAATCGGTCTGTTGGAGGTAATTGGCAGCAGGCGGTCTCTCAGTAGCGGACATTTTGAGTAGTTTGGAGAACCGCCCAATACCATCTCTGGCTGGTCCCAGAGTGGGGTGGGAATGGAGATTTTGCTGTATCCTTCCCCTGCCATGCCCACCAAGCCACACCCACAGAACTAGTAGTAAAAAAAATTGAATTTCACCACTGCCTCAGAAACAAATGGAAGCTCAAAGGTTAGAATACCTCCCATGAAAATAGTAACAGTTTTACTAATAGAGGGGGAGGAAAGTAAGAAAAAGCCAAATACCATATTCTTCCTGGTGACTGTCTTTGTGCAAAGAATTTGCAACAGGATGAAATGACGTGAAAGCCACATCATTTCAATGTTTGAGATTCATGGTTTTTATTGGGTTTTTCCTTCAGTGCGTGGATTTCTTTCATTTATTAAATACTTTGTAAATTCAACTGACCTTGGGCTGTAGTTGAGTTTTCTACCCTTTTTTTGTGATCTTTTAAGAAACCAAACCAAGTTCTTTCAACTGCTTCCCAAGCAAATTGCTGTTCATGATAAATTTTTCATACATGGCAATATAGGAACCCTCAACATAAATAAAGTAAATATCTATGTCACATGAAAAGATTTGATGGGAGATCTTTGCAGCAGTATGTGTCTTTCAGAAGGTAAAAAGAAACACAATGAATTCAAAAAGAAGTTCCAATCAAACCAAGCTTTTTTTTAAAATTTTTTGAGTCTTTTCTTCTGCTCAACAGCAGCACAGGAATATATTTGCTTATACTGATTTAAAATCTAGTTCTTTAAATTGATAAAAAAATTGATCACTTACCAATCAAATCTACAAAGAGTTAGCTCTCCCTCATCTAGTTGGTGCCTATTATGCTTATTATCAGCTGAGGTGGCACAGTGGTTAGAGTGCAGTATGGCAGCCTACTTCAGCTGACTGCTAGCTGAAGTTCGGCAGTTCAAATCTCACTGGCTCAAGGTTGACTCAGCCTTCCGTCCAGGGGTGAAATGCTACTGGCTCAGACTGGTTCGTCCCAACCAGTACTAATAAAATGCTGCTGCTTCAGGAAAATTGGTATTTCTAACAATCAGCTGTGATGCACGATTTGTATTAGCAAGAATTGTAAAATTCCCTGCTTTCTAGCTAGTCTAAATCGCATGGCACAGCGGATTTTCCCACCCCCTTGCTGTTTTATTTACCTTTGCAGACTCAGAAGGCTTCAAAATGTTCCTTTTTTAGTACTGTGCAGGCGCACCTCAGGCGCACGCTCAGTAGCAGAGTCCGAACCGGTAGCAGACTTCAGAGGATTTCACCGCTGCTTCCATCCATATGAGGTGGGTAAAATGAGGACCCAGATTGTTGGGGACAATATGCTGACTCTGCAAACCCCTTAGATGGTGCTATAAAAGCACTATGAAGAGGTATATAAGTCTGCTATTGCTATTGCTATTAGAAATGTTGGAATGGCTACTCAAAGAATTCCAAATCAGAATTCTGAAAGCTCAACCAACACTTACCTGGCTTAGGCTTCTTTTAATGTGGAAAACCGATTCCCCCCACCAGTGGTGGGATTCAAATAATTTAACAACCCGTTGTCTGCCCTAATGACCAACTGGGTAAGTGTGGCTTGGTGGTCATGTGACTGGGTGGGCGTGGCCAACTCAACATCACTTATGTCGATGGGTGCTTCATCTTAGCTGTTAGAATGTAACAAGGGCTAACCAAAGAGGCAGTTTCTGTAAGCAGAGCAATAAAGATTAGCCTAGAAAGAACACCAGAATGTTTCCTTCCTGCCTTCCTTACAGGATTAGCCCTGTAAAGTGGAAAAAAACAAAACGAGATTTCTTCCGACAACCAGTTCTCCGAACTGCTTAGAAAGTTAACAACCGGTTCTCCCGAATAGGTGCGAACTGGCTGAATCACACCACTGCCCCCCACCCTACATTGTAGGACATCTCAGCAGCTAGGTCATCCTATTTGAAACAATAAACTTCATCCACCATGAATGCAATTGTGATGTTTCTTTGTAATCCTGTCCTTGCTTAAGTGGATGGGAGATTCAAATGCAGGCAATTGGAGCTGTGAAATCAGGGGGATAAAATGATACACAAACAACAGCCCACGTTTCCCTGCTTCATTGAGATTAACATGCAAGATCTATCGTTTAATATCTTTTCCAGCTGTTAATGCAAAGCTTGCAATAATCCAGAAAGGAGTGTGTGGGGCATGCGTGTGTATTCATAAACACATACACACAGGTGTCTGTTGAAATATATATAAACACCCTCCAATGCACGCACACGTACAGTATATAAACACTCCAACAGATACCCTTGTGTGTCTCGCCATGTGCTGTGCAGGGGGAGCGGGGGGGAGGAGGCCATTCTTAAACCATTGAATGAATGCCTCTGCTTAGCAGCTATTTCAGCACTCAGCAAGTTGGCTGACTTCATGTGAAAGGAAACCTTGGCTACTTTTCACGTCTTTGAAACCAGCGGGGACCAGAAGAAGCTCAGCATGGAAGCAGGGACTGGAGAAAAGATAAAGGGATGGGGGAGAAAGCAGAGGCATTGATGTTTCAGCCCCAGGACAGCCCAGTGAACAGTAGATCACTTGCAAGCTAAATGTTTAACTGAAGAACAGTAGGTGGAAACTGCAGGGGCACTTAATTCTTGCCTTCAGCCCCCTCTTTTAAAGCAGAAGCAATGAAGTCTTCCTTATCCTTTCAGATAGCTAGTTGCTACAATCCCAGCGTCCTTGAACAGGGTTACAACCCCCTGCTCTTGGGTCCGTGTGACCAATGGTGGGCACAACATCTGTTTTGTATGCACAGCTGCCAAACAGTTGATGATATGCTCATTATTTGCTACATGCTTGCGTGGGGAAGCTTCCTATGTGCATCTCCTAAATGTGTGCATTAAAAGCTGTTACTTTTTTTGCTTTGGTATATTTTTCTCTCATACTGGGAGCTAATTAATTAACTCAATCTATGCCACAGAGCTTAATAAATGAAAATAGGTCTTTATAATCTGTTGCAAGAGTGCTAGTTTCTGATTTCTGTCTTCTCCAGTAAATGTGACAGCACAATGCAATTAAGGCACCTCCAATGAACATAACCTGTTGTGCTTATTTCAGCAAACTACATTTAAAGAATCTCTGGATTATTACAAAATGTGAATTAAACTCACAGGTTATTTACAAATGGTTATTCTGGCAGGAAGAACTTTAGAGAAGAGAAGTGATAGTAGGAATGAAGTTAGTGATACATTTGCATGGTCAGTGTGGGTCTGAATTGCTGTAGAGCAGTGTTTCAATTTTAGCCATTTTAAGATGTGTGGACTTCAATTCTCCAGCCAGCATTGGCAAAGATTGAGAAAGACACTGTGGAGGCAGAATTGCCCAGAAGTTATTATCCCAAGAAAATACATTAAGAATTTTATCTAATATTCCATCTCAAAGTTTAAGTTTCTTTTTTAACAACAGAAATAAAATCCATGAACAGAGAGGTAGAATCCATTAACAGAAGGGTAGAATTACAATGTTATAATGCCCTGGTACTAACTAAGGCTACACTTGGAATATTGCATCTAATTTTAGCCACCACAATGTAAAAAAGATGTTGAGACTCTAGAAAGAGTGCAGAAAAGAGCAACAAAGATGATTTGGGGACTGGAAGCTGAAACATATAAAGAACAGTTGCTGGAACTGGGTTTGTCTAGTTGAATGAAAAGAAGGACTAGGGATGACATGATAGCAGTGTCCCAATATCTCAGGGGTTTTCACAAAGAAGAAGTTAAGCTATTCTCCAAAGCACCTGAGGGTAGGACAAGAAGCAATGGGGGAAACTAATCAAGGAGAGAAGCAACTTAGAACCAAGGAGAAATTTTCTGACAGTTAGAACAATTAATCTGTGGGACAACTTGCTTCCCAAAGTTGTGATTAGCTCCAACACTGAAAGTTTTTTAAGAAGTGATTGGACAATCATTTGTCTGAAATGGTATAGGGCTTCCTGCCTGAACAGGGGGTTGGATTAGGAAGACCTCCAAGGTCCCTTCCAACTCTGCTAGTCTATTCTATTCTATCCTGTCCTGCCCTATTTTCTATTCTATTCTATTCTGTTCTATTCTAATAACTACAATGTTGGAGCATTATTTCAGAGGCATTTTAAGTGTGTCAACCTCATTAGGCAGATGAGACCGAAACATAAACTCCACAGAAATACTATAATAATGGGAACTTGCAAATCTGATTTTGCTATACCTCCTCCTTCTTGTAGTTCAATGAATTAGGGAGGAATCAGCCTGAAGCACATCCAAATGTTATCTCACTATTCTGGACTTTAAAATGCTTCAGCTCATTAACATACCACAGGAATACAGAATAACAGAGTTATTATTAGGTCATCTTTTACTGAGGGGTTTTGGCTCATTGCCAGCAGGACACAGAAACTGTTCTCTGATCTGCTTTGCAACTTTGATGTTGGATATTCCTCGTTGTGGCTCCTATTGGAGATGGGTTCAGAGATGCTATCTTCATTCTGGGGCAGTGCACAAATACAGAGGCTCCATGATGCCGACAAAGACCAAAAAGCAGCCATCTTGAACCTGTTTTGTGGCTCCAAGGATGCCCATTGCAGAGATGTTGCCCAACTTGGCTATTTCTTCTGTTCAGCTCAACTCTGCTTACTCTACTGCAGTCATAGCCTTTTTACAGCTCCCATGTCAAAAGTGGAGAGGACTGAAAAACCAGAGGCTACAACTTAGCTTAGACACTGAAGACTATCCAATGATGTAGCAAAATCCCAGGAAAGGGCGAGAAGGAACATCTTGTTTTTGGTCCTTTTGTTCTATTTTAAGAATGGAAACAGGAAGCCACCAGGAGGCAAGTATCTTTAACTTTTAATCTCTAGAAATATTGATATGATTTTGGATCATTTTGGGGTGCTAAGAGACAGAATTAACTTCAACCCCACTTTTCATTTCGATGTTTTCACAAAAATTGAAGCAGTTTTTGTATTACTGAAATGTGGCTTTTTTTACACAAATTTGAAGTGCAACAATGGAATTCTGGGAGAAGCACACACCCACCAATACAAAAGAAATGCACAACTGTTTCTAAGCCAAGGGCAGACCCACATCTAGAGGCCACAAATCTAAAAAACAGATTATGGCAAGAAAATGTATTTAGTTTCAGTTTTGTTCATATTTCATTTCAGATCATCAGCAAAACCTGCCTCCAATAGACACATAGAGATAAATTATATTTACACACCATTCAAGAGAGACAATGCTGCTCAGATTCCCATTTAGTGAGATAGGAGGCTATAAAAATTTGCTAAATAAACAATTTTAAAAACTGGCAGAAGCTAGCAGCAAACCCCATATTCACCTGCATTGACAATGCCACCAAATTGGGGTTGGACGACATCTTGCTCTTCCATCTTCTTCTGATTATTTGCCATTTGGATGGGACTTTAAAGAAGTCTTTAAAAGAAATCCTACCATCCTCCCTTCTTGTACATGCTTTTATGACTAATCAAAACCATTGTAAATACTATAATTGAAGAGAAACATAAGAATTGGAGTGATTTATTACTGGGAGTGTCAGATTACTGAAAAAATGGTTTTACAGGGTGATTTCTATGGGAAATTAATCCACTAGGCCCTTGTGTGAGATTTAAATTAATTATTGCATTTAGTTATGTGTTGTGGCCCAGCAGGAGCCGTTGGAGCTGCCAACAGACTCCAATAGCGAGGGACCCTATGAGTCGGCTCTGGAAGATGTGGAGGACCTTGGACAGGGTTCAAACTCCGAGCAGGGACCAGAGAGGCTGGTTGGCCACCAGGAGGCACCTGAGGCATGGAGCAGCGGTGAAAGCCAAAGGGACTGTGTTCCTGACTTCAGGCCCTGGAGCAGTGGTGAAGACGTCAGGCCCTTGAGCAGTGAGGAGATGCAGAGGGAATTGGTCCTGGTCGCCCAGCAGAGATGGGCGGATAAGCGCCAGCAGCAATTACGGACAAAGGAGATAATTGGACCTGCGTGGTTGTGATTAGGCTCCTCCCAAGAGAGTATATAAGAAGAGACTTTGGGAGGAGGCTTTTTGCAGGACTCAACTATCATACTAAAGCTGGAGAAGCTCTGGTGTGTATTTCTTATCTGTGGAAGTCTGGGTTGCTGCCAAAGTCTTGTCAGTGTGTTAATTTACTGTGAATAAATTGTCTAGCAGTAATCTTGTGTTGGCGTGACTCATGTACGGATGGGGGTCAGAACAGTTATGGATATGAATCAATATATAAATTAGCAAGCAAAATTTGTGTCTTATAAATATCAAATCTTTATATACACAGCCTCTGATTCCAGATGCTTTGTGTAACACATTATTAGTCTTTGTCTGTTATTGCCTACAAAATCATACTGGAAATTAAATCTTGAATTTAATTGAAAATTAAATGAAAACTGAAAGTTAAATGAAAACCAAAAGAAACCCTAATCTACTTTATCTTTTTATTTATCAAACATAGCAAATGAACAGGGCATTTATACACACACAACTGTATAAGAATTAAAAATGTACTGCAGTGTTAGTCAACATAATATCTTGCATTCTTGATTCTTCTTAAATACCTCCATCACCATACTTCTGAGCTTGAAATTCTTGGAAATCTTCTGGGATTGTATCTGAAATCAAGAAAGGAGATAGAATCACTGCCCACTGTAGTTATGGAACTGGTGGGGTTTTTTGTTTATTTTTAAATTGCAGGTTATGAAATGGTAGAGATAGCTATAAAACATTTAAAAAATTATATCACTAATCAAATATGAATGTAAACATGTCATTTCTTGTCTTCCGAACTATAATTCTGCTAAAAAGAGACAGCAAGCTTCAATTGGAAGCAGTGAAACTTTCCCCAAGGCTACATTGATGATTTCACAGATTAGAATAGTCAAAACCTTCCTGTACTTATTCTATGATCCCACTGAAAATTAGGAGCAGAGATGCACCTCTAATTAAATACTAATTTGAAAAAGAATTAAATCAACTGAATAATACTTCTTTGCATTTATATCCTGCCTTTTGCTTTTCTCTGAGCAGTTAAGCTTTCCCTTAATTTTATCCTCCAGTTTATTTGACCTGGGAAAATGATTGACCCAAAGTTACTTGATCATCCACAATAGTCAACTAAGACTTGAACTTTGGTTTTCCTGGTCCTTGTTCAGTACCTGAATCACTCTGGTTCACCAGTGACAATGTGGTGAATGACAGACTTAATCTAAGCCTCCAGTACATCATTTAGTGCAGAGGTGGGTTCCTACCGGTTCGGCCCGGTTCAGCCAAACCAGTAGTGGAATGGTAGCCTGGGTCACTGGAAACGCCAGCGACCCAGGCCTGCCATGCCCCCAAACTGGTTTCCCGGTTGCTACCACCACCATCTTGTTTTTGAGTTCTGCACATGCACCGAACAATTTTAATTGAACTGCGCATCCAGCACGCACGTGCAAAGCCCTCGTATGAGCAAACCGGCAGTAAAGCCAGCCAGAGCCCACCCCTGATTTAGTGGCTATTTTAGCGTCCACACTATATGCTCACTTCTAGGAAAGGCCAATGAGAAACACAGTTGGCAGAGATTGTGCTTTGAATCTATATGGAAAGCTTTGAACCAATAATGACCCATCTGCCTTTCTCTTTCCAAAGAAAGAAAGACACTGTTGCTTGGCCTGTTTGCTGCCAAAGAATCCTAACTTTGGAGCTGAGGAGTTATGCAATATTGCTATGCAACTGCAAGATTGATCTGCTGTTTCAGGACTGGAAAAGTGTCTTTTTTTTAAAGATTATTTTAATTAAAATAAATAAAGCATCATTTTTTAAAAAATAAGGAAAACTGCTGGAACTCACAATGGCACCATATGCATTTTTACAAATGAAAACAGTGGGTAGGTGTAGTTGAGTGTTCGTGTAAAAGGGTGACTAAAGATGTAGTTATTTGTGTAACCACACTAAAGGAGTTAGCCTTTATTCAGTTGGTTTTTGATTATGTAAGAAAATGGATGGAAGAAAAATACTACCGTTACAACGATATTTCAGATTGGACCAAATAATATTTTCCTGAGAGAAACAGAAAACACCAAGTCTTCCTCCACGCATGGTTGTGTCTATGGTTACTCCAGAATCTGCTACCAGTTCAGATCCTTCATAAAATCTTGCCCTTTTGAAATAGAAACAAAATTAAGTTTAAAATGTTAGTGACTTCATTCTCTGTGCAGCGTCATTATATCAATGGCACTTAAACTTATATACCACTCCATAATGCTTTATAGCACTCTCTGAGTGGTTTACAAATATCAGTGTATTGCCCCCAATAATCTGGATCCTCATTTTACCAACTTTATTCGTTATGCTCAATGAAGCTTAACACACAGGACATTATATCTAAAATTTAATGTATTAATTTTTTTGTTATTATATCTATCAGAGGGTTATAAATCAAGCACACTTCAAATTGAATATCAGCTTGATCCAAAAAAAATTAGTTTAATCCCTTCAATTTTGTAATTTGCTTCAAAATATTGAATTGATTCAGCATAATCAATTTAAGCTAAAGAGAGATTTTCTGACCCTCAGAATGAGAGAAATTCACTTGTTAAATCAACATTCTTTCTAGATGGGCTCTTTACATAAAACAGAAAAAAATAAGATATGGTATATAGGTTAGATGAGATGATTAGACAGGATAGATTATAGAAAGAAGTGAGTCATGATGTAACTTTAAAGAAAGAGGTAAATTTATAAGTGTACACGTAACTGCTGAAAAGAAGAATCGAAGTCATCTCTTTGTATCTTCTTTCTTTTCTATTTTTCTTTCTTTTGTTGAACGTTAAAGGTTTCTCTTTCATTTTTTTCCTCCCATACTTTATATTAGTTTGTTTTTTTTACCTCTGCTTTAAAAACTTTTAATAAAACAACAACAAAAAACTAAAATATTGAATTGATTGAAATCTTTCAAACTTTGAAGATTAGATTTGATTAAAGTGTATGCAGGCATGTGCAAAAGGTCCCCTCACCTACCAGTTTAGTACTACGAAGACATATATTCAATTCAGCAAATCTAACCCAGCTGTTGGTATGTGTACATGTGTATGGGTACTAATACTAATGGGTAGTAATACATGGGTACTAATTTGTGGATGGGTACCGTATATACTCGAGTATAGGCCGAGTTTTTCAGCCCACTTTTTGGGCTGAAAAAAGCTGCCTCGGCTTATACTCGAGTCAGTGAAAAATTTGCCCAAATGGAGGAGAAAAAGGGGCGCCCCTTTTTCTCCTCCATTTCGGGACCCAGTGGAAGTTCTCTGCGCGAGGTGAAATGGCCGGCAGCAGCCTCACTCTCCTGCCGTGGCTTCCGTTTCAGTCGCGCAGAGAACTTCCACTCGCTTCCCGGGCTTGTGTTCTGATGAGGGGGAAAGAGAGGACTTTCCTTACGCCCGCATCAGAGCTGGACGTAAGGACTTTACCCCATTGATGAGGCGGGCGGCGCGGATTGTAGCAAGGACGGCCGCCGATCGCAGCCTGGCTGCGCTGGCGGGGACGGGCGGGGCGGGGTGGGATGAGACTCCCCACTCGCCAAGATGGTAGGACTCCAAGTCCCATCCCCTCCACCCGTCCCCACCAGCGCAGCCCCTGCCGCATCAGCCGGAATCTAATTTCCCCCTCATCAGAGCTCGGCGCGGATTGTAGCAAGGACGGCCACCAATCGCAGCCCGATTGCGCCAGGGGGTTCCGCTGGTTGAAAGAAAGTCCTTCTTTGCACCAAGCGCTTTTCCCTCCCAACTAATTATAACTAATTATATTAATTAGATAGATCAGTGTTTCTCCACCTTGAAGACTTGAAAATATGTGGACTTCAACTCCCAGAATTCTGGGAGTTGAAGTCCACACACTTTCAAGTCTCCAAGGTGGAGAAACACTGAGATAGATGATCCACGGTGTTTATTTTTGGAAAAAAGCGCCTCCTGCTCTGGACTGCCGGGAACGCGATCGCGTCTCTCTCTCTCTCTCTTCCCCCCACCCCCGGCTTTTCCCACCCGGGAATGTTCTGGCGGGCTAGGCGGAGGGTGCGTGTGCGTGCATGTGTGTCAAGGGTGGGGAGGCTAAGAGGGCGAGGTGAGATCCTGGCGGGGACCGCATTTCACCCGCCGAGCTTCCTTTTCCCCCGTCTTTTCCTCCGCTCGCCGACTTCCTTTCTCCCGTGGCTGACAGGTGGGTGGGTTTCCCTCCTCCTCCTCCCTGCTGGACGTGGATCTGCGGCGTGGGTGGCCGTCCTTGTTGCCCGCCGGCAGCAGGTCGCGGCAAAGAGAGGGAGAGGGAGAGAGAGAGAAATGCCGCCGCTCCCCGGCTCGCCTCTTTTTCCCGGGATCGCCGTGATGCTTTGAGTTTTCCTTCTGCGGAGGTGGGGTGGAAAGAAGAAGAAGTGGGGCCCTTCCCCGCTTCTTCTCGGACTACCTAAGCGTTGGGTGCGCTGTCCCCATCTGGGAAAGTAGTGCTGACTCATCAGGTGTCTGGGAACGGGTGGGGCTGAGGAGCGGCTGGGGGTGGGGGGTGTTTCACAGAGCGGCTGGGGGTGGGGGGTGTTTTACAAAGGGATGAGGTGGACTGAATTACCCCCTTGTATCTGCTGCCTTGTTTAGTGATTGTTTTGTTTGCAGCTATAATGATGGTGAAAAAGACCTGTAAAGCAAAGGAAAACTGAATAGGATCCTCAGCCCAGTCACAGTTTCATTTAACAACCATTTAATGACCAAGATACTAGTCCCAGTTATGTTCACTAAATAAGGATTATCTGTAAACTGTTCTTTTGGTATCCACGTATGCAAAAGACTGATAGCTGTAGGAGATGACCAAGCTGAGCCCAAGGGAAGGGTCAAACACATCAATGGCCAACGTAATTGTTTCAGGGTTCATTTTATTTACACCAAATATAATTCATTTAAGAAATTGGACAGCACATCCTTTATTAGTTTCAAATTCTTTCTTTAAAGATATCTATGGTGGAATGTAACATGCTGAAAGCAACAGTGGCAATGGGATGCTTTTGTGGCCCTTTGGGATAACCAAGAAATAAGTGTGTGTGTGTGTGTGTGTGTGTGTGTCAGAGAAGAATTTTTAACACAGGTATGTTGTACATGCATACATTTGGACAAACTTTGCAGAAATCTCCTCTTTTTTAAGTTTTATTTGGCATCATTCAATAGAGCAAAGTCTGAAAATGAAGCTGCATGCTACTGTAGGAGTCCAACAGTTTAGCAAATAAAAAGAGAACTTAGTGTTCCAGGGAGATGAATTTAAACTGCATGGAGATGAGGTGAGTGAAGTATTTCATTGAATACACCGGTATTGTGTGATAATAATTTGTTATCCAGAGCAAATTTTTACAATGGCTACTGTATATTTAATGGGCACAGGCAGGCTGTATATGTTATTCAATGGGCAATGGCAGGCTGTAATTAATGGACACAGGACAGGCTGTATATTCAATGGGCACAGGCAGGACACTGGTAGAATGTATATTATGAGCCTATGAGTTTTGAAGGATTTTAACTCGTGTTTTAGCTTGGTTGCTGAATGAGCTAAGGTTTTTGTACTTTTAAAGTTATTGTTGATACCATATTGTTTTTGTTGACCCTCTTTTCCACTTACAGAGCTAGTTTACTGTTTTTCTTTGAAATAAATATTCAAAAACATTATTGGTATCTATTTTTATTTTTGAAATTTACCGGTAGCTGCTGCATTTCCCACCCTAGGCTTATACTCGAGTCAATAACTTTTCCAGTTTTTTGTGGTAAAATTAGGTGCCTCGGCTTATATTCGGATCGACCTATACTCGAGTATATACGGTAAATCTAAACACTGTACATGTTAGTCAATACCATGGAAATGGATATAAAACAATAAGGCTCTTCTTGCTCAAAGCTTTACCTAATATATCCAACCTGAGGTCTGTGTTGTAGGAACCAGCGATAGGAAACTTTATCTTTCCAGCCAACATTTCGTGGATCTTTCCATAGCAATCGGACTTGATCATTAGTGTCTCCAGTGTGCCAAAGTGAATTTCTGAGGTGTTCTCCAGGCCCAGTCTTTGACTTAACAGCCTACACATAGAGAAGTTAAAAAGAAGAAATTTCCATCAACACTTTTTCTCCCATATTCTAAGGAATGCCAACATCTGTAATGGTCTTTCCAGTCTGTAAAACACTCCCAATAAAGTAATGTTATAGAACACAGATGTCGGCAATTCTCTCTGAACATATTGTTAGATGAAAGCCTTTATCATTTTGCTTAAGCCGGTACCTTCAGCTGAATCCCAGGTTCTGCAACTGCTCGAAATGGAGTGGCTTGCCAATAGGTCTGCTCCGTCTGTTTCCACATTACCACATAAAAGCTGGAGCTGTCTTGATAACCAAAAATGAAGCCTGCATAGTCATCATCTGTTACTGTATTCACATGGAAAGTGCCTTCAAAATCAACTCCATTGAAAGCTGTATAACCTATTCAACAGATGTAAACGGATGCATGAAATCCAAACCATCTGCAATTATAGAATCTGATTCACTGATAAGATTAATTCCCCCAATCTGGAGTTTTCCACATGCCTTGGGACAATTCCCAGAATTGTTCGCTGGTGTGGATGGAAGATGGAAAACTATGGGAATTACAATTCTAAACATATGAAGAACATCCCCACTGGAAATACCATTACAAGTGACTGCTGGTTCTTTTGGATCTAAGAGCCCCAATCCACCAGCACCAGGAAGACTTATCAACAAATACCAACTGTTTTATGCTGAATCTCATGGTTGGCAATCAAATCCACCACTGTCCACTTTTATTGACAATAGCAGTAGCACTTAGATTTACATATCGCTTCACAATGCTTTTACAGCCCTCTCTAAGTGGTTTACAGAGTCAGCGTATTGCCCCTAACAATCTGGGTCCTCATTTTACCAACCTTGGAAGGATGGAAGGCTGAGTCAACCTTGAGCCAGTGAGACTCAAACTGCCAAATTGCAGGCAGCTGGCAGTCAGCAGAAGTAGGCTGCGGTACTGCATTTAATCACTGTGCCACCGTGGCTCAGTGAGGCTCAATAGCACTTCAAGCCGCAAATAAGGATTTTTCCAAGTCCTGGTTTTCTTAGTCCTTAACCAGATGTGAAAGAATTAAAGTTTTCTCTTTATATATGCTTTACATTCTTCATTAGACTTTCTGTGATGAGCACTTCCTGTTAAGAAGAATGACGAAAGATTGGAAGGAGAGATGCAATGAACATTTCTATGGTAAATTCAGCTGGCTGAAGAATGGGGAGTGAATTGCATTGTATAAATTGATTATTCCAAAATATTTGTGTTTGTATGGATTTGCTGTAACTGTCTTCAGAGAAATGGGGTACATACCTACAGCAAGTCCAGGATCACTGTTCATAGTTTGCACAATCTCCATACCCTGCAAAATGTAGGTAACACAATTAGTTAAACAAAGAATAGAAGAAGTTAGATTTTGCTTCTTACAGTAAAATACAAAAATACCAAACCAATAAGTTCAGAAAGGTCTCTTTTGTAAACGTACATACACATAATTTTTTGTATGTGTCTTCTAGACCATTTTTTAAATTTCTGAGAAGTGCCTGGAAAAGGTCCTATAGCAGTGGTGGGTTCCAGATCCTGTTGCAACCGGTATGGTGCAATGGGGCCGGGTGCCCACTACTTGAACGCGTGCAGTGTGCACGCACACGTGCTCAGTGCATGCATCCATACTTACAGCCCGCAACGCTCCACCACGCCTCTGCAATGCACCAGCTACTTGGCGGAGCATCGCGCAGGCGCCGTACTCTCCTTGCGCGGAAACCCTGAAAACTTCAAATACCGGTAAGGAGCACAGGCAGGCGGGTGGGCCCTCCAGAGCACCGTACCAGTCATAACCCACCACTGTCCTGCAGACAAAATTTTCAGAAATGGTTTGCTGTTGCCTCCTTTCACGGGCTGACAGAGAATGACCAACACAAGTCATGTGCCTAAACCAGGACTAGAAATCACACTCTCCTGATTTCTAGCCTCATGCCTTAACTACTACACCAAATTGGCTCTCTAAACACATACAAGCCTATCATACTATTCCAAATTCTTATTCAGCTTTGTACCATTTATTTCTAATTATTTAAGTCTTGAAGCTTGTGATTAGGTGAAAAATTCACTGGTCCTTTGGTTTTATTCAGTCATTGACTCCACTCACTATCCCTCACTTGGAAGCTCTGGAAAATTATGCTTAATATATTTACATTTATATTTAAATTCTTATTTATTTGTATTTTATTCTTTTATCTTTCACATTTCTCTGTATTTTTAAAATATTTAATTAACAGTGTCAAGAAAGTGAAAATAAGAATGATGCGCAAAGATAGAAAAGTATGGAGAGATTGGTATAAACTAGTCTTGGCACTGAATGGCATTGGTATAAGATAGTATAGTGTTTGTGTAAACTAAATTGAATTAGAATTCAAATTTTTCTCATATTCTGCCTTTATTTTGTCTACTTCTATTTTTCTGTGCTTTGCATAATATTACAACTCAAAAGCGAATAATGTGACAAATATGTGTCTATACTGTATATGCATGAATGTAAAATCAGGAATTCCAGTGTTACATGGTCATTTTTTCTCAATTTCTTTGTTTTTTTTCCTATATTACTAATTCTTCAACTGAGTCTTTTGTATAGAATATTATCAAGTCAAAGACAGTTGATCCTCTTGTACTTCCTTCCATTCTCTAAAGAAAAAGTTATTACCAAGACAAATTAGAAATGGAAAGGCCACGATAGAATTTATTTCCCAGCAGATATTTGGTAATTAAAGTCTCTTACTATATCACTATGATTCTGTGCCTCTTTGAAAGATTTGCATTTTTAGAAGGCATCATCCGCTTTTTCTGTTTGGTCAGCCAGGCAATAGCAGATACTAACAATACTGCTTTTATTTGTTCCTCTCTTTTTTATTAAGCCAGATGCTTCTAGAGCATTAGCAAGTTCATTCATTTAAACTTATGAGCAAGAATGCATATTCTTAACAGTGTGATTTCCCCCTTTCAGTGGTTAAGTTCTATCTCATCTACATAAACTGTACCCTTTGGTTCAGGGGTGTCAAACTCGCGTCATCATGGGACGTAACACAACTTTTCCCCCCTTTGCTAAACCGGGCGTGAGTGTGGCCATCGCGTGACGCATCTGGCCCATAGGCTGCGAGTTTGACAACCCTGCTTTAGTTGTTATATGGGAAGCATCCTAGCATCTCCATTGTATCAGTGAAATCGTATTTGTTATTTTGTATTATGAGTTGAATGAACTCTAAGCATTAGTGATTAGAGAACAAAGATCAGACCCTTTGTAAGCCAATGTTTTGATTTTATTTTGTTATGGCTTAAGGATCTCATTTATAGTATTCTTGGCTCCAACAATTGTTCTTCCCTTCTGCACTTTAGGAATCCACCACCTGGCAAAGTTAGAAAACTGACATCACCTGACATCAAAATGGATTGTTATCGTAACAAAGGCTAAATGCCAACTGTTACTCTTGTCCCAAGCAAGGAATTCTTAGTCTGTAATATAATGCTGGCAGTAGAAAGAGGTACACAAACGTAAACTTGTTTTTTGCAATAAATATGGCCTGCATTTTATTCTTGGCAGTTGTCAGATTTCTTTTTCAATGGCTTTTCTAGTGCTTGCAATAAACAGATTCTATCATCTGTTCTGAATCATTGACTTTCGGTGTTGGTAAAGCCTAACACGTCCTGCAGTTTATTTTTTCTCCCCTGGCCACTCCTGTTTTATCTGCAAAGGCTTGACAATTGTTTTTGGGATCCTGCAAGGCCCAGCGTTTTCTAAATCTCTTCTTTCCGGTTACGATTCTCAGCCACTGGGCCTGCTCTTCTCTCATTCCATAGAGTTGCTTCTAAAGTCAGTTTCTGCTTCTGTGCCTTCTTTTGAACTTGATTTTTGCCACCAGCTGAGCTACGGCCATTGGCTACTTAAATCTTTTAATTTTTTCAAAGACAGCCACAAGCTTGGTTTGGATACAGATATACACCTGTTGTTTTGGGGCAGGAAAAGAAACATGCCATAAGCATTGTATGCTACAGCTGCAGACTCTCGTACATTGATTTGGATGTTTCAATCTTAGAGCACCCTGAGTAGAATGGCTCTTACTGCTTTTCTTTAAGGTTCTTATGTTAACCAAGTGCTATCTCTTGACTTAGAAGGCAAATTTATTACGGGCTCCCTCCTAACTCTTAAAGCAAATTTCTGCTTAGGTGAATTTACTTCTAGCTTGTTTGTAGACAACTGAGTTTTTTTGCTAAACACCAAAGAGTCAGATTGTCCAACTGTTCATTCCTGCCTGCTTTTAGATTTCAAAAAGTATTTACCTGATTCAAAACCACCCAGTTTGGATCAATCTGAGCATCACCTTCTGGATCCAGGACAACAGTCTGATATGCTCTGAAATCAGTCAGAGTGACCTCTGCATTCTCAGGGCAAACATCAATCTGGTCAATCACTGTATCTTGATCATAGTCCGATTCACAAATGTCACCAATTCCATCACCTACAAACCACAATTCAGTGTTTCAGGAGTGTCATTTGACAGCTGGAGTTTAAATTGATGCTTGAAATAAGTTTGTTTGCTAAAGGATCAGATGCAAAGTGATATGCAAAAAAATACTGATTTGGGAATGGAATGATTCAGAAAATCCAGAATGGTCCTACTGAACCTTCTCCAAGCCAAAGCATTTGAAGGTGCCCCAAACAGGGCAATCTGGATAAAACAGCCTGTTTCAGAGCTAGACCACAACTGGGATACATCAAACTGCTTCCTATTTGAAAGATATACTTCCCAAATGGTTAAACTGCCCTGAAACTACAAAGTGTAGAGGAGATTTGGCATGATCTGGAGGGGAGACGGTGAGTTTTGTACCTTCCTTATGTAAAGGAATTAGATGAGAAAATTATGACAAGGGCTCATTTTTAATGCCACCTACAGCAAAGAGATGAGGGATGCAGAGCCTCAGGGGCTAAGACGCTGTGCTTGTTGATCAGAAGGTCGATCAGAAGGTTTGAATCCCTAGCACTGCGTAACGGAGTGAGCTCCCGTTACTTGTCCCAGCTTCTGCCAACCTAGCAGTTCAAACACACATAAAAAATGCAAGTAGAAAAATAGGAACCACCTTTGGTTGGAAGGTAACAGTGTTCCATGCACCTTTAGTGTTTAGTCATGCCGGCCACATGACCACGGACAGCGCTGGCTCTTCAGCTTTAAAACAGAGATGAGGACTGCCCCCTAGAGTCGGGAACGACTAGCACATATGTGTATGGGGAACCTTTACCTTTACTTTTACAGTAAAGAAGAAGACTAGAGAAACCCATGAAAGCCAGAAAAGCTCAGGGGAATGAAGCACTAGGTCACCAACAGTAAATTCAAAAACGAAATCATAAATGAGGATTGAAAAGGAAGAGAATGGTCTTACTGTTCTCATCTTCCTGTCCTGGATTAGGAACCAGCCGGCAATTATCAGGCCCTGGAGGGACGTGGTCAGGAATTCCATCATCATCATCGTCGTCATCACACTCATCCCCCAAACCATCTTTATCAGTGTCAAGCTGGGAGCTGTTAATGACTGTGGGGCAGTTATCAGTGCTGTCTTGGTGTCCATCCCCATCACTAGGATACAGCAAGGTAGGAAAAAAACACACGTACACAATATGCTAATTCCTATGTCCGTGTTCCCAAGCAATCTCTTCCAATCCTTTACTCCCAATTTATTTATCTATCTGCTTGTATCCCACCATCCTAACTAAGGCAATTGAGATAATACTCCATCCAAGAACTTTGTGAGGCGTGTGAACCAAGAGAGTGTGACTGGCCTAAAGTCACTCCATACACTTCCCTGACTGAAGAAGGCCTGAGCCTGGTGTTCCAGTCCTAGTGCAACACCTTAATTGCTATACTGCATTGCCTCTTAAACATAATAGAACACAAATTTCCGTCATTCCAGCCAGCTCAATTAATATTGAAGCTGAGTGAAACTAATAGTGAAGCTAAGTCAGAAGCAAATTATATTATGTCACCAAATGTGGGAAGTCTGTCCCCAAATGTAAGGATATGGGTTATATTCTTATATGAGTAAAAACCATGGCATTGTGTCATCTCACAGAGTGCTAGATATATCTCCATTCACAGCAGGAAGAATGGCCTGAAGGACAAAAGGAAGAGCCACTACCAAAACAACAGATAGATAAAAGGGATCTGAGTCCAGAACAAGAAAGTAAATATTGTAGATAAGCTCCTCCCTAGTTCACATGAAGATAAAGGGAGGGAAGCACATTCAGACTTGCAAATTTCTGTTACATAGCTCTATAATAAAAGTAGAACAGAGCCACATGGCATTGGTTTCCTAATGTGGTCTACCTTAAAGGGCTGACAGATGTCAGTATTAATTGAAGCCAGACATGAAGATAATTGCCAGTAAAGTTTAAAACTTTACTTTAAAACTGGGATCAAATTATTGTTGTCATGGTCTTTGTTTCTTTAATACCCTCCATAAATGCCCTTGATAATTATATCATTGTAAATGACATGAATAATGCAAATGGCATAAATTGATACAAAAAAAACTGAAGCAAAAGGGATAAAAAATAATTTATATTATCTATTGACATAATTATACAAATGATGCAGATGATAAGTGAGAACTCTCTAATTTAATAATATAGGTTAACTTATACACTCCTTCCTTCCATTTAGTCATTAACTAACCCTACTTTAACTTGAGGCATCCACAAAAGAAGGAGTGCAAGAGCAGTTATGTAAACACTGAAAGAGAGGAAGGGTGAGAAAGTTAATCATCTTGATTCTCTTTGGTATAAGAGGGAAGAGCAAAATACTTTGTCAGACTTTCAAGATTCAGTTATTATACAATGAAACAATAGAATTTTAATAGGTTTTAAAGGAGGCTGTTTCCTGACCAGGCTAACCTTGAAGGGCTGACACACAGCAAGCCAAGATTCTGTCCAGCTCCACCCATTGTGGCAATGTAACACAAGTACAAAAAAGGCAGTGTTTACACAACAACATGATGATGCACATTTAGAATAAAATAACAGAGTTGGAAGGGACCTTGAAGGTCTTCTCGTCCAACCCCCTGCTTAGGCAGGAAACCCAACACCACTTCAGACAAATGGTTATCCAATATCTTCTTAAAAACATCCAATGTTGGAGCATTCACAACTTCTGGAGGTATGTTGTTCCACTGATTAATTGTTTTAACTGTCAGGAAATTTCTCCTTAGTTCTAAGTGGCTTCTCTCCTTGATTAGTTACCCCCTATTGCTTCTTGTCCTACCCTCAGGTGCTTTGAAGAATAGCTTGACTCCCTCTTCTTTGTGGCAGTCCCTGAGATATTAGAACACTGCTATCATGTCACCCTTAGTTTTTCTTTTCGTCAGACTAGACATATCCAGTTCCTGCAACTGTTCTTTATATGTTTCAGCCTCCAGTCCCCTATTCCTCTTTGTTGCTCTTCTCTGCACTCTTTCTAGAGTCTCCACATCTTTTTTACATCGTGGCGACCAAAACTGGATGCAGTATTCCAAGTGTGGCCTTACCAAGGCATTATAAAGCGGTAACACTTTACTTGATCTTGATTCTATCACTATGTTTATGCAGCCTAGAAGTGTGTTGGCTTTTTTGGCAGCTGCTGCACACACAATGCTGGCTCATATTTAATATTTCATTATCTGTTCCTATGCTCTCTCAGATGCTCATGACTTTAGTAACCTTTTTTATTTTATTTTTTGCACAAAATTAAAGCAGAGTGGTTTTTTTGTTCTGTTTGCTTCCTTTTTTTTTGGCATCTTCTTAGTTGGCGATTCTATTTTCTACATGAAGCAGAACGAATGGTATGCTTCTTCCACTGAAAAAAAAATATTGAAAATGTCTGTTGCTCTGTTCTGAGCCCTCAGAAGCTTCCCCTAACATGAATCCAGAATCCACTTTCCTGAATCATAATTCTGCATTGTACAGTCTGTGATGAGAGAAAAAAATATCCCTAAAGTACTACCTTATCCTTCTTCAATAGATTTTCGGCATGGCTAAACACATCCAATTTCTTCTATTTATTTCCCTGTAGAATTTATTTTCCAGTCCCTGGTCATCTCAGATGTCCTACATTGGGCCCTTTTCAGTTTAGGAACCCTTCTTAAAATGTAATCAGGTGAAGAAGAGACATGACTTAGAGTGGGTTGTGACCAATGCTAAGTAGAGCAGAAATGTTATTTCCTGTAATTGTAATTATACTTGAATATTTGTCCCATTGGGAAACCTTTCAAAAAAAAAATCAAAGAGATAACAATTCCAGTCATGGATTTGGACAACTTCATTTCACTTCGCTCGAAGACAAACATTTTGAAGGAAAAAATGTTAATGTACATTCCAAGAACAGTTCCTACAACAGAACCAATTAGACATACATAGAGCGGATGTCTCTTTATTGGGTTTGTTCAAATGGAAACTAGACAGTCGTCTTCTGGGAATTTTAATTTGTTTTCCTGCTCTGAGTGAAGTAGATTCAGTGGTTTGCATGGCTCCTTCCAACTCCCTGATTTTGTGATTCAAAATTGTGGTTCTGGGATTTGAAGTTCACGCATCTTAAAGTTGCTGAGTTTGAGAAACACAATGCATATTACAGTAAACTTTAACTTACCTGTCTTGGTTGGTGTCACAGGAATCGCCAACCAGATCATTGTCAGAGTCTGACTGTAAAACCCAATAATAATAAAAAATAAATTACATTATATAAGATGAAAGGTTATGGATACTATATACTACCTTGTAGAAAAAACTGCCATGTAGTTCTTCCAATAATATATATGTGTATAGAATTAAGAGAACTCAAAAGAATATGAAGGAAGATGCCATTTTCATTTAAAGCTCTCAGGTAGAAATTTTAAGAAAGATTGAAAAACTTGAAATATGTTACCATTTAAATTAATTCATATTGAACCACATAGATTCAAAATGGAGTTAATAAGGTAGTTAAATATTATATTACTATTGTTGCAGTACCCATACCAGTGACGTGCAGGCAGGGGAGGCAGACCCTCACTACTGTCATCATGAAAAGAAAAAAAATGTAAAAGGAAAAAGGCTGAGATAGTTGCTGCCAGAGTCATAGTGGATGACTCTGCTTAGTGTTTAACTGTTTAAAAACGCCTCTAAAAAGTGCCCTCTACAGGAGGAGGCGGGAGAACCACGTGCCTCATTTAGTCTGACTTTATGATCACTCGAGCAGAGTTAAGCAAGGGTTAAAAGCCAAAAAATTCCTTATGTAGACGAGGCACGTGGTTCTCTTGCCTCCTGCGTTTTTTTAAGAGGCTTTTTTAAACAGTTAAGCAGAGTCATCCATTGGGGACTCTGGCAGCAGCTAACCCAACCTGACCTCAGCAGCTCTTGCCTTTTTCCTTTTATATTTTTATATTTTCATGATGGCAGGCAAGACCAGAGTTGAAATCCTCTGTGATTGTAAAACAGCTGGAAAAGGTATGTGGGTCAGAGGGAGGGGAAGGAATTCAAAATTAATGTAATTTGTTAGTAATTGTAAGTAATTTGTGTGTGTGTGTGTGTGTTTGTGTGTGTGTGCGCACATGTGTGTGTTTGTTTCTTCACTCAGAGGGAAGAGGTAGGAGAGGCAGGGAGGGCAGCCCGCCAGCTTTCTTTCTCTGTGCCGGGGCAGTCCGCCAGCAGAGGCGGGTCTTTTAGCCGCCTCTGCTGGCGGACTGGCTCTTTCTTTCTTTCTTTCTTTCTTTCTTTCTTTCTTTCTTTCTTTCTTTCTTTCTTTCTTTCTAGAAAGAGGCTTGTTTGAGAAGACATAGCGGCGAGGTGGGCAAAAGCCTCTTTCAAGAAAGCGTCTTTTGGCCACCCCGCTGCTATGTCCGACATAGAGGCGGGGCGGGCAAAAGCCACTTTTTCTTTTTGCCTCACCAGCCATAAACCTCACCGCACGTCACTGACCCATACCTATATATTGTTTTAAGCTGGTTTTTATACAGTTTTACTGGTGGTGAGACGCCCAGAGTTATTTTAAGATGGGCAGCTACATAAATGTTAGAATAGAATAACAGAGTTGGAAGGGACCTTGGAGGTCTTCTATTCCAACCACCTGCTTAGGCAGGAAACCCTATACCATTTCAGACATATGGTTGTCCAATCTCTTCTTAAAAACTTCCAGTGTTGGAGCATTCACAACTTTGAATGTAATTGTAAGATGAAGCAGCAATGGCTTTGAATACGTCTTGTAAAATATTTTTTACAAGCCTGAAGTAAGACTAATAAATGTGAAACCTTATAGCAATTTGTAATTCTCATGTTTAATTCCACTGAGGACTGATGTCTTTGCAGATGCACCAGCTATCTGCTCACCTGATTGGGATTGCTGATATCGGGGCAGCTGTCGCATGCATCGCCAACACCATCATTGTCTTTATCTTTCTGCTCCCAGTTGGCTACTTTCTGACAATTGTCCAAAACATTCTTAATCCCTGAATAAAATTGCACACATAATTAATGTTACCTTATGATCACCGAAACACCAGAAAGGGGGGGGGGGGTTCGGGGGAGAGGGGGAATTTGTCCAAGTGTATTCCCCCAGACCAGATCACAGAAATTCAAGCGCAATGACCAATTTTTGGCACCATAACTTTAGCTCGGGGTTTCTTTTCCCCTTTGGCGGCAGGGCAAAAATAAGGAAAGGTTTTCTTAAAACACTGTGATGAGTACTATTTGAATCCATCCATGTAAAAAGAAGGTTGGTGTTTCTTTCAGTTTCTGACATGGATACATTTTCCCATGGCTGGGAGGGCGGGGGGAGGAAAAATAAATATTGGACATTGCCATAAAAAGATTGTTCACCGCTGCTCTACCACGTCTTAACAGTTAAGATAGCCAGTTAGATAGAATGTAGAATGAGTTGACTGGGCAAATGTCTTTCAAATTACTTGACTTGCTTTTTATATATGTTTATATGCAATATTATTTTAAATAGAAAGACTGAAAGATATCACTTGTGGATTAGACTTGGTAGGATCAGTATGAAGGTGGTATATCCATCCTGGCCCTACTCAATTTTTGTTACCATCCTTAGGAAAGACCAAATGGTCATGGGTTTTATGTCCTCCTAGACCTAGAACATAAAGATTCCATTGCTGGTACTGGATGCAATGGCAATTCCCCCAATGGATCCTCACAGCTACAATCACCACCTACTCTTTGAGCAGGAATTAAGAATCTAGGACTCCCAGGTTGTGCATGTACAGGGGTGGGTTCCTGGCAGTTCTAACCTCTTCTATAGAAGAGGCTCCACAAATCTACAGTGCCATTTAGAACCGATTCCAGCTCCCTCCCCCCGCCCATCCGCACCATGCTTGCCCCACCCACCGCTCACTGATTGGCTGGCTCACCAATCACCCCGCCCACCTCTAAGAGTCCTATCTAAACCTTAAAGTCTTAAAGCTATCAAGTTTGAACACCCCTGGGGTTTTTTTTCCTAAAGGGTTAGGGATGCAAGGGTCTTGTAACTTGACAGCTTTAAAACCTGCGTACTTCAAATGCCAGAGTTTTGAGCCAACATTTTAGTTGCTAAGCAAGAGCGTTGTTAAGTGAGTTTCACCACATTTTACAAGTTGGCTACTCCCACCCGGTCACATGGCCGGCAAGCCACTTCCACAAAGCAGGCCACACCTACAGAAGAGGTTCTAAATTTTTTTGAAACCCACCACTGTGCATGTATCATGTGAAAGAGTATGAATAGAATAGAATAGAATTTTTTATTGTCCAAGTGTGATTGGACACACAAGGAATTTATCTTTGGTGCATATGCTCTCAGTGTACATAGGAGAATAAAATGGTTCCACCACAAAACCGCGGTAGACTAAAGCGCGCTCGACGAAAGCGCGTAAGTTACGTCATCACAGCGCGATGAAAACAGCACGCTGTGAGCGGGAAACTTAAAAATAACGCGAAAACCTTACCCTAACCCCCCCAAACCTAACCCTAAACCTAACCCTAAGCCTAACCCTTAACCTAACCCTAAACCTAACCCTATACCTAACCCTTAACCTAACCCTAAACCTAACCCTAACGTTTAACATAACCCTAAACCTAACCCTAACCCTTACCCTAACCCTAACCCTAAACCTAACCCTTACCTTTATGTGAATCGGCTTGCTGTAAAAGCGCTTTTTAAAGTGCCCTTTTTTTCCCGCGGTTGTATTTGTCACGCTGCTGATGACGTCAGGTACGCGCTTTAATCGGGCGCGCTTTAGTGGACCGCGGTTTTGACGGGTCACGGAATAAAATACATTCATCAATAATAAAAAGATACAGCTCTTAGTGATAGTCAAGGTTACTAATAAGCTATCAAATTGTACTAGGAAACAAATAAAAACAATATAAATTGAAAGATACAAGCAACATGGTTATAATCATAAGTGTGGAGAGATAGATACTAGGAAGGAAGAGAAGAATAATAGTAATACATTCTTAGAAAATTATTGACAGTGTTGTGGGAATTAGTTGTTAAGCAGAGTGATGGCATTCGGGGGAAAACTGTCCTTGTGTATCCATCCATCTGTCCATGTTTTATATGTCAAAGTATATGCCTGACTCAAAATATATATTAAAATATTCAATAAATATTTAAAATATAAGTCAGCATAAAAATAAAAATCAGCAAAATACATTGCCTACAAACACTATTTCTGGGAAGATATTTCAGGGGTCACAGGATAATTCAGAGTCCACTTTCTGAAGCAGAAATAAGGAACATCAACCAGAAATCTGATGCCGAAAATCCCCTGCTGCACACTGACACTGTTTCCAGACATCTGTTCAATATCAAGAAATAGGGAAACGGAAACATGATGGGGTTTAGGTGAAGGTGTGCTGGAAGAGAGTTTGAATCCAAAGCCTTGCCAACTCTCAATCATGGTTCCAGCCCAAGAGGCAGGGATGAGGTGAAGGCAATTGAACAGGAATGCTTGCAAGCATCAGGAAGAAATTGTTTTTTGTTAGTTAAATGAGTAAAAAAAGAATCTGTCATCTGTGCACCTTGTTTTCTGCTGTTGATCTGTCACAGGCATGACTTTATAAATTTCAGTGCCTCCAATATCAGAGAAAAAAATGGATGGATCTGCTTGATTTTCAATCTAAGGCTGTGTTCTCATCTTCTGACCATGATGTGGCAATGAGGTCACTGCCTATCTGATTCAAAAGTAGCTTTCTGATAAACTGATAGGAGAAAGCAGATCTGAAATACTTGAAAGCATACAATACAATACAGTTGCCCAAGTGTGATTGTTGATATGCAAACTACAAAGCCCTAAATTCTACATGGAGTTGCCTACATGATTTTTCAATATGTCTCAGAAATGAAGATTGACCCACCATCTCCGTCTATATCTTCATCACAGGCATCTCCTTTGCCGTCTCCATCAGTGTCCCGCTGGTCATTGTTTAATACCATTCGACAGTTATCACAAACATCACCAAAGATATCTTGGTCACTATTCTTCTGGTTAACATTAGGAGTCAAGACACAGTTGTCCTAAATAGAGAGTTAAATAAATCTTTCTTAGAAGTTTAGCCTTAGCCATTGCTTTGTGCAAGGTTTTACTCTACCCCCTCTCCCACCTAATCTTTGTATGAAGTTACTGGCTGAGGTCATCTAATGGCCCAGGATTAGATATCATCAGTCCTTATTCCAGGCCAACCAAGTGTTGTTAAGTAAAAGTTGCTAAGTAGAATTGTGACTTGCTTGTGACCTTACTTCAGCTTTCTTTTGTTTTCAGGCCTGTAAAAGTTATAATTCCAAAATGCAATGAAGCCTTCATGAGACGAGGCCAGATTATTTAGAGGACTGTCCAATTCCAATTATTTCTGCCCCTCCTATGGAGTCCAAAGGAAGGATATACTCTGGGCCCCCTTGCTTAAACTATCTCGTCTAATGGAACCTAGGACAGATTCTTTGTTACTTCCCTTGACAGATGGTATTAAAATATGATGGTTCTTTGCAACCTGCAAAGATTTGCAAATATGTAAACATATTTATGCTCGCTGCAGCCTCCTATATGAATGGATAAGAAAATAAAGAAATGATCTGCATTAATTTTGAGTATAGTTGGGAGACAGGATATTGGTCATCTGAATCCAAAAAGTATACAACAGATAAATAAACAAACAGATAACGCCTTCAGGAAAGCCGTTAAAACCTGGCTGTTCCAGCAGGCCTAGGGCTGTTGACCTTAGTGTTAAGGTCCAGCCCCGATTAGAACGTATGTGTGTTGTGAATTTTAAACTATTTCTTTACTTATTTTGCTTTTCTTTTTTTCTTCTTTCGTTGTAAGCCGCCCGGAGTCCTCCGGGATTGGGCGGCCTATAAATTTAATAAATGAAATGAAATAATAAATGAAATAAATGGATAAGAGAAATGCACTAAAAAGATGCCATGTTTGTAGGCATTCAGTAGAGCTATGATGCCATCATAACATCATACAAATGTTGCGAATTATAATTTTTTGTGATTGATGCATATTGCATAATTTGTACAATACAATAATGTATGTGACATCACTTGTCCCCCTTGGCTTTCCCGTGTCAAGCTTCTCCTTTGTTTAAGAAAACAAGGCTAAATATCAAGAGCATTACCTGTTACCCAGAGCATGGACAGCTGCAGAAACCTTTACAATTTCTGGAATGTCAAATCTAACACATGTAAATCCTTCCCATCTTACAGCCTCTGAAGATTTTGCATAGTGTTAACAGCAAAAGAATAGGCCCACTGAGAATCACTCACTTTCTTTAATCAGATTCTTGTGGCCCAATTTTTGTAGTTGGGAGTACAAAAGAAAAAGTAACTTTTAGTTAAAAAAAATACATTGTGATTTCAGAATAGAAATGCCCTTTTCAAGCTTCTTTTTTTTAATTGCAATTTTGGGGGGACAAAATGCTCACTCATCCTCAATTACTCTTACCATGTTTAGCCGACATGGTCTACTTATACTATTGCATAAAATGTACTTTTAATCTCTAGAAGTGCCAAAATTGCTGGTACCACGATGGTAAAAATCAACATAGAGGTGGACTAATTTTTTGACACAATGGCCTGTTGTCCAGATTGGTAGCAGTGTTGCTTTATTATAGAAAATACACCAGTTGCTAACCAGTACCTGATCATTAGGAATACCATCCCCATCTGCATCATCATCACAGGCATCTCCCACACCATCTCCATCAGCATCTTCTTGTCCAGAGTTTGGAACAAACATGCAGTTGTCCTACAAAGTAAACACAATAGAGTATCCTTTTCCAACTAGTGCCATCAGATGAGATGGATTGCAGTGTTGGTAATCACCAAGTAGCACCAATAGGAGGAATACATACTGCATTTCACTATATCACAAAAGTTTTTCAATTCTCTCTTTTTTTCAGCAGTTCTTTGATAAAATTTTGAAACATGAAACAAGCATGAAACATACTCATCTTGTCACCCAGGCCTCTGTCAAACTGCTAACCTTTTTGCAGCTGTCAGCCGAGCATGGAAGCTTTTCATCTGGATAGCCATCAATATCAACATCTTTTCCACACAGAAAGCCATCACCAGCCCAGCCAATGCCACACTGTGAGCAAAAGTATTACAAAATGAAAACAACATTGGAGAAGTCTTTGTGGGCACACTCCTTCCTATTCTTCCTTTTTCAACCAAAATTCAAAAAGAATTTGATTCCTGTCCTTGTATATCAGCCTTCGCTTTCTGGTGTCTTCTGAATGAGTTTGTAGGCCCTGGAATTTCTACATGCATAGGTAAAGGTAAAGGTTCCCCTCACACATATGTGCTAATCATTTCTGACCCTAGGGGGTGGTGCTTATCTCTGTTTCAAAGCCGAAGAGCCAGCACTGTCCGAAGACATCTCTGTGGTCATGTGGCCAGCATGACTAAACACTGAAGGCACATGGAGCGCTGTTACCTTCCCACCAAATGTGGTTCCTATTTTTCTACTTGCATTTTTACATGCTTTCGAACTGCTAGGTTGGCAGAATCTGGGATAAGTAACGGGAGCTCACTCCGTTGCATGGTGCTAGTGATTTGAACCGCTGAACTGTCGACCTTCTGATCGATAAGCTCACTGTCTTGGTCATTGAGTCACCATGTTTCTATTTCTACATAGTCAATGAATTTCAGGAGCTATATTCCCATAATATCTAAGAATACTAAATTGGGCAAGCTTAGTGTCACATTTAGAACATATTCTAAACCTCCTATACACATGCATCCACAGCTTTCCCAGTTCTGAGTTGATTAAAATGAGATGTCTGAAACTTCCAAAATTCTTAAGCAGGATGAGATGATGACTGATTATATGGCTGACATTCTGCAGCCCCAACACATCCAAAACAGAGGTTTGTTACTGAACTGGCAGTGGCAGTGGCAGAAGGCTCTGCCCACCTGCCCAGATGCTTCTGTGCATGTGGAGAAGTGCTGCGTATGCACGCAAGTACTCACACGAGCAAAACGGTAGTAAACCGAGAAAGGTAAACAGACTAAGGCACTTTTTAAAAAATGTATTAATGTAGAAATCTTTTTGTAAATGTCAAAACTCCAAACAACACATGGATACAAATTTGCTTCCAAAATACTACTATAGTATATTTAAAAAATAAATTATAAAATATGATTTCTCACATATATTTTTCTTTTGCTTGCTTTTCTTTTCTTCTTTATCCCTGTTCTAAATTAAGTTTCATATATATTTAATAATGATGGGAAGAGCACGGACTTACAACACACAAAATGTCCCCTTGTCTTATTTCTGAACAATGGGCATGGATGCTACAAGGATTGAGAACACGATTTCTACAGCTTCGTTCAGCCTTGCATCCTCTGACTTGATCTCCAGTAAATCCTGGCTTGCAAGCACCACAGTGGTAAGAACCCTAAGGAAAAACACATACATCCATAAACTAAATATTGCAACTAAAAGAACCAGTGACTAAAAACAATCACTGCCTACGTAGGTGGTTCCATTGCTGACTTCTAATGCTCAGTTGGAATCTGTCTTCCTCTATCTTAAAATCATTAATTTGTTGTTATTCAGTCCACCCTTATTAACTTGCTACTAAAAATTTCACAGTTGCTTTGTTGAAATCCATATATACTAAATCTACAGCATTTTCATAATTTACCAAAGAAGATCTAACAAAAAAAATGAGACTTCATTGGGAAGACTTGCTCTTTGCCAAATCCATGCTGACTTCTAATTATTGTATTGAGCTCAAGATATTTAACAGATCAGTCTTTTTATGATCTGCTTTGTGGTTTTGTGGACATTTTGACAGACTAAGAGCTCCTTGGATTTTCCTTTTACTCCTTTTTGAAGATTAGGCTCAATTTGCGTTCTTCAATCATTTGGCATTTTACCCATTTATCTAAGAAGTCTTAAAGATAATATTTATACACTCAGTTAAATCGCTGTTTCTCAATCTTGGCAAGTTTAAGATGGATAGACTTCAACTCCCACAATTCCTCAGGCAGCCATGTTGGCTGAGGAATTTTGGATGTTGAAGTCCACCCATCTTAAACTTACCAAGATAAAGATAATACTTATACATTCAGTTATTAAACTATCAGCAACTTCTTTCGATATCTTGTAATTCACAGCATCTGCAGCAAGCTATTATGAAATAAAATGATACTGTATGCCACCCAGAGTCCCTCCTTGAGGGAGCTAGGTGATCTAGAAATGCAAAATATAAATAAATATATCTATAAATAAATGCACACATGCTTATTTCATGATGGAAATCCCAGCCTTACAGTACATACTATACAGGCTTCCTAACAGCTGAGGCAAGTATAGAACTCCTGGCATTTTTATCATGATGTACATGTCAACATTTAACACCTCTCCACTCAGAAACAAATGTCCATCTCTTGGATACAATTCATCTAGCCTTGGAGATCAAAACTTATTCAAAGGAAGGAAGTAGTTTGTGGTCATGCTTCCATCAATATCAAGCTTCCATGTTTTTATGATTTTAGCCATTAATTAGTGCTAAGTCAAGGATATAAGAGCCATGGTGGCACAGTGGTTAGAATGCAGTACTGTAGACTAATTCTGCCTAATTCCAGCAGTTCGATTCTCAGAGGCTCATCGCTGACTCAGTCTTCCACCCTTCTGGGGTTGATAAAATGAGGACCCAGATTGTTGGGGGCAATATGCTGACTCTGTAAACCTCTTAGAGAGGGCTGTAAAGCACTTTGAAATGGTATATAAGTGCTATTGCTATAATTAATATGTTTCTTCTATTCACTGCAAAACAATAATCAGCAAGACAACTTTACTGTTATTTCTGAAACCTAAAGAATGAGTAAATCCAGACAATTGTAAGTAATGCTCTTTAGGTTTCTAAAGAATGAGTAAATCCAGACAATTGTAAGTAATGCTTACCATGGTGTTTATGCACTTGGAGTTTGGGACACAACCTCCATTTGCTATACGCTGACATTCATCTATGTCCAAGCAAGCCTAATGTGATTTATAAAAAAAAGCAAGTTGACTCTAACAGATCCACTGTTTAAGAATAAAATGTTTACAGCAAGGAATATATATTTTAAAATATAGAAAAAGGAATATTTTGAAAGAATTATATTATTAAACTATAATTGAGTTTTAATGTAGAAGAAAAAGTCAAATCATTCTAATGCAGCAGGTGTATTGAGACAATATAAATGAATATATATTTCAAAGGATGGATATATTGGATGGGGAGATACAAAAGAGAAAATTCAGCTATTAAACTAAATGGGGAACATGAAATTTGTTATTGCAAATAAGCAAAACATTTCACATTTAATTCACATTAAGTCTATATTCAGTCTTTGTAGAGAAGTCTTTATTTTGAGTGGCTTTATTTTGTAGATGAAAATTATAGGCATTTACTGTATATACTCGAGTATAAGCCTAGTTTTTCAGCCCACTTTTTGGGCTGAAAAAAGCCGCCTCGGCTTATACTCGAGTCAGTGAAAAATTTGCCCGAAATGGAGGAGAAAAAGGGGCGGGGCCATGCCGCTGGGTGACACTCGTGAATGGCCCAGCGCCCCTGTGAGTTTCCCCTCCCTCTGTGTCAGTTTGCCGCGCAGCGCGCACCGCACCATCCCCCCTCCTCACGTTCTAATGTAATGCAGGGCTGTCTTACGATTCCCCTTCCTCCCCCTCCTGCCGCTCTGCAACGATGTCCCACCTCCTCCTTGTTATGGCAAGCAGCCACATAGCGATGTCCCACCTCCTCTGGTACAGTGATCCAATGATAGGAATCACTGTGCCGTGTGTCATAGGAGGCGGGACATCGCTCCCGCGGCTGCACGGGACATCATCATCACAGCGGGACATCAGCATCATGAGGTGAGTGAAGTATTTCATTGAATACACCGCTAGTTTACTGTTTTTCTTTGAAATAAATATTCAAAAACATTATTGGTATCTATTTTTATTTTTGAAATTTACCGGTAGCTGCTGCATTTCCCACCCTAGGCTTATACTCGAGTCAATAACTTTTCCAGTTTTTTGTGGTAAAATTAGGTGCCTCGGCTTATATTCGGGTCGGCCTATACTCGAGTATATACGGTATTTTCTTAATGTTAAAAAATTATAAGATCTTTTTTAAAAAAAACCCAATCAAATAAATCAATGTAAGCTCCCAAGATTTGAATTTGAATTTGAATTTTTGAATTTTACTTTATTTGTATGCCGCCCTTTTCCCTGAGGGGACTCAGGACGGCTCACAATTCAAGGGAGGGGAGAGAGACAAACAAGTTACAGAACATAAAGATCATACACAGCTAAAAAACACAGCAATCATACCATTCGGAGCGGGGCTGCAAGTCTTTAGCCCCAGGCCTGTCAGAACAGCCAGGTTTTAAGGGCTATGCGGAAGGCCTGGAGGGTGGTGAGGGTACAAATCTCCACGGGGAGTTCGTTCCACAGGGTCGGAGCAGCCACAGAGAAGGCCCTCCTCCGGGTGGTCGCCAGTCGACACTGGGCGGCTGATGGAATTCGGAGGAGGCCTAGTCTGTGGGATCTTATTGGTCTAGTGGAGGTAATTGGCAGCAGGCGGTCTCTCAAGTAATAATGAGTGAACTTTTGAGATTTTTAGAACTCTTCATGAGGCAGGATAATAAACATAGCAAAACACAGAGAACAAAGGAAGGAAGGAAAATTTAAATCACAAAATTTCCATTTTGTTATAATCTGATCACAGAACATCAGAGAAAATTGCAGGTCTTTTCACTAAGTCACGGGTATCACACTTGCCACATAATGTTGCCGTCACATGACATTTCGTGACATTTGCCCCATTCACGGAGCTGGGGTGGGCATGGCCTGAACATGACATATCCGGCCCGTCAGCCGCCAGTTTGACACCCTGCGCTAAGTCTCAAAAAAAAGGAGTAACTTGAAACCTCAAGGACAACAGCAGCAGACCTCAAAACTCCTTTTTGCTGCTTTCACAGCCTTTTCTGGTCATAAATGCTGAATGGTCATAAATGCAAGCCTTTGAAGTGAGAAGCAGATGAAAATTAAATTAGAAGCAGTTCTTGACTTACAACCACAATTGGGACCGAAATCTCAGTTGTAGAGTGAAACAGTCATTAAGCAAGATGCCCATGACTACTTCACAACGGCTGAAATCCCAGCATTTCCATTGTAGCATTAAGCAATCTTACAACTGGACAGGATCGCAGGTGAAGCCTGAGGGGTGCCTCAGAGGAAGTGGGGGGACCCTGTGAAGCTCAGCTCAAGAAAGGGAAAGGGTGTAATGTGTCATAATAGTATCGCATTTCAACAAAGCCAACTAGAAAGAACCTAAGGATACGTGTATTGGACCAGACAAAAAACAATGACAAAATACATTTTAACTGTTACAAAGCCCTTGGAGGCCTTAAAATGAGTGGGCCATCAATTGAAATAAATACTGCAGCCTATTAATACCATATTTTGCTGTGTATACAGAAATGATGCAGACATTTGTATAGAGATTGTTATTGGATCTTGAAGAAAAATTAGTTCAGCTATATGAAGCAAAATATTTATAGGAACAAGACTGCATTTGGTTACAAAGAACAGCAATGAGATGACAAACCTGTTTGTTATTTTTGGCAAAGTTTATTCCCATTCCTTGGATGATCTGCCCAATATATCCTGGTGGGCAGGCCTCACATCTGAAACCTGGAGCCATGTTCACACATTGCACTCCTGGGAAGCATGGTTTATATTGGCACTGAAAGACAAAGTTCCAATTTTTACTACATACTAATTATAAGGCATCCAGCCAACAAAGTTAAACATGCAGATATTTGTTAGATGCTCTATTAATTTGACTCACATTCTGAATCCCTAAGTCTAACGTTAGAGTTAAAAAGGAGCCCAACAATTTTCCTTTTTGAAATATGGGTTTTCTAGACATTGAGAAATTATCTTCAGCCAGAGAATAAGACAGCTTGAATTGCATTGATCTTCAGTACTGCATGTTTTTTTCTATGCAGGACCAATCATGCCATTAGGTAAAGGGACACACCTCTATGTAATCTTCGACTTTTTGAAGTTACAAAAGACCCATTACAACCTGGGTTTGAGGTTCTGACAGTTAGGCTTCCCTGTGGTTATATTACTGTGATTTGTTATATTTTTGCCATAAAGTGGCATTTACTTCTAGCTACCAGAAATAAAAAAAACACCCCATAGCAAACAAGTTCATTAGCAACCGCTGTGTTTGTTTAATGAGCAGAACATTCACTTTACAGCCACCAAATTTGCTTAAAAATCACCACATAAAAGACAAAAAGTTCAGCCGCGGTCACATGGTGACTCACTTAACCATAATCACGACTTAAATTGTGGATTCAATTACAGTGGTAAGTTGAGGACTATCTGTATCATAGGGAACAAATGCAAAGAGGCAGATGTAGTAATTCTCCTCTGTTTTTCTCCCTCACAAAACAAAGCTATTTATGCCCGGATGCCGGCAACTTTTCAATTCACCTGCTACCTTTAGGTGTGCTAGAAAACCTGGTTCTCTTTTAAGTTAGCTTGTCTCGGATAGCAAAATACTGTACCTCAGGCTAGCCCTGAAAAGCACTCAAAGAATAACTCACCTCATCAATATCTGTGCAAATAATTCCATCTCCAATGAAGCCTTCAGGACAAGGACCACACTGGTACCCATCTGTTGTGTCTGTGCAGTGTACCCCCGGGAAACAAGTATCGGCTTCACACTTGGGTTTCGGGGGATGTGGGGAAGGAGTGGGGAAACTTCCGATTCCCAACCCTATGGTGATAAAGTATAGCATTTTAAATCAAGTAAATCTTGAGAGAGCCAATGAGAATATCCTTGAGTAAGCGAGTGGGTCATTTCTCCCACTGAATGAGAGTAGTTCATTTTTGCAATTATTATGTGAACAGCAGCATGCATAACACAATTACTGAGTTAGCATGCTTAGGGGGAGGCTATTAAATTAATTGTTACAGCTATCACTTAAGGCTATGTGCATAATTCCACCATTATTTAACAAAGCCCCATAAAAATCAATCATCTCATGCCATCTAACTACATACTTAGCAGCTAAGCATAACAACAGGTCTCTTTTGATTTAATTGTAAAGTTTATAAAAATCCTACTTAAACCCAGGAGATCAAAAGGACCTACCACATGCCTGGCATTCAGCTATAGTATTCCTCAGAAATGCTGTCTCCTTAACCTTGGTTGGACAAATAAAATGTATTAAACAGAGCCATCTACCTCAAATTATTCTGACTTCATTACTTTTTGTCAATAAAAGGCACATTATACAATTAATGCTATAACATAGCTTAGGTTTGCAAATCCTCAGTATGAGATTGATACTAGCATATTTATTCATGCTGAACGTATGACAAGTCTGGTCCAAGTAAACAGCCGCCCTTTCATATCTTAGCTCTCTGATGAATTTAGTAGAAGTACACAGAGTAGCTAACACTTAAGTCTAAGCTTTGAAACCTACATCTCTCAACCAAAGTATTAATTTAAAATTTACACCTTATCATTTTCATGACTGTCACCTCTATTGAAAGTTCAGCTTGGTTGTTGAATTAAAATTCTGCTCAGCATCTAAATCTAGTGGGAATTTAAATTCTTAAGTCGGGGATCAGACATTTCAATACTGTTGGGGTGTAGCCTTAACTATTACACACATTTCTTGCATCATTTTCTTGCTTTCAACCTAAATAATCCTAATGTTCATAATTTTGGCAGGTCTAAAAGTGTTTGCATGAATGGGCTTTTTGCTGATAAATAATACAATAAAATCAGACACATCTTCCTATTCTGAAACATCATTTTCAATTTTGGGAACAGAAATTCAGCAAATGAAAGAAGAACTGAGAACTAAGTTGAAGAAGATTAAGCTACCTTTTTGGCATTTTGAACACAATCACTTCCTTTCCTAAAATAATATTATCGTATATATATATTTAGCACAAAACAAAGAAGCTGTAACAGAAAGCTCAGAGATACCTGCTGTCTGAGGAGATCTTTCACTTCAACTAGTACCTCGTTCATTTGCAACATGTGACTTAATAATTGCCTGTTAACATCACCTGTAAGAGACATGTATGACAATCAAGCAACTAATAGAAAATGCAGTAAGATCAGAAATCTTAGCAATACAAGCAGTGATACAGTCCTTTCAAACACTAAATGTTTCATATACCGGTAGTTGAATTTGAATGAAATTCTCATTTAACCATAAGATTCTTAGGCATCCCAATTTACAGGGAACTATTCTTTATTGGAAAGACATTCCAACCCAAGCATGGTTTAAAAATAAAGCAAGAGGGGGCATCACATTGGGGACCCAAAAGACTCCCTCAGGCCATGATTTCTGAATGCTGGCAGCAATCTATTAACTAATTAATTCATTCATTCATTACAATGGCCACCTAGTTTAGGAAACTGGGCAGCTTATAAAGTTCAAAATTTAAATATACAATTAAAAGAGTTTAAAACATTTTTTTAAAAAAAACATTAAAACAAAACATGACAGCCTGAATTAAAAACAATCACAGCATTACAAGCACAAGAGTCCCACAAATACATTAATTCTGGATCTGGGAGCAAAGCCAAGTATTATGGACTTCCCAGAACTGCTGGCAAGAAACTCCTGTCTGTATCTTGGGGGGGGGGGGGAAGGCCGAGACTGAAAAAAAGAAGGCATATTTCCTTGCTACCACAAGATGACAACATTTAACAGAGGGGACCCAGAGCACATCCACTCTGCCCATATGTACCAGGTAGGCAGAAACAATTGGAAATAGGCATCCCTCAGATTAAAAAAAGAAAGACAGCCCCCTAAATTTTCCCAACCAAGCCTCACCCATGTTTCATTATGATCCCACCCAATTGGCAGTACTCAATTATTAGTCACATGTTAAGGACCATCCTAATGTTGCCCATCCCTGAAATAAAAAGGAATGCAAGAACAGAAAGCTGTGACGTTTCCAAGATCTAGAGAGAAGAAGAGGAGTAAGCAAACAAGCCACAGTGTGAGTTGTATTGTTTGCTCCCTAATTTTTAGTGATTCTTTTCCAATTTGCAGTTAAGCATATAAACAGATATTTTTCAAAAACAGTATTTATGAAAGACCTGTTTTTTATACATATTTTACATAATACAGCTATGACGCAGGCTTTACAGGGCGGTATTTCTATTCTTTAATTTATCCCAGAAACCTTTGTTTATAGACAATTATGGATTCTGACTTGCATCTAAGTAAACAGAAGGTATCAGTCATGTAAAAAATAAATCCGTTCTAATTGAGGTACTATATAGACTCTGCATTGAGAACCTGTTTGGTCTAGTAACTAGAACGTTAGAAACTACGGGACTGTGAGTTTTAATCCCATTTTTGGCATGAAACCTGGCTGGGTGTCTTTGAGACAGTCATTGACTTTCAGCCCAACCCACCTCAAGAGTCATTGCTGGGTAGGATATAAATAAATAAATAACATATAATTGTACGATACCTATTTATCATTTATTCCAGGGGTGGGTTCCTGCCAGTTCTAACCTCTTCCATAGAAGAGGTTCCACAAATCTACAGTGCTGTTTAGAACCGGTTCCAGCTCCCTCCACCACCACCCCGCCCGTCCACACATCATCAAGATGAAGAGTGAGAGGAGGAATTCTGGGAGTTGCAGTCCACAAGTCTTAAAGCTGTCAAGTTTGAACACCTCTGGGGTTTTTTTCCCTAAAGGGTTAGGGGTGCAAGGGTTTTGTAACTTGACAGCTTTAAGACTTGTGTGCTTCAAATGCCAGAGTTTCTGAGCCAACATTTTGGTTGCTAAGCAAGAGCATTGTTAAGTGAGTTTCATCACATTTTACAAGTTGGCCATGCCCACCCAGTCACATGGCTGGCAAGCCACTCCCACCTAGTCACATGGCCAGCAAGCCACTCCCACAAAGCAGGCCATACCTACAGAAGAGGTTCTAAAAAAATTTGAAACCCACCACTGATTTAGTCCAATTGATACACAAAATATCCTTTTAGGATATTCTTTTAGGTTTCATTTGCTAATGAAATAGTTTAAATTATTTTTGATTGTTAAGACTTGCTAAGTCAAGAAATATTAGGAAACATGTCCACCAAGCAAATACATTTCCAAGAACATAAACATCTAATGTTAAAGAACTCCTTGAGTGATCCTGCTGCTCTGGAAGTGCATCCAGCAGATGGTGAGCAGATGGCTTGGAGTCCCAGATATAAAATACAGCTGTATGAAGGCTTTAAATAACAGTTTCATGTAGAGTTGTTTAATTTACCTACAATCAAGATATCAACCTTACCTGAATACTGAACTGGTGGCTCTGTCTGTGGGAGAAAACAGTCTTGTAGAGTTTCCACTTGGGACAAGGACCCTCTCACAATCAACTTCAAGTCATCTAAAGTCTCCTGGACAATAAAAAATAGGTTCTATTGCCTTCATTTTATTGTTTTGATTTTTCCCTTGATTTTATGACTATTGAGATGCAGTGAACACAGGCACTGAATATATATGAAGCAGCCAAACTTTTCCTTTAGAAACGTATTACATCTACATGGATATAGTTTCACCAATAAAATAATTCCATGCTGGGGGAAAACATCCAGCCCAGAGAGGTTTAGCAACTTCATGAATAGGTACTTTTTTTCACGTAATCTCCATAGAGTATGGGAGAATAATATAGCTGTTGTTTTTGCTTCTCATGCAACCAGCATATGTCTGTATTCTATTCTGCATGCTGTGTGCATACGTTCTTCTCCTATGAAAAGGGAACAGGAAACAAGCAAGCAATGTAACAGAACTCTTCCAGTTATGAGAGGAACTGGACCTTGCAAAGACCTCACTCAAGTATTATGCCAAAGGAGTTGACCTAGTGGATTCCCTCTTCTTGCCTGTACACTCTTCCCATCCCATCCCATCTGGCCAGAACAGATGCTGTCAACACTTGGGACAGAAGCAGGGCAAAATACAGGTAGTCCTCGACTTACAACCACAATTGAGACCAAAACCTCTGTGGCTAAACAAGACAACTGTTGCATGAGTTTTGCCCCTTCTTACAACCTTTCTTGCCACAGTTGCTAAGTGAATCATACGAGCTGTTAAGTGAGTAAACACGGTTGTTAAGTGAATCTGGCCTTGCTTGTCAGAAGGCCCCAAAATGTGATCATGTGATCTCAGGACACTGCAACCGTCATAAATACATGCCAAATGCCCAAATTTTGATCTTGTGACCAGGGGGATGCTTCAACAGTCGTAAGTATGAAATAAAAGTTATAAGTCACTTTTTTCAGTACTATTGTAACTTTGAAAGGTCACTAAATGAATGGTTGTAAGTCAAGGACTGTTCTGACCTAGGCTTTGAGCATGAAGCAAACCCCTTTGTCGGGTTTTGTCCCGACAAAAAAACCCTTTTATTAATTGACTCTGAATTCTGCTCATTCACATACAGACTTTCAAAGGAGGATTTACAGTCACAGACCTTATCTGGTATAGAGAGCTGAGAGGCCAACATCTAAAAAACTTGGCAAGGAGTCTCGGAGAGTCACAAGCCAATTAAGCGAACTAATTATCTCCTGCAACTCCATTTCCCTTTCGTTCCTCTTTCATTTCCTCTGGGAGAGGCCATTCATCGTCCACCTCTGGCATTACTCCCAAGTCGACTCCGGTTTTTAAGCTGTTCCCTTCGTCTGGCAACTCTGCGCATGCGCACACTGGGAACACAGGCTCCAGTTGTTCGTCTGCCTCACTGCTGTCTGACTCGGAAAGCAGCTGATAACTGGCATACGGCTCTGCCCTCCTCTCTGCCTCTGCCCCTGACTCCAGGACTGGCCCACGTTCCTCCCCAACCTCCTCACTGTCTGAATCTGCTGCCAGTTCCACTGGCCACTGGTGGGCCAAAACAAGGACTACCTGTACTGCACAAAGGATAGGCCAAGGTTTGGGCTTAGAAGCTGAACGGTTGTGCTTTATTTGGGATGAAAAGGCACTATAGGCTGCAAAGGACATGGCAGCAATCAGTGGTGGGTTCCTACTGGTTCAGACTAGTTCGGCCGAACCAGGAGTGGTTTGGCGCCCTGGGTTGCTGGAACCAGCAGCGACCCAGGCCTACCACACACCCCAACTGGTTCGCCATAGGTGCTGCCATCTTGTTTTTCAGTTCTGCACATGCACAGAACAATTTTAATTGCACTGCACACACACGAGTAAACTGGCAGTAGTGCCTGCCAGAACCCACCCCTGGAGCAATGTAGTCAATTCACTGGAGGATGTGGCTGAAATTCTCTTCCCTATTTAATGTTGAGGGAGCTGATAATGTTTCTTTTAAAACAAATGAAGCATGCTAAGATAGAGAAGGCTTCACACATCTTTGTTTTATTACAATAAAAACTCTGAAAATCATACTACTAAAAATTGCCATCTTGCTACCAGATTTCAGTGATGAATTTTGGGAGATTCCAGGCATGCAAATATGGGTCAGGAATATATTAGTTCCTGAGCCATAAGCCCTTCCATCACAAACATTTTCCCCTTCCTTCAGTACTCACCTGTGATTTCTTTTGGAGTGTTCGTAATTCTATGGATTCTGAGCTTTGCAGCACCTCCGAAAAGATTTTAGGCGAAATTTGAACAGAATCCACCTGCACACAGTCCACATACAGTTCCGCTTTACTGTTGCCATGCTGCACTCCACTTAACCGAAGGAGGACTGTATGACGCTTTCCATCAGCCAAAGGCACATTGGGGAAGATCACAGCACTTAATTTCCCATCGTTCCTCAAATATCTCAGAGAAACTAACAGAAAATAACATTATTGGAAAATATGAATACAATAAAATTCACAACATATAGTAGAAATAGTAGTCTGTTTGAGAAAGTGAATGTAAAATTATAGCAACTCTTTGACTACACAGCTGTTCTTAGGTGAAAATCCTCTGTTATAGCAATACAGTCCTTACTTTACAACTGGATCTATATCTACATCTATATCATATGGTATTATGGTTACTTCCCAGGTGGACTACAGTAATGTGCTGCACATGGGGCTCTCCTTAAGGATACCCAGAAACTTCAACTGGTGCAGAATATGGTGGCACAGATCTCCAGAATGGGGTACGTGAGTTTCACAGGTTGCCAGTTTGCTTCCACATCCAATTCAAGGGGCTGATTCTGATCTTTAAATCCCTTCATAGCATGGGCCTGGGTGTAGGACAGAGGCTGGATGGGCTGGGGAAGGAAGGAAGGAAGAAAGAAAGAAAGAGGGAGGAAGGAAATGACCTCAGGATTATCTTAAGCAGAGATAAAAGTTTGAGTAAAACTGTCCTCAGCTTTCTTGGACTTCAGATTCTTTATGCCCTTTTGGGGTTTGATGGGGCTACAAGGCTGGGTGGGAAGAAATGTACAGAAGAAACTGTTTTCTCGCTCACTGCGTTGCAACTTTAGATAGATGAACAAATGCTGGCCTTTGAATCTGGCAGGTCTCCTGCATACGTAAGATCTGGAGCAGAACTACACAGAAAGTTAGCAAGCAAGAAAAAAAGCAGAAAAAGGTAGAAGAGCCCAGAGTTGGCAAAGGACCAAGAGACTGGAAAAGCCTGAAGGCAGCAAGATTGGATGGAAGATCAAGGCTCATCTGAGGGGGAGGAATCTTGTTTTTAGAGAGAGCTGGAGGGAAATGCTGTCTAGGACCAAAGGCATAATTATATTTAAAACATCTGTGTTTCTGTCCCCTTGTGCTAACAAAACAAAACAAAAATTGCTGGTGCCAATAGACAATGAAGTTGTTTTCAATGTGAGGAACCCAAAAATCCCTGTTCCGTTTCTGAGAAATGGTGTCATTTGTACAAAATGTAAGATACCAGATATATCATCTAACAGTTGAATGGGTTTCAAAGCATTGTGTTTAACTGAAGTCACATCATTTATAACATTTTTTAAAGGTAAGCCATTTTGTCTCAGGAAGAAGCTACAGATGGTGGTGATACTGAATGGATTGGGAAGCATCTGAAAATATGCCTACCCAAAAGGGAGCCTTTCAATGCTCAGATGCTTCTGGGATTATTTGCTTCATTTCTAAGAAATACGTTTTTACTGTTTTATCCCAGTCAGTTTTTATGATCTGAAGAAAATGAAGAACTTTAAGACAAACTGCATTTCTCAACCAATTAGATGTTTAACTTATCCCACTTAAATCAATGCATTTTTAATACTGTTCAAAATCGGTTGCATTTTGAATGTAACACCTCTAAAGAACAAGGATTTCACTATGAAAATAAAGATACAGTCCATGATGTTATCCCTAATGACTACAGTAGATAATGCACCCTATCTCAATTTTAGGATTATACAGGTGAATTCTGTATCAATATTAGGGCATTATCCACATTCAGCTTCATTAATTCATAATATAGGGATAGGTAAAGGTAAAGGGTTCCCCTGTCTAGTCATGTCCAATTCTAGACGGCGATGCTCATCTTTTTTTTTTTTTAGCCAAGGGAGCCAGCGTGTCTAAAGACACTTCAGTGGTCATGTGACCAGCATGACTATATGCCGAGGTGGATGGAATGCTGTTACCTTCTCCTGAAGTGGTACCTATTTATCTACTTGCATTTGCATGCTTTCAAAATGCTAAGTGGGCAGGAGCCAGGGCAAATAACGGGAGCTCACCCCATCAAACAGCGCTCATGTCCCAAACCTGAGCTGTCAGTTTTCCAGCTGACAAGTTCAGTGTCCTTAACTGCAATACAGGTGTAACAGTAATCAATTCCCTAAATATTGTTGCTCTTTTTATTAGTCAAATGAGCAATTAAATAAATCACTGACAGTTTTCTGCCTCTTGAAGCATTCTTGTAAGAAAAAAGCTTTTTTTTAAAAAAAAGAGAAAGAAATCAACACCTTTTAAAATAAGAAAGTTATATCAAGTCAAGCAGATCAGATTCTAAGCAAGTTCTACTTCATTTACATCCATTTAAAATATACAGAACATACGAACAAGAAAGGAAGTTTTCTAGACTGGCCAAAATAAAAGAATCAAAAATCTTTTCTTGCAACTACCGTTGTACAGTAACTATGTTCATGTAGACTGCTTTATCCAGGTATAGATTGCTTGTTTAAAATATATGTCAGATATTAAATTTTATTTTCAACTTTTAGAGAAAATACAAGAGCTGACAAATTCCAAAAGAAATTCTAGATAAAGTGTTATTGCATAATTACTTGGTCTCATAACATTACGAAAGACAAGGATTGCATTTGCCACCCATATTTATTTATGATTTTATTTATTTATTACGTTTATATGCTTCCTATCAATTTGAGGCAACCTGGCAGCTATAGCTTTTTGCGTTTTCCCACTTCTTTTTTATTTGCAAATAAAGTGTATCAAGGTGGAAAAAGACTCATGAACTATACAATTTTGATTGGTAGTATTAAGAACTAACCATCTCAAAATATGAAGTTTCTAGAATATGTTTTAAACTGTTAATAACCTATAACTATTTGCTTAAAGCAGCACAATTCTAAGATAATTTATACAAAAATAATATTCTTTCTATATTTTGAAACTATCTACCTATACCACCATAATTTGATATAGTTTAAAGCACTTTGTAAACTATATAAATTCCATAAAATATCAATAATATAACAGAGATACACTTGGAACATTGTAAAGAGATCATCTAAAAATTATTAATCTAAGAAAACTAATTAAAAAAAGAATAAAAATTACTTGGCAATATGAAAAGAGCAAATATACATTTATAAAAATATGTTCTGCTTTGTTATTAAATTAAAAGCAAATGCTAATTTAGTTTCAAGCATGCTCCCCTCATTAATTCTTGACCTTGACCTCTGAGAAGTTGTTTCTTTTTTTGATCAAGCAGGTATCTCTCATGATACCTGAATTCTGTTATGGTTGTATGACTGGTATGATAATAGGTAATATGAGTTATCTTGCACTCAAGATGACAGAATAATTAAAAAAGTATTGGTTACAAGTGCATCTATTTCAAAGCAGCTATAAAATCATTTAATAAGCAAAAACCCACTAATATCTTCACTACCACTTTTAGATCAACTGAAGAGTCAAAAGACTTTTCCAAGATAGTCTCACATAGAGTTAATTACAATAATCCAATCTAGAAAGATTTGATAGGATATTGAAGGAGAAGGGATGTCAAAAAATAACGTCAAGATAATGGCTACAGCTGCATGATGAAAGCCCTTTTTCTTTTACATGTGTAATGCCCCGGGCTTTGATCACAGTCATGGTTACAACACACTCTAAATATAATGAATAAACATTTCCCATAATTCAGTTGAGGAATGATGTTACTTGGGTTGGGTAATGAAACAAAGAAAACAACCAAGCTCAGAGAGCATCAAGGATCCCTCATTTCAACTCTGAGCTACAAATATTCTCCTTTGTTGGTAAAATGCATTTCTCTCTGTGCACAAATGGCCAACACTTTGTGTTGGGGTTAATTGACTCTAGTTTGAGAATGACTTCCATTCTGATCAAAGAAGGACATCAAAGAAGCTTTTCTGCAATATTAAGATAGATCAAAAGCAAAGGTAGATCAAAAGGTGCCCATACTGAATCCTTGTTAAATCCCATGGTCTGGGGATTTACAGTAAAACAGTAATATTCCAAGGTTTTTTGGTTCTTCTTTGTTCTGTGGTTATGAGAGACCATGATTTCCCAAGAGATTCTAGAAATGTTTTTGCAGATTTTAGAAACAGGTGTTGTATTTTCATCACTCTTTGAAACTAGACCACATCATATCTGTTTCTGATCAAAGCTAGGAAACTGGAAAATGTGAAGGCATATAAATGATGTGGGAAATATACTGAGGGTAGTGAGAGACACAAACATAGTAGAAGATGTGAAACAGGAGAGGGAATGAAAGAGGAGCAAAATAGACTAAACAAGAGCATCCAAAAGAGAAAGAAACTGTGAGGAAATAGAGTGAAGTGGGCCAGAAGATACAAGTAGAAAAATGAATTGAGTTGTTCAAGCTAGAAAAAGAACCAGAAAGAAGAAAAATCTCAAATGAGATAATAGGATGGGAAATTCATAGAGAAAGAGACAAGGAAGTCAGCCAGGAAAGCTGTAGATCAAAGGACTCCAAGAAATGCTTTCAGGATATATATAGAGAAGCAGGAGTCAGTTTCAAGGCTGGAGGAAAATAAGCTTAGAAAGCAAATTATACTGCCAAAGCAATCACTGGAAGGAAAAACGGGAGTACAGAAAACATTTCACTGGAAAGCCTTAGACACAATAGAAAAAGACAAAAGGGGGGGGTGGAAATATGTTCCTCCAGTCACATCCTTATGAGGAAATTGAAAAAGCCATGAAAAATCCACCCAGAACTAAAAATGTTATTCGAATTTATTATTAGTTTATCAAAATAAACTAACTACAGAGAAAAATGAAGAGAGTGACAAAGTAGGGGAAGAAAAAGGGAAGAGGAAAAGGATAGAGGGAAAGGGGAAAAAGAAAGACAAGGATTGGCTTTAGCACAGTAGAATAAGATATTAATATGCAGCTTCAACAATTTATTGTTACATAGAAATATACTGTATATTAGTCATTCCTATAATAACAAACTTATCTAATCAGCAAAACCCAAGATTTTCATTTATTTCATTTCACCTCAAGCACAACATCCAGAAGTTTCCAATTGGGAACAAAGTTAGTTGTATTCTTTTCTTTGATGAAGGCAATCAATTTAGCTATCTCTGCTAATTCCATCAGTTTCTCCAGTCAGTCATCCATTGTGGGAATTAAAGTATCTTTATGTTTTTGTGCCTAAAGCATTCTTGCTACTGTCACCATTTTTAACAAGAAAGTTCCACATTTAAAAATGTTGTTCTATAACTAAATTCCAGCAACTAAGGTGGAAAAGGATATTTAAGTTCCAAAAGTAGCCTGGTGCCTTAAATGAAACATGTCCACATGTAATTGTAAAAAGACAATTATGAAGGCTATAAATCAGTGTTTCTCAACCTTGGCAACTTGAAGACACACTGCTATAAATGATACAACAAAAAGATTTCTAATCTTGCCTTTTTACTTTAATGCTTTTAGTCCAGTAGTCCCCAACTTTTTTTTGGCATCATTTGGTTTTGTGAAAGACAATTTTCCCATGGACTTTGGGTTGTTTTGGTTTTGTTTACTCATTGGTCACCTTCAGCTGTGCAGCTAGTTGGGGAGCCCTGCTTTAGATCATAGCTACTATGTTGTCTCTCCCAATGGAAATGAATATCATGCTATAGGTGTGTTCTCATACCTTTCAAATATGAGTAGGTCACCTGAGTGGCAACAACTTCTCATTTTTTCTGAAGTAGGGTTTTTTTTTTTTCATTATCACCATTGAATTAAAAAAAATAGATCCAATGGCTGTCATGAAGTTTATTTTATATATTTAGTTTGCTTACTTTACTTTGGCTAAAATAGATTAAGCCTTTTCTTATCACATTTTTTTAAAAGCAAAAGTCAGAACAGGACTAATTTGAAACATTTAAACTGTACCTTCTATACCTCTCTAAAATTCCAGTTTTTTAGTCATATGTTCTTATTTTGAAGAAACAGCACACTGATAATTCACACAATTCACATACCAATTCTTTATTTCACAGACACGCCTTTAATTTTATTTCATACCAAAACATCAACGCAAAAGCTTTAATACCAAGATGTTTTTTTTCTCCCTTTAAATTTACTACTTTCTAATATGCTAAAATTGCAGGGGCTGCTTACAAATCTCAAGCAAAAAAACCCTATTCTTTAGTGTTATATGATATATCTCCAACTTATCAAAGCAAGCATCATCCTAGTGAAGGCATTATCTCCTTTGAAAGAAAATGGTGTTTCATAGTTGCAATTTTCTTTTACTAGTTTATATTCAAAGGAATAGGATAGGACAGTGATGATCAACCTTTTGGGCACCGAGTGCCCAAACCGGAACACACACATGCCAGAAACCTGAAGACCAGCTGGCCGGTGCGCATGCATGCGCCAGCTAGCTGGTCTTTGGGTTTCCGGCACACGCATGCACACCAGCCAGCTGGTCTTTGCGGGCACCAGAATGGCATGCGCACCTGGCCAGCTGGTCTTCAGGTTTCCGGTGCTCCAGCATGTGCAAAGACCAGCTGTCTGGCATGCATGTGGGCACCAGAAACCAAGAGAGGGCCCTGTGTGCCACCTCTGGCAGGAATGCTATAGGTTCGCCATCATGGCTATATGGTATAGGACAGTGATGGTGAACCTTTTTGGCACCGAGTGACTAAACTGGTATGTGTTTGTGTGTGTGCGCGCGCAAGCATGTGCCGGAGCCCCAGAAACCAAAGACAAGCTGGTCGGCGTGCATGTGGACATCGGGCAGCTGGTCTTTGCACATGCCGGAGCCCCAGAAACCCAGTCACCTGGTCTTTCTGTTTCCACAGTTGGTCTTCAAGTTTCCAGGGCTCCGATATGTGTGAAGATCAGCTGGCCGGTGTGCATGCACATGCCAGAAACCAGAAGAGCAGCTGGGGAGGGTGCATGTGCCCACAGAGAGGTTCACCATCACGGTGATAGGATTAACATACTAAATTAATTGTATCTAGTCCTAAGTGAAGATTATAATTTACATACTCATAAAACTGATCAAGCCTTGTTTTCTTGAATGAGGCTTACTTTTGAATATGTGGACACATAAAGGAGCATTGAATATACATCTCAACAATCATTTTTAAAAATTAGCAAATCTATTAAATGTTGTGGGATGGATTTAAGTGCAGTTAAATGGAGTAGTCAGCTTGATTACAATACTAATTAGAAAGTTGATGCATATTCCTCATTCACTTTCCTCTGGATAACAATTTGCACTTTTTCAGATTGTCCATACAGTAATTTCTATATTGCAATATAGACTCATACAAGAAATTACTTATTCACAAAGCACACAATTAATCTGTGGAATTAGTTATAATAGGATGTGGTGACTTAGATGGCTTTAAAAGCGAAGGAGACGGAGTCTATTTAGGGTTATTAATCTTGACTTGGTGTTACATCTGGTTGTAGTGTGCCTTCAAATGCCAGTTATAGGAAACAGTGGGATAGAAGGGGTATGTCTCCATCTCCTGCTTCCAAGCAACCTGGGAGGATCAGGCTGACAAAAAACTGCTAGGTGGAGATAGGCCTTGTTTTTTCCAGTAGAGGTGTACTTATGTTTCAGATCTGGGCCATAGCTTTAAAATTCAGTTTAACTAAGCACCCCCTTGCTCCATTGTCTGATTGTAGAAAGCATCTGCACTTTTTCAGTCAGAGCTAAACTCAGGGATCAACTATATCATTTTCTTTTCTTTCATATGCAGAATTCAGCATGTGCATATCTATAAAATTCTTCAGTAATTTGAAACAGGATTTTTCAACGGAAAAGAAGAAAACAGTTTTACTTATTGTCTTTATTTAATTTTAACTGTTTCGATATTTATAATTGTTTTTATGTTTCCATTTTTATTGCATTGTAAGTTGTTCAGTGTCACTCGGGATAGGGAGATGGGCAGCATATAAATTGAATAAATAAATAATTAAATGTGGGGGGGGGATGGTGGAACTCACTTAGCTACTTGTTTGGGATATCTTGTTGGCAAACAGAAGGAATGAAGAGTGATGGAGATTGTGTAAATATAGAAACAAAATTTTGCCCTAAGATAATCTCACATTTCCTTGAAAGTAAAAAGCAACAAATACCATAACGAACAATTCAACAAAATCAAAAAGAATTGTGTTCAGACACCTTGTTTCCTAATCTTAGCCCTGTTAAAATTTCTTTAGTCGCATTGTAGTAACCCCTATTGATATCACTATTCAAGAAGAATGCCATCACATTTTTATTTTTCTCAGTCAGTTCATTCATTTGGGAATGAAACATTTATTTTTCTCCCTTTCCCCCCAGATCTGAGATGCTGACATATGAATAATGAAGAACAAAAAAATATCTCAGCATTTATGTTGTCCTAATTATGGTTTCAATAATTCAATCAAGAAGATTAGATCTGAATCTAATTGCATTAATTGATTCTACAAAACCAACTCAGAACCTTATGAGTCTTTTTGCCAAAAAACTTGCTAAGCTATATCCTACATTTGTAGAATGGATCTCAAATAAGTTAACAGATATAAAGTACATAAAATGTTTTCATTGCATACAACTTACCTTTATTTACTCGCCCCATTATTATGAACTCAAGATATTTTTTGTTTTCATTGGAGGAGTATAACCCAAATATAAGGGCTGTACTTTTTGGTTGTAGTTTGAATGTTGAGAGCACATATATTTCATTGACAGTAGGATCAGCCAGTGCCTGTTGTAAGTAGGTCTTTACTAGTTTCTGGTTGGGTGTTGAGAGGACATCCAATACTATAAAGAGAGAAAAAGAAAATTAAAAAGTTGGTGATTACAATTTCCAAAAGCAACCTCCAAGTGACTCATGAAAAAAGTGCTTACATACAATTGTAGTGTCATTTCAACTTATTTCACACACAGTTGCACATGGCCATCCATGATTCACAATTGAAATTTTAAGACCTCAATGCCACATTTTACATTTAAACAGCAAATAAACTGTTTATTTGCTGTTTGGCAACTCATCCCCAAAAACAAATGTTTTTGGAAATCTAGAAAAAATAAAATTTGATTAGATTACATTTAAATGCAAATAAAATAGTTAAAGATGACTAACTTCTAGTTATATATTTAATATTAAATGTATATATTTAATTACTTTTGCCTCTCCCACTGTAACTGGGTTACAACATTTTGAAAAAGATTTGTACTTTTGATTAAATGCACATAGGTAATCTCAATGGATCATGCCTAAATTTATTTCAAACTGTTCTTCTTTCAAAAATAAATTCCACTGACTTTTATTAAGCAACATGAGAACATTTTAACTATTTAATATATCTTTCAAAAATCCTCATCAGTAAGAGGACTCTGGTCATTGCCCCTCAATGGGAATAATCAGATTTCACCCTAAGTTGACTTTATAAGTCTTCCTCCACTTGGTGACTGACTATATGTTTATCTTTATAGAATACAGTCCTCCCAAAAGTTAAAAATGAAGAGATGGGGGAAGAAATGAAGACTTGGAATTGCCCTTCAACGTCAGCAGCAGCAGACTGAGTACTCATAAATTATTTGATCACAGTCTTGCCCACTAACAGGAAACATATTAGATTTCAAGTTATGTTATAGTACTTTAGAGCATAAACAAATCTCTATCCGTTTTTGCCATTCAATCTTTTTTTTTTCAATATGTTTCCTAGTTTTAGATTATGTCTGGAAGAAGCAGTGAGAAGTTTTCCAGCAGACTCAAGATTCTATATATTTGTTGGCACTGGAAATACCTATTTTCTTCAGTGGCCTTTAAGAAAATATGAAATTGATTTTGTTGAACCCTATTGGGTTTTGTCCATCTTTTTATTTCTACTTTTTACCTCTTTATTCTATTTGATTTTTATTGCTTTGTAGTTCTAGCTTATTATTTTCTTTCTTTCTTTTTTAAATAATAGATAGCAGGGTATGATTTTAAATCAATTTGAGATAAACAATATTCTTTACATTTACCCAGAACAACATCACATTGTGATTAACAAGGGTATTCCTTAGTTAACAAATAATTATTTTTCTAACATTGCTTTACACATCATATTTACTTACATGGGATTAGGTCCCATTGTCAGCTTTGACATAGGATGTGCTTTTTCACAGGACTGTCTAATAACAAATGTTTAAATTCTTTTTCTCAGCAATAACCTGAACATACTACTTGGAATCAGAAAAATACATTTATACTAATAGCATTCAAATGAGAGATCCTTGGCATAAGCTAGAGATCTTTAAAATATAATGTTGTTGGCTACTAACAAAAGAGAGAGAAAGATGCAGAGATTAAACAAAAGACAAACAAGTCTGTAAATCTACCTCAAAGTGTCAAACTATGGCAAAGTGTGGCAATCCATGCCCAAGTAACAGAGATCCACAAACATATGAAAATGATTATTTACGATTTTTATTTAAAGAGAATTTTCTTCTTTAAAAAAAAACTCACGTAAGAGAAAAGCTGAGGGAGTATCAAAATTTGAATTCGAAAAACAGATTTCTGTAACAACGCAATTTGAATTCCCCCTTTCCCAAGGTGTACTACTTAAAAACAGCAACTTTGGCACTGGTGATCTCTAAATTAGAATTCTTCCATATTTCCGCAGAACAGAGAGAAAGGAAGGAAAATTATTTAGAGGCTTTTTTTTTTGAGGATCCTGTAACTATCAGGGCAGTATTGCCCACCAAACTGCCTGCTCAGCAGGAACTCGGGAGTCCAACCTGAACATAACTGCTACTCTGGCTCATCCTTCTCTCTTCCAAAGTCCAGCTGCAGCAACGAGGAGCAAAAACCGAAAACTCCCCCTCCCCGCCTATCCCCCACGTCCCTCAAGTCTTCAAGAGGGACCGCCGTACCTTGAGGGGCAAGCTGAGCGCGAAAAGCGGGAGAAAAGTGCAGCAGAGTCTGCAGCAGGAGAAGGAAAGGACCCGTCCGCTGACTCCTCATCCCGCTCACAGCCCGCTTGCCGGCTCAGTTGCTTTTGATCGCCTCGAGGCTCCGCTGGTCTCTGCCTGTACACGTGCGCGGAATGGGGAGGCGAAGCGGCCGGTTCTCCCTTAAGAAAAGGAGAAGCTACCTGATGCCAGGCCCCACCCTCCCCCCCGCTCTTCCCCCCCCCACTCCAGCAAGAGCTGGAGAATCGATTTAGCAAAAGGGGCGATCGAAAGGGACCAAGACTGGACTCCAGTGGCCAAATCGTGCGCTTCCGCCGCCAACTACTACTGAAGGAATCTCCAGGCGGGATCTGGAAACTCAACCTCCGGATCATTCATATGTGCGAGTCAAATGAGGGATAAAAACTGTCCCTAATTTTAGCACGTGTATAGAGTATTACAAAGCTGCCCAGAGCAGTGGTGATAACTTTACCTTGATATTGTTGCCGGTTTAAAATCTCGATTAAAACATGAAGCCAATGGGCTGTTTGTCCCAACTTGGCGTTTTCCACCTGGGATGGGCTTTGATTCCCATTTCTGGAAAGCATGTGCATCTGGAAGATGGGAACAGGATGAATGGCTAGAGTTCATAAACAACATAGAGTACACAAAAAGCAATGCCATAAGTTTTTTTGAAATAATTTGTCATTTTATGAGGATGTTCAGTTCAGATTTTGAACAATCCTATTTGACTGTGAAATGGAACTTTAATTCTTTATGGTGCGATCCTATGAAAACAGGATTGCACATATTTTGGAGTAAGTCCCAGGGTTACCGTTAAATATGCAAAGGATTTGGCATTAGATTATTAGTTTTTAATTCTTCTTTTAATTTTGTACATTTTATGTGTGAGTTTTATGGTTAAATAATCAGCTGTGCACCTCTGAGTGGTGGGTCTATGTGTGTTGAGGTCTGTTATTTCTCTCTGAAAATGCAATAATAAATCCATCACTGTCTTTTGTCACTTCACATAAACATCCAGCATTCTTAGAAAGCATCCATGTAGTTTTCATAAAATGCTATAAGGCTGAATTTTTGTTCAGGAATCATTTCCTTTTTAAGGTTTCATAGTAAACTGTGCAGGATGCCATATGATAAGCAGTAGGTTTCAAAAGTTATCCAATAATTATGATTTTGTTAAGAGGGTTTTGAAATTCAAAATTACCATAATTAAATATGTGTGGCCCATAGTTCTAAGAATCTATTTCCTCATTTAGTGAGATTATTAGCCACATTATCAGAGCAACGTATCTATGTTTTAGGAAAGGTTTCTAATTGAGTTAATGTATAAGTAAGCAAGTGCTACCTGCTAAAAATGCTATTGGCTGTCCAGTCTTTGCCTGTTCAGAATTCCAGCCAATCATTTCCTACAAGGAATATAATTCTATTCTCATCACCCATTTTTCCTGTATTTTTCTCCCATTCTAAATATATTCCTGTATTTTTCTCACTCTAAATTTTTGGGCTACTGAGCACAGGGGTTTAGTTTTTTGAGAGTTTCTGGGAGTTTTCTTTACCCCTTTGACAGATCTCAGTTCCACTAAAATAAGCCAATTTAGGATTTGAAAAATCCTAAAATACCCTGAGATTTAAGGAAAAGAACAAGATAATGACCCTAGTTTAAAAGGAATCCAGAATATAATATTGTACTGTAGGAAGTTAGCACCCAGCCCTCTCCTAGAAGAATGAAATATCCTAGGAAATATTAAAAAGGCAGAATATTATGTTTCCCTGGATGAGAAAAGGGAGAAACATGTTTTAAAAACAAAGTCGCTCTCTGCAGCTTCCTGCCCCCCCACCTTTTCAATGAGCTATTGAGGCCTAGGCCAGTCTATTCTACATAACATAGATCTCTCCCCTTCAGCGCCAGGGTGATGGGATTAAGGCATGATAGTATTAGCCCTTTACCCATCTCACCACAGGGCATCTGGAAAGAAGCAATACTCAACCAAACTTGGACTCAAAGTACAGCCTACAGAGTTGCCCCTGCATGGGCCCATGGGAATTTGACAACCAATCAGAATACAAGATCAAAGGCCAGAGAGAGCCTAAAATCAGGGACTTTAAACATCTCGGCCCTTTTTCTTCTTCACCAAACATCTTGAAGCATATGATCCCCCTTTTCTGTTCAGGAGCTCAAACCATGTGATCCTGTCCACCATTAAACCATCTCTCCAAGCAGTCTCCATGTTTCCAGTGTCTTTTTCCCCACTTGGAACTGAACCCAGATGGACACTTCTTCCAACAGTACCTACTAGGTTATTAGTATTTTATATCTATTTATAAATGTTTATTTATTTATGCTGTCATATAACTATGAAGGAAACAAAACAAATGTCTCAATCCATAGATGAATTTTAAAGAGCTTGTTTTTAACACCTTGAAATATGAAATTCCACATTTGCATTTAGATATCCATTTTAATAGTTTAGATATTATTTTTACTAATAGGGTTATCTCTTTCAAAATGATTTGAAAAAAGTGTTGTAGACCTTGGACAACTAGAAACATAGCATTATTTCCAATTCATTTACCTATCGACCATTTTTCAGGGTTTTGCTTGACCCTGAAAAAAACAACCAATGCCCCTACTTTATGACACATGGACTATAGAGCAAGTTCTTAAAGAAGAGAAATCTGTTTAAAATTGGGCTACTTTAATTTATGGCATAGATGCTGTGCTTATGTGAAGTCTAAAGCACTTATTTCATCTGGTTTTAGAAGTGGGTACAACCATAATGTCTAATATTTTATTTAATAAAGCTAAATTCTTGATACTTTAATCTGTTAATTTATGAAACTGCCAAAACTGAAGACAGATTGCTAATACTTATTAACATGGGGAACATATTTAAATTCATGTGCATTTGTATGTATTTCATTACCTCAATAAACATTCTGCAAATACCTTGGTCACAGTTCGTTTCAGGTATTGACTTACTCATTTAGTTCATTTAGTCACTGTTCAAAGTTACAACGGCACTGAAATAAATGACTAATGATCTTTTTTCAAACTAATGACCGTTCCAGCATCCCCGTAGTCATGTGATCAAAATTCAGATGCTTGGCAATTGGTTCATATTTAAAATAGTTGCAAAGTCCCATGATCATGTGATCACCTTTTGCAACTTTCTGACATACAAAGTCGATGTGAAAGTCATATTCAATTAACAACTGTGTTACTGACTTAACAACTGCAGTGATTCGCTTAACTACTGTGGCAATAAAGCTTACAAAATGGGGCAAAACCCACCTAACAAGTGTCTCACTTAGCAACAGAATTGTTGGGCTTGATTATGGTCAGAAGTCGAGGACTACTTATCTTATTTATTTTATTTATATTTCATATTTAACCACCCATCTCCCTCTGAGATGTTTTTGCTATTATTAAATCCTCATGATTGCTTTGTTTCATATAAAGGGATTGTTGCCACTGAACTGATTCATGTTAAAATATACTGTATTGATCATCAGTCGCAGGGGTAGGTTTTATATATAAGATTTCAAATTGTATTTAAGGTTAAAAGGGGAATACCGTAAGTTGGTTCTCAGAGGTCTTATGGCTAGACATTAGACCAGAGTTTTCAACCCCTCAGAACTTGATAGAGATTCCTCAAGGGACTAAGGACAAAAAATCTCCCCACCTAAATGTATCACTCAAGCAGTTAGTTTTCTATCACTAGATGCTGGCTGGGAAATTCTGGGAACCGAAGTTCACCCATCTTAAAGTTGCTAAGAGTGAGACTCACTGAACTAGAGCTTTACCTCTTGACTAAGAGTCAAAGGTTTTTTTTTTTTAAGTAATAGTTCCACAGCCTGAAAACGTTTAAAAATCTGCTCTAGACAAATAGCCTTAACTAGATACTTGGGACAAGAAAATGTTTATTGTATTTTAAATCTTTAGCTTCTACATGTGAGCTAAAGTATGAGTTTCATCTCACCCTTTACAATGTTTCTTTCCTTCTGTTTACCGTATATACTCGAGTATAGGCCGACCCGAATATAAGCCGAGGCACCTAATTTTACCACAAAAAACTGGAAAAGTTATTGACTCGAGTATAAGCCTAGGGTGGGAAATGCAGCAGCTACCGGTAAATTTCAAAAATAAAAATAGATACCAATAATGTTTTTGAATATTTATTTCAAAGAAAAACAGTAAACTAGCGGTGTATTCAATGAAATACTTCACTCACCTCATGATGCTGATGTCCCGCTGTGATGATGATGTCCCGTGCAGCCGCGGGAGCGATGTCCCGCCTCCTATGACACACGGCACAGTGATTCCTATCATTGGATCACTGTACCAGAGGAGGTGGGACATCGCTATGTGGCTGCTTGCCATAACAAGGAGGAGGTGGGACATCGTTGCACAGCAGCAGGAGGGGGAGGAAGGGGAATCGTAAGACAGCCCTGCATTACATTAGAACGTGAGGAGGGGGGATGGTGCGGTGCGCGCTGCGCGGCAAACTGACACAGAGGGAGGGGAAACTCACAGGGGCACTGGGCCATTCACGAGTGTCACCCAGCGGCATGGCCCCGCCCCTTTTTCTCCTCCATTTCGGGCAAATTTTTCACTGACTCGAGTATAAGCCGAGGCGGCTTTTTTCAGCCCAAAAAGTGGGCTGAAAAACTAGGCTTATACTCGAGTATATACAGTATATAGTTGCATCTTAGGCACATAGAAAATAGATCTGGTTGTGCTGGTTTTATTTAAGAAAATGTCAGTGCTATGAAAGCACTGAGTAATTGATTAAGACAAGTTCTAAATCTGATTCTTAGAATACAACAAAAGAATCTTTATCTTTTCTTTTAAATGGTTCTGAGAAAAGTAGGCATGTTATTCTCAAATTGCTTATTCTGGATCATATCCTGAGGAGCTTAATTTAATCTGTATGGATGTAAGAAGATACAGATCAATGTGACTTCATGCTTTATGGAGTATTGTTGAAGTCATGGCATTTGAAAATGCTTCCTGCTGAATCACTGGTCCTGCTGACCATTGCTTCAGCCCAGGGCAGGTGTGGGCAATTTAGGGCTCTCCAGTTAATTTCATGCAGTCCTTGGCCTAATTTCAATCCCACCCCACCCCTCACTCCGCTATCTGCCAAGTTTAGACTTCTGGTAAGAGCTATGGCATTTGTTCTTTCCTGGGGAAGGGAACAGGGTGTCAGAAAGAGCAAAAAGATGAGTATCCGAAGTAAGATACTTTGGATTTTGCCTCTATTCACTTCTTGCTGTAGGCTCACCCAACCTGCGGACTTCAAACAGATTAAGGAACTATGGGATTTAATATATTTTTGCCTAACTCTGGTTGAGTTAGTGTGGAATTAACTATTACAAATGACAGCTTCTTTTCAGGTCCTGCCTGGATAGGCGAGAATTGTGGGGAAAAGTTTGTAAGTGAGCTAATAGTATACCTCCACCATCTTCAGGATTCAATTTCTGCATTACAAGTTAAAATTTGCTTATACTTTATTCAGTATGTGCCAAGGTATGCCAAAATACATGGTCTGGGAGCCAACATACATAAACTCTACTATTTTTCTCTAACTATTATGTGCTCAATAGTCACATAAATAAGCTCCAAATAGTTAATTTTGAAGAATAGTATTATTGCTTTGAGTTTTGTTTTTAAATGATAACAACTGTTTAGCCATTAGTAACCTAGAATCTAGGAGTTACACCAAATACAGAACTAATTGAGTTCCTATGCCATAGTTATAGAGTAACTATTATGGTAACCTGAAAATCCTTGTGCAAGCTATAATAAGGATAATTTAATACTAAATTAAATACATTTTCTCCAAAAATGTAAAATCTATTTACATCCCTATTTATTTATTTATCTTCTGCCCACTCTTACATTTCTTATTCCTCAGAAAAATCTTAAATGTAGCCTCTGGCAATAAAAACACCTCACTGTTGATCTCTAGCAAACGTGAAGAGCTTGCAATCTCCAGATGAGGCTAAAGTGACAGAAGTTGAGAGTGCTATGTCATCCCTATCTGGAGTGCCAGATCTATAGCTTATCTCATTCTCTATTACTTCTAGTAATACTAATAAATGTGTGTATACATAGTTCAGGGCTGAACTGTGAAGCCTTTGGTGTTGAGATAAAATGGATGGACAGAGGGGGATATAGATATCTAAATATCTCTATATGTCTCTGTCTCTCTACCATAACTGCAACCTGGTTAATGTGATAGAATCAAGAAGAACCCAGACTTAAGTTCATCCTCAAACATGGAAGCTCATTGGATGACTGAACCAAGTGCCGTTTGTCAGCTCCATTGACTCATTCATTGCAAGTTACACATCTAATGTACTGATCAATTCTTACATCAAACATTTTTAAAAAGACTTTGGAAAAGAAAAAATAGAGACTGATAGCTTCTTGGACACTAGTGATGACATTTTTAATGGATGTCTGGCAAAAAAGGAAAATACATGGGAGAACAAAATGAAAACAGAGTCTAATGCAGGCATAAAAATAATAAACAGGTAAATAAAAGAGAAAACTAATACATCCAACTGAGTTTAATATAATGTATTCCTAAATAAAGGAGCATAGGTTTACACTCTAAAAGGTAGAATTTGTATCTGAAATACCAAGGAGATAACTCAAAAAGAATTATATAGAAAGGTGACATTAGGAATAGTCAAGATTCACAAAATCAGTTCCCTATCTTACGTGCCCTACATGGTGACAATAGTATAAGGTTGGGCAGTCAGAGGGACATTTTGCTGTACAACAGTCTTCTCAAAAGTATTTTATTGCCTTATTTATGTCTATAAGGCATGTTTACTTGAAAGAATGGTTACTAAGTGAATGCTTCTCTAGAGGTTTCTCAGATGCACCCTGAAAAATGTCCACAAAATACATGCAAAGGTTAATTTGTAATTTTAAAACATGTGCACATTTAATTCACCAAAAATGTGAAAAACAGCCAAATGATTGTGTGTGTTCTTTACTTGCTTCATTACTGAGGTTGTGAATTTCTGTATCCATGGTGGAGAAAGTATAAACTAAAAAATAGCTTTAGGAACAAAGGATTTATTGAAACCACAAAATATTTTAAGTCATTCTGCATAGACTGTAAACTTTCCATAAAACATTAACCGTAACACTGACTCAATAAGACAATTTGCAAAGAATACTGTATGTGTTCCTTACAATAGTTATTTTTCTTCTACCCCTAGGCATATCAAATATTTTCCCCAAGATCTTTTAAAGTTGCAGAATATTTTCTCTGAAGAACTTTTTTAAAACAATAGGTCTTGAAAACTTTACATGTTCATTTAGCACAGAACTTGTGGCCCAGCTGCGGAGGGAGCTTTGATCTTCCCGCGACTGCCGCTCTGGCTGCCGCGACCATCGCTGGGCTGCTTGCCGGCTTGTTAGCCCGTTGGCTTGTTGATGCCACTGAAAGAACGCCGTGGCTCAGCTGCTCGGAGGACACCACCCCCCAGCTGTTTTGGGGGAGCCCCGACCCTGCTATGACTGCCGCCCTGACTGCCGCAACCACCGTTGTGCTGATGCTGGCTGCTGCTGGCTCGATGTCCCACTGGCTCGCTGAGGCCGCCCTGAGAACACCTCGGCTCAGCCTTTTGGTTTGTTTTGTCAGCGTGGACCTGGTGAGGGGGTGGTTAGCCTGGATGAGCTGGATAGTGCCTAGGGTGATCGAGCGGCTAGCTTGCAGCCGCCATTATGGCCCTCCTGAACCTTTCCCCCCTTCAGCGCTTTTCAATCTGCAACGGCCGTTTTTTCCATCCTACTGGGTGTGTGCGAGCCTTTGGGACCTGCGGAACTAGATCAGCTGGCCCTCCGCTTTTAAGGAGGGGGTTTATGGGGGGGTCTGGTGCTGGACAGAGGTGGGCAATTGTTATCATTTGTTATCTGGGCCCAGAGGGAGGAGTCCCCCTTGTAGAGCTGTGCCCAGAAGGATTTCAGGTGCTACATCAGCCGAGAGCCCAGGGAAGGGGTGGGGGTGTGGCCATTGTTATCCGGGAGTCGTTAGTTCCTCGTAGGGTCCCTGCTCCGGAGCTTGTCGGGTGTGAGTCTCTGCTGATAAAGTTGGACCTTAAGGGTCAAGTGGGCTTGCTGTTAACGTACCTGCCTCCCAACAGCGTTGCAGCAGCCCTCCCCTCGCTCCTCGAGTCAGTAACCGAGCTGGCAGTTGAGTTCCCTAGGTTGATGGTCCTGGGGGACTTTAATTTGCCATCGCTCGGTGAAAACTCTGATGGGGCGCAGGAGTTCATGGCTTCCATGACAGCCATGGGCTTGACCCAAGTAATTCAGGGCCCAACCCATTCGGCGGGGCACATGCTCGACCTCGTATTTCTCTCGGAGCAGTGGATTTGTGATCTTGGTCTGAGGGGTAATGACATCATACCCCTGTCATGGTCAGACCACTGCCTACTGAGGCTCGACTTCCGGAGACCAAACCCCCACTGTAGGGAGGAGGAACCGACCAGGTGGTTCCGCCCCAGGCGACTTATGGAACCGTTAAGGTTCCAGACGGAGCTTGGGGTTATTCCTGACACTTTCGCCCACAGTCCGGTAGAGACTCTGGTTGCTGCTTGGCACTCAGCAGCATTGGAGGCTCTCGACCGGATTGCGCCACTGCGGCCCCTCCGAGGCAGCGGATCCCGGAGACCTCCTTGGTTCACCGAGGAACTCCGGGAGATGAAGCGCCGGAGGAGACGCCTAGAGCACCGATGGAGGTCCGATAAGTCCGAATCGAGCCGAGCAATGGTAACCACCTGCACCAAGGAATACACCAGGGCACTTAGGGCAGCTAAAAGATCCCACATAGCCACCTTGGTTGCGTCCGCTGAGTCCCGCCCAGCCGCCCTGTTTAGGATAACCCGCTCCCTACTGAATAAAAGGGAAGCGGGGGAACCCTTGCAGGGCAGAGCTGAGGATTATGCCCAATTCTTAGCGGACAAAATTGCTCGGTTTCGGTCGGACTTGGACTCCTCCCCCGCAGTTCCAGCCGAGGCACAGGAGGATCAGGTAGAACATCTCTGGGTTGAGTTTCAGGATGTTACCCCCGGGGATGTGGACAAGGCCATGAGGGCTGTAAGTGCCTCCACCTGTGTACTGGATCCGTGTCCCTCATGGCTGGTTACTAACAGCAGTGAGGTGACACGAGGCTGGATCCAGGCGGTTGTTACCGCCTCTCTCCGGGAGGGGAACTTCCCCGCCTCACTGAAAGCGGCGGTGGTGAGACCCCTCCTAAAGAAACCATCTCTGGATCCAGCTGTTCTTAATAACTATCGCCCAGTCTCCAACCTTCCCTTCCTTGGGAAGGTTGTTGAGAAGGTGGTGGCCTTCCAGCTCCAACGGTCCTTGGAGGAAGCAAACTATCTTGACCCCTTCCAGTCAGGCTTCAGACCCGGTTACAGCACTGAAACCGCTTTGGTCGCATTGACCGATGATCTCTGGAGAGCCAGAGATGGAGGACATTCCTCCATCCTGGTCCTCCTAGACCTCTCAGCGGCTTTCGATACCATCGACCATGGTATCCTTCTGCGACGACTGCGGGAGGTGGGAGTGGGAGGCACCGTGCTGCGGTGGTTCTCTTCCTACCTCTCGGACAGGTCGCAGTCGGTGTTAGTGGGGGGGCAGAGATCGTCCCCTAGGCCCCTAACATATGGGGTGCCTCAGGGCTCGGTCTTATCCCCCCTACTATTCAACATCTACATGAAACCGCTGGGAGAGATCATCCGCAGGCACGGGATCAGATACCATCAATATGCGGACGATACTCAACTGTATCTGTCCGCCCCGTGCCAACTCAATGAAGCGGCTGACGTGATGAACCGAGGCCTCGAAGCCGTTATGGACTGGATGAGGGTTAACAAGCTTGTACTCAACCCAGAAAAGACCGAGTGGCTGTTGTGCTTCCCTCCCAAAGATTCGATCAATATTCCATCAATCAGGCTGGGGGGTCAAACTCTATACCCCTCAGAGAGGGTTCGCAACTTGGGAGTCCTCCTGGACCCACAGCTGTCGTTTGACCACCACTTGACGGCTGTGACCAGGGGGGCATTCGCCCAGGTTCGCCTGGTGCGCCAGTTGCGGCCCTACCTGAATCGGGAGGCTCTCACAACAGTCACCCGGGCCCTTGTGACCTCTAGGCTGGAATACTGCAATGTGCTCTACATGGGGCTGCCCTTGAAGAGCATCCGGCGACTTCAGCTAGTACAGAACGCGGCCGCGCGAGTGATTGTGGGTGCACCTCGGTTCACCCACATAACACCTATCCTCCGCGAGCTGCGCTGGCTACCTGTCGATCTCCGGATGCGCTTCAAGGTGCTATTAGTCACCCATAAAGCCCTTCATGGCAGTGGATCTGGATACTTGAGAGACCGCCTTCTGCCAATTACCTCCCTGCGACCAATAAGATCCCATAGATTAGGCCTCCTCCGTATTCCATCGGCCAGCCAGTGTCGGCTGGCAACTACAAGGAGGAGGGCCTTCTCAGAGTAGCCCCGACCCTTTGGAACGAACTCCCCGTGGAGATTCGTACCCTCTCCACCGTCCAGGCCTTCCGCATAGCCCTTAAGAACTGGCTAGCCCGCCAGGCCTGGGGACAAGGTTAGCCGCCCCTCCCGAATGAAGAATGTATGTTGTTGAATATTTTATTATATGTTTCTCTGTTAATGTTTGTCTTCCCCCTCCCTTGATTTTATGTGAGCCGCCCTGAGTCCCCTCAGGGAAAAGGGCGGCCTACAAATATTAATAAAATACAAAAAATACAAAAAAAAATCTCTGCTCCCACTTTGGACGCCCCCTACCCCATCTGACCGGACTTTCCGCTGCGGTAAGGGCCCCCCGGTTTGCCCTTTTTTGTGGCCGGGGGGGGGCTTCTCTGTTTACCATCCTTATTATCTACCCTAGCTGGTTCCCCCAGTTCCGCTTCATCTTTATGGACTTGGCTCGTTGGACTCTTGGTTTTACATCTCTGTCCCTGGACTACGACCATTATTATGACCATCATCGTCCATTACCATCTCAGGAACTCTATCCTAGCCACCTGGACTATTACTTCTCTTACATTAGACTATCAGAGAAAGAGGACACTCTATCTCCCTTACACCGCGCCGGCTTTGACCGGTCTACTGTGCTTTCGTTCCATGAATTTATGTTTCTACGTATGGATTTACTCGCCCAATTTTAACATCCTTTTAAGACCTGCGCAATTTCTCTTGTATGCAGTGTGGATGTGCGTGATTGTGAGTGAATGATCTCACCTTTTTAACTCAGTGTAATCCCTTTTTATATTATATTGTTGTAACTTTTTAAATTTCTGTGGGGGTTTGAGTGAGTGAGCGCTTGGGTGTGTAAGTGAGGATTGGGATTGGAACCGGGTTCCCCCACACTGAGTGCTCTGCAGAAGTGTTGGGGGGATCTGGGCCTATTCCCAATCTCAGGATGATTGATTCGAAGGGCCTGCCGGGGAACGCGGGGGCTATGGGGGTGGGTGGAGAGACCATGGACACGGGAGTGGGCTGGAACATTACGGTCTTAACAGGGAGGGGCAGATATGGCGGGGACTATAGGGCTAGCCATTACCGGGAAGGAGGGTTCGCTACGTCACAGAAATACCTCCTTCCGGCCCCATTAGTCCCACTCCAAGGCCAGATGGCGTGAGTAATCAGGACCCTGGTCTCAGGCTGCTGTCGCTAAATGCCAGGTCTGTAGTTCACAAGGCTCCCCTCGTCCGGGACCTAATTTTAGACGAGGGGGCAGACCTGGCATGTATTACTGAAACCTGGCTGGGCCCGGAGGGAGGAGTCCCCCCCCCGAGTCAGACCGAGCACTATTAAGATCCTGCATCAGAGTTTACCTTTGGGCAATTAGGACATCAAAAAGAACTCATATTGCCACTCTGATAGCTTCCGCTGAGTCGCGCCCAGCCGCCTTGTCCAGGATAACCCGTTCCCTCCTGAATAGGAAGGATACGAGCGATCCTTTGCAAGGCAGAGCTGAGGAATACGTCCAATTTCTCGCGGATAAAGTTGCTCGGCTTTGGGCGGACCTGGACTTCAATTGCACAGAGCCAGCCGAGGCACCAGGGGAGAATCTGGAGTGACATCTCTGGATTGATTTCCAACTTGTCACCCCTGAGGAAGTGGACAAGGCCATGGGAGCTGTGAGTGCCTCCACATGTGTGCTGGACCCGTGCCCTTCCTGGCTGGTTGCTAACAGCAGGGAGGTGACACGGGGCTGGATCCAGGCAGTGGTTATCGCCTCCCTTCGGAAGGGGTTCTTTCCCCCTGCTTTAAAGGTGGCGGTGGTGAGAGCCCTCCTGAAGAAGCCATCTTTGAATCCAGCCGTTTTAAATAACTACCGTCCAGTCTCCAACCACCCCTTTGTGGGGAAGGCTGTTGAGAAAGTGGTAGCCTCTCAGCTCCGGCGGTCCTTGGAGGAAACCGATTATCTAGATCCCTTTCAGTCGGGATTTAGGCCTGGCTACAGCACGGAAACCGCTTTGGTCGCGCTGACCGATGATCTCTGGAGAGCCAGGGACGGGGGTCATTCCTCCGTCCTAGTGCTCCTTGACCTCTCAGCGGCCTTCGATACCATCGACCATGGTATCCTTCTGCGACGACTGTGGGAAGTGGGGGTGGGAGGCACCGTTCTACGGTGGTTCTCCTCTTACCTCTCGGACAGGTCGCAGTTGGTGTTGTTCGGAGGGCAGAGATCGACCCCTAGGCCCCTGAATTATGGGGTGCCGCAGGGTTCGGTCCTGTCCCCCCTCCTGTTTAATATGTACATGAAGCCGCTGGGTGAGATAATTCGACGGCACGGGATAAAATATAATCAGTATGCGGACGATACACAATTGTATCTGTCCGCCCCGTGCCAACTCAGTGAAGCGGTTGACGTGATGTGCTAGTGCCTCGAGGCTGTTAGGGTCTGGATGGGGGTTAACAAGCTTGCACTCAATCCGGATAAGACCGAGGGGCTGGTGTGTTTCCCTCCCACCAATTGGCCAAGTATTCCATCTCTCAGGCTGGGGGGTCAAACAGTACGCCGCTCAGACAGGGTTTGCAATTTGGGAGTCCTCCTGGACCCACAGCTGACTTTTGAACATCATTTGTCGGCTGTGACCAGGGGGGCATTTGCCCAGGTTCGCCTGGTGCACCAATTGCGTCCCTACCTGAACCGGGAGGCCCTCACAACAGTCACTCGTGCCCTTGTGACCTCAAGACTGGACTACTGCAACGTGCTCTACATGGGGCAGCCCTTGAAGAGCATTCGGAGACTCCAGCTTGTCCAGAATGCAGCCGCACGAGCAATTGTGGGTGCACCTCGGTACACCTACGTTACACCTATCCTCCGCGAGCTGCACTGGCTGCCTATTGGTCTTCGGATACGCTTCAAGGCGCTAGTCGTCACTTATAAAGCCCTTCATGGTATTGGACCCGGGTACTTGAGAGGGTTCCACCACAAAACCGCGTTCGACTAAACCGCGCTCGACGAAACCGCGTAGCTGATGTCATCAACAGTGCGACAACAGCGCGGAGACAGAAGCACGCTGTAAACGCTAAACCTAAAATTAAACCCTAAACCTAACCCCCCTAAACCTAATCCTAATCCTAACCCTAACCCTAACCCTAAACCTAACCCTTAACCCTTACCCTAACCCTAAACTTAACCCTAACCCAAAAGCTAACCCTTACCTTAAGTTGAATCGGCTTGCTTTCAAAGCGCTATTTAAAGGGCCCTTCTTTCTCCGTGCTCGCTGTTGTCGCCCTGTTGATGACGTCAGCGATGCGGCTTAATCGGGCGCGGCTTAGTCGGGCGCGGCTTAATCGAGCGCGGTTTTGTCATGCCACGCTTGAAAGACCGCCTGCTGCCAATTACCTCCAACAGACCGATTAGATCCCACAGATTAGGCCTCCTCCGAATTCCATCCACTGGCCAATGCCGACTGGCGACCACCCGGAGGAGGGCCTTCTCTGTGGCTGCTCCGGCCCTTTGGAACGAGCTCCCCATGGAGATTTGGACCCTCACCACCCTCTAGGCTTTCCGCAAAGCCCTTAAAATCTGGCTGTTCCGACAGGCCTGGGGCTAATGAGTTCTTGTCCCCGCTCGAATGGTATGGTTGTTGAGTGTTTTAAATTGTGGTATTGTTTTGTCCATGTTCTTTTTTTCCTATTTGTAGCCCCCCCCCCCTGACTTGGTTGTGAGCTGCCCTGAGTCCCTTCTGGGAATAGGGCAGCATAGAAATATAATAAATTCAATTCAATTCAATTCAATGGTGTTCTAAAATGTGGGGTGTATGCATCAAGAGCCACGGTGGCACATTGGTTAGAATGCAGTACTTTGGCAGTTTGGGTCTCACCAGGTTCAAGGTTGATTCAGTCTTCCATCCTTCTGAGGTAGGTAAAATGAGGGCCCAGATTGTTTAGGGGCAATATGCTAACTGCTTAGAGAGGGCTGTAAAGCACTGTAAAGTGGTATGTAAATCTAAATGCTATTGCTAAGGTACAGGTAAGGGTTCCCTTCGCACATATATGGGGGCGGTGCTCATCTGTTTGAAAGCCAAAGAGCCAGCACTGTCCAAAGTCAACTCCGTGGTTATGTGGCTGGCATGAGTAAACACCAAAGGCACATAGAACACTGTTATTTTATGCTATTTTTTCTATTTGCATTTTTACATACTTTCACACACTAGTGATTCGAACCGCCTAACTGCCGACCTTTCTGATCAACAAGTTCAGCATCTTAGCCACTGAGCCACTGCATCCCTTGTGCAATTGCTATCCCCACCCTAATGTGCTTTTGGCTTAATTGTAGAATTCAGGATATTATAGTCTATAATATGTGAAACAAACTGTTTTTTTCAACAACCTGTTTAAACACTGAACATTTAAAACAATAATGGCTTAAAGGTTGAGATACGATCAGCAAATTTTAAAAATCCAAGTTCATTTTTCTTCAAGTCCCAGAATTCCCCAGCCAGCATAGCTTAAGCATAGCTGGCTGGGGAATTCTGGGAGTTGAAGTCCACAAGACTTAAAGTTGCCAAGTTTGGAGACTCCTGTCCTAAAGGGTTAAGTAATCTTTTGCATAGCAATCTCGACAGCGCCAATCGTTCTTACTTGGGACCTGGAGAACTGTCAAAGGCAGCTTCCCCCACCAACTACTTTTCACGTACGTTGAACTTGAACACCCCATCATGCCCCACAAAAAGAAATGCTGGCTGGGGAGAGAAGAGAAAGTGAAAGCCAGCGTATTTCAGCGCGCTCTGATTTTTGGGAGAGCCAAGAAATCCGGTGGTACGGCAGCAAAAAGATTCAAAGCACGACCTCACTGCTCCCATTTGTGGTCGCCCATATTTTGCACCCCAGAATTTAACGAGGAGCACCCAGGTTGGGGAAGACGTCTGTTTGGAGGCTTCCGCCCACGCTCCCCCCCCCCGCCACCCCTCGCGCAAGCCGTTGACTCGGGCGCGTGCTTCGTTCGTCCCCGAGACCAACGGCCATACGCGCAAGCGGCAGCCTCAACACCCAGCCTACGGGGAGGCTCGCGGGGCGGGGCTTTGCGAGGCCAAAGGTGAACGGTGTCAACATGGCGTCTTCAATGGAGCTGAGTTGCTGGGGCGGCGACTGGGGGTTGCCCTCGGTGCACGCCGAGTGCCTCGTTGTCATGGTAACGGGGGGACTGGCCAGGTCACGGGAGCGAAAGCCTCTTTGTGGGGAGGAGAAATGAAAACTGCTGCTAGAAATTATAGAAGGCGACGACGTCCTACAAAAAATGGGAGGGTGGTCCGGTTCTGGCCGTTGCAAGAACCGGCCTAGCGGGCACGGTCGCCCACCCTGGAGTAGTCGAACTGGGGAAACGGAACTTCCGCGTTTCGTTGTTGGGCTGGCTTACCCAGAAAGTTCAAACGAGTCTACATAAATCAGTTCTACATCAGTTCTGAAGGGAAATAAAAATGGATTAAATATTGGGACGTTAGCTTTCAGGGTCTGTAGCTTGGTGCATCGCAAGGACGGGCAATATCTCCCAGATTAAGTAATTAGGAATTGCCTTTTAATGCCGGTATTAATTTAATCCAATCACCATGTTTGACGATGATAGATGCTCTAATTCAACACATTAGTAAAGCATGGAGTTGAAAAAACTGGTATAATCGGACACCTGCACCATATAATTAATTGAGTTATTAGATTTATGCTTTCTGTCTTCAGAAGGCAAACTTCCTCTGGCCTTATTTCTGAATACATATGTATGTATGTGTGTTTGTGTGTGCATACACACACACACACAAACACATGATTAATGATCAGTCTGACTTCTGAGCGAACATACATGGTGCTAAACTGAAGAAGATATCTGCCTGGTCTCTGAAAATATGATGTAGCAATAGCAACAGTCAGCATATTGCCCCCAACAATATAACAATAACAGAGTTAAGGGGCTTTCTAATCCAACAGGATTGGTCAAATAGGAGACACTATACCATTTCAGGCAACTGGCTGTCCAGTCTCTTCTTAAAAGCTACCAGTGATGCAGCACTTTTAACTTCTGAAGACAAGCTGTTCCACTGATTAATTGTTCTGTTTATTATACAGGAATTAATGTTATCGACTAAAACTGCCTTTCACAAATTTGTGCCCTTCAAATACTTGTATTACAACTCTTAATATGCTCTTAAACTCTGAACATTCTGAATGAGATTGATAAGACTTTAAAAAGTAGTATATTCAAGGGCATTGGATTGGGGAAAGTTGTGTTTCATTTGGAAGTCTGGTCTTCTTTCAGGACTGATTCTGAGGCTTTAGGCTAGTGAAATAATGTCTTAAAAATATGTGTCAGCATTTGTAATTTCTATATTGTTTGTCTTAAGATAAATTAGATTCATATGTGGAAAAAATAAAACTGGATATTTAAATGGATATAGCTTTCTTCTAGTGGCCAATTAATATCCCTCTGAAATTCATAGAATTAATGGATAATTTTCTATTGGTTACTATAGCCTTGATTACTATGGCAAGAGCATAACACAACCATAAACATTAAAAGAAATAAGCAGCTTCTGTTTTTCGAAGCTGAGCAGTCATTTTCTCTCTTTTTTAATTTCTAAATGGTACATTATTGAATTGTGTTTTTTTTTAACTTTTATTACAGACTTATGCCAGGTTTTCAGGTGCACCATTGAAAATCAGTATAATAGATCATACATGGAATGCACCAAGAGGTATTACTTTAATTTTTTAAAAGTTTTATGGCACATTTAAAGTCAGACCTGGGCATTTTATGGCCTATGCACTACATCTGGCCCTTTGACTGCCTCTGTCTGACCCATGGCAGTGGTGGGAGGGGGAGGCAACAAGGAGTAGGTGGGTGTGGGTGCTGGCAGGGTGGTGGCAGTGGCGCTAGCCCTCCCAAACTATCCCAATTTCTCACCCTGATTGTGTGTGTGTGTGTGTATGTGTGTATGTGTATGTATGTATGTATGTATGTATGTATGTATGTATGTATGTATGTATGTAGAACTGTTTAAATAAGAATTTGGTTTGACTTGGCTTATAGTCCAGACTTGAAATACAAAGCAAATGGGATGGAATCAAAATAAAGTTTGTTTTATACCTGCACTATGTTGCAAGGCAAGTGCAGCAAAATATTGAATAAATTGCTTTGATGCAGTTCTGTTATTTAAAACAGTGGTTCCCAACCTTTCTGGCACCAGGGACTGGCTTTGGAAGAAAAATTGTCTTCCACAGACTGAAGTGGTTTTGCCTGTAACCTAGATCCAATGCACGCCCGGATGGAACTTCGCTTGCACAGCCCAGGTCCTAACAGACCATGGACTGGTACTGGTCTGTGACCTGGGGGTTGGAGATCCCTGGTTTAAAACATAATTGCACAATGCAAGCTATGTGTGAATCATATAATAGGAATTAGGTAGGATAATACATTGTCAACATTTAGAGCTATAATATTTATCTAGTAACAGAATCAAAACCCATCCAAACTCGCCTGGTATGCAACATATAAGCATTATTACAAAGACATGACTTGAATATAAAAATTAAATGACAAGGTGGATTACAATCTGATATAACTCAGACTCTAGATACTGAACTAATAATTATCTAATATAATCAAACCAGGGTCTGTTGAGTTACCAATGTAGTTCTTCTGTTTATATGATCTTATCTGATTTAATCTTTTTTAGGTAGTATACCATTATTAATATCAGATGATATTGTTATTTCTCAGCCAGCAAAAATATTAAACTTTTTAAGAAAACAGGTAGGTTTTATAATTACTATTACCTATTTCAGTATGTTTAAAGATTAAGCATGATATACCCTAGATTTGTTTATATTTGTTAGTACTGTATATAGTTTTGCCACAGGAATACTGGAAGAACTGGTGCTAGTTAATTTAATTTTCTATACTAAATGGACAGTATCAGCAGTAAACTATTTGTACTTTCTCTGACATAGTTATATCAGGTTTAGATTACTACAAACCATGGCTCTATTAGTGGTCTAATAGAGAAGTGGAATTTTTGAAATTGAAGATATAGCACATCCATTACTTAGCATTGATACTAGCTACATAGTACAAATCCTTTTGCTTTGACAATTGTAGGGTATAGGATGGCAGCGTCATTATCTTTGTTCTTTGTATTGCTACCTGCTTAAATTAAGAAGTATTTTTTGTTTGAATGAGGGGGTTGTTCCTTTACCTCTTAAGAGGGGGCCCTGGTTTACTCCCTTCTTAAGAAGCCATTGCTGGATCCCATCATACTGGACAATTTTCAGCCAGTATCTAACTTAGCTTTTTTTTCATAAGGTGATTGAGAAGGTAGTTGCATAACAGATTCAGAAGGCATTGGAAGAAATAGATTATATGGATTCCTTTCAGGTAACATTCCAGGCCTGGGCTTGGGACAGAAATGGCATAGATCATGCTTTTCTATGATCTTTGATGAGGGTGGGATGAGGTTGTATCCGTTTCTACTTGAGCTCTCTGCAGCATTCAACACCTTTGGCCATGGTATCCTTCAATATTGGCTTAGAGGAGTAGGCTACAAAGTGTTGTGCTGGTTTGCTTACTTTCTCCAGAGTCAATTCCAGTTAGTGGTGATTTGGGAGGAGAGATCCTTCCCCCAGCCTTTACCGTGTGGGGTGCTGCAAGGTTTGGTGCTTTCTTCTCTTCTATTTAATATCTACATGAAGTCGTGTGAAAGAGCTTATTCCTCATCCTGATATGAGGTATCATTGGTATACTGATATACCCAATCATATATCTCTGTCTCTGACAAATTAAGTGATGCTATAAATCTCTTATCGCAGTGCCTAGAGATTGTGAGGTTCTAGTTGGGGAACAACAGCTTCTGCTGAACCCTGCAAAAACTGAGTGGTTTTGGAGATTTACCTGTTCTAGGACTCTGTCATCTTTGGTGCTGGATGGAGTCACACTTCCCCAGATAGATCCATTCTTAGATTGCAAAGCTCTGCTCATATCCTAGTCACCTCCAGATTGGATTTCTGTAATGGGGCTGCTCTTCTGAGTATTCAGAAGCTTCAGGTGGTGCAGAAAGTATTGCAGTGGCATGGACAGTTATCTGCTTCCAGAACAGCACACCTCTGCTCCAGGAACTGCATTGGTTTGCTTCTGAGTCCAATTCAAGATATTGGTTTTAACCTTTCAAGCTCTTCATGGCAGGAGACCAGGTTATCTGAAGGATTGTCTCTTGCCAATTACATCTGCCCATCCCATTAAGATATACTTTAGTTCATCTATTAGGAACTTTAACATTTGACAGTCCCTGGAGGTGGGCTTTTTCTCCTGTAGTGTAGTGATTGCCTGGAACAGATTCTCCCACCCTCACCCATATCAGGTTAATTCCATCCCTTTTTGATTTTTCAGTCTTCACCCAAGACTGGCTTTGTTATCATGCCTGGTAGGGTCTCAGGGAACCAAGGATATTAAGAAGGCGCTAGTGTTTAATTTACTGTTTCCTACAGTTGTATTATAGAGCCATGGTGGTATAGTGGTTAGAATGCAGTATTGGAGACTACTTCTGCTGATCACTGGCTGCCAGCATTTTGGCAGATCGAATCTCACCAGGCTCAAGGTTGACTCAGCCTTCCATCCTTCCGAGGTCGGTAAAATGAGGACCCAGATTGTTGGGGGCAATATGCTGACTCTGTAAACCACTTAGAGAAAAGTTTAAAATTGTTTAAACTCTAATACTGTAGTCTTCTCTTTTGGAACTCAGACTAGATGATCTGTTTCTAAAGGAGCCAAGCAGAAATTAGAAACCTAGAAAACTGCTTATCACTGAATCATATTTATGCAAGTATTATTGACACTAACTGGTAGATTTTTCAGGCAGAGGTTTTTCTAATGCTCCTGAAGGTACATGAGACCTTCAGCATGCAAATGTGATGTCTAATACTGAGCTATGCCTTCCTTCTTTCCTGGTTACTGTTATATCAGACATTGTAGAATTCCAAAATGTTAAAGAGAAGGCGAGCAGTAAATAAATAACTGTGAGTAGGAGGAATCCCAGGTGCTAGTAAAAAAAAAAAAAGGACTGTTTTTTTTAACTTGGCTCGAGATGTTTCAGAAAATGTGTTCTTTTTCAAGGGCATTCCTGGAACGTACATGAACAAATTGACAGAGTCAGTTCATGGATATTCTAGAAGTGTCTTTGAAAAAGAACACATTTTCTGAAACGCATCAGGGCAAATAAAAATAATGTTTTATTGGCACATAGAATTTCTCCTCTTTTTTTTGTTTAACTTTTCTGCTAACAGAAACTGTTTACAAAAGAACCAGAGAAGATTAAGTATCTTGCTCAAATCACGGGCTTCTGCGTAAAGTAAAATTCATGAATGGAGAAGCAGTTAAGAATGGCTGCAGATTGATTTCTACTATAGCATGTGGTCAGCAGAGGGAATTATATTTTGTTCTCCTAGGGAGCTACTCAAACTGGATATTGATATGCCTATTCACTGTAGAACCAAATTGCATCTCCTAAATCCATAATTTCATCAAAATATTCTGATAGAATGCAATTTGAAATGTTTTGAATATTTATCATAGAATAGAAACTAGACATCAACTGCTTTCTTCCTTTCTCTTGTTATAGACTCATGCAAATAATAATTCATCCTGTTATATACTATAGTATATACTATATACTCTGCCAAGAGCATAACTTTATAAAAGATATATTTCAAAGGTATACATTGAATCAATGTAAGCAACATTTATATATACTTTTTTATGGGGCAACATGGCGCTTATGATGGTCTGTGAGTTTTTTTGGTACTCACAGACTATAAAGCATATTTTCCAAGGCTATTGTAATTTTGAATAGTTGTATTGTAAGTTGAGGACTATCTGTAAAACAGTTGACAAAATATAATTCAACCTGCTTCATTAACCATAATTCAAAACAAGCTTGTTTCAGCTCCAGTAATTTATTGGATTCATTTCAATAATATGGAGCTCATCACCCGAGAGAACTGAATTGATTATTGATGACAAATGTATCCATATTCTGATGTTTTAAGAAGTAAGAAGAATTGAATGAGAGTAGATAATTCTGTTGGTTGTTTCGATCTAACAACCTGCCTTTAAAATTCAACAAATAAACAATGTAACATTGTTTTATGGATTTTATAGTCTGAAAGGAGAGCAGCATAGCAACATAATTTAGGATGCATATGCACAGTATACACCTTGGTGTTTTGTAACCTGCCTGAAAGATGAAACACATAAAGACTCCATAGGAACAACAGCATTATGTTGCAACCATTGCAGTTTAACTTCCTCGGAGAAAAACAAAAACCCAACCCAAAACACAACACAACAGTTATCAGCAGAGAGCAGTTCATGTTTAACTGATTCTCCCTTACCCCATGTCAGGCTTCCAAGATTAAGAAAGATACAGAGTAATTCTTCCAGCAGATTTCTGTATTGTTCCACATCTATAGACAAAATCTTGCCAAACTGAAGCAAGCTACTACCTACATGAAGATAAACTGTGGGAATTATTAGGGAGGGGCTGTCTTTATCCTCCTTTCACACAAATTATCTGTAACTTGTCTCTTCTCTGGAATACACTCCCTTCCTCCCTCGCTCCCAAATTACATTCCATCATATTTCCCCTCATTTAGCTCTATCCAGTGGCAATAGATATGAAACCTTTCATTGGCCAATGTATTCTCTTAAGAATTTTAAAAAAATAAATACAAACCAGTTGTAGACATCAAGAACACTCAAAAAAGCTCCATTGGTTGCAGTTTCAAAGCGAAAAAAGAAAACAGAAATTTCCATTTTCAGAACATTTCAAACAGGCATGTCAACTATGTAGAAGAAGAAAGAAATGTTATTTTTTATTATACCATGTGTTTAGTGAAATATAAAATGTGTAATTAACTTCAGTTATTACATCTAGTTTCTTTTTAGAAAGTTTCATATAACTCTCCGCTGCTTTTTTTTTGGCATCTAGTTTCTTTTTAGAAAGTTTCATATAACTCTCCACTGCTTTTTTTTGGCAGAAATATAATGCTGATTATGAATTGTCTTCAAAGGATGGAGCTGACACACTGGCATATATTGCACTGCTTGAAGAAAAACTACATCCTGCTATGGTAAGAACTAACTAGTTTCTCAACTTTCATTTAACCACAGCACAGTTATTTCCTCTCCGTCCTCAAATTATGCCCTTCATCTTCTCCCTGGCCCACAAGTTTGACTGACAAACTAAATTGTACATAGCTGTATCAATATTAAAATAATGTTTTTCCACTTACTGTGACTTAGCAAGGTCGTTATGTTTAAACATCCTTTATATTGGAGATGAAGTCAGGTGATTAGCAGTGGGCTTATTGGATGTTCTATATCTCTCCCTGTTGGTTCCCAATAAGCCTCTTCTGTCACCATTCTGCTATTCATTTCCTGCTGAGCTTGAGAGAATTATTTTAATCAATTCCTCACTTTTATATTGATGTAAATATACTTATCAGGGTGGGTGCTTATGGTCAAATTCAGCCTAAAGAGAGCTTTGTGTTTTCTTTGGATGGACATCTGATGCTACTCAAGGAACCTGCAAGTGTGTCAGAAGTTGGGTGGATTTGCATTATGGCACTAAAATGTTTAGTTCATATTTTTGTGAATACTTTTTCTACTGTACCTCCTGGTTTCCTCAAGACTATAGTAACATGACAGAGAAATGAAAAACCAGTAATTGTTCTCAGGGAAAACAGCATGGGAATGAGTGGACACTTTATAAACATTTTATGCCAGAATGGTTTGTTGAAACAACAGCACACAAATTGACCTAAAGCCATCTGACAGAGCCCAGTGTTGCACTCTTTCATTTCTGCTGCAGGAATACAATTGGCAGATGTTTCTCCTGACTTTGTAATATGTTGAAAAATGAGGGCTGCAAAGCAGTAGTATGTAGCCAGTCTTTTTATGCAGCAGGCACTGAAGATACGTAAGCAATACTAGAAATCGCAAGAATTCACTAGTGATTTAGAAAAGCCAGGATAATGTTAGGCAATGGTCAGTAAATTTCATGTTTATATAGGTTTGCATAAGATAAGGATCAGTTATGAATACTTTTTAAAAGAGGCATAGAAAGCTACTACATGTGTCAAAGTTAATATTTTGTCATTTTCTCTTTCAAATTATGTGCCATCAAGTTAGAGTTAACTCTTAGCAGCTACATAGATTGATTTTCTCTATGACTATCTGCCCCTAAACTGATCATTCAAGTCTTCTAGTGATGCATCAGTTTTACAGCTAATTATCCCTTTCTTCTCTTCCATTTTGCTCAGCATTAGCTCCTTTGCCAGAGTTAGGATTTTATATATTGTGTTTAAGATAGCATAATTTGAGCCCTGTCATTTATGTCTTGAGAAAGAACTCTGTGTTGATTTATTCAGTGATCTGTTTGTTTGTTTTCTTGACAGCGCATGATATTCTCAGGATGCTTCTCCAATGCCAGAGTTCAAAATTGTCACTATGGTACTATTCCTATCCTGCTTCCATGAAGTGGCATAGGGAATACTACTGCTAGCATTATTTCGATTTTTGCAGTATAAACACATCATGGCATCTTTTCAAAGGCTGCCTTAGCCTTTCTACCAAATACTAATCTGTAGTGTATTTCTCGACTACTTGTTCTTTTACTATGATCCTAAAAAGCAGATGCTACTTCAATATCTTCATTGTCAATTCTAAGCCTTATTTTTATACCTGATGTTATTAATTTGGTTTTCTTTTTGTTTAATTTTAATTTTCACTATACTCTTTGACTTTTATTATTAGAGTTTGCAGATTCTTTTCATTTTCACTGTCAAGAATAATGTCATATCATAAGGCAGGTTATTGATGTTTCTTTCTCCAGTTTTAAAATCACCCTCATCTCTTTCAGTCCAGGTTCCCTTAATATATATCCGGCAAATAGGTTAAATAAATGAAAGGATACATCCTTGTTTCACTTCTTTGCCAATCTGGAGTCAATCTGTTTTGCCGTGTTCTGTCCCTACTGTGACTTCTTGACCCTGTATATAGGTTTTACATTAGGATAATAAGATATTCTGGAATCTCCATTTTTCTAAGCACATTCCATAGATTGACATGATTAACACAATCAAAGGCCTTTCTATAATCAATGGATCACATACTAATTTTTTTGTATTCTCTGGCTTTCTCAATTATCCAGCGTGCATCAGCAAAATGTCTCATGTTTGTTAGCTTTTTCTAAAGCCAGCTTGAACATCTGGTGTTTGTTTTTCCATTTGGGTTGTAATCTGTTCAATGAGCTGAAGTATTATTTTGCTATGATGTGAAATTAAGGATATTGTATGATAGGTGTGTGTGTGCATTGTTAAGTTTCCTATTTTTGGTATTGGAATGTAGATTACTGTATATACTCGAGTATAAGCCTAGTTTTTCAGCCCACTTTTTGGGCTGAAAAAAGCCGCCTCGGCTTATACTCGAGTCAGTGAAAAATTTGCCCGAAATGGAGGAGAAAAAGGGGCGGGGCCATGCCGCTGGGTGACACTCGTGAATGGCCCAGCGCCCCTGTGAGTTTCCCCTCCCTCTGTGTCAGTTTGCCGCGCAGCGCGCACCGCACCATCCCCCCTCCTCACGTTCTAATGTAATGCAGGGCTGTCTTACGATTCCCCTTCCTCCCCCTCCTGCCGCTCTGCAACGATGTCCCACCTCCTCCTTGTTATGGCAAGCAGCCACATAGCGATGTCCCACCTCCTCTGGTACAGTGATCCAATGATAGGAATCACTGTGCCGTGTGTCATAGGAGGCGGGACATCGCTCCCGCGGCTGCACGGGACATCATCATCACAGCGGGACATCAGCATCATGAGGTGAGTGAAGTATTTCATTGAATACACCGCTAGTTTACTGTTTTTCTTTGAAATAAATATTCAAAAACATTATTGGTATCTATTTTTATTTTTGAAATTTACCGGTAGCTGCTGCATTTCCCACCCTAGGCTTATACTCGAGTCAATAACTTTTCCAGTTTTTTGTGGTAAAATTAGGTGCCTCGGCTTATATTCGGGTCGGCCTATACTCGAGTATATACGGTAATCTCTTCAAATCTATTGGCAACTGTGTCATTTTCCAGATTTACTGGCATAGCTTGGTTAGAACTTTTACTGATTCTTTTTTTATTGTTTGCCATATTTCTGTGGATATTCCATCAGTTCCTATAGTCTTCTGACTTGATAATGACCAGGGTGCTGATTTACTATAATTTCATCTCCTAATATTAAGATTTATGTAAATAGTGAATGTGTTTTAAGGTATCTTGGATGTTGACATTTCTACTGTGTAATATTTCAGTATGCTCCTTTAATATTTGATATCATCAGTTACTATGTCCACTGGCATTCTTTAGCATACCAAATTGAGGCTGAAACTTTCTTCAGAGATTTTTCACAGCATTATCCTTTTTAAATGTCGGCTTCCATCTTCTGTATTTCTACAGATGTTGTAATAGTGCTTGATGTGTCTTCTAAAAGCTCTCTGAAACTCTTCTTAAGTTCCTTCCTGAGTTTTTTTACCTTTCTTGGCTTTGGCTTCTCTTCTTTTCTTGGCAATTTTGATGTTTTTTCCCCTGACATCCAGTTTGTGTTCTTCTGTTTCTTCATCTTTGGCAGTCTCTTTTCACTTTCCTCCTTAGCCAGTTCCTCTGGTTCTGTGTCAATAACTTCAGAACTTCAAAATAATTCCTGATGTTTTCTGAAAATGGTAGATATATGTTCATATTGTGGAAACTGTCTGTCTTCTTCTTCTTTAGCCCAACTAAGAACCTGCACATGAGTATTGTGGTTTCTAATCTCTTACATAGTCAGCACCTGGCTTTCCGTTAGATGCCATAAGTGAACTCTTCTAACCTATTTTAGCAATTGTAGTCAGTTTGATTTCTATCTACTCCATATGATGCTTCCACAAATACAGGTATCATTTTAGTTGTTTGAAGATAGTGTTAACTATAAAGAAATAATAGATTGGGAGAAATTGATATGTTCATGTCCTCCTTCATTTTTGATTCTTAAAACCATGCAGTGTAACATTTTCTTTAATATTTCCAACTTTGGCAATCCAGTCTCCAATCACAAGCAGCAGATTTTTCTTTCATGTTCTGATGGTTTTAAATCAAATTTGATTATATAACTTAATAATCTCATATTTGTATCACTAAAATTAATGAAATTAATTAATGGGATTTGTGTTTGTATGAATGAGCTATGAAACACTTAAGGAAGTGTCTGTTTAAAATCAACATTTAAAGTTATAATTGAAAATGAGATTAATTTAGTCAACTAAATAGGAAGCTTAATCAGTTTTGTAAGTTACACTTATACGGCCTACTTCTTAAAAACATTAGTTCAGCCTAAGTCTGGACTGTGATACTTCACACTGTGAATGGAGATTTGATTAAAATTCAAAAGGGAAACTAGAAAGTGAAAAGGTTCTATGATTAATTTTATTAAAATATTTATATGTTTTCTGTACGTGGGTCATTCAAAACAGAACTGCAAATGCAGAAAAGCAAATGAAATTAATCAAGAATCAGTAATATGCAATAGTTTATCATTAGTTTTCAAAATAAATGGATTTTATATTATATTTATATTGCAAAGTGGCACAAAGCAAAAAAAAAAAAGACCCTACAAATGTTCTTGACATTTTTATCATGTAGGTTTCTGCCTACAGTTTGTAAAAAACAAGGCCTGTGATATCACAATCATTAAGCTAATTATGAGATTGTTTGAAATTTCAAAGTTACATTCACACACCATGCTTAACCATAATGTTACTTATCTTGATTTTAGTTAGCATTATTCATGAACCTTCGTATTATGGTTTGCTGTGTTTGAACCAAATTTCTGTGGCTTGTTGAGCAACTGATCAAAACAAGTCATATGTTGGTGTGATATGTGCTCAACTATTGTTACCATGTACGTTTCTCAATAGAGGTGGAGATAGCATCCATGCATGAGTTTTCATTGTCCGCCTTCTGATTGGACTGAGTCTGATTAAAGATAGTTAAGACACGCCCCTTGTTGCTAGCCTTACCCAGTTTTTCAACTCAGTCCACTTTGAGGATGGTCGTCGTTAGTTCCTTTATAGGATTATTAATTGTAGTGTAGGTTGAATAATTATTACATCTATTTGTTCTCATCTACCTTGCCTGGATTGAGGAAATAAGCCTGACCTTTTGGAATTGTCAGCCGGGCTAGAGGGGAAGGCCTTGTGCCCATTGCTCGCCCTGAGGAAACTCTTAAGTGCTCATGTAACGAGGCGGAGAGAGTAGAGCACTCTTTGTCTGTGCCATTACATCAGCACAGATTCCCGCCTCTGTCCAGGCTAACAGACGATTCATCCCTTATCGCTTCTGCGATCGCTGAGGCTGCCTCGCGAAGTTGGAATTTGACAGCTTGCCGAGGCTGCCCCATGAAGTCGGAGCTTTGACAGCTTGTGAGGGCGCCGCGGCTGAGGCGATCAAGGCTCGCACGCTGTAGCATTGCCTTTCAGGCCAGTTTCCCAACCAGCTCTCAGGGGCCGCAAGGAAGACAGAGCCAGTCGGGTTGCTGATTCTTTGTTTCACCGCTGGCGGAGCGCATCCCTTTAGCCGCCTCAGGAACGCGTGCTTAAAGTGTGGCCACAACACTTCCACCTCCAGCCCTTTGATCGCTCACAGTCGGGCTTCATTGATGGCACTTGTGTAGTGTTTTGGGAGGTGCTCAGGCAGGAAATGATTGGCGTGAGCAGATTAATAGCAGCAGGTGAGAGGCAGTGCTGGGCCTGCATTGCCAGATTGACGTCCATAAGGGAGAGGTTCTCCACAATGTGCGAAGCACAGCGGGCTGTTAGAAAAGGTGCGAGACACCATTTTGTTTGCCTTAGTGACACAAGATTGTGGAGGCTGCTGCTGTGATGGTTAATAAGGCCCTCACTACTCCTGAAGGATTATTGAGCCCTGGCATGGGGGCAGCAGAGCAGGGGCTCCTTATAACAGTGGAAATACCCACCTCTCAGGCCGGTAATGACTCCAAGGGGCAAAAAATGCAGAAAAATCTGCTGGATATTCAAAGTCCAAAAAGGCCTCAAAATTGGCCTCCAGGGTGGAGAAGGGGCAGGACAAGCCAGCAAGGGCCCTCTACATCTCATAGGCCCCAACCATCCTCATCTAAAGGGGATCAAGCCTCTCACATTAGCAGCAGATCTTTCCTCATCTCTCCTATTGGACTTGAGCAGGACCCTGGGCCCTTCAGCCCACTATTCCCAAAAACACATCGGGCTTTTGGGGGTCAGGCTTGGATTTCCAGGACAATATATTGGCAGGGCAACAGATAGGATCTGGGAGTCATAGGCCTGCTGAGGCCACTTTTACTCCTACAGCTGCGGGCCTCCGCTCTGGCTTAGAACTGAATTCTCTGGCCTTGCCCAATATTCAAGGCATTATTGCATCAGCCATTAGCTAGGGCATAGCAGCTGGGCTACATCAAGGGGCAGCGGCAGTTCCGCCAGTAGTTCTGCCAGTTCCGCCTGTGGCCTCACTGGTGGCCCCTCCCACTGCTGCTTCAACACCTGCTTTGCAGGAGACCGTATCTCCACCTCATTCTCAGCATAGCCAGTTCCCAGTGTTGAAGGAAGGAGAGCTCAAAGATGCAGAGTTCTCTGAGGATGAAGAGGCAGTACCTGAAAAAGCCTCGTTCTCAGGTTTGTTCCAACCAGCCCATTTCAAGACTCTGCTGACCAAGGTCAAAGCTTCAGCCAGCTTCGGGGCACAGGCACCACCTTCTGCACCCATTGCAACTTCCGCTTCAGCAGATTCCTTTTTTACGGAACAAACGGTTGAAATGGACATAGTTCCTGCTCCTAAGTTGTTCCTTGATGTAGTGCAGAGACAATGGGCATCCCCAACATCAGGCCCTACACCTTCTGTAGACAAAAAATTCTACAATGTGGCCAATGACCTGGGTCAGCTCCTGCAGATCCCGACGATCGACGCCCCATGGTGGCCCTCTACACAGCGACCACTATGCCGGGTTTGCAAGAGGAGGTCCTGAAGCCGGAGGAAAAAGTGAGCCGACCTCACGATGCAGCGTGGTCATCAGGCGGCAGCTTGGGCAGTGCATGCCTCAACGTCTGCATCCTCCCTCTTGAGATCGTGCCTCTTCTGGCTTCAACAGTTACAGCAGAGGATCCCAGCTATGGACTCAAGGGCTCATCAGAATGTGAATAAGATCATTGCTGCAGTCCAGTTTACTGCTGATGCGATGTTTAATGCCACACAATTTGCATCCAGGGCCATGGCTTCATTTGTCGCATTCCGCCACTTGTGGCTCTGCCAGTGGCAGGCAGACATGAGGCGTAAGTAGCATCTGGCATCTTCCCCTTACAAAGGGGGGGGGGTCACTGTTTGCGGAGGCTCTAAGCTGTTACTAATAGAGAATAAGGACAAAAGAAAGATTTTACCATCAGCTTCCTGAAAGGGGACTCCCCGCACGACACCTTATTCCAGGAGGCGGTATCTCCTTTCGGGGTCACGATCATAGTTCCTCAGGTTTCAGATCCCAGGGCAGGTATCATCAGAGAAAGAGACAAGAAGCCCTTTCGGGCGGCGGAGGTCGCAACTTTCACAAGTCATAGCTCCCTCAAGACCTCTATACCCATCGAGGGGCAGTTAGTCTTTTTCACAGACCTCCAACGACTGGGTACAGCGTACCATTAGGTCAGGCTTAGCTCTAGAATTCCTCTCTACACCCCCAAGTTTCTTTATTCGTTGCCCTGTGTCCCTCAATCCGGACAGACAAACCCTAAGGAATTCAGCAATACAACACCTCCTGGACATCAGGACTGTCCCAACTGGTTCCGGATGACCAATTACATCAGGATTTCTATTCTATTCTTTTTGTTATTCCCAAGGCCTCGGGGGGTTGGAGAGAGATTCTAGACCTAAAACAGCTCAACTGTCACTTAAAATATCGCAGATTTAAAATGCATTCGTTGCATTCTATTCTAGCAGGGGTGCGGGAAGGTCACCTCCTCACATCCATTTACTTGACAGAGGCCTATTCTGCCTGAACACCGCAAATTTCTGAGATTCTGTTATGGGGGGTGGCACTATCACTACAAGGCCCTGCCATTCGGCCTTTCCTCTGCCCCCGGGCATTCGCCAAAGTGCTGGCGGCATTGGCAGTACATCTGAGGGCTTTGCCCTTGCGTGTCCAATGCTACCTCGATTATATGTTGTTACAATCCAGGTCATTATCTGGAGCAAGGCAGGACTTGGAAGTAACAATTCGCACCTTGGAGGCCCACGGGTTTTCTATAAACATAGACAAAAGTCACCTTGAACCCACCACCCAAATCTTACACCTGGGGACATGGATTGATTCCGCTTCCAGGCAGGTTTTCCTGTCAGGGGATAGGTAAGCGAGTATTAAACAACTGGTTGGGAAGGTATTGAGTCAGCACAGGGTCTCCCTAGCCACCTTGTCCCACTTGCTGGGGAAAATAGTGTCAGCTATCAACATCGTGCCTTGGCCACGCCTACACACTAGAGACCTTCAGTGGTCCACCGGGCACAGGAGGTCGTTTTGCCCAACTTCTGCCCCTCACCTAACCATCCCTTGGAGAGAAGGTGACATAAGTTGGATGTGTGACATGCCCTTAAGGTCTACATCAGTCGCACTTCTGACTTTAGGTTGGAAACGCTGTTTGTGTCATTTCAGCCTGCAACTCTAGGCTGGAAGGTGTCTGCCGCGACTATCGGCAGGTGGCTGTGCAGTTGCATAGCTAAGGCATATAGTTCACAACATGAGCCAATGCCTAGAGGCATAACTGCACACTCTGCGAGAACTGCGGCTACTACGGCAGCCTGGGCTACACAAGCGTCTCTAGATGAGATCTGTAGTCTTCCCCATTCATTACCTACTATAAAATTGATACATTTGCGTCCGCGGAGGTGGCTTTTGGCCGCTGGGTCTTACAAGTGGTCCGTTTGGCCGCACCTGTTTCTGATCAGTCTGACTTCCTCCCATTGGGACAATAGGACTTGGGTATGTCCCATGCATGGATGCTATCTCCACCTCTATTGAGAAAGGGTGTTGGTACTTACCTGATACACTTCTTCTAATAGGGTGGAGATAACATCCATCCCCTCCCTACTATACAACTGATCTATTTTATACACTGTTCCTTGGTATCAAGAGGTTGTAGATCTAACGATAGGTTATGTTTCAGGTTGTTTGTTGTCACGTACTCTTTGCTGATATTTGATTGATGATGAGTTATGGTTTATTAAAGTTATTGAGCGATGACACATTGAGTATGTCTAAGTTCTTCACCGAAAAGCTGGGTAAGGCTAGCAACAAGGGGCATGTCTTAACTATCTTTAATCAGACTCAGTCCAATCACGAGGCAGACAATGTCAACCCATGCATGGATGCTATCTCCACCCTATTAGAAGAGGCATATCAGGTAAGTACCAATGCCCTTTTTCAAATTAATTACTTTTATTGCTTATTTACATAAATTACATTTCAGGAAGAATATGCCTTAGAGGGAGAAAAGTGTTATTTCTAGTCATTTCATTATAATAAATGTGCTGAATTTCCCTAGTCATAAATTTGGGTTATCTATATGTATAAACTCTTAGATTTTGAATTTGGAGATAAAAGCTTCAATAAAAAAATAATAATCTGCATGTAGTTTTTAAGTATTAAAATAAATTGTAATCGTTATAGAATGTGCCTTCATTCTTGAATATTAACATTCTTTATCTTCATGGTACAGCTGTATACTTTTTGGATTGAAGCTGATAATTACTATAATATGACAAAACCATGGTTTGCTTCAAGGATTCCATTTCCATTGAGTTGGTACCTACCTAGAAAGATGTCCAGAGACGCTCTTAATAGGATCTTGCTGACAAAGGGAGGACCTCCGCTCTATAGCATCACTGAAATTGAAGTTCAGGTAAATTTCTTAGTCAATTAAAATTGATTCAGATGTATTATCACTCCATGAGAAATACAGTATTGTTTACTATTCTACTTTATGAAATGGTAGATGTTGAATCTTCATAATGTAGTGGTGTCTTGTTTGATATTATTTACCGAATATTTACCTTTCTATCAAGGCAGAATATACAGTCTTTTCTTGTGTTTACGGATAATATATTCCTTTGAGAAAGACCCTAATTTTGGAAGCACCTTCATTTTTTCCAGAGCATTATAAAAAGATCCATTTGCTTTCTAAACCAAATCTCTCCTCCACGCACTTTATTACTAACATTAAAAAAAAGATTGATCTAATATGGTGCTATACAAACTAAGAAAAAATGTAACTTTGAAGGCATTCCAGACAAGTACTTTGTTTATACCTTTGTATATTCCAAAGCGTTATTTTGGAATCAAATCTGAAGCCCTGCACAGGCTTTTTTTTAAAACAGAAATTAAAACAATAAGGGAAAACAATTGTTTACCATACAGGAACATTTTCCAGAGCTTTTACATAACTTTCTTTGCAACCTTTGAAATCACTATGAGAGAATTTTCACCACAAAAGTAGTGCTCAAAAAGTATCCACTGTTGTGAAAGCACTCCACAAACATAAGTATTGGAAACATTTTGTGCAGATGAACTTTTCTCCATTTTAGATCTACAGAGATGCAAAAGAGTGTCTTAATCTGCTGTCAAATAGACTAGGCTCATCTCCATTTTTCTTCGGAAATAAGTGAGTATAGAATGTTTATGGTGTTTGCAAGGCATTTTAATGATACAACATTTTATATTTAAAAATACGTTAAGATTTTGTTTGACTTGCCAGCTTTTAGTATCAACACTTGTTCAGTTCAACTACTGATCACCATAAACTAAATGATGACTAATTAAAAAGAACTTTAAAAAGAATTCAAGAACAGCTTCCTTCCGATTCTATATAAAATGAATTACTTGTACATTGAATATCAGTGGCATAATTTTTCCACAATTTTAAGTCAAAAAAACAAGAAAGTTACAACATACATTCTAAATCAGTCTTAACAATTATTTTTAAAAGCCAAGTTAATCACCAAGAGCCATATACATATTTACTACACACCATATTTACTGCATGTCCTTTGATCATCAACAGGTTACTTAGGCTAATGTGGCCATTTCGTCCCTCTTTCAAGCAGGCAATTACCTCGTTGATTATTAATTTAAACCTAAATTAAATTTCTAGAACCCTCTCCAGTTTGTGCATTTAAAAAAATTAAATTGTAGATATCAGAAATTATTTCTCTGAATAATAATGCAGATTTCCTGCTAGGGCACTATTGTATGGTGCTTTTGATAAAAGCTTTAAATTGCTAAAACTAAGACAATGATGTCTAGGTATTTTCAAGGATCGAGCTCTCAGATCTGCTCTGCAAAAGGGCTTCACCATCTGTGTTTTTCCATTTTTAGTGGATTGCATGCTGAAGTGATGTTGATTTTTGTATAACATTCAGGATGCTGTTTTCCTTTAATGGTAGAAAATCATCTTTTTTCATAATTACATTCCTGTGGAGAAAAAACACAGCCACATGTCTGAATCAATAATATGGCCATGGAAGAGATTGATGTACCTTGTCTAAATTCCAAGCTAGATTTTCTGGGGCCACATGATAAAAGATTTATCCTGAAGCCACTTCCATCTTTTTATATAAGGGATAGATTTAATTTGATGTCTGCTGATGAAATGTAGATTATATTCCAAACATCAAAATCTGGCTTAGAGCTATCCATTTATCAATTCCTTTATATGAAGACCATCTTCTGGCATTGACAGGTGACATTACTAATAATAGACTTTACACTTCAGAAAAACTGCTGCTTTACATGTACAGCCTGCAGCTAATTACAATTGCTTAGTTGAATGTTGTAATTAATTAGTTTAAGCCCATTTGATGAAAACAAATCTTGACTGATCCTTCATAGTTAGAAAAGATCTTGAAGTAACTGGAAAAAATGAAAACAAGGATTAGGAAAATTGCAGGATGGGGAGCACAAGCATAAATACTGCGTACAATGATACAATCATGAATTTACTCTGTCACTGAATACTGCACACCTGTATGGGGAAGAAGTTGTCATACCAACAAGATTGAAGTTTATCTTAATGATACAATAAGAATAACATTCGGAACCCTCAAATGTACACTAGTGTTCTGATTCCACATTCTTTCTAACATTGCCCCATCCCCCCTTATCTCAGGTGAGAACAACAGACAGTTGGAGAGTGGAATAAGATAAACAATCCATGGACTCCTAGAGATCTACCAAAACATAAAATGTTATATTCCCTGTCTTGCACCAGGCTTAAATCTAGGAAACCAATTTGGAATAACATACCGCAGTCTTACAATCTAGATGAAGAATGGCGATCAAAATGGATGACCCTTAATAACTATAACCAAACAGATCATGTAGAGCCAATAAAACCATTTCCAGGAATGCAGCTGCCACGAAAAATATGGAGCCATCTGAATAGAATCAGGACAGGCGATGTCAGAAGTAAGGCAAAGCTTTTTAAGTGGGGAATGGCCGAAAGCCTGCAATGTGTCGATGGTGCATTGGAACAAACGATGATACATATAGTCCGAGAAAGTCTCTTTAGGAAGTTTAAAGGAACCTGGGATGATCTCATCGCAGCAACAGTAGAAGCAGTTATATGGGTTACTTCCTCAGATATTGAACTATAGAATCTATCCTATTGTGATTCTATGAGGCCATGTTATAGTGATTTTATCATGTTTTTACCCTAATTCAATATTTTATTTCGTCTACATATTGTTCTCACACTTCAAATACATGCTTATTCTGATGCTTTATTCAAACTTATATTTGAATTTGAATGTATATGTGAGCCTTTTTCTTACGGCGTGCCAAAATTGTGCTTGTGCCCACTATCGCATACCCAACCAATCCTCCCTGTCTACCTGCGCATGTGCACGCAACACCCCAAGTTCGGGACTTCCGGTTGGCCCGTTGGGTCTGTTTTTGCCATCCCCAGCCTCTGGAGGCTTTCCTGAAGGTTGAGGAGGGTGAAAACGGCGTCCCCTGGGCCTCCGGAAGGGCGAAAAATCAGCTGGCCTGTGCCCGCATGTGTGCCGGAGCTGACGGCTAGCATGCCACCAAATATGGCTCGTGCACTGGAGCTGACGGCTGGCGTGCCATACGTTCGCCATCACGGGTATATGGTTTATTAGTGTTGTATATCAGCGATTGCATGACCTCTGTGGATGCCATATGCTAAATAAATAATAAATAATGAAGACAAATTAGCCATTTTCACAAAATACAGTGTTATAAACTACTATGAAATAAGGACACAATTTATTGACTAGTTCTATAGTCAAGCATTTTACATTTTTATGAATTCAAAATATTCAAACATAACATTTTACATATGTTTCTGAAAGTTTTTAAAGGGGTTTTCTGATAATAATGTCACGTTTTTATTATATCTAGACCTACAACTCTTGATGCCTTCGTGTTTGGTTTTCTTGCACCTCTTTATAAAGCACCATTCCTTAAAGTCCAGTTACAAGAGCATCTGAAGCAGCTTCCTAACTTATGTCACTTCTGTGATGATATTTTGAGTTGCTACTTTAGACGAAACTTCTCAGGTAAATGTACATATGCTTGTTTGCACTAAGTATATACTAGAAATAAATTCTTCATCAGAAATCTTGGAATCTGCCTTATAAATTTGTAAGGGCTTTAAAAATGGTAACGGTTTAGGACTCCATTAGCATATATTATATGATGCTTTCTCTGTGAAAATTCTTGAAATGTTTGTAGAGATTCTTGGTTGCTTTTAATTTTATCTTCTGTGTGTCTTGCCTATTTAGGGACCTCTCCGGAGGGACAAGATACAGTTGATGCGAATCTCCAGAAACTTACACAGCTTGTGAATAAGGAATCTAATTTGATTGAAAAGGTTCTTGTTCATTCTGATTTTCTAATAGATAGGGGCCAGATAGTACTTTTGGCTTTAATCAGCTAGAAAGAGAAAGAGAATGACAGCCAGAATTAGAAAAGAGCACCCAAGGAAAGCACAATCCATCCCAAGTTTTGGGATGCTTCCTACTGCAGTTGGTTTCAGCTGTTTTTATGTTATTCAATCTCTGCTGTCTGTAGTGACCGTCACTGCAAAAAAATATATGAGATGATAGGCTGTTGGGGGTGGGGGGGAGAGACGAATGCATTTCTTCTGCATTTATCATCTTTATGTTGCTTTTAATAGTGCCTCATTCTTTAGCTTTAGCCCGTTTCTCTGCCTTACTGAGCAGTTCTGTTGCACAAATATATGAAACTGCCATTGTTCTGGATAACTTAGTCCTAAATTATTGTGTATGAATAATTTAGGTTTTGAAATAACTGTTCGATAATATTCAGTATTAGATTATGTACAAATATTCTCCTTTATTGGTCAATTACGTTTGTTTAAAAATTCAGTATTTGCACTTGATTTAAAAAAGAGGGAGTGGGCAGTACTTGAGTTGATTGTATTTTCTTCCATAGTAAGTAAATATATAACTTGGATACAGAATGGACAATTCACATAATACCACCATAAAATTCTTTAATATATAAGATATAAAAGCCACTTAAAGGAGCAGGCAGATTCATTATAATCTTTGGGTAGGTTTTATTTAATTAGCACTTAGAATCTATACCTAACAATAATTAATGTTATTTCATAAAGGAAAGAAAAAAGTCATCTGAGAATTAAGGAAGCTATTAAATAGGCCTTATGTATACTTTTATACACAAATGCAATATGGAAAATGTAGGCAATAATTTAAGCAATTCTAGAGTCTGAAGGACAAATGTGATCAAAAGGAATATTATTAAATCTAACAAAGCAGGTGGCCAGGCATTAGAACATACCCTAGACAATACTTTTCAGTATTTGGGGGTAGTAAAATTATAAGTCTCTGATTCAGCCTTCAACATTTGAAACCTTTGGATGTGCTTAAATTATTTTGATGTTCTACAAAGGATTCATTAGCCCTTTCATAGGCAATAGATAGTAGGAATTCTGGCAAAAGGCATGAAAATAGATTCCCTAAAGAGACCATCCAATTCAACTAAAAATTAACAGTAAATACTAAAAGAACTAGGACAAATTTTAATGTAATTAAATTTGAATGCACAAACTGTCTTTATTCCTCCTTAACAATATCATTTTAAATATAGTTTTTATGAATTTAAACACATTAATTGTATTTAGTCATTACCTAGCAACTCTAAATGGCTCAGAATAAAAATATCTAAGATAATTTAAGGGCATGAAGGTCTTATGACATAGTGACTAAACAGAGGCTTCCCGGCAGTGGTGGGATCCTTCCGATTTAGCAACTGGTTCTGTAATCACATGTTTATGAAATCTGCTTTCTAATCATTTACATTTGTTATTTTTTTGTCCTGTTTTCTAAACAACTGAACATTTCCCCCATCTTCTGCATGAGAGCCTTTCAGATACCTAAAGATAATTATCACATTTCCCTACAGCTTTCCCAAGCAAAACATATAGAACTCCTATAATTCTATAATTATTTATCCTACGTTTTTCCTTCCAGGCCCCTTACCATATTGGTTGCATTCCTCTGTACATCGTCAAATTTATCAATGCCCTTTCTAAAGCCCAGTACCAATAAAGGAAAAGATCAAGGAGAAAATGCAGTACCTGGAAATAACTCAACGCAGTGTTCTAGATGCATAAGAAAAATGAACACAGTGATCAGGGTTAAATTTCCTTTTGGGCATTTAGATCATCCTATATAATTCTATATAATTTAATGCTGGGGAAATTAGCAATGTATCTTCACAAATGTTTGACCTCTGAATGCATATATAAATTAATGAGCATGTGATGAAGTGTTTAAGCTTCAGCAGCATTGTGAGCATGAAATGGTGTCTTAATAATATCCACTTGAAATTAACAGCCTAAACTACCCCTGGGATTCAGTGGAGAAGTATAATTCAAATATATATAAAATAAAGGATAAATTCAAATATTCCATGAGATAAAGGAGTGGTTCCATAAATAGAATTACTATCAGTCAAAATGATTAGAAGCAGTTATTTCCTTAGTTGTCAGATTGTAATGTAAATTAAAGTGTTAATAGAGGGAGACACTAGAGATGCTTGCTCAATTTTGGTTTCATTCTGGTTATTTATTCCAATTAAGTGATGTATTTTTCCTATACAGTCTTTTATTACCAGTAGAACAAATTGAGATAGATAATCAAAAAGGCAACAGAGAGCAAAAAGTACTATTACTTTGGTAAATTAAGATAAATTAAATTATCTAGCCATTTGATGTCAGTACCCTTCCACTTGGTAATAGATTGTTTTGGGCAGGAGGAAGTTGGCAACTAAGATAGAGCAATCAACTTTTGAGTATTTGTTTCTCTTTGCAGACACAATTTTTTTTTTAAGCATAACTTTAAACAGAAGATTTGTAGCTTCCTGTTTGGCAGAAACCAGAACTGTGTGCTTTTATATAACAGTAGATATTCAGTGCCTTGTCAGAATCAGTGGAGGGAACAAATTTTTTAAACGATTGGGTAATGCTCAAAATTGCTGTCTGACTCTAATTTTCTTGCTAAATAAATATTTAACAAGCTCATTTCCTGTTTTGTTATTGGCAGATATTTTAACTTTATTAGTAGTACTTTTCCCTCTCCGTTGTTTGATCTTAAGGAAATAGTAGTATTAACTCTGAATGGTCAAGAATATTATCTCTATTTCTAAACTGCTTTCTTATTTGATGGGAAGCTGCATGGTTTTACACTTAACTCCCTGTGAGAAAAGAAATTTGTGCAGATAAATTGGAAAGCACGTTGTCATTCATGTGATGACATAAAATGAAGCATACAGCAATGTTTAGTCACGTCAGCTGAATGAATCAGGCCCACAAAATCAGAACATGGTGAAAAAGAGGGATGAATTACAGAGAACTGGATAGGAAATACAAAGTGTTTCCCATACATAGATAATCTTTAAAGGACCACATCTCCATTTCTTTTAAGGGATAGACAAGAAGTAACATACTTACTAGTCAGAGTTAAGCGATTGAAGTATAAAAAAATTATGCATGGCATTCATAAGGTAATTCATTTAACTCATTAGTTAATATGTTGTTTTTGAACTCAAGAAAATTGCACTATTGTGTACATAATTAACTTATAAAATAAATGATTGGATGTTACAATGTGAACAGTGTTAAGCCTAATTTTATTCAAATATCCAAACTGGCCTTTATCTTGCTTTTGCAGATGGATGATAATCTTCGCAAGAGCCCTCAGCATCCTCCTCGTAAGCTGACAACTGTCAAACTTTCTACAGCTGAGGAAGGAAATAATTCACTGAATCGATTGTCACCCTTATAATTTTTTAATTTCATATTTATACATGTGTTCTAAGAAACTGTTAATCTGTAATCAATTTTTGCACTAAATCTATGTCTTTATGAATCTCTGGCAAAGGATAACTTGACATGGATGCAGGTCCATTCATTTAACCGATTTATTCTATGGTCATGTTAAAAATACTACACTTAAGTTAACATAGGAAAGATCACTAGGTAATTGTAAAATATGATGTTTAATGTCACCTTTAATGCTGCATAATGCTTGCCTTTTCAGGTCAATATATCCTTTGACCAAAAGCTAGGATTTCACTTTTTTGGAATTCACTAGATTAAGTTTTCAGTTTTGACTGCAATCATGTTGAACCTCAACTTGTTGTATATCAGAATAGGTACTTGATCCCCACTTTTAGCATTTTTGTAGTTTTCTACAATAGCTCAAATACTGAAATTAAAATAATCAGCCTATTAACACAGTGAATAGCGAATGGTATTTGCCATTTTGGATCATTTTGTGCAAGCAATGGTGAATATATGCAATGTATGCTATTTTTAAAAGAATATAGATTTTTTTTAAAAACTAGTCTTACTGCCATCGGCATCTTGTTTCATATTTAAATGTTTATTCAAATCTAGTTTTACAAAGAACAGGCCTGGACAAGCCTGATTAACTGCCTGAAAATTGTAGCCATTTTTACTGAGTCCTGTTTTTCCTACTTTGTTCTCTCTTACTCATTGACACCTTTTTCATGTTTCTCCAGCAATTTCAAGTTCTCTGGAATAGGGAAAAACGAGATGAAGTGAAGAGAATGTCCTTCAAACTCCATTTCTGATTTCAACCATAGTAATTGGCATTACTTCTATTTAACCTGTTTTGTGCTAGAGGTGCAATTGATTTTTGCCGTAATGCAATACATCAACACCAACCTGAATGACCTAGCCTTTTCTCGGGGCTAGAATGTTTCAGTTAATGAATTGACAGAATACTGAGCATGTGCAGTATGTTGATCTTTGCTGACAGAGTTCCTGATAAGCATGGGCTTCCCTAAGTACTTGAACCAAGAATGATAGGTAATACTGCACTCAGAACTGCTGTATATAGAGCTCTGTCCTTGACACTTTCTTGTTACAGTTCATTTATTTATTTATTTATTCTATAGGATATAAAGGTCTAAAGCACACATGACAATATAATAAAAATAACAGTAGAGAGAAATATAATGCCATAGCAGCACATTGGCATTCATTATAGGGATAGAGCTTGGCATTTCCTGAAAGTCTCTAAATCGGGCTCATTTTGTAACATCTGTCAATAATGGTACTGAGAAACATTTCAGTTTAGCAGTAGTTTTGCCACAATTAATATAACAACATTAATAGTCCAAAACTGGACAGTTGCTAATAGGAGGGGCTGGGTTGTTTAAAAGTCAGATAGTTAGGGATTGGCTTGCAAAAGGAAGGAATAAAGTAAGTTTTATAAGAAGAAAGGGGATATTGAAATATTTAAGTCTTGAGATCTTTGAATAGTATGGAGTTTTGAAGGCACATTTTACAGAGAGGTACTATGAACCTTTTTGTACCTGCATGAAGTAGCTCCCTGGGCCTCTGTAACATAGCTAGTGCCACAAAATAAAAGGGTACACTACCATGGAAATCTGTAAAACACTGATGAAATAAAATGTGGAAAGTTGCATAAATTTGGGGTGTGATCTAGGCAAGGGCTTTCATTGACTCAAAATTTAATTTTGAATTAAATTAACATAATATTTTTTAGAAAAGGACTTAATCAAAATGGCATTTTCCTTTAATCAACTCATTTTTGGTGGGTATCGTAATTCTACATTTTTTATATGTAAACAAACAGCTTTCTTTTTGTTTGACTTTATTTTGCCAAATCAAACAAATCAACTTTTCTCTAAATTACTTAGAGTATTCTGTGAATGTAGAGGCATAGTTGTCTGAATAAGTTTGTAAATTTTGTATATAAATGTACTTACAGAATATTACTTTGTAAAATAAAGAATGTAGCAATCTCTTCATGTATCTTGTATTTATAACAATATTTTGGGATGTCTAACAAATTAAAATTTCATGTTACTTCTGTAGGTGTTTCATTTGTTGTCTGGATCTGCAGATACCTATGCAAAAAAATACCTGTGAAAGGAAGTGTTAACTTTTTTTCTTGACAATGGTTTTCAAACAAGGTAGGGCTTCACTCCTCCCCCCACTCCCCAAGTGTTCATAATACAACTTGACAAAAGCAATCGGGTTCACCATGAAAAATTTCAAAATCTACCTAGAGAGAAATTGAAATGTACAACTTCTGACTAAGCCCTTTGACATGCCTGTCACTCTACTAAATTTGATCTTGCTGCTTCTGCGAAAAATAATAGATTTCCTATGATTGCCCATCATAAAGAATTTAATAATGTTTCCTTTATGTAACATTTGAAGGTCCCTGAGGTCTTGCATGTGGCCCTGGGGCCTCAGGTTATGTGTCCCTACTATATTCACACAGGTTCAGGTTTACAAATAGAAGCAACCTTCAAGGCTATGGGAAGTCTTCATCTAGGAAAAAAAAAGAGTAAGTGAATGCTACTAATTGATCTCAATATGCCGCTGTGCATTTTTAATTAAACTATCAATATTCCAAGTTTGTAGAAAAGTAGCCAAGCGTGCTGTAGCAATTCATTTTAGCAATAGCAATAGCAGTTAGACTTATATACCGCTTCATAGGGCTTTCAGCCCTCTCTAAGTGGTTTACAGAGTCAGCATATCGCCCCCACAGTCTGGGTCCTCATTTCACCCACCTCAGAAGGATGGAAGGCTGAGTCAACCTTGAGCCAGTGAGATTAGAACCGCTGAACTGCAGATAACAGTCAGCTGAAGTGGCCTGCAGTACTGCACCCTAACCACTGTGCCACTTCGGCTCATTTTAGAGGTTGGATCTGAGAAAAGTTCATTTTTTTATTTCTGCCATGATTTTTTTTATGTTGGATGTTTTGTATTATAACTTTTTTGTTGTTACTCTATCGTCATAATAAAGCAAGCTATGGAATCAAATATACTGATACATTTTCTTCAGAGATTAATATGGTCTAACAGTATGATGGTAGTGGTGGTGATGATGATGCCAGTAACTATAACTACATTTGACAATGTAGTTTATTGATCTTTCTCGTCTTTTAAATAGAATTGTTCAATTCAGATAGTACACTCAATCAAGCTCAAACAACATAGCTTAGATGATATATGAACCTAGCTATTGTAGTTTATATGGCAAAAGCATGTTGTACGAATTCAACTAATTGTGGCTTCTAAAATGATTACATGAACTATAATAGGATATGTGAACCAATGTATTTACTGTAGCTTGCCTTTTATCTCTTTCTCATTCTTAGAAATAATTCTATAGGATGTATTTTGGAATCAGATTGTAAAATCATGACTGATAACCCCAACATTCAGTAATGTAATTATGGTTCTGTAAGCAATTTTCACTTTGTATTATAATTCTTCCATATCTTATTTGCTACTGAGTGATGAGTCTAAAAAGCAGTTTGGGGGAAGTCAAAGATAAATGATATCATTAACAGGATAAGCCTGTATAGCTGCTTAAAAATAAATTCCATGCATTTTGGCGGTACTTAATTCTTATAGAGTTAGAATTCCATCCTAACAGAAGTTACAATCAGCTTTAGGGTCAGGTTTTGGGTTTAAATGCTGAACATTTGGGAAAATAAATTGCAGTTTTTACAACTGCTCTCTTGCCACAGGAAAAACTGCTCTCTTGAGAAAAAAAAATCCCTGAGGCATACAAAAAAGGGGTTTTGGGGGCAATGTTTGCTATTTTCATACCAAATTGAATTTCCATGTTAAAAAAATATACCCTTTGGCAAACTCTAGAAACCAGAGCTTTTTATTATTATTCTAAATGACACTCGGTAAAAACAAACGGTTATCAGAATCTAATTTACAGTTTTCCTGTAAATCATATTTTTGATGCCACACATTTTTTATATTGCTATGGTTACATACCTATTAATGTTATGCTATTCCTCTTCCATTTTTCCAGACCAAGTTCTCTTGTGCTACAACAGCTGGAGAAAATAAAGTATTTATGTCCTGGCTTCATTCAAGTGGAAACATAGATGGATGGCAGGAAACATTAGCTAGTCAGCTGATACTGTACATACAGTACTGAAAATTGTATCTGGGCCTCTTGTTACATAACACGTGTATGCAGAGCTTAGAGAATGGGAGTCTTGACAAGCCAACTTTTCAGCATTAGTTCCCAAAATGACTAATATCAAATTATTGCACAAAGCAGCTTTTTGGATAATGAAATTTTGATCAGTTCTTATTTGCTGGCTCTTGCTCTTCTCTTGTTCTGTGAGGTGCAAAATAATTAAGCAACATTGTATGATATTCAATAAATAAAGACCAGAAATGATCAGGTCTGTTGTGTAGAATCCGAAATGATATCTTTGAGCCATAGAATAATTTCAAGGAAGAAAGCTATACCCGGACTATAGTGCAGAAGAAAAGGAATAATTCTTGCTTCTAGTGACAATTCAAGAGCAACTTGTTTAGAGGAGCAAAGGGATAGGTTGCCATGTTATGAAGACAGCAAGGATTTGAGTGCCTGTTAAATATTTATGCAAATATGCTTACAAGTATTTTATTTTCCATAATTGATGAAGTTGAATACTGTTCTTGCACCAGAAGGCAAGTTTCTCTATAGTTTTTTTCAAATCAAGAAATCATAACTTTAAAAAAAACCAGACAAGTTCCTTAGCAAGTAATTTGGATTGTGACTGTGCTGATGGATACTTTAATATAAATCTCCAAGTGAATACAGAAGTGAAGTAGGGAATAATAATTATTTGGGAAGAAATACACTTTATCCCCTGTTCCTTACAGCGATAATACACTACACTAGTGTGGACGCATGAATCGTCAGCTCTTTCTGGAATAGCAACAGCTTAATGGGTGAGCCAGGGATCATAGTGTATGTGTCATATCACACATGAAGCAGAGATTAAGATTCTTTTTTGTTTCTGAGTTTGGGGATTTTCGTGGTGATTATTTACTTTAAAAATACAGTACAGAACATCTCTTAGAGTTTACGGTAGGTATACCTAGACCTTTTGAGATTGAGATTTGTTTTATTTATATGCCGCCCTATTCCCAGGGGGACTCAGGGCGGCAAACAACTCAAGGGGGAAAGGGAACACAAAAGTACAATACAAGCATTTAAAATAGCCAACAGCTACACAGCCACACAGGTCGAGAGGGGAAGGGAACTCATCAACCCCAGGCCTGCCAACACAGCCAGGTTTTAACGGCTTTTCGGAAGGCCTGGGGAGAGGTGAGGGTCCGAATCTCTGCGGGGAGTTCGTTCCAAAGGGCCAGAGCTGCCACAGAGAAGGTCCTCCCCCGGGTAGTAGCCAGATGGCATTGGCTGGTAGACGGAAACCGGAGGAGGCGGGTTCACCCCCCCAGCCTGAGTGATGGAATATTAACCAAAGTCTTGGGAGGGAAACACAACAGCTACTCGGTCTTGTCTGGATTGAGCACAAGCTTGTTAACCCCCATCCAGACCCTGACAGCCTCCAGGCACTGGCACATCACATCAACCGCTTCACTGAGTTGGCACGGGGCGGACAGATACGTCTGCGTATTGATGGTATTTTATCCCGTGCCGTCGAATGATCTCACCCAGTGGCTTCATGTAGATGTTAAACAGGAGGGGGGATAGGACCGAACCCTGAGGAACCCCATATTTCAGGGGCCTAGGGGTTGACCTCTCCCCCCGACCAACACCGACTGCGACCTGTCCGAGAGGTAGGAGGAGAACCACCGAAAAACGGTGCCTCCCACCCCCACCTCTCGTAACCGTCGCAGAAGGATACCATGGTCGATGGTATCGAAGGCCACTGAGAGGTCAAGAAGCACTAGGATGGAGGGATGACCTCCATCCCTGGCTTTCCAGAGATCATCGGTCAGTGCGACCAAAGCGGTTTCCGTGCTGTAGCCAGGCCTGAATCCAGACTGAAAGGAGTCCAGATAATCGACTTCATCCAAGGACCGTCGGAGTTGAGAGGCTACCACTTTCTCAACAACCTTCCCAATAAAGGGGAGGTTGGAGACTGGACGGTAGTTATTCAAACTGGCTGGATCCAGCGATGGCTTCTTCAGGAGGGGTCTCGCCACCGCTATCTTCAATGCCGGTGGGAAGAAGCCCTCCCGAAGAGAGGCATTCACCATCACCTGGATCCAGCTCCGCGTCACCTCCTTGCTGTTCGCGACCAGCCAGGAGGGGCACGGGTCCAGTACACACGTGGCAGCACTCACCGCTCCCATGGCCTTGTCCACTTCATCAGGAGCAACAGGTTGAAAGTCAGTCCAGAGATGTCGTTCAAGACCTTTTGTCCTTTCTATTATGTTTTTCTGTTTCTTACCTCAAAAACACATGAAATGAACTTACCAAATTTTGGCAACTATATTTGGAGGGATTGGGTCACAGAAGAAAAACAATGGAGATACAGATCAACACCTCAATGTAGCAAAGAATGTATAGAAAGCTTCACATTGTAAGGTCTATATGTTTCACATTACCATTTATTTATTGAATCTGCATGTTATTTGCCTCAGTGTTAAAGCAACTCTAGATACAGATAGTAATGAATAATTAAAACAACAGAAACAAAGGTTCCTTGGTGCTCTCTGAGCTTCGTTATTTTCTTGCAGACATTTCTTTACCCAAATGCCATAATATCATCAGTGCTGTGGGAAGTGGAGTTTGCTCTGATTTTATCTTCTAATGCCTTGCCCTGTCAGTGTTGTTAGGGATTATCCTGGTGGTTCTTTGATTAGCCTGTTTACTGTTAGCTTGTTTGATGGTTCCTTGATTGGGGTGTTGTTTACTTCTTGATTATTGATCTGCTGTTCATCTAGTTGTTTTGGCATTTTATTCCTTTTTTTAGACATTGGTGTCTCTTGAATGATATGTCGATGCTGTTTATGTGTACTTGCCTATTGATGGCCAATTTGTCAAAGTGCCAGATTTCCAGGAATTCTGGGCATCTAGTGTTTTTTGAATTTGACTTTATCTAGGCTGACCAGTTTCCCAGTTAAAACTATGGTTAAGTCTATTCATGTGTTGTGCAATTAAGTTTTTATCATTTCTTTTGACTGTTAGTTGGTGTTCGTGGATATGCTGTCCTAGTCTTCTGCTTGTTTTACATAGTGGCTGTTGCAGTCCTTACATTAGAAGAGAAACATCTACAAAACTGGCTCTATCTAGATATCTGCTTTATGATCCTCAAACACTGTTCCTTAGGTTTGTTCAAAAATACCATATAATTTTGTTCTCTTTGTGGTCTTCACATATTGTTAAATTAATTAATTCAGTTGCTGGTCCAGAGAAAACACAACAAAGATAAATGTGCTGCATTTCCTCTGAAAACTGCAGGCAGATGTTTCTCAATTGGCAAGAGCTCCTGTCTTGTCCACTTTCTGGTTCCTGAATAGCTGTTTCCTGTATTGAAATTGCCATGCCAACATTCCTTCATTGTTTTTTCACCACTTTGACTTGCCATGCCCCCGCACACAATATTTTTCCTCCCCACAAAAATGCAGTGAGGGAAGACAAAAAGGAGTGAGTAGGTATTTTCATTGATTAAATTGTGGAGCACTGCAGAGATGGAAAAAATGCTGTTTGCAGGATGAAGCCAGTGGTCATGTGGAAAAGACATAACCCTCATTTTCTCTCCTTTATTTTAGTGGCAGGACAGCCCAGTTTGCACTTCCATTAGTATACCAGAAAAGGCATAGGAGAGACAGCCCTGACTATTGCAAGGAAAAAAAATTCAACCTAATGATGTCTTGTCCAGACTCACTAACGTATATATTTTGTGATACAGAAATTAACTGCCTCAAGGAAAAGAGTGTGAAATAGCTTGCTGGAAATCCCAGAAATTCAGTACATAATTAGTACTGTTCAGCACATGGAATAGGATAGCTTTTGGCAGAAGTGGAGTGTTGGACAGGGGACTAAAGGGGGGATGATTTAGCTACGCTTGGTAGCTCCCACCCATCTGGATGATTTGGATGACAATCCCCATTATCTAATTCTAATAAGAATCATAGTAAGGAGGACAATTGGGAGTTCAATACATCTTAAAGGTACCAATAAATATTATGGATGTTTGGCTAGAATAGGACATAAGGATTCAGTGTTAATGGAGGATTTTAGAAATAGTAAATGAAATGCCAATATGTGGTTATGTATTAAATCTTGGTATATTTTATGATGAAGGACGTTTAAACAATTATAGTCAAATGAAAATGTAGGTATGATGATGGTAACGTATAAATATCTGAGTTAAAATACTTGAGTTAATATGAATTATGTTTGCTGACTGTGGAAGAGATGCACGAAAGTCTTTTTGTAACCAACTAATACACTTTCTACAGTATGTAAAGAAGGATGTGTTGTGTTTGTTTTGAAAATAAAAATTTATTTTAAAAAAAGAAATAAAACTAGCTGCACTTTGAGTTAGTTTTTAGATAGGAAGCTTTAATGTTGCTTAAAATTGGGAGTACACTATAAAATAGCCATTTTCACAAGGATTGTTAGTCTGTCTTAACCAGATAATTGTAGATATATATGCATAAATTAAGCTACAGCATGTTGTTTTCAACTACTCTGACATCTAAAACTTCTGATCTAGTATGTGTGTGTTTATGGCCAACATTTTGATAAAGTAAGATACAGATTAAGAAGAAAACATGGTAGGGATACATATGTTTCCCCTGTTTCCAAGAATCGATTCATTAAAGCAGGAACATTTATCTCAGTAAGGTTAGGTCCTCCTAGATTTCTAGACTTAAAAATGAAGACTTGACAGACAGATAACTGCAAGCAGTTAGGTGTATTGATCCATGAAATAAAAAATAACTGCATAACTGTAAATAACTGCAATAATAATGCACAACTGTTTCATTCGAACCAGCAGAAGGAACATAAAAGGATGTTCTAGATTATGAGTTCTTAAAAACCATGTTTTCTGGTAAAATGCTAAAAAAAATGGGATAGGAAAAAAGCAGAGAAATCCAAAACTTAGCAGATGTTTAAACTACAGTATGAGATCAGCAGATCAGATGATTCCCAAAAAGGAGTTGGTGGGTTGAATATAAAATCAGATATTGTTGTTGTCTAGGTGTATTTGTATATCACACATGCATAGTATAGTAATTGTGCAACTAGATGTTTGCCATTTTACCTGCAAAGGCACTCAGTGCTTTACTAGAGGAATTGAACTGAAGCTTGGATATGGATGTTTCATACTAGAGCTTTTAGATTGAATGTACTTTCCTATTATATACCATTCTGATACCGGTAATAGCAAACTCACAGAATTATAGACTTGTGGAGTTGGAAGGAATCACAGGTATTGTTTAGTCTAATTTTATTCTTTATTGTGCAGGAAAATCAGTTAAAATATGCACAATACTGATCTTTGTAAGCATAGACGTATCATGTCTTACATCTTTTCCAAAGCTTTCATTGCTACCCTACCAAGTGCCGCTTTGTGGCATATTTCTTGATTGCTAATTCCTTTACTTTGACAGTTGATTCTAAGATGCAGAAATCTTTATTTTGTATATACATGTCGTTTTCTTGGTAAAATACAGGAGTAGCTATAGCAATAGCAATAATATTTATATACAACTTTATAGTGTTTTACAGTCTTCTCTAAGAGGTTTACAGAGCCAGCATATTGCATCCAATAATCTGGGTCCTCATTTTATTGATCTCACAAGGATGGAAGGCTGAGTCAACCTTGAGCCAGTCAGGATTGAACTCCTGGCAGTCAGCAGAATTAACCTACAATACTGCATTCTAACTACTGCACCACCATGGAGTAGTTTGTAGTTTGAGCCTTTTCGTGCTCAGAACAAAATGCCTTTGCCCTGGTAAATAAAATGCTATTGTTTTCAGCATCTTCCTATATTGCTGTTGCCCAATGTAAGTGCATGTTTGCTTTACAATAGCTAGACAGCTGGAATGACCTACACACCTTGGCTCACTTTGCTAGAAGTATATACTTCTTTGAGAAACAACCATCACTACTATCAAACTCTGCACCAAGTGGAAGAGCCAACAGGTTCCTAACAAACCTAGCAGACACCTTTGTTTCCCAAAAGGTAGAGAAGGGAACAAGGGGCTCGGCCATATTGGACTTAATTCTCACTATCAGAGAAGAAATGATAGAAGGTGTTGAAGCTACAGGAACCTTGGGGGCAAGCGATACAATATGCAATGCAATACTGGAATTCAACATTATGCAAACAAGTAGTAGAACAAACTAGTCAAATAGAGTATTGGACTTTAAGAGAGCTAATTTCAATAAACTAAGAGAGAGCTTGGGAAGGATTCCATGGATGAGAATCCTCAAGAGGAAAACAACTCAAGAAGCTTGGGAAATTTTGAAAAATGAGATTATAAAAGCCCAGTCTAGCACAATACCAATGAAGAAGAAAAATAACAGCTCCCAAAAGAAACCAGCATGGCTGCATAAAGAACTCTCTGACAAAATGAGAGACAAAAAGGATAAATATAAAAAGTGGAAAGGGGGGGGGGACATAACTAAGGCCGAATATCAGCAACTAGCCCAAGCCTGTAAAGATGAAGAGAGGAAAGCTAAGGCTCACAATGAGGAAAGGCTTGCCACAAAAGTAAAAAATAACAAAAAAAAAAGCTTCTTCCAACATGTTATAAACAAGAAAAAAGTTAAGGAAATGATTGGTCCATTGCTGGGAGAAAATGGCAAGAAGGTGACAAGCAACAGGGAGAAAGCAGAATTATTTAACTCATGTTTTGCATCTGTCTTTACACAAAGGGACACTCATTTACACTCATTTTTTGCATCTGTCTTTACACAAAGGGAAAAAATCCAACAAAAACAGCACCATAAAAATCAGATTAGGAACACAATTTGAAATAGGGAAGAAAATGGTAAGTCACCAGGACCGCATGGATTATACCCCAGGGTTCTGAACAAACTGGCAGACGAGATCTCAGAACCACTGAACTATATCTTTCAGAGATCCTAGAGCACCAGGAAACTGCCAGAGGACTGGAAAAGAACTGATGTGGTTCCCATCTTCAAAAAAGGGGGGGAAATAGATTCAGGAAACTATAGACCTATCAGCCTGACCTCAATTCCATGGAAGATTCTGGAAAAGATAATCAAGCAACTAATTAGTCGGCTGTGACCAGGGGGACCTTTGCCCAGGTCCGCCTGGTGCACCAATTGCGACCCTACCTGGATCGGGAGGCCCTTCAGACAGTCACTCACGCCCTTGTGACCTCAAGACTGGATTATTGTAATGCGCTCTACATGGGGCTGCCCTTGAAGAGTGTTCGAAGACTCCAGTTAGTCCAGAATGCAGCCGCGCGAGTGATTGTGGGTGCACCAAGGTACACCCAAGTTACACCTATCCTCCGCAAGCTGCACTGGCTACCTATTAGTCTCTGAATCCGCTTCAAGGTGCTGGTCGCTACCTATAAAGCCCTATATGGCATCGGACCTTGGTACCTGAGAGACCGCCTCCTGTCGATTACCTCTCTCAGACCAATTAGATCGCACAGGTTAGGTCTCCTCCGGATTCCATCTGCCAGCCAATGTCGGCTGGTGACTCCCCGGGGGAGAGCCTTCTCTGTTGCAGCTCCGGCCCTCTGGCACGAGCTCCCTGTTGAGATCCGGACCCTTACTACCCTCCCGGCCTTCCGCAAAGCCACCAAGTCCTGGCTGTTCCAGCATGCTGGGGGGGGGGGGGGGCTGAGAAGCATTTACCTCCATGGAAATTGTGAATGTTGGTTTTGTTTTTAATATGTTGTCTTTGTCTCGTTTTTCCCCTTTCCCTTGTCTTTTGTGAGCCACCCGGAGTCCTCCGGGAGTGGGCGGCATACAAGACAAATAAATAAAATAAATAATAAAATAAATACCAAAAGTAAACAAAGTAATAGCCAAAAGCCAACATGGGTTTGTCAAAAACAGATCATGCCAGACTAATTTTATTGCATTCTTCAACAAAGTGACAAAATTAGTGGACCAGAGGAATGCCGTCAATGTAATTTACTTCGTCTTCAGCAAGCCATTTGATAAAGTGGACCATAACCTACTACTAGACAAAGTAGAAAAATGTGGGTTAGACACAGTGGTGTGTTTCAAAAATGTTTAGAACCTCTTCTGTAGGTGTGGCCTGCTTTGTGGGAGTGGCTTGCTGGCCATGTGACCAAGTGGGAGTGGTTTGGCAGTCATGTGACTGAGTGTGGCCAACTTGTAAAATGTGGTGCAACTCACTTAACAACGCTCTTGCTTAGCAACCAAAATGTTGGCTCAGAAATTCTGGCATTTGAAGCATGCAAGTCTTAAAGCTGTCAAGTTACAAGGCTCTTGCACCCCTAACCTTTTAGAAAAAAAACCCAGGGGTGTTCAAATTTGACAGCTTTAAGACTTATGGACTTCAACTCCCAGAATTCCTCCTCCAGTCATGTTGGCTCAGGAACTCTAGCATTGAAGTGTGCAAGTCTTAAAGCTGTCAAGTTACAAGACCCTTGCACCCCTAACCCTTTAGAAAAAAAAAACCCAGGGATGTTCAAACCTGACAGCTTTAAGACTAAGGTTTAGATAGGACTCTTAGAGGTGGGTGTGGCGATTGGTGATCCAGTGTATTCTTAACCATTTTCTTTAGCAACACAATTCAAAGTCATCATTTTTCTTTATTCGCCTTTCTGATACTTTTTACAGCCATATGTCACAAAAGTAAAAATCATAGCCTTGAGAAAAATGTACTAGTCTTGTGTGTTATCTCTGTGCTAATGATCCTTCATTGCAGAATTGATCAACCTGGCCCAGGTACAGGATTAAGATCAATTAAGTAGAACTATGTCTTAACCAGAGGTGGTATTCAGCCGGTTCTTACCGGTTCGGGCAAACCGGTGGCGGCTGGAGGCTCCGCCCACCAGCCTGAACATAATGTGCCACCTTCTGCACGAGCGGGCTCACATTTGTGAACCAGTAGCAAAGTTAAGTGAATCCCACCACTGGTCTTAACTCTCTGCATTATAATTCTGTGCACAGTTGTAGTGAGTTGCAGTGGCAGCCACTATAACAATTGCAAAAGCTCTTCAAGAGGGCTCTAATGGGACTGCTGGACTCCACAGCACTTGCTTAAGAGTGCCACGTTCATGCATATAATATTTAGCTTTTAATGTGTGTTTTTTGGAGCTACATTCCCTGGTTGCAGTTGAATATCCATTAGCTGATCTACTAACTCATATGAATACCACAGCATTTCTCCTCCTCAGGCCAAGTAATTTAACAAGAGGATTGCTATTTTTTGCCTAAGATTCCTTGAATATTCTGCAGAGCAGTAGTTAAGGGGGAGGGGGGAGGGAAGCATGTTTTTGTAAGTATGGGTCCAGCTGTGAGCTGGATTAACTGATATAGAGTCTTCTGATCATGACCAGCTGTCTGTAAAGTACAAATTGTGGTTGGCATTTAAATGTGAAAAACAGTGAATGAAGAGAAAAGGAAGGAAGGAATGGTATATAAAATAGATCCTCCCCCTAATGTAAGAAGGCATTTCTATGTGGCATTTATCTGCTTTAATGAGAAGTCTAAATCTCATTTTAAGAAACCCATTGTTCTTACAATGTTATATCTTTAAAAAAATAAAGTACTTTTTAAGTTGAATCAATGTCATCATTTAATTTTTATGCTGTTCTAATCACCCTACACTACAGCAACAGTGATATTCTAATGACAGAGATTAGAAATAGGCATGCTGCAAAGCAGTGGCAATCTCTTAAAAATATTTCCAAGAAAAAATTTGGGTCCACTATGCATTCTTGCAAAATAAAGATGGAAGCCCAAACCTTTGGCACAGAGGTGGTATTCAGCAGGTTCTGACCAATTCTGGAGAACTAGTAGCAAAAATTTTGAGTAGTTCGGAGAACCGGTAAATACCATCTCTGACTGGTCCCACCCCCATTTATTCTCTGCCTCCCGAGTCCCAGCTGATCGGGAGGAAATGGGGATTTTGCAGTAATCTTCCCCTGGAGTGGAGGGAGAATGGAGATTTTACAGTATCCTTCCCCTGCCATGCCCACCAAGCCATGCCCACAGAACCAGCAGTAATTTTTTTTGAATCCCACCAATGCTTTGGCAATAGGTAAAGGTAAACTTTGAAGAGAACATCCCAAAACGTGGGAGGGGGGGAGGGGATAGGGAACAGCATCCCAGTTTGCTTTCTGTCAAATGGATGGCTCAGCTTGCCATAGGAACCCTTTTGTCAGAGTGACCTTGCCAAGTTCTCAGCGATATCCCAATTAGTTCAACTCTCATGTACGATATCAATAATTCTTTCTGTGCAAACTGCTTGTCCAAAAGGGCACTTGAGAGTCGGATTCAGGCAGAGAGAAAAAAATCTGCCATCCTTTCTTGCTACTTAATCCAATTGCTAGACAATTCATTTGTCCATCCCTCCCAAAAACTGGACGGACAGCGATCAAGGAGATTTGCTAATAAAATTGCAAAAAAGCAAAAAAAGTTAAAGTAGTTATTTAATCTTAAAAAACATCTATTGCTTGGTAAAAGAAAATAATAAAATAAAATTTTGTGATAGTAAAAGGAGACAAACACACTCCAATCTATGACAGCTGAATCACACTTTGGATTTGCTAATCAATACATGGAAATGACACAATAACACAATAGCAAAGTGTTTTTGCTTACAGCAAAATCAAAAGCCAAATGAAAGATGCTTTCTTTTTCCATCTTCCTATTATAAACCAGTTCATTATGTAGAATGAAAAAAATTCTTATAAACATGCATGTTTTTATAATGTAACTTATCGATATTATCTTCAAAGCAGAATAGATGCTTTAGATTTCTCTTAAAATCATGGTAATCCAATCAGTGCTGTAACCTGGAGGAGCAACGGGCGATGACTGGTGTGCCCAGAGAGATGGTTCAGCATGGCATAGGTTCGCCATCACAGCTCTAGTATCTTAAGAACTAACAAGCATATTGAACAAGATTTTATGCGTTTATATCTGTGGCTTAGTTAAGTTTCTTCAGAAGCAGCCTTCAAAGATGCAATGAGGTGGATGACATACTAACCCGAGGCAACATATCTCAAATTCTAATTGGCACAGTATGGCCCTCGGGTTTCTTCAGGACACATTTTATTTCTGTCATTATGCCATGATGAAATTGGAGGAAGGCATATAATAAAATTTCTTTTCTCTGCCCCTGGTACGTCTATTACAAATGGGAAAAGCAGATTTGAAAACAAAAGAGAATTACAGCATGTTCCTTTTGAGCAAGTCCTTAGATTTGCCTCTGTCCTTATTTCCAGATTGGTTTCAAGAATGTATGAAATCCAGAACAACATCTCTGGGTTGACTTTGTAGACCTATGGGTAACTTCAAACACTTGGATTTGTCTGTCAATATCCTTATGACACCTGTAAAAAAGACAGCTCTTCATTCAGTGCTTCTTAAAGATCATTTATAAGATATCCCCATCCTTGCACTTTTGAGACATTTGAATCTGAGTTCCATAATCCCCAGTTGTATGTGTTGGCTTCATTTCCTTTGACTAATATTGCTAGGAATCTTGGGAATTGAAAACAATACATCTGGAAGCCAGCAACCTGAGAAAGCTGCTTGAATTGTTCTTACTATTGGCAAAGGCTAAAGTACAAACCATATGATATTGCCATAAACAGATTTCATCCAGATTATATCTGTGAAAGTCAGGACTCATTTATGACATTAAAAAACCCACACCCATTTGGAATCCGCCCCTACATAAGGCCTAGAATAACATTGCAAAATGAAGAATGCTCATAGGAATTCTGAACTAAAAGAAAAAGATGTATTTAGAAAGAAAATATTGGATCCAAAAATTGCAATACAATAAGATTCTAGGCCAAAATAAATGACCTATTGGTCAACACATTAGCAAATGGAGGAGGGGGCACAGTTGCTGACCTGAAAGTCCTAACAACTCAAAGTAGTTGAAAGCACTTTCTCAGGAGTGAGACAATGGAGATAACCACTATAGCCTCTTTCATACCATTGCTTGCTGGGAGCCTGTTTTACTACTACCACTCTACTCATAAGGTTTCACATTTCTCTGGGCCCCCTGCTGCCATCCCCTGAAACTGGCTATGTTGAGGAGAAGGTTTTAGCTTCCCTTCCTTACCCACACCCGCTTTCACTTTCCCCCATTCTCCATCTCTATTTTGCAGAAGATGGAAAACATATGTAACATATGAGGTTGTATCAAATATGGGGCCATGTTGAACAGAGACTCAACAGTGCCAGACTGTATGTGTTTGGTGCAGGCAAGAGAAAGGTAACCATTGGAATTATTCAACCAAGGACTTAACATGTTAAGTATTGTTTTTCACTGAAATAAACAGGAGATCTATTATCTCAAAAGTGCTTTTTCAAGAGACAACTGGACTTTCTATTTTTTTTTCTTTGAAGTCGTTTCACTTCTCATCCAAGAAGCTCAGAGCTGAAGAAGCTTCTTGGATGAGAAGCGAAACGTCTTCAAAGAAAAAAACAGAAAGTCTAGTTGTCTCTTGAAAAAGCACCTTTGGGACGACCATAACCTGGATGATTGAAAATCTCCATAGACAGACGATCCATCAGAATTTTTTACCCAACATCTACTATATTGGCAATGAGGGACTAGACAGGATGAAACAAGTTGAAATTGAATTCTAACAAATGAGTTGCTCTTTATCTATCTTTATCTATCTAGATGTCAAACTCATGTCGACATGGTGGCGTCACGTGATGTATTGGGTCTTTCCCCCCCGCCCCTTTGCTAAACCAGGCATGGGCATGGCCAGCATGTGAAGCCTCTGGCCCATGGGCCAGGAGTTTAACAGCCCTGGTTTAGAAGCGTCTGTATTTGAAATGGCACAACCTTGGCTCTGAAGAAGGTTGGATCTCTGAAAGAGCTGGTTTTATTTGATCAACAAATCATTCTGACAAAAGCAACTTCCCAAAGCCATTCTTACTTCCACAGTATCCATACACATTTTCTTCATTGCCTTTTGTTTAACCTTTTCTCTCTCTTTGAAAATGTCATGAACTGTCTCTCCAGTCATATATTCATTATGCAATTCAGTTCCCACTGATTGATACAAGCAGAGCTCCAAGTACTTCTACTGTATATATACAGTAAGCCACAATCATTCAGTATCCGTTCACTTTTGTTTTATTCTTTATTTTAGCATATACACTTCTTAAGTGGCTCAGGCACCATTTCATTTGGTTTTCCTGGTATATCCAACTCTCGCTTCTATATAATTGAGGGACACAATTAAGCTTTTTATGCAGCCATTTTCTTTTAACATTCTTTTTTTTGCAACAGATCAGATATATCCACTATATTTCTACAGCAATCGTACATCTTCAATTTTCTCTACCCATTTTCCAATGTTTAGTTAGTGTAATACCAATGGAAACATACTTTTTCACCTGTTCCTGATTTTTCACTTCTTATATATAACTTGCAATTTATTTTCTCTGGCAAACACAGCTACATTATTAAAAAATAATATACATTATTTTTTTTGTTGAAATGCCTCATTGCAGTATGTAATCTCTTCAACGTTCTCTGAAAATGATCTGGCCTGGTCAATAAACCCAATACCACCGACATACAAAATCATGCATGCCTTTACATTCCCAATCAACACACCTGTAGCACAGTGGTGGGATTGAAACTTTTTTACTGCTGGTTCTGTGGGCATGGCTTCTTGGGCGTGGCAGAGGAAGGGTACTGTAAAATCTCCATTCCCTCCCCACTCCAGGGGAAGATTACTGCAAAATCCCCATTCCCTCCCAATCAGCTGGGACTCGGGAAGCAGAGAATAGATGTGGGGGGGAGACAGTCAGTGGTGGTATTTACCGGTTCTCCGAACTACTGAAGATTTCCACTACCGGTTCTCCAGAACTGGTCAGAACTTGCTGAATACCACCTCTGCTCTAGCACCATCATGTGCATCATAAATTACACATAGTTTTTGTACATTGTGTTCTGCTCAACTCTTAATCAGTTTATTATCTGCACATGCTGTATTTCTTCATGCATTGTTTTTCTCACCTATAATATCTAACCTTTAACTCTAAATTATTCACTACCTGTCATAATTAATGTTATCCTGTTTTTTTCCAAATCAGCAAAAATACAAAATATTTTCTTTTTCACATTCTTCCATTTCTGAATAATTTGTTAAAATTTCCCCGTGTGCTCATTGTCAACTCTTGAATCCTTTCTTTCACATGTTGCCTCATGTGTGGGTGTTTGGGTGTGAAAGAAAGAGAGAGGGCTACAGCCCACCTCCCAGGTTTCCCAGAGGCAATTCTTATGATTTTGAATTGCTATATGAAAACACTTAGAACTTAGTTGCAGACTGTTCCTGCACCCCTCAGAGCCTAACAAGTTACATCCATGTTTTGACAAACAACATCCCAGGCACATTTAACTGCCCTAGTTTTTGCTGTCAGTTGCTGCTGCGATCGTTCCAGTTATAAAGGAAAATGATAACAACCAGTTCCTGTTGTCATGTACAGCTGCAGCTTTCACACCTGCATTTAAAAAGCTGTTCAGCCACTCCATGAACAAACCACATTCATATTATCCCAGTTGCATTATCAACACATGCAACCTTCCCATTTATCAAAGATATCAAAATATTTATGATTATCATTCTCTCTCTCTTTTTTCCAATGTGAACATTTATGGCAGGTATTTCTGTTCTATTCTTTGATACATCACTGTTATCCCCATACAAATATGTAAAGTATTTCTTGTAGCATTTCATTATTTCATCACTTCATTACATGATTTTTATTCAAAGATGAGCTGCACCTACTTTAACAACCGGTTCGCCAAAAATATCAGCGCACATGCATGCCCATTTCATACGCACACGCTATGTGCACATGCCTTTTGCGCTTGTGTGCAACACCTAAAACAAGGCTTTTTCAATGGGGGCAGCTACCGACACATCTGCAACGACAGCAATGATTAGTAGAATGGAAGAGACACGCAGCTCAGCTGGGCTGCGGGGCAGAGAGAGTGAGCCGGAATGTAAGATATCTAGTACCGAATAGCATCGGGGTGGAGGGCAGCCACTGCTCGGAACTACAGGTTAGGGCGAACCAGACTGAACCAGCAGCAGCCCACCTCTGTTTTTATTTATTGTCAAAAATAAAAGTGCAGTCATGTATTTCATCACTTATTTTTAATTTCTTTGACTCTGCTGGGCTCTTTTATTTAGCTGATTTCTACCCATTTCCAAACAGTTTTACTTGCTTCAAAATTTTCTTTTTCTCTTTTCATCTCAAACTGTTCCTTGCTTTCTTTCACTTCTTTAATGTTTGTATTATCCTTAAATGCTGCAACAATTGTTCTCTTAAATGCATTGTTCTACTACAACCGCTTTCATTTCATCATTCCACTAAGTGTCCTTTATTATATTCTTGCTAGAGTAATGCCATGTAACTTATATGGCAATCTACCAGAATGGGAAGGCAGAGTATGTTACGGGTTCCTTCTCTTAAAGACCTCTATCTAGTGGGACCAAGAAGATACGCTTTCTCCATGGTGGCTCTCTCCCAGTGAATATCATCTTTTAAATCAGGGGTGTCAAACTCAAAACCCACAGGCTAGATCTGGCCCGAGGAGTGCTTAGATCTGGTTTGCGGGTCTGCCCAAGAAACAGAAAAGGACTGGCCCACAGTGCCTCTGCCAGTATAAACGGAGCTCGGTGGGAGACCCTTCTCAGCTCTGTTTTCACTGGCAGAAGGCTGCAGGATGTTGAGCTGGCCACACCCACTCTGGCCATGCACACCTGATGCAAGGTCAAACCCAACCCTAATGCAGCCCTCAATGAAATTGAGTTTGACACGCCTGTCTTAGATTATAAGAGATAAGACAGGGTCCCACCTTGATATTCTTCTGGAAGATCCTGAAGAGAACATTTTGCCAGCAGGCCTGGGGACCTGAGACATAAGGACCCCACATCAAGTGTTTGTTTGACTGTTGTCACCAGAAAAGTGGGAATTATTGGGTTTGTTATTTAGGACTTTATTTCTGTAAGCTGCCCAGAGTCAATGTGGGTGAATGGCCGTATATATTTTATTGAATAAACAAATAAATGATAATATTTTCACTCTGAGCAGTTTCCGTGTCCTGTTTCCTTAGAACCATATTCCATGTTTTCCCGTACTATTTTTTCCTGCAGTTGTTCTACTTTAATTTTTCTTTCTTTAATTCTTTAATTCTTTCCTTTTTTTCCATGTCCATTTTCTCCAAGATGCACCTATATTCAGAACCTTTCACTTTCCCTCTATCTTTCACTAATCCTTTTAATCTTTCATCAAAAGCAATCAAATCAATCATGCTTCTGCATTCATATAAACCTAATTCTTTGTTGTGTGTATATATGAATAAATTTACTCCGAAACCCTGTTTTTGGAATAAACACATCTTTTTCTAAATAGGAACTCATCAGCCATTCATTTATTCTTATGTCTCTGGATGGCTCAATTACTTTTTCTGTATTCTCTCATCTCATTCTTCTCTATTCATTCATGTCATCTACTGGAATAATTTTACTGCTGGCTCACATTCATTCAGAATGTTGCACACTTTCCCCCCAAAGTCGTCTCTGATTCTTCCATTATCAGCATTCACTAGAGCATTAAAATGCCATTGTTACTGGCCTCTGGGTTTCTTTTTCATGTTCACTCACAACAACCTTGATAATACAAATCCATTCTAATATATATTTTAGCTTTTTCATTCACAATTAAACCTATACTTTCACTTCCCATTCCACTCCCAAAAAATCAGATCACTTTTTATTTTTATTTATCTCTCTGCTTCCTTTTAGTTCCATAGATACTGCTTTACTGACTTTAATTTTCATTAGGAATTCATGCTCTTTACTCTTCTTGCATTCCAAATTACAATGTTCCAAATGCTATGATTGTCACCAGTTGGACCCAAAGAAATGGATCTCCACAAGCAAACATGGTTGCTGTAGCTAAGACTTGTCTCTTAACAATATCTTTAGTAAGAAAGATTATGCTAGGCTATTACCTTTAATTATACCACCTTGCATGCAGGATTACTTAATTATTGTAAAGTCAATATTAGCTAGTTTTAGTACCTTTTTGCTTGTATCCTACCAATACAATCAAAATCCACAAGCACACTAATTCTCTTCTATGAAAACTTGGATATCTAATGTAGACCCTACTAAACCAACATTATTTGCATTCCACCAGTTAGGCAGTATATTCATATATTGGCACACTCAGAATGCAATAGATAATTTAGAAGAAAACCAGAAGAAAATAGCATATGGGGCGGACATCTCATATATGGGAATTCTTTTTCACTACATTGTCAGTGGGTTAACTGACAACTATAAATTATCAGTCATTATTCAACTAAGTTACCTGGGAAAGAGTTACTCTTAAGTGTATGCATTTAGGATTCTGACCTAAGATAGCAACCTTGTTTTTCCTGCCTGCAACTAAATGTTACTAGCCTCGCTTCCGTGAAGAAAGAATACCCACCACCTTTTTAATCCAGTCATTTTCTGTAATATATTGAGGTCTGCAGGATATGACAGTTAAACCAAACATATGCTTTAAGAATACAGGGAGTAAGATCTACAACTTGAATCAAATCAATAATCAAATGTATATACGATGCAGAACATGATAATAAATAGAGATTGGCATATAAGCAACTTCATGGAATGACAGACAGCAAGTCAACAGTATTCCATTTTGAAGCCTGAAAGAACCTAAGTTAATACACCTTCAGTTCTTCCCAATTAAAATGGTCAATTAAACCTTTGTCTCTAGCACCCCCACCTGACCATGGAGGAATACAGATCTCATCAAAATTCACAAAAGTAGTAGATACCACTAAGAAGAATGATGTTGCCTTAATACATTACGTTTGTATATTTGCTATTAAATTATGATTTTTTATATTCATGTGATATACTATATCAACTTAATAAAGAGAAGCAAATGTTATTGTCATATAACTAAAGCCTGTGCATTTTGATCCAGGTTCAGTAACTTTGTAAATTGATAATAGTTTTGACTCTCAAATAGCATTCATAGTTTTGATGTCAAGTTTCCAAGTGATGAAACCCATTCAAAGAAGAAATGTGCAGGCCTGGGGCTGTTGATTAATATCCAACCCCACTTAGACTGAATGGATGGTGCAATCTTAATAATTGTATTTTTTTATTTTTCATTTCATTTCATTTCCCTTTATTTGTATGCCGCCCTTTTCCCTGGGGGGACTCAGGGCGGCTCACAGTTCAAAAAAAGGGGGGGGGGGAAGGACAAACAATTTCTAACATAAAGACAATACATCATTATTAAAAACACAACAGTCACACAATTCGAGTGGGGTTAGAATCTTAACCCCAGGCCAGCCGGGACAGCCAGATCTTTAGGGCGGCGCGGAAGGACTGGAGGGTGGTGAGGGTCCGAATCTCCACGGGGAGTTCGTTCCAGAGGGTCGGAGCAGCCACCGAGAAGGCTCTCCTCCGGGTAGTTGCTAGTCTACACTGGCTGGATGATGGAATTCGGAGGAGGCCTAATCTATGCAATCGTATCGGTCTAGTGGAGGTAATTGGCAGTAGGCGGTCTCTCAAGTACCCAGGTCCAGTACCATGAAGGGCTTTGTAGGTAATAAGTAGCACCTTGAATCGCACCCGGAGATCAACAGGCAGGCAGTGCAGCTCGCGGAGGATGGGTGTTACGTGGGTGAAACGAGGTGCACCCACGATCGCTCGCGCGGCCGCATTCTGGACCAGCTGAAGTCGCCGAATGCTCTTCAAGGGCAGCCCCATGTAGAGCACATTGCAGTATTCCAGCCTAGAGGTCACAAGGGCACGAGTGACTGTTGTGAGGGCCTCCCGGTTCAGGTAGGGACGCAACTGGTGCACCAGGCGAACCTGGGCAAATGCCCCCCTGGTCACAGCTGACAAATGATGTTCAAAAGTCAGCTGTGGGTCCAGGAGGACTCCCAAGTTGCGAACCCTGTCTGAGGGGCGTACAATTTGACCCCCCAGCCTGAGAGATGGAACACTTGGCCAATTCGCGGGAGGGAAACACAGCAGCCACTCGGTCTTTTCTGGATTGAGCACAAGCTTGTTAACCCCCATCCAGTCTTTAACAGCCTCAAGATCCTGGCTCATCACATCCATCACTTCGTTGAGTTGGCACGGGGCGGACAGATACAACTGTGTATCGTCCGCATACTGGTGGTATTTTATCCCGTGTCGTCGGATGATCTCACCCAGCGGTTTCATGTAGATGTTGAAAAGAAGGGGGGACAGGACCGAACCCTGCGGCACCCCATACGTTAGGGGCCTAGGGGTTGATCTCTGCCCCCTGACTAACACCGACTGCGACCTGTCCGAGAGGTAAGAGGAGAACCACTGTAAAACAGCGCCTCCCACCCCCACCTCCCGCAGTCGTCGCAGAAGGATACCATGGTCGATGGTATCGAAAGCCGCCGAGAGGTCAAGGAGCACCAGGATGGAGGCGTGGCCTCCATCCCTGGCTCTCCAGAGATCATCGGTCAACGCGACCAAAGCGGTTTCAAATTTTTTAAATGTTTTTATCTGCCTGTAAGCCGCCCAGAGTCCCATGGGAGTGGGCGGCATACAAATTTTATTAAACTGAAACTGAAACTGCAAAGTCCATCTTTGAAAACAAATTTATTTTGTTTAGGTAGACATCAAATTGGCAAAGTATGTTGTAACTCCAGATGTGAATTAAGAAAAGATGTGGAAAAAACCCTTACAAAGAGAAAGAAAAGGAATAAATGAGTATTTATAGGGAGCTAAATAAAATGGTTACACATATGTTAAATTTGGGCTCGACATTTGATTAGCTTTGTAAATATCATCAATGACAATATATATTAGCTGATGATAGATTTAGTATATATCTTAAAGGGACGCAGTGGCTCAGTAGATAAGATGCTAAGCTTGTCGATCAGAAAGGTTGGCAGTTCGGCAGTTCGAATCCCTAGTGCACCCAAATGGAGTGAGCTCCCATTACTTGTCCCAGCTTTTGCCAACCTAGCAGTTCGAAAACATGTAAAAATGCAAGTAGAAAAATAGGAACATCTTTGGTGGGAAGGTAACAGCATTCCGTCCACCTTTGGCATTTAGTCATGCCAGCCACATGACCACAGAGATGTCTTCAGACAGCACTGTCTCTTCGGCTTTGAAACGGAGATGAACACCGCCCCCTAGAGTCGGGAATGACTAATACATATGTGCAAGGGGAACCTTTACCTTTACCTTTAATATATATATCTTTAAAAAATAAGACTTATTTTTGTGTTATTTCATGGTTCAAACTTCTCTCCCGCAAGATGGAAAAACAGGCTATTCTGTTCTTTGACTTTCCTTAATTAAGGGAAAGACTCATTCTTTACTTCCGTTCCTAGTTCTTTCTGCACTCTTGGCACTTTTATTTGAAGAACCCAAATGACATTTAGGATTGTTGAGCTTTCCACTGCAGTGGTAAATATTTTCCTTTATGTTTGAATACCAGATTTCTTCTATTCTTTCAGAGGTTTATGCTTCACTTGTGTCTATTTTTATATCCTTACCATGAGCATCATTTTTCCTGAATCATTGGGTAGGAACAGTCGTTGCCGAATCATTATCCTCTTTGAATCCTCTTCTGTCTTTACTAAGATGCTTCCCTTTGGTCCTTAAGGGTTGACTCAGATAGAGATGTGTGGGACGAGATTATGAGTGAATCAGTGCCACATACTTATGTGAGAATAATAATTCAGCTTCCTTTTCCTGTACTGGGCATATATCAGTATATGTTTCTCTGATGTTTCTCCAATAAATGAGAAAATAAAATTTCTTTCCAGCTTGACTTCGGATCACATTCATGGATGTCCTGATAGTTTCCTTCACAATAACATGGAAAAGGATAGCTGTTATTTTATCTCAAGAAGTTTTTCCTTTTTTTTTTTTTTTACTTACTAGTCAAGACCAAATTCCTGGTGGTCTTTCATTTAAGTATGACCAGATCTTACTATGTTATTTTTTTAATCAGCCAAAACGAGTTATTGCCTATTAACTTAGTCACAGGAACTAAAAAAAAGTAACTGGTCACATTGAATTTTGTGGAATTTAGTGTAAATAAGCATAGAAATGCATTATGTAACCGTAATTTGTGCAGGGACCTCAGCACTGTTCTGAACAAAGAGATTTAGAGGACTGTTACAAATTCCATTTTTAATGTATCTTACAGATTTAACTTTTTCCTTGATTTTAGAATAAATTATGATTAAGAATCTTTGTAATAGAAAAGCTCAATGTTCTTTTTCAAATTATAGATATAAAATTGTTTGGGAGCAAAAATACAAATATACACTGTTGTATATTTAAAGTGTGTACATAGTCTTAGAGTATCACATAATTCAAGTATTAGAATTAATGAAGCTACTAAATATGTAAGTATACAGGGTGGAATTAATTCCAAGATACTTGGTAATGTGGAAGAAAGGAAGGGTTTAGTACTCTGGTGATACAATGGCATGCGAGAATGACCCTGGGAGATACAGGAAGAGCCACAGCCAAGGGAATAGGCAGTTTAGGATTAGGGGCAAATTAAGAGGCATTTTAGCCCACAAAAGGATTGTGAGCATAGCAAACATCTCACAAGGGATCCTTGATCTTGCCTGTCTTGTTCAGCTTGGAAGCATGCCCAGATGAACTTATTCTACTTTATTGTAAGGTTACATTAACAGAATTAAACCTATCAAAAGTCTGAAAGTATTTCTCCCTTGTCGCCTTTACAGCCCAAGAAACTAGGGAAAGTCCCTCCTGAAATGTTTGCACGACCCAAGGAAACATTTTCCCAATACTCTAATTGAATTGGTACTAAGAATAACAGAATTCTAGAATACAACAAATAATATGTTGGTTCAATTTAGAATATTGGATGTTTTAATATTGGAGATTTTCAACAGAAACTATAGAGTACTCCTTCAATTCTTTGACAAATTGTAATATAATAGCCAGATTGGTGCCATAGTTAATCAATTCTAGAGCCTGGAACTTTTATATTATGTTTGTCTTGGCAGCTCAAGGCTTCCTCAGAAGTGATTATCTGTGTCTAGGGGAAAGTATCTCCAAGGGTTGGAGATGCCATTCACTAATACACTAGCTCTGTCTCTGATGACACCACACTTCCTAGCAGCCATACACATGAACATTTCACTGCCTTCAGGGAGATAATAAACACATAAAAATAAATTTTATAGCGTTCACTGAATGAAGTTCTCCATGCATTCAGAGCTCCAGATGACCTAGGCTTTGTAAAAATGCTTCACCCTTGCAGATACCTTTATATGCACCAAAATAAGCTAGTCGTGTCATAACAAGGCAAGTAGAGTATCTCCTCATAAATTAGTCTAAGATTAACAATATCTTCTAAATAACAGAAGGAAACAACTTGAGGCACATTAGTTATTGCTAAACTATGACTATCAGGAATGTAAGCATGAACAATGGGATTTATAGACTCTAGAATACATAGAAACAATCTAGTAAAAAATCTGGGGGTTTGGATACATCCACATAGGTGAGATATAAAGTATGTTGCTGTACATTTTCTCAATCCACATATCAGATCTCCATTCTGCCTCATTAACAAGACAGGTGAAGGGTGTTGGACTAACAATACACTGTTCAATTCAGTGATTCATTCATGCCAGTGGGAAAAGCCATCACCAGTTGATGTTTCTAAAGTGGTGTAGGGCTGGGTCTAAGAAAGGAAGCAGATGTTGACTGAAAGCAGAGTGGTGAGTTTGGCCATCTGTCAGAAGATGATCTTTGGCCATGATGGTGAACTTATGACACGTGTGCCAGAAGTGGCACGCAGAGCCATCTCTCCGGGCATGCCACCCGTTACCCAATGATCTTCTGGGTTCCAGCATACAGATGTGTGCTGGCCATCTGATCTTTGCGCACATGAGAGCAACGGAAACAGGAAGAGCAGCTTGCTGGTGTGCATGCGCACACCGGGAAGCTGAGCTTCTGGGTTGCGGTGCATGCCTACGTGCTGGCCAGCTGGCCTTCATGTGCACATGTGTGCCAGACTCCAGAAGACTAGATGACCGGTGCACATGCACATGCTGGAAACCAGAAGCTCAAAACTTATCTTCCGGTTTCCAGCACTCCCGTGCATGCACACGCTCCTGTTTCGGTACTTGGTGCCGAAAAGGTTCGCCAACACTGATCTATGGAGTGGATGAGGACTCATGCTCCTACTTCTCCTGCTTTAGCAGGAACTCCCTTGAATCACTTGCAGTCTCCATCATCCTATACCTCTGAGTTCCCAACTTATGGATCACCTGTATCATCCGAGCCACCTTATACCCATACATCAGGCACTGGAGGGCTGATAGGCAGGCTGCTCAGTCATATACCTTTGCTGCCAACAACCCACATGGCACAACATGAATTGTTGTGAAGTAAAAGTACATTGTGAATGACTTGTTTGCCAAGTGGGGCATTTCCCTGTACATCTGTCAACCTGTACAGAAAAAAGGCTCCATCTGAAAAGCAGGTTACTTGAAGTTTTACAACCTGCTGGAAGCATCCAATAGGAACTGCGCCAATTCCAGTCCCTTCTCCACTGTCACTTTGGTAGCTGGTGAAGAACCACATTTTGAATATGCAGCAAGGTTTGTATTGGGCTGAAGATGGAAAACACCATTTTCACTCCTGATCAAATCAGAAAATTCCAGGGTTGTGGATGAGAGAAAGGCTATGTTATGAAGATATGATTACTGAGACATTGTAAAGCTTAAATTAATTTTTTTATGGGCATGCCTCTGTCCTTCAAACGTGCGGATTTGTCCTCTATTTCTGGAATTGATAAGCTGCTTCTGATTGGCTGTATCTAATCTCACAGGTTCCTAGATATTCAATGTAGATAGATACAGTATTTACGATTATTTCAGTCTTTATTATAGTCTTCATAGAGCCATAGGGTCTGCAGAAGCTCTAGTCCAAGTCAATACCTTTTCTTTCCATCACAAAATTACTCTGTTTCCCTGAAAATAAGTCCTCCTCGGATAATAAGCCCAATTGGGCTTTTTACCGCATGTGCTAGAATAAGTCCTCCCCCAAAAATAAGCCTTCCCTGAAAATATTGCAACACAGCAGCTGCCATGAAGTGACCATGCTCGCCGCCTCCTGCACCTAAAAAATAATAAGACCTCCCTGAAAATAAGGCCAACTGCTTATTTCAGGGGTCAAAAGAAAATAAGACAGGGTCTTATTTTAGGAGAAACACTATAGAAGTATTCAGATCAAAAACACCCGTTTTGGTATTAGATTTTTTGCAGACCGACCTCCCCCATACCTGGCTTGCTATTAGAATTAACAGTATTAAATACTTTTTTGAAGGAGATGATAGCAAACAATGGAAAATGGAGGTGGGTTTTTTTTTCATGTTTCCGGAAGTTGCTTATGGTTGCTAAGTAACTATGCAAGGAAGAGACCTGCACAATTCCTTACTTGGTTTAGCCAAAATATTGCAGCACAATTTTTGCTATTATTTAACTGGATTTTTTCTTTGATCACCATGGATTGAGAATGGTGTTTATAAGCAGGAGAATTCATATATGTTTGAAATTAAGTAGATTGACTCTTTGAGAAATACCGTAAGACAATACTTGTTTCTCCCTCGAAGTGAAGGATGTGGAAGCACACTGGAGACTTGCTGTAATCCACAGATTTGGATGCTTGCGACTGTATGGAGATGAGTAGGACCTTCAGTGTGAGTCATAAGACACTGTAGTTCTGTTACTAATGTCCCAACCTAAATAGACCATAGAGTGACTGCTTTGGGGGTGGAACTAATTAAAGTAACCACCCGACTGGTGCTCTACTAAAGTTGATTTCGTAAAGCAGAGCTAAACGATGAAAACTCTTCCTTTGAAATGATGATGCAGGCAAAAAAGAAGAAGACTGTTATAAAAATGCAATGTAAAATCTTATCTTTCTTGATGCAGCAATTCTGAATACTCTTTTATAAGTTTGGTAGTGGAAGTTCCCCAATCTAGTACTGTGAAGAAGTGCCGGGTTTTATATTCTGTAATTTTAGTGTATCTGAATGGCAACAACTTGGGAGAAGGTTTATAGGAGTATGCTGTTGAAGAGATCTTATCAGTGGTAGGTTCCTACCAGTTCGACCGAACCGGTAGTGGTTTGGCGTCCTGGGTCGCTGGAACCGGCAGAGACTGAGAACTGCCATGCCCCTGAACCAATTTTCCGGGTGGCGCCATAGGTGCCACCATCTTGTTTTTCAGTTCTGCTCATGCGCAGAACAATTTTAATAGCGCTGAGCATGCGTGTGCGCATGGAACCCACCCCTGGAACTTATACCAAGGTGTGATCCTTTTATTCTTCTCAAAGGATTTATGACATATTAGATGTTAACCATTAAAATTCACTAATATTTGCATTATGGTTTAATAAATCAATGAATGTCAAGGTTAGATTTATTTACATACAATTACACTTTCAGCACTGGCCAAAGAGAGAAATTACAGGCAGACAAGTTACATCCATCCATCCAGGATATCTCCTAGTACAAATGGCATAACCTATTCATTTTATGTTCCCAGAGTCTTCCAGAGCATGTGTTTATATTTAATTGTTATGTTTTGTTGATTTTATTGTAACACTTTTAATTGTTCTGAGCCACCCAGGATCACCGATTGTCAGGCAACATACAAGTATAATAAATATTATTATGGTTGATCGCACAGTCAGACCAACCCTGTAACTGTTTGGATATTTGCTGTTAATGAAATATTTTTATTCATTATCATCTTACTCATGTTTGTCACTGTCTTCCCTCTTACATCATAAAGAGTCTCATAACACCTTTCATATTAGCAATTTTTACTAAAAGCATAAGCATTTCCTGAACTAGAGCAATATGTGGGACAAACAGACCAACCTCTGCACAAATTAATGGATCCAAGCATAATATCAGGACTCAAAACAAGGACAAAGTAATATCAAAGTATTTAAGTCTCCCAGGACACTCCACCACAGATCATTAACTATTTTAGAAAAACGAACTTTAATAACACAAGTGAGCAAGAGATTGCTGAAGTCACTTGCATGAAATAATTCCAGCAAACACAATTGGTTTTTAATGTGCCCCAACTATTAATTGGGAAGGTATTTATGATGTGTCTCATCCAACCTGCTCCTGCTTAACCAACCTCCCTTTCTCCTCCCTTCTCCATTACAGTTTAAATCCTAGATCAGTTTAGCCATTACATGCATCTGATATAGCATATACCTTAATAAAAAAAATTATGTCTGAAAAGGCGCCCCCAGACTCATTGTGGTTTTTCATTTCATTTATTGAATTTATAGGCCGCCCAATCCCGGAGGACTCTGGGCGGCTTACAGAAATGAAAAATATTTTAAAAGGGTTAAAACAATAAGATACAACAAAATTAAGAAGAAGCACAACATGCACCCAATCAAAGGGGGGCTGGACTTCAATCAAGAGGTCAACAGCCCCAGGCCTGCTGGAAAAGCCAGGTTTTAATTGCTTTACGGAAGGCCATGAGAGTGGGTAGGGTCCGGATCTCTGGGGGTAGCTCATTCCATAGGGCCGGAGCGGCAACAGAGAAGGCCCTACTCCGAGGCGTCGCCAGCCGGCATTGTCCAGCTGAAGGCACCTGGCTACCATAGACTAGCATGAGTTTCCTGATAAATTCTCCATGGAATTTATCTCCCTTTTACTCCTCCAGCACACTGTCATTTTCAGCTAATCTTGAGTCCAAAAAGATAAAATGTCTGTTTTCCTATTAACAGGATGCAAGATCTTTTATTTAAAGCTACAGAATTGTTGATCGTCTATTTGGCTGTCTCTCTCTCTTTTTTTTTTTTTTAATGCCAAGGTTAGCTGTGTGAAGTGAGTATTTATTTTCAATCCCGGTTCCTAGCTTTCTACTGGTTTCTAAATAATTACCAGTTTATTGAGTGGTTGTTTCATTAATTGTCAGCAGATGGGGCTAATACTTTAACAAAGTCGATAAAAGCGTGATTGGCTGGCTGGGATTTACACATTTTATTCCTTACTATTAAACATGTTGCTTCCACCAATTGTGTGACCAAAAAGATGCTGCAGTATCAGCCTATTTGGAGTATGAGGACAGAGCTTAATAATGTGTTAAATTGATTCTTGGCATGCATTGTTGTTTAAAAGCAGTAAGAAGAACCAGAAATCTAGCAGATGCTAGATGGTTCATCACTAGCTTCTAATCTGCTTTCTTCTTGCTTTTTCTTAAGGAACACTCGAATTACTAGCCCTAAAGCTAAGAAACTGATGGATTGTCATAGTGCTCTTAGACAATATTTTCTTTGTGGGGTCCTTGGTGCTGGACTTTGTCAGCACCCCAAGTCCTTGATGATGAAGACAATGACTTTGTGGAGTCCTTGTTTGCATACAGACCTTTTGTTATCCAACTAGCTAACATTTTCAGGGCTGGATATGTTATGCCCGCAAAATAACCAAGCTCAGGGAGCAGTTCAGCTCGGAGCTACATATATTCTTTTCTATAAGATTTTATGTCTGAGGGTATCCTGTCTGGGTAGATTAATGTGCTTCCTTGTGATCAAGATAAGCATGTTGTTGAATAGAAAATAGCTTTGTATGGTGGCAGGAAATATTTAGTATAATAAAGACAACATGAACTAATGTTACCTTTTCATATCGTACTTTCTCTCTTGGAACTCAAGGGGATGTATGTGAGGATCTCTTCTAATTTTATTCCTGTGATCCACTCTTTCATAGATATGCTATTAAATAATCCAAGGTCACCTGGTTACCTCCATCTCGGGTAGAGATGTGAACATGATCCCAGTCTATCACAACCATTACATTGCAGCAAAGGTTTTTAACTTTTATCCATCTATTTCTGTCACTTGCTGTTAGGGTTCCAAATAGCATCCAAAAGTAAATCAGAGTCCAAGGCAAAGTATTGCTCAAAGTTCCAATTTATTAAGAGAGCCATGTTGGTACATCTGAAAAAACCCGAATCTGGAAGCTTCCCAGTGTTCCCCACTCAATTGAAAGTTCAAGATCTTGCCCCCACACCCATACGTCCATCACATGGTCAAATCTTCTACTGCCATGCTGGCAGTTCCACCCATCCAGTTCCGGTCAGGTGCAGAGGTATAAAGACAAAGGATGAACTTTGCTTTCTAGAAAGAATTTTGTTATGGCTACATAGCATCTAACTCCGTATAATCCCCCCTCCCATTTTGCCACAATAGAAAATGCATAGTAGAATAACAGAAAGTGTGGCAGGCCAAAGATCCAAAAGAAAAGATGGCGGCAGGCCTGACACTTGCAGTATTCCTTTCTTTGTTTTTATAGGCAGAGACAATCATTCACACAACCATCCTTCCTTTTTTTTCCCTTAAACCAAAATGCCACCATGCATTCAACCCCAATCAATAGGCCAGGTGACAACACATTGGCTTCTGACCCTTGCTTCCCCATCCCCATTGCCTGTTAGCAGGCAAATTAAAGCCAGAGCTTATTACAGGTTTACAAAAATGGACCATTCAAGCATGCAAAGTAACAACCTGTGGTTATTTATTGACTATGACTCTGCATGAACTGCATGGAGTAGAACTTTATCTTCTAAGACTTGTGTAAGGCATAGCAATAAATCCTGCTTCTCCAAACACTCAACCCTGTATGCCAGAATTTACAATAGTTGCTCATAGCCAAAATTCACAGGCTAGAAAAGCTGCTTTATTGTAGAAGGGAGAGGGGGGGGGAAGGGAGGAGGAAGGGATTGAGAGAGGGAGGGGGAGAGGGAGAGAAAGAGGAAGGGGGGAGGGAGGGAGAGAGAGGGAGGGAGAGAGAGAGAGAGAGAGAGGGAGGGAGAGAGAGAGAGAAGGAAGAATGGTGGAACAAAGCCCTATATGTAAGTCTCCTTCAGGGTTTAATTCTAGACTTTTTCCTTCTGCCTTTTCAAGTCAATGGAAATATGATAATTTTCTTATTGCTCTTGAGAATAGGAAAATACCTGCAGAACTTTACATAGTAATTATTTAGGCTGCAAACTGCTAGTTTTCACCTTGTCAGCTTCAGCTCTAATACTATCTTCCTATGTTTTCTCTTTCCTCTTGCAATCATTTTTTATCAGCATCACCCAGGTATCTTCTCTTCCTTGTAAGAGCGGCTTCAGTGAATATGTTCTGTACCAGAGTCTAATAAGGGCCACTGTTACATTTCCAATCTGGATGTGCACAGAACAGGCAGAAATTATGATGCCAAGCTTCACGTGGCTATATTTTATTTAATATCTGGCTGTTGAATACTCTAGCCCTTGGAGGGTCAAACTGACCCACTTCCCAATAGGCCCTAACTGAGTATTTAAAGCATCTGATTGCAAAATATCCCCTTCCTCACAAGCACAATGCTTAGCTGAGGTTTCAGAAGACAGTATTAACAGGATGCTTACACATTCCATTCTGCTATCTATGAAGTTGAAGTCTCAGATGTGTGAGCAGCAGTGTAGGAGAGAGGGACTACAACAAAAATAATGGCATCTTCTCTTCACATCTGTCCCCTATCACAATTTCCTGATTTAGCATCTACCAGTCTTGGAATAATGTAGACAAAATTGTTGAGATGCCCTGACAAATAAGTTCATTCCATGTTAGACACGCCCATTTTAAACTGCCCAATCAAACCTTTTCATTCCAGCCCACATTCTGTGCAAATGGTTCCATATCAATGGTATTACTCTTGTACTGGGTGCTTACCCTGTGAGTCATGATGCATTTCCCAGTTGGTGATCTTGAGTTCTAACTGGATTGTTGGGAGATAGCCCCCAGCATTTTCAGAAAATTGTCTGAACTATTCTGCTTCCAAAGGTGGGTTGCCCATTTTGCACCTCTATGATTTGTTAGGAGATTTATAAATCCTATTCAAGTTCAGTTCATAAGAAAACATTTACATCTGAGGCATCTGTATGATTAATATTGTTTGAGAAAGGTAATAACTTTGCTGGATTCTCAATGTTTTTGGCATGTCCTTGGAGGATTGTACTTGCTCCAAGTGTTCAAGCAGTGGCTGCCAGATCTTTGACTGAGATTAGTAGGGATGCCAGACATGCGGGCTGATTCTGCCTCACTTGTCAAATTAGCTGATTATCATGGGTTGCAACTTACTTTTGATGTTTGAGTAAGGCACTGGTGACCTGAATATTAGCAAGTTGGCAAGAGGAGCTGTAGCTATTGTTTAACTTTGAATTTTAGATAGAAAAAGGGCAGATCCTGCAATCAGATATCATGCCATTATATCTATTGTCTTCAAATACTTAACCTCATCTGAAAACTGCTTATAGCGGAAACATATAAACACAATCCAGCTAAATGTTGTTTTATTGCAGACAAGGTAGAAGCCCCGGGGCATAGAAGATATCTCTCCCCTCCCTTCCTCCCTCCCTCCCTCCCTCCCTTTTTCTCTCCCCCCTCTGGATTTAAATTATAGGGTTGGGATTTTCAAGGCTCAAGGTTGACTCAGCCTTCCATCCTTCCGAGGTGGGTAAAATGAGGACCCGGATTGTTGTTGGGGGCAATATGCTGACTCTGTAAACCGCTTAGAGAGGGCTGAAAGCCCTATGAAGCGGTATATAAGTCTAACTGCTATTGCTATTGCTATTGCTATTGCTAAAGTAATAGATATTAGGCTACTGTCTTCTCAGCCTTAAGTTTACAAAACATCTGCTGAGTCTTCAGATTGTGGTTCTGTCAAGCCCGAGAACCACCTTTCCAGCTTCTTTGACCAATAGGTATGTGCTAAGAGTTATTGTTATTACATGGCATAGATTATATAAAACAATTTAAGTGGTAAATAAATATTTAATGTCGGAGCAAAGGGGTTGAAAGTTTAATTTCAAAGAGGACTTTAAAAAGGGAGGGGATAGGAAAGCAAGTGCTATTTGCTGAAAAACAAACTTCCAGGTTTTTAAAAATTGTAGGGAAGGGTGGTTGATCAGGATTTCTGAATTTTTGGTCTGGGTGTTTGTATCTTCAGATCAGTGTTGACTCCAGGCAATACCAGGACTAGTTCTTGCAGATTTTGTGGTGAGATTTTCAGAAAGGGTTTGCCATTGCCTTCTTCTTCAGCCTGAAAGATAACAAGTGGCCTGAGATCACCCAGCTGGCTTTGTGTCTAAGATAGAACTAGAACTCACCATTTCCTAGTTTCTAGCCTGGTGCCTTAATGACTGTACCAAACTGGCTGGGACACACAACTGCAGAAAGTTTGAAAAACACTGATGTAAAATGCAGTGGTGGGATTCAACGCAGTGGTGGGCATGGCATGGCTTGGTGGGTGTGGCAGGGGAAGGATACTGCAAAATCTCCATTTCATCCCAATCAGCTGGGACTCGGCAAGCAGAGAATAGATGGGGGTGGGGCCAGAGATGGGTTGCTACCGGTTCGCATCAGTTCGGGCAAACTGGTAGTGGTATTTTGGCCTTGGTTGCAGAATCAGCAGCGACCCAGGCTGGCCACCCCCACCCCTCCCCAAACTAGTTCCCCGATTGCCACTGCTGTTGCCAGCATGTTTTTTAGTAATTTTTTCATGTTCTGCGCATGTGCAGAACAATTTATAGTCAACTGCGCATGCACGCACGCATGCATGAAGCAAACCGGCAGCAATGCTGGCAGCAACCCACCCCTGGGTGGGGCCAGTCAGAGGTGGTAGTTACCGGTTCTCCAAACTACTCAAAATTTCTCCTGCTGGTTCTCCAGAACTGGTCAGAACCTGCTGAATATCACCTCTGGTATAACACGATACTTGAAGCTTGTTCTTTGGTTCCTTCATTACAGGCAGTCCTTGTTTAATGAGAATTCACAGTCACAACAGTGATGAAAGTGCAATTTTTGTGACCAATCATCACATTCACAACTTTCACAGGTCTGTAAAGCAAAGGAAAGCCGAAGTAAGATCATAAGCACAGTTGTGGGGGTTTTTTAGTGACCACTTCACTTAATGACTGAGTTGCTGGACTCAGTTATGGTGGCTAAATGACAACTGCAAAGGAAGTGTCTGGAGAAACATTGGTAATATTGGCGTCATCCTGACACTGCTGGCAGGAGACTTTGAAGTTTATGTAACAGCTGAATCACATTGTTCTGCTTCCCCCCACCCACCCCTTTCCTTCTTTTCTTTTTAAAAAAATTGCAATAAATTCTTAGCTTAGTCGCTGAGGGATAGGCTTACTTTTAAACTGACAAAAGATTTTCGCAGCCTGTTTAACATAAAATCAATACACTTCATTAAAGAAATGCAGTCCTGCTTCGTGGGATTTCCCCAATTAATTGCAAACAGTTTTGTTGAAGCCACCATTATCTGCATTTGTCTTATTTGACTCCTGGACATTTTGCAAAGGATAGATTGAGGAGAAGTAAAAAAATATTCAAAGAGAGGGTGGCCCCAGGTGTATTTCAAAAATTAAAGATGGCTATGGTAGTCCAATTGAAAGCCTGCCTGGTTTGGGTGGTAGGTTTCAAAAATTGTTCGAACCTACTCTGTGGCTGTGGCCTCCTTTGTGGGAGTGCCACCCATGTGACCGGATGGGAGTGGCTTGCCGCCCATGTGACCGGATATGAAGATGCAGACGACACTTGTCAGAACCACCTTAAATTACCTCACACATAGCACTGGCATGCATAAGAATATGATGTAAACTTGTTTTTTAAAAGGCATCTTTGGTTTGCGTTAAAACAACTTCAACACACGCAATGTTCTGATTATACCACAAACGCAGTAGTCATCCTTACTTTTCACAGAGGCACTGACTTTTATAAATATGAGCATGATAGTGTAGAATAATTATATCCAAGGACCAGTGGTGGGTTTCAAAAAAATTTTGAACCTCTTCTGTAGGTGTGGCCTGCTTTCCGGGTCCACTGGTGGAACCTCTTCTAACCGGTTCAGTAGATTTGACGAACCGGTTCTACCAAATAGGTGCGAACTGATAGGAACCCACCTCTGCGCACCACCATTCTATCTGCTGTTGTTTGGGCAGCTTTTGGGAATTGCAAATTTGAAACATAGAAACAGAAGACAGTCCTTGATCAGCACTGAAAATTAGCCTTAGTCAATGGTTGACGTCTGTGTGTGTGTGTGTGTGTGTGAGAGAGAAGACTCATTTAGAATTTAAAGTTTCAAAATATTCTGCTCCAAATCCCAAAGCTCGGAGCAGGGCCAAATGGCGTTATATAAAAAGCATGGGTATATTTAACGTGCCCATTTTGTTTCCATACTAAATAGCAGCTGCAGGGGCCTGTCAAGAATTGCAGGAGTCAAGGAAGGGTAGCTGTAAAGAAAATGAAAAGCTCTGGTCTCCACATTTGCAAGAATATCATTTGTACCCCAGGGTGTGAAGCTGGAATTGAACCAACCTCTTTTTTTTCCCCCTGGGACAAAAACCAGTACACCTGATTTGGATATCAATACCATTTAAAGGAGTGGAATTCTGGTTCTGCTCTTACTTGACAGTGGAAATTAGTGTTTATCTTTGATAGACAGTCATTATTTTTTTTCCAGCTCAGGCTCCAAGGATTAAAGAGGATAAGCTATGCTGTACCTAGGAAACATCTGACTTCTCCCCAAAGCTTTTTAATTTAGCCTTACTTGCTACAAAAAATTTAAAAAGCAGAAATATAGAGTTGGAAGAGGTTTTTTTCCCCCTTTTCTTTTGGTTTCTAAGTGTTTTTTTTTTTTTACTTTTAAGGTTGTTTTGTTAATTATATATGTTAAAATGTTTTAAAAAGCACAGATATATAATAGATTAGCTGCCAAACTCAAGTAAACATGCCTGGAAAGTCGTTTAGGAGGCCCAGAATAGGCTGCATAAAACAAATACAACTGTACTTTCCCAGAGAAAAGGATGCTTGGAAGGAATGGCTGAGAAGTTGTCACTGCTGCTGCCTACCCTTCAATTGCTTCCCGCTGCTCCAAAATAGAGCCAACCCTGCACTTGGGTACTTGTTAAATGGGCTACTCATTTTCAACTGTGAGAGATTTTGGGGAGGCTGAGGAAGGAATGGATGAGATAAAGATGGAAGATGGAGATGGTGATGATGATGATGATGATAATGATGTATGATCAATTCATTGCTGACTCTTGGCAACCACATAGATTTTCTCCATGATGGTCTATCCACAACATAAACAATGAAGAGACAATGGATGAGTCAATTGATACCTAATTTTTGATTGACAGCTGCCAAAGTTGGTTGAAAGATGAGCAGATATCTGCCTGCCTGCCTGCCTGCCTGCCTGCCTGCCCGCCCGCCCGCCCGCCCGCCCATCCATCCATCCATCCATCCATCCATCCATCCATCCATCCATCCATCTATCTATCTATCTATCTATCTATCTATCGTCTTCAGATAGCACTGGCTCTTTGGCTTTGAAACGGAGATGAGCACCATCCCTAGAGTTGGAAATGACCAGCATAGTATATTTACATACTGTATATTTATCAATGGTGGGTTCCTAACCGGATTACTACCAGTTCACGCGCATGCAGAGAAGCATCCAGGCGAATGGGCAGAGTCTCCCACCACCACCACTACCGGTTTGCCCGAACTGGGCTGAACAACCCTGTAATTTCTTGCATTGGGATGGAGATGAGGCCACTGAATGGAGTTTGAGCGTTTATTGGCTGGATGCCCTTCCTGATGCCTATACAGAGCTTGCAGACAATTACTCATTACGCTCAGAGAAATATCTACCTCTACCTAGGATCCAGCTCACAGCCTCTTGATTGTGAGGTGGGAGCTCCACCTCTAGGCTACCATATTACCCATGGTCAGCTATATAAATGTCTTGAATAAATAAACATCACATAAACCCACTACGCACAACTGGAGAGGAATCTGAAAAGGTGCATTTCAAATTTCTCAGAGAAGCTTGACTGGTTTTAATGCACTGTTAATGAAGGTCAAAATTCTTATTTGCATTTCCAAAATTCCATGTTTACTTCTGTTTAGCATTAAAAAATATCTTCCTGAAATCTGTATGTTCTTGCTTGCTTGGTCTTTCCAGTTGTGTTGGACCTGAAACCAAGGAACTAATGAAAAAGAAGCTTCTAGTACCCTTCAGTCAATAGGTGGTGCATGAGCATATCGCATCTTTGTATATTAATTAATATTAATATTTGATATTTAATCCATTATTTTAACATATCATTAATATTAACATAGTAACCTAAACATTTTTTCCTCCAGAAAGTAATTCAATACCTGCAACACAGTGCATGAAAAATAGTTAAGTGGTGAGATTCTATTTAGGATTTCTCTGCAAGCGTTGAGCACATGATTCCACTGAATAGAAATAACTGGGGGAAAGATTTTGGGCACCATCCAAATACCTTGCAGGCCTGTGGATGGATTACATGTACTCTGTTAGCTTCTCAGTTTTTTTTTTCCCTAAGGAGAGCTTCTGTGATCTGTTCTTGAAAGTTCCCCACCGTTGCAGGGTTCCTGTTTGTTGTTTGTGTCGTGTTTCTGAATAGAAGGGAAAACTTACAGAGGCCACCAAAGACTGAGTATTTCTCTGAATCATGGCCATTGCATTTAAAGGGGAAAAATCCATCTCAAGTCTTTTTACCAAATTCTTCTTTTTCTTTCTTTTTGATTTGTATGTGATTCAGAAGAAAATGTTCAGCTTTGCTTTGCAAATTCTGGTACTTCCATGCCTGCATGCAGGTTGAGAAACCCTGATTGTTCCAGTACAAAAACAGGATAAGCTGCTTTAGTGAATCTGTACTTGATAGCAGAGAGCAACTGCCCTCTTTCTGCATTGAGAAATAGGAGTCTTCCAGTACTGTAGTCTAGCAGGATGCCAATCCGGACAGGCTGTTCAGTCACCATAATTTCACTGATCTCGCCATTGTGCAGAACTTTATATGCAGGACTGCAAAGAGCAAAAAAATATAAAATCAATACAGATCTATGGCAAAGGTCCATCACAGAATTTGTTTAGTCCAACACTATCTAAATATCATCTGATGCCAACCTGACTGCAAAGGCCAATTTATAACCGACTCCTTGGATAGACAAAAAAGTTTCTGAGATCTGAAAAGTACTGTACAGAACTCCACCACCTGTTCAGAAAGAGATCTCAACAGGTTACTTTATTTTTAGATCTTGGGAATAAGGATCTGGAATCCCATTGCTTAATGATACTGTATATACTCGAGTATAAGCCTAGTTTTTCAGCCCACTTTTTGGGCTGAAAAAAGCCGCCTCGGCTTATACTCGAGTCAGTGAAAAATTTGCCCGAAATGGAGGAGAAAAAGGGGCGGGGCCATGCCGCTGGGTGACACGCGTGAATGGCCCAGTGCCCCTGTGAGTTTCCCCTCCCTCTGTGTCAGTTTGCCGCGCAGCGCGCACCGCACCATCCCCCCTCCTCACGTTCTAATGTAATGCAGGGCTGTCTTACGATTCCCCTTCCTCCCCCTCCTGCCGCTCTGCAACGATGTCCCACCTCCTCCTTGTTATGGCAAGCAGCCACATAGCGATGTCCCACCTCCTCTGGTACAGTGATCCAATGATAGGAATCACTGTGCCGTGTGTCATAGGAGGCGGGACATCGCTCCCGCGGCTGCACGGGACATCATCATCACAGCGGGACATCAGCATCATGAGGTGAGTGAAGTATTTCATTGAATACACCGCTAGTTTACTGTTTTTCTTTGAAATAAATATTCAAAAACATTATTGGTATCTATTTTTATTTTTGAAATTTACCGGTAGCTGCTGCATTTCCCACCCTAGGCTTATACTCGAGTCAATAACTTTTCCAGTTTTTTGTGGTAAAATTAGGTGCCTCGGCTTATATTCGGGTCGGCCTATACTCGAGTATATACGGTATATGGATTCCAGTATTTTTTCTGTATGGAATCTAACAATGGGGACCCAAGGAAGAATAGGTCTGACCTGTTCATCCCCATATATCTCCCTTTACATATGCATTTCCACACAGAAATAAGTATCACCATAGTATTAATCAAAGTGCTTATTCTTTACTGGCTGCTGAAATAATTACAAGGAAGTATATATGCTCCGCTTCATTTCATTAAGCACTCATTTTGAAATACAGTATTACAGATAATAACCACCCTTTTCAATGGATGATGAGTGTTAAATTAAAAATACTAATTAGATATGGAGAAGAGAAGTCTGAAAACCACCACAATGTGACCTTATCTGCCAGAAAAAACGAGACAGAGTATATCACTAGAGTACTATTCCTAGCTAGCGATCATCCAGCTTTGCAAAGTTCTGGATTCAGTCCAAGGAAACTGGTCTCTCTTTCACTCCCAATACCAGTTATATCATCAGGATGACCTCGAGCGAAGCAGCCGTGGGAGCAATGTATTAACTATGCAGCAAATTGCCCCAGGATAAGACAGATGGATCTCATGGTTGGAGGATTCATTACAACAACAAATTGCAAGAGTTCAAAGCTCTGCTCCTAATTCAGTTAATGAAAATTATACAACCAGAAAATCAGGAAGAGGACCTTATGGTGAAATTTTATTCACCCCATTCTCGTAGAGAGAGATGGAAGCTTGCATTCAAATTTGTTTACAAATTATTCAATTTCAGTTATAAATGAAACATCACGGGGATGATGATGAAAAACTGCCAATGGAAATATGGACACAGGCAAAACCAAGAAATACTAATGCAGGAAAGAGAATGTGATCTAGTAGAAACAACTGAGGGATGAAATTTGGATTATATCAGCAATGGGGTAATGTTAAGATTATGGGTGCAAAAAGGTTGTTTGGGAAATGAAAACTGCAGAGAAAAACTGCAGAGAAAAACAACAAAGATGGCGAAGCACTTGGAGGTCAGATCCTATGAGTCTCGGTTATAAGAACTGAATATGTTTAGCCTAAAGGAGAGAAGACAAAGGCAAAGCATGATATCAGTCTTCCAATACTTGAAAGGCTATCATAGGGAAGCAGGTGTAAATTTATTCAAACAAAAACTCAAAAGAAGGAGTTATTTTCTGACCTTGAGAGTTATTACACACTGGACATTTAAAAAAAGAGGTTGGACTGCCATTGGCCCAAGATGGTCTGAGATCCCAAGGCAGAGTGTTGAAATTGAAGACTTCCATACTCCCTTCAAACCTTTTGGTTCTTTGATTCTATGAAACTCATCAGTGGAATGCAAAGGTTGAAGGGTATGTGAAAGAAATGCATGAAATTCAGGAATCTGAGAATGAGACTCTAACCAAGATTTTTTGGGTAAGAATAAAACGAAGGGGAAAGTAGAAAGATATACTGTAGTACTATAGACTACAGAAAATCAGGATAGTGCCTTCCTGGACTGAATACATAACTTTCAGGAGACATCATCATCATCATTATTATTATCATTATCATTATTATCGCAACAACAGAATTGTATCACAGCGGCCAGTTGTTTCGCTGGATTTGGTATTGGTTACTAGTCGGGCCCCACCCAGGGGCCTAGGACATCATAAAGTATTTTCGTAATATGCGTGCAGATCCAAGCAGTGCGGCTTTTTGCATTTGACTGATGGTGATTTTGTCAATTTTTTAACTGTTTTAAATGTAATTCCAGTGCTTTTGGAATAGCACCCAGTGTGCCGATTACCATTGGAATTACCACTGCTGGTTTGTGCCATAATCATTGAATTTCGATTTTTAAGTCCTGGTATTTCGCGTTTTTTTCATATTCCTTCTCATTGTCCCTGCTATCACCTGGTATTGCAATGATTGATTGTAATCTTGTTTTTCTCAACCAGTGTGATGTCTGGTGTATTATGCGCCAGTATTTTGTCTGTTTGTATACGAAAATCCCACAAGATCTTGACCATCTGATTTTTGGTGACTTTTTCAGGCTGATGTTCCCACCAATTTGTTGCTGTTTTAATATTATAATTTTTGCACAAATTCCAATGGATCATTTGTGCTACTGAATTGTGCTACTGAATTGTGCCGCAATTTATAATCAGTCTGCGTGATTTTTTAGCATTTGTGCGGATAGCTTGTTCTTGCGCAGCCAGGATCTTTCTTTAATGTACCTTATTATTATTATTATACAATTGTATCACAGCGGCCAGTTGTTTCGCCGGATTTGGCATTGGTTACTAGTCGGGCCCCACCCAGGGGCCTAGGACGATGTAACGTATTTTCGTAATATGCGTGCAGATCCAAGCAGTGCGGCTTTTTGCATTTGACTGATGGTGATTTTGTCAATTTTTAACTGTTTTAAATGTAATTCCAGTGCTTTTGGAATAGCACCCAGTGTGCCAATTACCACTGGAATTACCACTGCTGGTTTGTGCCATAGTCGTTGAATTTCGATTTTTAAGTCCTGGTATCTTGCGATTTTTTCATGTTCCTTCTCGGCGACCCTGCTATCACCTGGTATTGCGATGTCTATGATTGTGACCTTATTTTTCTCAACCAGTGTGATGTCTGGTGTATTATGCGCCAGTATTTTGTCGGTTTGTATACGGAAATCCCACAAGATCTTGACCATCTGATTTTTGGTGACTTTTTCAGGCTAATGTTCCCACCAGTTTGTTGCTGTTTTAATATTATAATTTTTGCACAAATTCCAATGGATCATTTGTGCTACTGAATTGTGCCGCAATTTATAATCAGTCTGCGCGATTTTTTTACAGCAGCTGAGTATGTGATCAACAGTTTCATCAGCTTCTTTGCAAAGTCTGCATTTGGCATCATCAGAGGATTTTTCGATTTTGGCCTTAATGGCATTTGTGCGGATAGCTTGTTCTTGCGCAGCCAGGATTAGTGACTCTGTTTCTTTCTTTAATGTACCTGTTGTTAACCATAACCAAGTTTGTTCACTGTCCACTTTATCTTTTATTTTTTCCAGAAATTGGCCATGCAGTGCTTTGTTCTGCCAACTCTCCATTCTTGATTTTATCACATCTTTTCTGTATTCTTGTTTCGTCTGTTGGGCCTTCAGTAGATTTTTGTTCTTTACTTCGATTAATAGATGTTCTTGACTTTCTTTTAAATAATCAGCCAGTGCATCTTTTTCTTCTTCAACTGTTTGCTTCACTTGTAATAATCCTCTGCCACCTGATTTTCGGGGCAGATATAGTCTATCAGTATCACCACGTGGATGTAAACTGTAGTGCATTGTCATTAGTTTCCTGGTTTTTCGGTCCAAAAGGTCCAAATCAGCTTGTGTCCAGTTAACTATACCAGCTGTGTATCTTATAACTGGTATTGCCCAGGTATTTATGGCCTTGATTGTATTTCCACCATTCAATTTAGATTTCAAAATTTTCCTAACTCTGTTGGTGTACTCTCGCCTGACAATAGTTTTTACTTCTCCATGCTTGATGTTATCCAACTGCAGAATGCCTAAGTATTTGTAGGCTTCATTTTCTTTGCATTTAATTAATTGGCCATTGGGCATTTCAATTCCCTCACATGCAGTGATTTTTCCCCTTTTTATGGATAGTGGTGCATTTTTCCATGCCAAACTGCATTGCAATATCGGTGCTGAATACTCGGACTTTGTTTGTCAATGATTGGATTTCTATTTCTGACTTTCCATAGAGTTTCAAATCATCCATATATAGTAAATGCGAAATTTTTTCAGCTTCTTTGGCTGTTTGGTAGCCTAATTTCATTTTTTTTAAGATTACTGATAGTGGGATCATTGCGATGATGAAGAGAAGAGGTGAAAGTGAATCACCCTGGAAAACTCCTCGCTTGATATTAACCATTCCGTAGATCTCATTCCCTACTGCCAACTCAGTTCTCCATTGTTTCATCACCTTTTCAGTAAAGGATGTAATATTTTTGCTAATGCCAGTTGTTCCTAAGCATTTTATGATCTAACTATGTGGCAGTGAGTCAAATGCCTTTTTGTAATCAATCCAGACCATATTCAAGTTCGTTTTTCTGTTCTTACAATTTTCTAATATCATTTTATCAATTAGAAGCTGATCTTTTGTGCCCCTGCTCCTTCTTTTGTTGCCTTTTTGCTCTACTGGCAAGATGTTGTTTGTTTCCAAATAATCCATCATGTTATCTGCAATAATGCCTGTGAGTAATTTGAAGGTTGTTGGCAAGCATGTTATTGGTCTGTAGTTTTCAGGTGTTGTTCCTTTAGTTGCATCTTTCTGAATCAAGTATGTTTTTCCAGTTGTCAACCATTCATCAATTTGGCCCTTTTGTAAAATTTCATTCAGTTGCCTGGCCAATATTGCATGTAAACTGGTCAGATATTTGAGCCAGAAACCATGTAATTGGTCCTTTCCAGGTGATGTCCAATTCTTTACCTTTTTAACTCGATTTTTGAGCATCTCAGTTGTTATTTCTAATACTTGCATTTGTTTGTTGCCAATGCTTTTCTCAAAGTCACGTATCCACTTTGCTTCCTTGTTGTAGTCCTGATTTTGTTTATATTGGATGATTCGTGCCTCATATCTTTCAATTTTTCTAGCTGTTGCTGTTATCTGCTGTTTTACAATCTCTACAGCTTCATTGATGTTTCTTGTATCCAATCTATATCTTCTGATTAGCCGATCTATGATTTTGTTGTTTTTAAGCCGTTGCTCATGCATGTTCTTTAAGTTACTAGCATCTGCCCTTAATTTTTTGATTTTTTGTTCTAAACGGATTTTCCACTTTGGCTTTGATGCTTTTTCTGTTGTGTGACTAGGTACTTTAATTTTAATGCCTAGTTCATTAGTGACTATTACAGCTGCGCTGTACATTAACTGGTTTGTTTCCAAGATGGATCCTGGTTCAATTGTTGAAAACATTGCATTAACCATTTTCATGATAGGGGCCAAAATTTTCTTAGGCACAGTTTTTAGTGATGGTAAACGTTGCCTAATTATTATTATTATTATTATTAATAATAATAATCTTTGCTGAGATTCACAGCCTTTGGGGCTGGTTCGTAGCTCAACAGCTCGAGTCCTAACCAAGGACCTAGGAACTGTTAAGGTAACGTTGGAGGATATAAGCTGTTCCAAGTAGGGTGGTTTTTTGTAGAATCAGAATGTTCAAGTTTGATAAATTTAAAATTTCCAAATAGCGAGGTAGCCCTTTAGGTATTGCTCCATTACAATTGGGACAACACACAATTTCTTGTGATTTGTGATTTTTTCTTGCTGTTTATCTTCAATTCATGCATATCCAGGTATTGCAATGTCAATGAACCATACTTTTATTATTGTTATTGTTGTTGTTGTTGTTGTTGTTATTCATTAAACATGAAACTCAGCCAACTGAACATTCAAAAATATCTCACAAATACCATTGACTGGTGCTAATGGTTGATACATTTTTCTGCCAGCGTCCTAGGTATCAACCAAGTACCTTCTTAAAATATAAGATGTTCCGAGTAGCACAGTTTTTTGCAGTTCTGCTGGTGTTATTGCAGAAAGCTGCAATTTATTGATGTATCTTGTAAAAATTTTGAACATGGTGCCAACTGCCATGTTGGGTATCACTGTTACATGCTACATAGCCGTGTAGTTTTGATAGCCAGGTCGTGATAGTTCATTATTTTTTCTAGTTCTTTTTCTTTGACTCTGGCATCTCCAGAGCGATATCAATAAACTGTACATTTTTGCCCTCTACAACCGTGATATCTGGCACTTTGTGCTCAAAATGACGATCTGCTTGTATTCAAAAGTCCCACAAGATGATGATGATGATAATGATGATTATTATTATTATTATTATTATTTGGTTAATCTTTGGTGAGATTCATAGCCTTTGGGGCTGGTTGGTAGCTCAACAGCTCGAGTCCTAACCAAGGACCTAGGAACTGTTAAGGTAACATTAGAAGATATAAGTTGTTCCAAGTAGGGTGGGATGATGATGATGATGATGATGATGATGATGATGATGATGATAGCTAGACATATCTTGGAAAAACAACTCAGCAAAAACTGCAGGTTCCTTGGGGAGGTCTTATTATTTTATCTTTTGGAAGGGTGAAGTTTACTTCTCTTATAGCTGATCAAAGCCAATGGAGAAGAACTGGTTCTGCCAGTGGGCCTAGGGAACCGAGAGCAGGATGGAGCCCATTAAATGGTTTATATGAATGTGTGTTTTCATTGGTGGGGGGGAAGTGAATGTTATTATTTTATTATTTTTCTTTTTATTATTTTCATTTTATATGATGTTTTTATATCCATGTAATCCACCTTCAGTCACCTTCAGTAGGTAGGTAGCAAAATAAATTTTCCTAAATAAATAAATAAATAAAACTGGCTGAAGCAGTAAAAGCAACAGAAATTTGGGAAGAAAGTGATCAAATCAGCTTATAACACAGCTGTCCATGCACTGGATTTCAGGAGACCTCATTTAAACAACCTTAGAGAATTACTCCATCAATCTTTCCCAACTATTCCAGATGTTTTGGAACCTCAATTACCAGAATTCAAACCATGGGCTGCCTGGGAATTCTGGGTGTTGCAGCCCCAAAATTTCTGCAGAGCACTAGATTGGGAAATAGGTTGGTGTTCTAATTTGGTTTTTTTGCTTTCCTTCAATTTTTCCCCTGACTATTTATATTTCTAAGTGCGGCATCTGGATTTTGAAAGATAGGAAGAACATTGATGTTTATGAAATATGATATTGGAGAAAACTCCTGAGAATGCCATGGATACTCAAATAGACCCAACAAATGAATAATCAAACAAATCAACCCAGAATGCTTACTAGAGGTTTACAGAATCCTACTTTAAGTAAATGTAAGACTTATCATGTGAAAACTAGCTTTTTGGAAAAAGCTAGCTTTCCCTAGGACTAGGAAAGTGCTAGAAGAAAAGAGAAGAAGAGGCCAACTAGCAGAAAAGTGAATGGACTAAGATACAGGTGCACCGTAGATTTTCACAGGTGTAGGTATCCTTGTCTTGTTGTATTCGGATCTTTTCCCGTGTAAGATTGAGATTGTCTTGGCAACGTTTCGGCGAGGTCTCACTCACCATCTTCAGGCTGGTGTTTTTGGCTGAAGATGGCGAGCGAGACCCCGCCGAAATGTTGCCAAGACAATCTCAACCAATTTTGAAACAAGTCATCTTCTCTGCTTCTGACGGGGATCATTTTTATTCTCATTGGCACTAATATTCTGTGACTATTACTTCCAACTTGTTATTTTGCTATCAATTCTTCCTTTTAAGAAACTTTCATTGTTTTTGTGGAGTCTCTTGTTCATTTGGATTAGGACAGTGATGGCGAACCTTTTAGGCACCGAATGCCCAAAGTACATGCGCGCTTGTGCATGCCCATACTGTAAGGGGTGCAGGGATGAGCGCATACGCACAGGCATTCTACACATGCAAGTGTGCCCCCCACACATGCATCTGTGTTGCCTGTGCATGCACGGCAGAGACCCGAAACAGAGCTTCTGTTTTGTCATTTGCAGAGAAACTTCTGTTTCCCTGCAAATGATGAAGAGAAACACCATAAAGAAACGCGGTGGAGCTGAGCTGGGATGACAACGCACATACACACAGAGAGGGCTCAGTGTGCCACTTCTGGCATGCGTGCCATAGGTTCGCCACCACTGGATTAGGATGTCCATCAGAAGAGATGGGAGAGGTGTCAGCAAGGCTGAAGTCTTGCCACTTTTTACAATCAGTGGATTCTGCCTTCTTGACTTATTTGAAATCCCCTCTCCTCCTCATACACAGATGCATCTGACTGGGGGAAATTCTGCTCCAAATTTGGGCATTACTTTCAAAAGACCACCAGTGGTGGAGTAAGGCTCACTGGTGTCCTAAGCACTAACAAATCTTGTTAACCCCCCCCCTCCTTTGTACATACTGTACAAATCTTCACTGGGTTTTTTTTTCCTTTCTCAATTTTGTGGTGCACCCTTTGGGCCTGGTGCCCTAAACACATGCTTAGTCTGCTTAATGGTTAATACACCACTAGTGCCCACTACCAGTGGTGGGATTCAAATAATTTAACCACTGGTTCTCTGACCTAATGACCAGCTAGGTACGCGGGGCTCGGTGTCATGTGACCATGTGACCATGGCCAACTCAACGTCACTCAGGTCAATGGGCGCTTTGCCTTAGCTGTTACAATGTAATAAGGGTTAATGGGAGAGGCAGTTTCTATAAGTAGGGCAATAAGGATTAGGCTAGAAACAACACGAGAATATTTCCTTCCTGCCTTCCTTACAGGATTAGCCCTGTAAAGTGGAAAAAACCAAAATGAGATTTCTTCCAACAACTGGTTCTCCAAACTGTTTAGAAAGTTAACAACTGGTTCTCCGGAATAGGTATGAACTGGCTGAATCCCACCACTGCCACTATCAAAGAAAAGCATTAAAGGACATTAAGAGAAGTTTCAAGAAAGAGCTACTTTGTATTACCTTGTTTTGTTGGAGCAATGTAAGCACCAAGAATTATTTTTCTGTCCCAGGTCACTACTTTCTAGGAGCGTTGAAGAGCAGATCCCAACTTTGTAAGCTCCACAATCACTGACGGTGATTTCCCAGTAATGCCATCCTTGGGCAGGCAAGAGCTCACCCAACACTGGTGGGCTTCTGCACAAAGAGATGACAAAGAAAAGTAGCCTTGCCTTCCAACAACCATGCCAGCTCAAACATTAAGCAGGTCTCAAGTCTCCTAGCTTTTCACCATAACCATCGCAGTATTTGAGGCAAGAAAGAACCCCTTTTCCCTTTCGAAACCAATGGAAAGATAAGAAATAAATGATGTCAAAGGGCTCTGGACACCTTTTTGGAAACAGAATGGAACAAAAACAAAACTGCAGAAATCATCAAAAGAAAGATTGAGTTCATTAATGGGCGCAAACCAGAGCAGGGGGGGGGAGGGAAATCCAATTTAAATTCCCCAAATGCAAGTAGGCAAAAACTTGGTTTATTTGGTTTATTGATTCATAAATCTCTTTCCCTCCAGGTCATATGGCTTAGAGTGGAGCAAGTCTGTTTGTGCACACACAGATACACATGAGTGGAGAATAGAAATATACAAATGCAACACATGTGCACCCAGCTTAGACATACACACATAGGCAACACATATCTCTCCATTCTGATTAGCCCCTCTCTCACACATAGACAACAAATCTGCATGCACCCAGATACCATTAACACACCCAGGCAATATATATTCACATATCCCGAGTCATCTCTGGAGAGAAAGCCTGTATGGAGGTAATATGTAACTTCATTACACAGAAGAAATGTGCAGACACTTCCTATGGCTACTATTGGTTTAGGGGTGGAAAAGAATTCCAGAGGCTTTCCCTAACATGGAACTTTCCATTCCCAAGCCAACAGAAAGTGGGAATTAAATAAATAAGGGGTCAGAACTGTGTCAAGAGGACAACTCTCCAAGAATAAACAAAATAAGACTGCATTTGACCTGCTAGGGAAATGCTGGCAGAAAAAGGTTGGGTTTGAAAATCCACTTCAGATTCCTCCAATTCATCTTTCTGGGAGAGTCAATTGGAAAATAATTTAGAATACATTTATTAGAATGAAAACTCCTTTCCTCCTAATTACTTGACCTCGAGTAGAGTATATGTAGTCCTCCAATGCTTCCGATGAGACATACACATACCTGAATGCATCATGTATTGGGAAACAGCAGAAAATGCACATGCAAATGCAACATGTTATTTCATCACACAGACAAAATAGAAACATCCTATGCTTGGTAAAGGGATTGGAAAGAATTCCAGAAGGCATGCCCTGCATTCTTCCTCTATCTTGTTTACTACTTGGGCTATGTAGAGAAAGGGTTACAGAGTTCTACACAGTGTAATAAATATGATCTTGATCAAGACCACAAGCAACCTGCTGTTTAAAGGACAAAAATAACCTGTGTAAAATTGAAATTCAAAGGGCCAGTTAGTGCTGTAGACTGGCTGGAGAGGGACCCAGAGTAACACACCAAGGCAGCAAAAGAAAAAATAAATCCAGAAATCATTTGGATATTTTGATGGATTTACATGCACCCAAACGGATGTTTTTCTACTGTCCTTTATTAGGCCTTCCTTAAATCCAAACCATTTGACAAAGAAAACTGCCCAAAGGTTCCTTAGGACTTTCAAAAGATGACAACATTGCTGTTTTTTTAAACTAACAAAATGGAAAAAAGAAAAAAGAAAAGAAAAGAGGAAAGGAAAGGAAAGGAAAGGAAAGGAAGAGGGAAGGAGGGAGGGAGGGAGGGAGGGAAGGAAGGAAGGAAGGAAGTCTGTTTTCTTTTTTTACAGTCTCTAATCCACATATCCTGTTGAAAATATCATCCAGTAGAAAGAAATAACATGAATCAGTAAAAACGTACCCAGTGAGATTCGCATCATCCGGAAGGGATATCATGGTTCCATTGGGTGATACTTGCAGTGCAGGATGAACAAGTTCTCTCATTATATGAAATCTTGTTCCTATTGTAATTCATAGGCAAAAAATAAACACCATTTCGTGAATGAGGGAAATGGCTCATCAGGTTATATTAGAACTACAGAAATTACTATTTAAAACTATAGAAATCAATATTGCAGAAACAATATTGTGTGAGATAGGTAGGCCTTCTCATTTTTTTCAATTAAGCATTGAGAAATAAGGGTCTTAAAAGCCAACTCTAATACACAATAGCAATAACATTTAGACTTATATATTGCTTTACAGTGTTTTACAAGCCCTCTCCAAGCAGTTTATAGGGTCAACATATTGCCCCCAAGAATCTGGGTCCTCATTTTACGGACCTCGGAAGGATGGAAGGCTAAGTCAACCTTGAACCTGGTGAGATTCAAACTGCAAATTGAAGGCAGCCAACAGTCAGCAGAAGTATCCTGCAGTACTGCATTCTAACCACTGCGCCACCACGACTATTTCTGATTTTTTTATTCAATTCAGTGGAAAAATCACATTTTCCCAGACTAAGAATTGATCTGAACTTAGAAACTTAGATTCATTCTACTAACCATCAAACCATTAAAACATTATGCTCAATGGCAGAGCTCACCCCTTCTGCGCTAAAGAGCAAAGGAAAAGGATCATGATAAATTTGATCTATTTTCCTATCCTACATGAGAAAGACACCCAAAAAATGATTCACAAGAATCACAAGTGCATCCTTTTCCATTTGCATCTTAGCCTAATTTGCAAAGCTTATGTGCACAATTTTCCAGATTTTTTTAAAATGTAAACTTGTACATTGCTATCTCAATGTAATATTATTTTTACAGTATATAAATTTCCCAATCAGGCTTTTTACATGTAAACGTACACAAAGTACACTTTTTAAAAAGGTAAATATTAAGCCTAGGAAATTGAAAAAGCATCTCAAAGGAGGGATAATAACCAGGTCCTTCTCCACGCCCATGAAGTTATCAGGAGTTCAGTTCAGCTAAAAGGAGACCTTACCTTTTCCCTCTCATATGCTTCCTTTCAAAATACAAATATTCTCATTATCAATTTGTTTTTTCATATAAATCAGAAATAGCCACTCCCCACTCAAACACACTTATTCATTGCGCATTGACTTTGGTCCAGAGAAAGATTGACAACTGAAGTTTCTACTAAGGAAGGAACTGCATTTTAACTCAGATACCTCTTTAGAGAATTTCACAAAACATCTGCCAGAGAAATTTATGAGGAGCACACCTATTTCCAGGAGTGGGCTGCTGGGGGGTTCACAGGGATTCGGGACAGAGGTGGGCTCTGGCTTCTGTTACTACCGGTTCGCTCAGGGACATGTTTCGTATGCGCAGTAGTAAAAAACAAAATGGTGCCACCATAGGGGCCACCGATAGAACCGGTTCGGGGGCATGGCCAGCTGAGTTACTACCTACTCAGCCAAAACTGTTTGAACCGGTAGGAACCTACCTCTGGCTCGGCAGAACCTCTAGCTAAGATTCTGTGCAGTTCGGAGTACTCCCAAATCCCACTCCTGGCTGGCCCCACCCACCCCACCACGCCATTCCTTTCCTAGGAGTCCCCATGTAGCCTGTTTTGGATGCAGGTAAGTGCAGGGTGTGCACAGAGGCTTGGAGGAGAGCAAAAAATGCCTCTACCGGAAGTTTGAGAAGACTGGAAATGGGCCCATTTCTGGCCTCCAGAGGGCCTATGGAGCCTGGGGAAGCCATTTTCGCCCTCCTGGAGGCTTGAGGAAAGCCTCTGCAGCCTGGGCAGGTAAAAATGCCACCCCCACCCCACCCCTGTGGTGCAGAAGGCCAATTAGGCCACGCCACCATGGCCACGGCCAGCCAGCACCCAGGCAGATAACCCCTTGCTAAAAGTTTTGAAGCCCATCCTTGCCTATTTCTAGAAACAAGATCTTTTTAAATGATAAATGATTTGTATATAAAGAATCCTAATGCTACAGAAATAATTAGAGGAAAACCAGATGGGGCCATAGTTGTGAGTAACAAAGGAAATAAAACCAAGATTGATTTAAGAATGTTAGGTAAAAGCTGACGAACCCAGATCTGTCAATATATATTTTTCTCATTTTACCATGAAACATTCTTACAATCTCTGAAAGCACAGCCAATTGAATCAGTGACCATTAACCTATTTGCATCCAAAACAAAGTATCTGGAAAGAAACCATTATAGTATTCACTTCACTCCCAACTCATATAGAATATATGTTTGATTTTCTTTTGATAAGTGTCTGGAAAAACAGCATCCAGAAAGACAATTATTCCAATCTTTTGCAGAGCCACAACCTTCAAACACTATTTATGCTCCCAATACAATGAAATGACCCATCATAAACTTCCTTCTGCTCATATAGCTATTGTGCACAATACAATTAAGCCAAAGAGTCAAGGTTAAACATTAAAACCAATGCTGCCTTGTATACTCTAGCCTTCAATTGTTCTCCAGATATATTTTTTTTGCCCAAATTCTTTTTTGTATTCTAAATATAGGGAAGATAGTATACTTTTATACATTTTATCCATTTGCTATCAAATGTACCTTATGGACCAGCCATTTATCACTTCTTTGTATTTCTACACATTACTAAATGCAAACCCCCTATCAGACTTTGCATCAAATATTCCATCAAGTGGAAGATAGCACTTAGACATATACTGCTTCATAGTGCTTTATAGCCCTCTCTAAACAGTTTGCAGAGTCAGCATATTGTCCCCAACAATCTGGGTCCTCATTTTACTGACCCCAAAAGGATGAGAAGGATGAGTTAACCTTGAGACAGTCAGCATCGAACTCCAGGTTATGGGCAGGGTTAGCTTGCAATACTGTATTCTAACCACTGCGCCACCAAGGCTCTGGTGAAATACTGGCTAACATAAGCCATGTTTGTGTCTCAAGCGAGGGAGGGAGAATAGACAGTTTTGGCATGATAATTCCAAAGTTTAGCAAGTCTGATTTTAAGCAAGTAGCTTCATCAATCCATCAAATGTCTTCCCCAAAATACCTGAAACTACACTTTAACTACACTTAGTTAAACCATATGGCTATTGAGCCTTCATCTGAATATACAGCTTTTCTGGGGGAAACCAAAAAAAAGTATGATATATGCAAGATATTAATGTTTGTACATTTTCTCTATTTGTTATGAAGTTTTCCTTAGTTTACCTACCTTTTGTTGAAATCAGAGCAGCTTCACTCTGTTCACTTATTCCAAAGGTATTGACTGCTCTTAGATAGAAGAAATAGTTTAGGTTTGATTGGAGGTGAACCTTTATTTCAGGCTGTCGAATTCCAGCTAGAGATCTGAAAAAGCAGAAGTATGAATAGTTGAGATATTAAAAAGTCTTATTTTTCCCCCTTCAAAATTCTGCCTGATCTTCAAAAAGAGCAACAAATGACAGAAGCTGGATCCTTTTTCCTATGGAAAAGATAAGGAAAGAGGTAGAAGTATCTTTTTGTATAGCAATAGCACCTAGACTTACAGTATATACCACTTCAAGTGCTTTACAACTCTCTCTAAGCAGTTTACAGAGTCAGCCTATTTCCCCCAACAATTGGGTCCTCATTTTACCAACCTTGGAAGGATGGAAGGCTGAGTCAACGTTGAGCCTGGTGAGATTTGAACTGCCAAATTGCAGGCAGCCAGCAGTCACCAGAAGTAGCCTGCAGTACTGCACTCTAACCACTGCGCTACCGTGGCTCATAATGTTAATATTATAATATTGTATATGTATAATGTTAATATTAAAATATTGGTTGAACATGCCAAAAACTAAAAGAGAAGTGAAGGGTTGAGTATTTTCATTATGGCAAACAGGAAGAACAAAATGTAGACCGAAAACTTGTCCTCCAAATGATTTCCAATAGATGATTTCCAATTATTAAACCATTCCATAGCATCTCCGTCTGTCTGTCTGTCTGTCTGTCTGTCTGTCTGTCCGTCTGTCCGTCCGTCTGTCTGTCTGTCTATCACACACACACACACACACACACACACACCATTTTTCCCAATCATTTCTGAAATAAAGAGATTCTGCAATAATTGAGATTAAAGTTGTATATGGAATGACTACGAAGTTTATATTAGATGGAATTTATGGAGCTCCATAATGCAATATGCAAAACAATTTAGAAAGTGGTGACTATTCATTTTTGTAATATTTTACTAGTGTCTCAATAATCAGCTAATGATGCTGATCAGCTGGGTAGCAGTAGCAGGAATTAGTGGGATTTGGCTACACCTTTAAAGCAAAAGCTCAATTGCAATTAGCCGTATACTTTTACCAGCATAAGATAAAGGAACTCATGTTATCCTAAGAAAGCAGCACAAGCATGACATTCATTAGTTACAACAGAAATAGTTTCCAAATCTCATTTTAGATTACATAATCTTCAAAATAGAATCTTTAATGTTTCTTTTTCATGCCACAGGATCCTGATACTAATAGAATGTGAATAACCTTGTCTATTATAGTGTATATATGTATATTGTATCTTTTTGCATACAATTGATATTCTTATATATTCTCCTAAGCCACGGGTCCTCAAACCTTTTAAACAGGGGGCCTATTAATGGTCCCTCAGGCTTTTTTGGGGGGGGGGGTTGGACCGGCAGGGTGGGCGTGGCTAGGTGGTCATATGACTGGGTGGACATGGCCAATTTAGCAGTCTATTTTGCCTTTGTCCCTGCTGTACTTGCCCCTCCCCTACTCACCCACCGGCCCTGGATCATATGGCTGTGAAAAACATCCTGAAAGGTTGCTTTTAAAGAATTTTAAAGTATTATTAAAGACTTTTAAAGCACTACTTTACAAGCTGGCAGCAGAGCTACTTTTCAAGCCAGAAGTAGCCCCTCCCTTCCTCACCCACTGGCCCTGGATCACGTGGCTGCACTGGCGAGCTCACCCCTCAGTCAGCTGGTCCTCCCCAGCACCCTTCGGCCTTAACGTTGATAACAGCGGTGTGATCAGAAGTGCAGCTCAACCGGTATAATAACTAACCAGCAGTGCAGCTGGAGTGGATGCCCACTGGAAGATAAGGCTGATGGTGAGGGGCAGGGTGAGAGATGGGGTTGAATCCCACCACTCTGCGGGCCGAATACCTTGCATTGGTGGGCCGTAGTTGGAGGATTGGTGTCCTAGGCTATATCTGAAGTGTATGGAATTTCTCAAGATCAGAGTTTGATTGTGTGCATCGGGTAGTCAAAGAAACTATTATGCAGCGTTACAAGGACAAAATCTGCATTGGTTTGTAGCATAGGGCTGTGGCTATGATCTTCACCAATAGTTCTTTATCAATAAAGAAACAAAGAAGAATCTTCTCATGCCAGTTAGTCCATATTTTCCCCCTTCCATATATTTACAAGAAATCTATTTTTAGTTTTTTTTTTTAAACAAACAAACAGGTAGACTACATCTTGCTTTGGAGGTTCTACTTTTCAGTTTATAATAATGTTTTAGTGATATCAGGCAAGTCCTGAAACTTATACTTGCTCTTTTTTATTTTTGTTCTCAAACTTAATAATTAAAAAAAAATATACGCTAGGGATTGTTTTCCAAAGCATGCATGCACACTTACTTTAGATTAACAGATTGTATAATTTCTGTATTGTTGCATCCTATTGGATGAACCAGCAGCGAGAGAAACAAATGAGATCTCACAGCATGGCTAATGCAATTCTACTCTCACCCCTTTCAACAATGTTAAAAACCACTGTCTGACCTCCATTTCGAAAGCTCTAGTTTTTTTCTTGCCAGGATTTCACCAAAAGCAGTAAAAACTGAAAAATCCAGAGGGATTCATCTATTATTTCCTTCATATTTTTTTTGTTTTCCAGCAATACACATTGTTTGTAAGTTGTCCAAAAATCCCCTTACTTCTACATGCCTTATGAAGGATTGGTCGCTATGCAACTAGAATACATTTTCTCTAATTATATTGTTCATTATCTCCGCCCTCTTTTTTTAAAAAAATGTTGAATTATACACTAACTTCAAAAAGAATGATTTTTAGCCAGAGTGAATTTCAAAGGCTCACAGATTCTTTTTAGGATTTGATCTGAGCTAAAGCTCTTTATAATTGGCTTGACCACTCTTCTCACAAAATCAATACTGTAAAGTAAATATGTGATTTTTTATTTTTTTTTACTTGGCTTGGTGGAATACAAGGAATGTTCAGGAAGGAGAACATAACCACCTGGGGGAGCTATCTGTCTATTTGCAACACCCCTGGATTTGTAGACCTTCAACTTGAAAGAAAAATGGCTGAAATCTTGCAGCAGCATCTCTTGAGAAATCTTATAACTTGAATTAGGGATGGGATTTAACAATCCAGTGAGATTTTAGTCTTTTTTATGTTGAAAGAGCCGTGCCAGCATGGTTTACCATGTGGATGAACAAAAGATTCAGGGTATAATGTTGGGTCAGTGGGGAAATTCAATTTTTTTTACTACCTGTCCTGTGGGTGTGGCTTGGTGGGCGTGGCAGGGGAAGGATACCGCAAAATTTCCATTCCCACCCTAGTCTGGGGCCAGTCAGAGGTGGTTTTTGCCGGTTCTCCACACTACTCAAAATTTCTGCTACTGGTTCTCCAGAACCTGCTGATGTTGAGTAAGAAGTAGGATCACAGTAGAGGTGCTATATCTGTACATTACTCTGTAGGAAGTTATCACCCAGCCCTCTCCCAGAAAAATGAAATATCCTAGGAAATATTGAAAAGGCAGAATATTTCTCTGGATGTGAAAAGGAAGAAACATGTTCTAAAAGACAGAATAGCTGCCTGCAGGTTCCTGCCCATCCCCACTTTGTCAATGGTCTATTAAGAAGGCCAAGTTAGTCCCTTTACATAATAAAGACTTCTCCACTTCAGCTCCAGGGGGATGGGATTAAAGCATGATAATATTGGCACTTTACCCAACTCACCACATGGCATCTGAGAATGCAACCAAACCTGGATTCAAAACACAGCCTAGAGAGTTGCCCCTGCATGGCCCCATGGGAGTCTGACAACCAATCAGAATAGAAGATCAAGATCAAAGGCCAGAGGGGAATAAAACCAGGGACTCAGCTTCTCTTCCTCCCTTCCCTTCTCTTCTCCACCAACATTGAAGCATGTGATCACTTTTTCTGTTCAGGACTCAAGCCATGTGGTCCTGTCCACTATTAAAACCATCTTTCCAAGCCTCCATGTCTCCAGTGTCTTTTCCCCCCACTATGAGCCGAACCCAGAAGGACGTTTCTTCCAACAACTCTAAACCTTCGTAGAAGTCTATCCAAACCTTACATTATTCACTGCCAACTTGGTACTTTCCAAGTTGGCAGTGAATTCTCTTCTGAATGGATTTTTATCGAAGGCAAGGGAAATTTTTAGGGTTTATTAGTAGATATTTTTAAAAAATCAGGGGTCCGATTTCTGAATTCTCTTCTGAGTGAAACCACTTGAACCACAGCCTTAGTTAAGATTAGAGCAGTAACATGCACAGGGCTTGGCACTTCACTATCAGTAGCCTCCTACACACCATTCCACATCCACAATATTGTCACATAACAAATCTGCTCTTCCAGATCGCTGAGGAAGTGCCAACATATGGAGCCAGCACAGAAAACAAACCCTGGGCTTCCAGTGAATGGAAGCAAGCAATTTAATGCAGCTATTTCTCTCCCACATAGGCATAACAGAATGGCACAGTTCAATATAGCAAACCACAGACTGTTAATATGGATTCTAATATGGATTCAAGGATCAAAATGATTTGAGGGAACACACTGAGGTACATACTCTGGTGGGGGCTAAGTAACATCACACCAGTGGTGGGTTTCAAAATTTTTTAGAACCTCTTCTGTAAGTGTGACCTGCTTTGTGGGAGTGGTTTGCCAGACATGTGACCAGGTAGGAGTGGCTTGGCAGTCATGTGACTGGCAGGGCCAACTTGTAAAATGTGGTGAAACTCACTTAACAACGCTCTTGCTTAGCAACCAAAATGTTGGCTCAGAAACTCTGGCATTTGAAGCATGCAAGTCTTAAAGCTGTCAAGTTACAAGACCCTTGCACCCCTAACCCTTTAGGGCAAACGTGCCCCGACAAAACTGCGAATGTCAAAAGCGCGCCGACAACAGCGCGCCGACAGAAGCGTGATTTAAGTTAAGGTAAGGTTTAGGGTTAGGTTTAGGGTTAGGTTTAGGGTTAGGTTTAGGGTTAGGTTACAGCACGCTTCTGTCACTGCGCTGTTGTCGGCGCGCTTCAGCGCTCATTCATCGGCGCGGTTTTGTCACCGCGGTTTTGTCACCGCGGTTTAGTCAGACGTGCTTTTGTCGTTCGCGCATTTGTGGTGGAACCTAGGGGAAAAAACCCAGGGGTGTTCAAACTTGACAGCTTTAAGACCTGTGGACTTCAACTCCCAGAATTCCTCCTCCAGTCATGTTGGCTCAGAAACTCTGGCACTGAAGTGTGCAACTCTTAAAGTTGTCAAGTTACAAGACCCTTGCACCCCAACCCTTTATAAAAAAAACCCCAGGAGTGTTCAAACTTGACAGCTTTAAGACGTTAAGGTTTAGATAGGACTCTTAAGAGGCGGGCGGGGCAATTGGTGAGCCAGCCAATCAGTGAGCGGCGGGTGGGGCAAGCATGGTGCGGACAGGAAGGGGGAGGGTGCTGGAACCGATTCTAATCAGCACTGTAGATTTGTGGAACCTCTTCTATAGAAGAGGTTAGAACTAGCAGGAACCCATCCCTGCATCACACCCATTCTTCACAGAAGCACATAAGATGTGGTGCTTGTTTGACATCATTCTAAAATACCGGTCTAGCTTTATATATATAGTACCTGCTAAATCTAGCGGGTAAAGGACCAAAAAAGTGTTCAGTTTAAAATCCAAGGTGCAAATGGGATGGCACTGGCATACATATGGCAGCCATGAGGAAAGAGACAATAGATAAAACAAAAGTCAAGGTGATTTTCAAAGGCATGCTTTGAAGGCGTGTGAACATACAAATAGTGGGACTTTATTTAAATTGATCAGGAGAATTAAAAGGTCTTCTGTTGCTGATAGGTAATGAAAAGACCATTTTTTGCAGCAACCAACAGCATCTTATTGTTGGGGCACAGGAGAAGAATAGCAAAGGAAGTTCATCTTCAGATAATTAGTGTGAAATTGTGTAGGGCTTAAGTGATTAAATCCAGCACTGAATTTGACTCAAAAATCAGATTGCTAGCCGTAGCCAATGGCAAGATACAGCATGATATGATTATATTGGCCAAGGAAAGTAATATAATCTAAGATTATGCACAAGGAGATGGACTTAATTCTTAATGGTTGATACAACCAGAAGCAGCAGAGAGAAGGTTAAGTTTTCAATGCAATTCCATTCTTAAAACAGGGGTGATCAGTCCAGCAGATAGCATAAAGCCACTGCATTAGGCAGCAGTTTTTGGAATGTAATGAGAAAGTAATAAATTGCTAGTTGTTTATTTTAATTTAGGGAGGGCAGGTTCTGAATATAAATAGATCAGTTCTTACATTCTGGAGTAGACATACTTTGGTGGTAGTGATGGAAGAAATGTCCTTCTGGGTTCAGTTCCAAGTGGGGAAAAAGACACTGGAAACATGGCAGCTGCTTGGAAAGATGGTATAATGGTGGACAGGATCACATGGCTTGAGGTCCTGAACAGAAAAGGGGGATCACATGTTTCCAGATGTTGGGTGAAGAAGAAAAAGGACCGAGATGCTGAAAGTTCCTGGTTTTACGCCCTCTCTGGCCTTTGATCTTGAACTTGTATTCTGATTGGTTGTCGGACTCCCATGGGGCCATGAAGGGGCAACTCTTCAGGCTGTGCTTTGAGTCCCTTTTGATTGCTTTGTGGGCTGATATAATTTTCCCAGTTGCCTTGTGTTGAGTTTCTGTAGAAGGCTAATCCTACCTTTATTATGCAGAGTAGACAAGCTCAGGCTTTATAATGGCCCATTGACAAAGGTGGGGGCTATTAAGTGTGAGTCTGTTTCCTGCCTAAAAACATGTTTCTCCATTTCTTATCCAGGGAAATATAATATTCTGCCTTTTCAATATTTCCCAGGATATTTCATTTTTCTAGGAGAGGGGTGGGGTTTTAACTTCCTACAGTAAGAGGGAGGACAAAATTGGGTACCGATTGGTCAGTGATCAGGAATGATGAGAATTGTGTTCCAAAATCTGCAGAGTCACAGGCCAAGAACCTTATAATAACTGTGAGATCAGATCAACTTTCTTTGACTGACCAATCTGTGAGCTATTTTTCCAACCCGTTTTTCCAAGACACCAACCCTTTTTCCAAGACACCAAGCTGGGGAAGGCTAGATTAGATAATATAACATAAGGAATTGCTTCTGGCAAAAAGAATAAATGGTTCACTTAGTTCTTCTGATCGCAAGAATTTAATGTATTTTAAACTATCACAAACGGTTAAATCCTGATATTTCTATCCTGGAGGAGAAATGAGAAAATCAATCTTTAAAAACATTTGAAGTGTTACAGATTATCTGCGTAGAAAATTCTATAAAATAGAGCTACACACTTTCAGTGCTGCTGGCAGAGAATAGCTCCATTGTACTATCAAAGCGTGACAAATTCTGGCAGATTTTCAGGATGCTTCCTTGAGCTTTTATGAAGTGATTGGCTACAATAATTTTTGAAAGAATGCAGCAGGAACAAGAAGAAAAAAGACAGAAAGAAAATAACTGTGTTTTTTGGGGGCACCCACAAATAATCCCCTTCTTCTTTGCTATTTTCTACATACTGTACATGTCTCCAATCACAACCAGAATCTTTCTGAAGTAGAGTTTAAGAAAAAATGGTGATCTTTGTGGTCATTAACTTCCTCAATATTCAGTCCAGAAGGACAGTCTTAGAAAACAAGATACCATTGGAGACTGCAAGCTTTGAAGGATCTTGGTTTGCAAGGGAAAGACTGGATATTTTTAAATACACGCAAAAACAACAAAGGAGTCCTAATCCCATCAAACTGGGCCCCTGTCCTTTCCATTCTTCTCCAAATAGCTTGGAAGTGATCCAAATAAGGAGCAGGAGTGAAGGGCTTAGCTTCTAATTATTTTTGTTCGTGGCTATGTTAGGAATATAATTCGGTTGGGTTGGCAATATATAAATCATGTAACAATGCTATACATGTTTCTTTAAATCATGCTGTAAAATGTGATTGGTTGCTGTTTTCCTCAATCGGCCATAAGAGGGAGCCAGAATGATTGTTAACTCTCTGTTTGTTAGATGCTGGGCTGATCTGATCTTAATGCCATGAGCTATTGTAAGTTTTGCAACTGCTAGCAAACTTTGAGTACTGAACTGATTATATGATTACTGGACTATGTTATTTGGATTATCCCTTAACTGCAAGACATTGATGACTGACTGAATTATCCGTGTATGACTTGGACTGTTTGATGGACTCTGATAACTTTATTTCCATGACAGAAAAAAGCCTATTTAAACTGCAGTGTCTCTGTATGCTGCTTTGTGTTTTCTCCAACAACACTCTCATAACGCTTCGCTGAACGTACTCACTCTTCCAACGGGGAGCTTACCTAACAGCTAGCACAAAATAAAGGTATTTGTGATTTACAGAGTATAAACCCTAAGATTAACACTTGGCAGAAGGGTCACAACTCTGCAAAAAATGATTTTTTTATTTTCTGTAGGGAAATCCAGAAAAGAAAAAGCTCTTGCTTTGACATCAGCACAACCTGGGGAAAGCTCTCTACCCCCCACTGCATTTTATCTATTCTTCAAAGCACAAGAAACTGACCTGAGGCCTTCACCCTCAGGAGAATACTGTCTGCAGTACTCAAGTGTGAAGGAATCTGTTGCTTTCAGGTTGCTGGTGCTCCATCGGATAGTAGCGGTGTCCCAGCATATGGTGCAGTCTTCTGATTTTATTTCAGGAGTTGGAGGAGCTGTGAATATAGGGGGATATTTGCTGAGCCACAAGAAGGGTTACAATTGTGGGTTTGTACCAGGGATGAAATTCAGCAGGTTCTGGAGAACCGGTAGAGGAAATTTTGAGTAGTTCAGGGAACTGGCAAATACCACCTCTGGCTGGCCCCAGAGTGGGGAGGGAATGGGGATTTTGCAGTATCCTTCCCCTGCCACACCCACTAAGTAACACCCACAGAATCAGTAGTTAAAAAAAAAATGAATTTCACCACTGGTTTGTACACACCAGAAGTAAAAAATCCAGGCATTTTTCTCTTAACCTATTAAAAATCTGTACTTGATTGTTCGCTTTTTATTTTCATTACAGGTAGTCATCTCTTAATTATCACTTGTTCACTGGCCTTTAGAATTTAACATGGTGCTAAATGAATGGTGCCTGGGACCCATTCCAGTACTTACAATGGTTGCAGTATCCCATAGTTACTGATTGTCATTTGTGATCTTCACTGCTGACTTCTAACAAGCAAAGTCAATGCCAACCACGTAATGTTGTGCTTAAAGATGGCACAAGAGTCACTTAATGGCAGAAATACAGCTGTTGCTAAGTGATGCAGTCACATGATATCACCCTTTACAACTGCATTGCTTAGTGATAGAATTCTGATCCAATTACCATTGTTAAGTGATGACTACCTGTATGATATTTCTCTCCTCTCCTTGTTAAATTTGTTACATTAACAACTGTTCTAAGGAATGATGGTCAAATAAGGTAAAGGTAAAGGTTCCCCTCGCATATATGTGCTAGTTGTTCCCAATTCTAGGGGGCAGTGCTCATCTCAGTTTCAAAGCCGAAGAGCCAGCATTGTCTGAAGACATCTCCATGGTCATGTGGCCGGCATGACTAAATGCCGAAGGCACACGGAATTCTGTTATCTTCCCACCAAAGGTGGTTCCTATTTTTCTGCTTACATTTTTACATGCTTTCGAACAGCTAGCTTGGCAGAACCTATGACAAGTAACGGGGGCTTACTCTGTTACGCGGCACTAGGGATTTGAACCGCTGAACTGCCGACCTTTCTGACTGACAAGCTCATCCTTAGCCACTGATCCACCTGATGATAAAATAGTAGTAGGTATATTAAAGTGACATTACCAGCTTTCAATCTTTTTCAGCAGCCCACTGCCTCAGCGGAAGGTAATTTTATATATTTTTATTCTTCTCTTTATTCTTCTCTTTATTTTTATTTGTTCTTCTTAATATAAGTATTGGAATTATTTTACACAATAGATAATGAAAATAATACCAATTACCAATTAAAATGCATAAGCCTGTAACCTGTAATATTTTAACACATCCTCTAATCCTAATTACCACATTTAAGGCTGGGTATATTCCCAATTCTATATATGTTTATAAGGAAATAATCAGAGGAGACTTTTATATTATAAACTCTAACAGATGAGACAATACCATCTGAGTAAAACTTAAGACTAAGACAGAGTTATCTATTTGACACCCATCCAGGTGTAAATACAGAAACAACCTTCTCAAAATCTCATATTTTAGCCATTTTATGATATGTCCTTTGTACTTCCTTATATTCTTTGTATTTCCTTAGGGCACAGCTGTAAATATTGAGAGAGAAAAAAATGTTTAAAAGACAGAACAGCTTACCAGTTCTAAATATGGATTTGTCACTGGGAAAACTACATCCTGCATAATTTACGGCCATGACCCATACGCTATAGCAGTGACCAGGTTCCAGATCCTCCAAAATGCAGTTGCTCTCTTTCACAATGACACGATATTCTTCAACAAAGCCTACAGGAAATAAAAGTAACATGTACACATGCAAGAAGCCATGGAAATGTGCAAATGTTCACTTCAACAGTAAGTGAAACATTTGACCAAACAAGAGTAGATTGGCAGAAAAGTTCTACATAGCAGTTGGAAAGGGAAGAAATGAACATGGGTCATATAACAAAGTGTCTCTCCATCCACTTGATGGGTTTTTTAAATACTCTTCTTTTGGAAATAACACAAAGAAAAGAATTTAGACTCACTTATGTTTGGATTGATTTAAATTCTCCATTGGATGGAGTTCAGTGTGGGAACTAAGCTTCCCTTTTGCGGGGGGAGGGGGGGGTCTTTCCAAGGTCAGGATCCCACCAACCATAAAAACTAGTTAGGAACCAAACAATCCCATATCTCTGACATGATCTCTTTCTGAACCATCATATTTTTGCTAAATTTATTTTTATTGTATTTTCTTTGTAGTCTGTAAACATAATAGCAAAAAAGTGCAATTTCTACAAACAAATACAGGTAGTCCCCAACTTATGACCACAACTGAGGCCGATTTTTTTCTTGTTAAGTGAAACATGTTTTAAATGAACTTTGTTCCAATTTATTCTTGCTACAGTTATTAAGTGAATCACTGAAATTGATACATTGTAGCATGGCTGTTAAATTTATCTGACTTGCCTATTAACTTTGCTTGTCAGAAGTTTACAAAAGAGGATCACATGACCCTGGGAGACTGCAACCATCATAAATATGAACCACTAATCAAGCACCTGAATTTTGATCGCATGTCCATGGGGATGCTGCAACTGTTCTGCCTCTACAATATATACGGACGCAGACTTGGCTGTCTGCCACAACTAAGGAGGGAGATAAGCAACCCCTTGGCTGGTAGCCCAGAAAGCTATCTCTATGAAACAAGGCTTGAACTCACGAAATTCTCCCAATCTTTCTCTACCGCTGGATCAGTAAATTGTTGTTTCCTGCAAAATTCTCCTCCCGTCACCCACCTATAAGCTCTCCGAGTGGGGCCAATCAGTAGCCACCTATTCCTATTTCCTTCTGTGACCCTTTTTCCAAAGTTGCTCCCTCCTCCTCGCAGTCCGACGCATACATATGTCAGGGACAGCCTCCCTCTGTTCTTCCTCACTGCTCCCTGACTCAGACGCCACCTGGTGGCCAACAGGCCTCTCTAGTCCCTGCTCTGACTCCAAACACCCCCCAGAGTGTTCCTCAACCTCCAGGACAATCCCATAGTGTTCATCGCTGTCAGATTCTACCAACAGCTCAGCCAACTGCTGTTGGGCCACAACAGCAACTGCAATAAGTGTGAAAAATGGTCATAAGTCATTTTTTCAGTGGTCTTCAGAGGTGGGTTCCTACCAGTTTGGACCAGTTCGGCTGAATAGGTAGTAACTTGGCGGCCTGGGTCACTGGAACCGGCAGCGACCCAGGGCTGCCACGCCCCCGAACTGATTCTCCTATAGTGGTGCCATCTCGATTTTTGGTTCTGCGCATGTGCAGAACAATTTTCATTACAGAAATGTATTTTTTCCCTTTTTTAATATTTTGTGCATGCACAGACATTTTTAGGTGCAAATGCACTAATGCTTCGCTCGCATGCACAGATACTTTTTTGCACACCAAACCAGCAATAATGCCAGCAGCAACCCACCCCTGGTGCTCTTGTAACTTCAAATGGTCGCCAAATAAATAGTTGTAAGTCAAGGATTACCTGTGCTCATTGATAATAACATAGAATAACTGAACTTATCAACAGCAGGCTACGTGAAAAAACAACTCCTCCTTAAACCTAGTAGCAGTAGAAATCCTGCTTAACAACAGTCTTAACTCTTCCTAGCGTGAAATTACTAACAAGCTGATTCCCTGAGGCAAAAAACATAAATTCTTCACACAATGTCAAAGAACATTCAAGGTGGTTTAACTACACTTGATGACATTGTCATTATTGTTATTATTTTGCTTCTGTAAATTCTCTTCCCCCACCCCCAATCCCCATTCAGAAACACTCACACACCACTTTGCTCTTTGCTTCCTGGGGATTCCTCCATACAATAAACCTGGAAGAAATCTGCGAAATCGTCTTCATTCAGAGTCCAATAGACAGCAATCGAAGTGCTTGTAGCTGAGTTTGGATCCTGAGGCTGTAATTTTGGAGTATGTGGGACTAGGGGAAAAATGTAATCAGTTATAAGGATGTATGGTTCGGCCAAGTATAATTTTATTCTGTTTTTATAATCTTACATTTATTCTGACCTATCTTCATGTTTGTATGTTTTTTTTTTAAATCTGCACGGCATTTCATATACATTTGGTACATTCTTAGCTCTGTAACAGTGGTGGCATTCAAAAATTTTTACTACTGGTTCTGTGGGCATGGAGTGGCTTGGTGGGTGTGGCTTAGTGGGCATGGCAGGGGAAGGATACTGCAAAATCTCATTCCCTTCCCACCAGTGGTGTGTTCCTATTGGTTCGGACCGGTTCGGCCGAACTGGTAGTAGTTTGGCAGCCTGGGTTTCTGGAACCAGCAGCAACCCAGGCCTGTCTTGCCCCTGAACCGGTTCCCCGGGCAGTGCTGTTAGCGCCACCATATTATTTTTTGCTTTTGCGTATGCACAGAACAATTTTCATTGTACATGAACACAGCACGCATCAAGCGCACGCATCATGCACTCGACTCAACCAATAGCAATAGCAATAGCAGTAGACTTATATACCGCTTCATAGGGCTTTCAGCCCTCTCTAAGCGGTTTACAGAGAGTCAGCATATTGCCCCCAACAATCTGGGTCCTTTTACCCACCTCGGAAGGATGGAAGGCTGAGTCAACCCTGAGCCGGTGAGATTTGAACCGCTGAACTGCTGATCTAGCAGTAGCCTGCAGTGCTGCATTTAACCACTGCGCCACCTTGGCTCTTCACCACCAGCAGTGGTGCCTGCCGGAACCCACCCCTGCTTCCCACCCCATTCCAGGGGAAGGATACTGTAAAATCCCCATTCCCTCCCCACCCCACTAGCCTGCTTTCCAGCTCCATTCTCCTGTGCAGGACAACAGAAGAAGACCAAGCCAATCAGCTAGGAGTCAGGAGGCAGCAAAATAGAGGGAGGGGGGATATTGCAAAATCTCTATTCTCACCCTACTCTGGGGCCAGCCAGAGGTGGTATTTGCCAGTTCTCCGAACTACTCAAAATTTCCACTACTGGTTTGCCAGAACTGGTCGGAACTGGCTGAATACCACCTCTGCTCTGTAATCAAGGGGAACTTGAATCAAGGGGAACTTGAATCTCAAATTCTGCTTCCCAACTCAAATAGAATGTTGAGTAATGCAAATAAAGTAAATTCACAAACCGAACAAATCTTTCACTTTCCAACTTTTTTCATTTTTCTAAATTGAGCAGAGTATGTACCAACAAGATTTTGGTACATTCATTATTATTCCTTTTTACTTTTTTATAGGAACATAGGATTGGCCTAAGACTTTTCTCTGATTGAGACACAGAAGCATCATTTTTTTCATCCCATATTTTGAAATCAGATGGACAAATGGTTGAAATGTATTTCTCCATTGGACTATTGCTCTTTATGGTACAATAGTACCCTGGTATTCATCATTAATTATATTTTCATGTCAAAATGTGTTCAGCCCCAAATTCAATAAGTTTCAGAGCAGTTGAGTACCAATGTGTCACTATATCTGAAACAACACCCTAGTTTAAGAGATCTGGCCTAGCTGGGGATTAGAAGAGAGTAAAAGCTTGCCTTTACTAGCTTCTGTAGCCTGAGATCTAGTCACCCTCTGCCTAGTAGTGAGGCTGGGCCAGAATAAATAAAATTAAACAACCCAATTTTATACATCATCACTAGAGCTCAAGCTGTACAGTACAGTCACATAGTAGAAAATGCCTTCAGGGAAAAGAACAAAAGGATGTGTGTGGTGATTTCTAGTTTGGCCTTCAGAAAATATGTATGCTACAAATACACAATAAGGTTTAAAGTTGATAAAGCTGCCTGCCTGCCAAGGCACTCCCTAAAGACACGGGAATTTAGCTTAGTGATTATACTAGGAATACTTGGATAGAAAAATGCTACTGTATTCAAATATTGATGCGTAATTTGTTTTGGAAACAAATAGAGAGCTAGCTATTTATGGAGAAATGACAACATCAGTATAACTTGCTAGCATTCTGAAGGAAACTAAAAGTGTAAAAAATGGAAATGTTCAAGGAATAGTTTAAAATGGTCACACCTCAACATTAAACTTCTTCATGCCACATTTTTCCCCCTCTCTTGGTAGATTTGTACTGGATGGGAGAAGATTTTCCCTACTCAGCCACTTTTTAAGTTACTTTCTGACACAATCATGAGGTTTTTTGGCAGAAAAAAACCTGCTGACACTAGCAGATTCCTTGTGATTAAAGCAAAGAGCTCCCTGACATTCATAATATGCTTCCTTCCCATTACTGAATACAAACTAGCTTATTTGTTTCCTGGAAATGCAGCAGCTACTTCAAAGGCAAGAGAATGGGAACATGATTAGGTGCCACATAGAAAGCATTCCTGATTAGATTGTCTACTGTTTTCCTGTTCAATACCAATTACAGGTAGGAAGTACTGTAAACCAATCAAGGTCCAGTACTGAAAAAAAGGACTGGTTTGAATGCCATTTCTCCAATGAAAACCCTTCCAGGTTTATTAGGCAAATAATTTTGGGGGACAGGAGATATACAAGATATACATTCTCAAAGCCCTACAGCTTCAACCTTGTACTGTCTACCATGGACCTCACCCCATTCCTAAGAGGTCTGTAAAGAGGGCGTGCATAAGCGCACCATTCCTGTCCTAGTGCCCCATTTATTTGTACTCATTTCTTTTGTTCATATCCATGTTTATACTTATACAGTATCTGTTATCTTGTACATGTTTGAGAAACTAACTAACTAAATTAAAAATAAAAGTACTGTTACTCCCTCCCTGTAGAACAGGGTGTCACACCCACCCCTGGTTTAGCGAAGGGGGGGGAAGTTGCAAGACGTCACTTGACACCAATGTGTCATCACAAGTTTGCCACCCCTGCTGTAGAACATCTTACCCAGAGGTGAGGCTGGACCTCACTATTCTGGCCTTCCAAAAGAATGTTTAAGACTATTGTGGGGGACTCAAAAGTAGTGGGCGGTCCTGAGGAGGGTTGGTGCCTTGAAGATGCTCTCAGTACTTGTACATTGTTTGTAAGGATTTTTATGGTCTTTTTCATTGTAAGCCACTCAGAGTCACATATACAATGAGATGGGCAGTGAATATATTTGATAAGCAAATAAAATTAAAAGCCAGTATTTTCCTCTTAGTGTTATTAAACCCAGTGAGATTCCCTTCTTGGTCAGCCCTTCTGCAGCTATACTTTTAAAAACCTTAAATTACAAGTCACAGATCTGTTGCATTTAGTTGCCAATTCCATTGTCATTTGAACTGAAGATTTTTTTAAAAAAATCTACATATCGGCAAAGCAAAAGGAATATGTATAAGGCCTCTGCCACATGATGTATAGAAATAGGTATAAGGCCTCCACGGTGGAGAGTCTTGATTTTTTAACTCTTCTCTCTCGCTAACTTTGAGGGGGGTGGGATTTTTGGTTTTTGGTGGAGTGATTGGGTCAGCTTGGGAAATGTAAAAACTTTTCAATGGATGAATGTTCACATACCATGAAGGGTCATGTAATTCAGAACAAATTGGGGTGGGTGGGATGGGGAGATTAAAACTAATGTTACCTTCTTTACTGTTGACCGAGTTACACAACAACATTGATCCAAAAAAGTGTGCTGGGCAAGGCTGGCTAGAGGCTCTAATGAGTAATCTTTCTCCGTGGATGCACATGTTTCTGATCAATAATCAATAACTCTCTTCTCACTAGCACAACCAAACTGAATCACAGCAGCCTCTGTTGGGATTGCAATTCATTTTTTTCTTCCCCTCAAGTCTGTGGAGCACTGATGACGTTTAGATTCAAGCAAGAACACAAGAGTGAAAATCTATAAGCAGGCAGCTCTATTGATGGAACTTTGGTTCTACAATGTTCCTTTTAATATTTAAGTGAAAATTGCTTGATTTTTTTCTTACCTGCATTATCCTATAGCTCTTACACTCCTGACTACATTTCTTTTTGTTTTTAAAAGAGGGGACAATTGCGTCTAGCCTCCTATATGGAGGTATCACATTAACCAAGACAAAAATGAGCTAATGGATTGAAGCCAGGTTTTCTTTTAAGCATCATGGATAAACAGATTGAAAGAAATCATTTTATATATGACAATGCCGGCGACACGTTGATGTGCACAGAGGTGGAACGATGCGCAAATTCTCACAAAGAAAAAGTGGATTGTGAAATTAATAGAACTGGCAGAGATGGCAAAACTGATTACTTTGATGAAAGATAAAAGTTTATCTTACTTTGTTACTAAATGGAGACCACTTTTGACTTTCTTGTTTGAGAAAGATGAAAATGTTTTGGTTTTAGAATCTGATAGTTACATATGTTAAGTTTATAAATATATTGTATGATATATATATATTATGTGATATATATATATCACATAATATATTGTATATTGTATAAGGTTTATGTTTAAATTTTGAATAAGCGATTATCATGCTGTACAGTTTTAAGGGGTTGTTAAGTTTGTATGTTGTTTTAATTGAGAATGAAAGTTTCTTACTGTATATCATTTGTATCTGTATTGAAGAAAGTCAAGAATCAAATTTCTTTTCTGTTGTTGTTGTTCACTTTCTAACTTTTCCACCTTTTGATCCCCCCTTCCTTTTTTACTCCTTTTTATCATTGTTATTTTGTTTTTTATCTTTCTTTGAAACTTTATAAAGTTATCTAATGATTAAAAAAAGAATCAGAAAGGAACTAGAATAATGTAATAGCAGAAATGCTAGAGACAGGATAACTTCCTATTTATTTAATTCCTCCTCAGCAGTGAATCTTACTGGGTTATGAGCCCAGAGATGAGGAACATTGTGCATCTGGGAATCTTACAAGCAATTTAATGTACCATCACCTAAACTTGGTCTCTTTGCACACTTTTTTTTGAAGTTACATCACTAAATTACACTAAGCACTTTCACTAGATATACTACCAAGGGAGTGGAGCAGTGGTGGGTTCCAGCCATACAGGCCAGTACGGCCATACCAGTAGTAGCAGGGAGCAGCTGACAGCGTACCGGTATGGTGGCTCATTTGGCCCACCCACCCACCCGCGGTCTCTCATGATCTATGCTAAAAGAGGTGGGATATGTTAGTTCAGCAATAGTTGCCCTCTCGATATTTTTGCCCTTCTGTGGCTAGTCAATGATAAGAGACAATGGGAGTTTTAGTTTAATAACATCTGAAGGGCCACTGATTGCCTGTTCTTGGACTGAACACTTATTTACAATTATGATTTCAATTTTTTGAAAACATCTCTTGCATGTCAATTTTGATTTTTTTTTTCTTTTTGAAGCATCTGGTAGTAAAAAATAAATTTTGTTAAATGAAATATCAAATGGAATAGAAATGATTCGATTGAAAGAGGGGTAGTGGCATCAGAAGGGGAAGGATTAGCTTGTTCCTTCCTGGCAGCAGCCTTCTCCCACCTTGAAAAGGCCTTCCTCCTCATGTTCTTTTGCATATCAATTTGGGAGCACTTAAAAAAAATAGAAGTGAATTTGGTCTTTTCATCTAATGTGTCTTTATTCACATGGAGTCCATTATATAATGATTGATCCAGCTTCCCTTGTTAATATGAATAAAGAGCATGCTGTTCTTTCTCCAGCTTTCTTCCCCACCATAATCTAAATACTTAGGCACAATCAGCCTTTGCTTCAACCTCAGCTGATTACTAATTACATGCACAAGCTTGCAACTCCAGATTTCCTTTCCCAACACGTTCCTTTTTAAGGCATTGATATATTCTCAACACTCTCGTGGAATGGTTTGAAGGGCTTCTTACCAGGCATGAGTTGTAAAGTCCTGTCGTTATTTGTAAAGCCACCCGCACATGGTTCAAACTGTGAGAAAGCAGCAGGCATCTTTTCCAAAGTCACAATATTTTCCACAGTGGAAAGTAACCTATACAAATGAAAATATATACATACACCTCTTTAGAAGCATTCTAAGAATATCCGGCTAACGGGGCCTACAATTTCCTAGATCAGGCCTGTACAAATGATGAGTCATCAGTCCAAACACTGCTTAATTAGCCATTTATAGCCACTCACTAGTAAATAGCACTCCATTTATTGCATGATGTTGGCACTCTTAAGAATAGCACGTGGCCCAGTAGGAAAGAAATCTCCAGCCCAGCAACAAAGAAAAGATGAGATCTAAAGAAGCCTTGAGATTTAATACATGTCACATGCAAAAGCAAATTAGGTTTGTACTAATCCTGGTTCAGGTTTTTTTTTAAGATATATATTTTCCCCTTTAAAACAGTGTTTCTCAATCTTAGCAATTTTATAATGTATGGACTTCAATTTCCAGAATTTCCAAGCCAGCATGCAGAGTTTGATAGGATTTTTAAACCATATTTTTAACCAATAAATAACGGCTTAGTTCACATAACATACCAAGCAAAACAAACAAACAAACCATATTATGACTTAGGATAATGCATATACCAAATTCTTACTTACTTGCTCAAATATTCATTGTTATTCACAATAACATTTGAGATCTTGGTCTAGGTAAAGGCAGAGCTTGACTCTAGGGGATGGTGCTCATATCTATGTCTTAGTTGAGGAGGCTAGTGTTGGCACTTCAGTGGTCATGTAACCAGCATGATTATATGCTAAAGCTCATGGAACACTTTTACTTCCCACCGAAGTGGTACCTATTTATCTACTTGAATGTGCATGCTTTGAGCTGCTAGTTTGGTAGGATCTGGGGCAATTAATGGGAGCTCATCCCATCATGTGATGCTTGGTTCTTGAACACAGGCTGCCAGCTTTCTAAGTGTTCGGTTTGTCTAAGAAATGATGATTTGGCTTTACACAGTATATTTCAACCAACAGCTAAAACAATTCTGAGTACGCTTTTGAAAAAAATTGAGTCAGATTAAAATTAGAATATTTTAAGGAATCATTTATCTCTTTCATTCCCATCAATGTTCCTGTGTTCCTATAAGCACTAGTCTAAATTGTAGGTAATTGGTTTTAATCAATCCAACTTGGCTATTTCAGTAATTAAGTTAAAGTAAACCACAGTTAACTTGTTATGCAAATATAGTTAAATTATCTGGGGAATTCTGGGAGTTGAAGTCCAAGAACATCTAGGAAAATGCCTTCGACATTTTCAGGTATCAAAAAAGAACATGTAACATTTACGTCCTCATTGCTATACTTTTTACCTACAACCTTCGCCTCTTTCCACAGCCTTTATGGCCACTCACTCCTCACACCCAGCCCAGCCCAGCTACAGGCAATAAAAGCACAGGTGAATGGTAGAAATGTAGAACAGCTACCGTATATATTCCCAAAACCTTCTTTGAAAGGGAGGGACTAGTGACCAGACCTAACTGTCCATTTCTGAAGCACAAAGATGTTAAGGTCATAATGAAAAATACAGAGACTGAAAGAATAAAACCTGTCATTTAAAATATTTGTATATAAGACAGAAAATAGGTTGAGCAAGGAGGAAATTTAACTGATGCCATAGTTGCCATATAAAGGAGCTAACAGCATGGAGCTCATATCAAAAAAGGAGGTGGAAACAAAAGCAAACAGAATTGGAAGCTATTAACTCTTATGTACAGGCAGAAAAAAGGAAAACTTTTTTAACTGTAAGACAAGTATCAGAGAACCTGTTTATGCAAAATAATGGTGTGTCATAATTTAAAAGCAAAGAATTACTCTTGAAATAGGTCAACTGTAAACACTAAAGAATTTGCATTTTATGTAGACGAATAAAGACTGAAGAGGAAAGTTGCAGTGAAGTTTTTACACAAACATACACATACACACAGGCCCAAAGATATATCTGCCATCATGCCTTTATTCTGGATACAGTAAGGTCGAGACGGTTGTTATCCTATTAATTGCAAGGTCAGATGGCATTATTGTAAATGTTTTAGAATGTAGCATATTTTTTGGATTATAAGACACACTCCCCGCCCCCCCAAAAATGTGGGTGGAAATGTCTGTGCATCTTATAGAACAAATATTGTGGCAGGGGGAGGGGGCTGGTGCGATGCCAATCAGCTGTTCTAGGTGGCGGAGATCATTGCTGCCACCACCTATTGCCACCGCTGCTGCTCATTCGCCGGTGATCAGGCCACTGTAGCAGTATGGATCACAATTAATATTAAGGTGCAAAGAAAAATGTACACATCACAATTCTTATGTTGCTACATTATATAAAAAAATAAAGAAACAACAATCCCCTCCAGACCATACAGTGTCAAACTCAAAGGTCCGGGAACCAGATCCAGCCCATAGGGTGCTTAGACATGCAGGGCTGCCCTAGAAGCAGCAAAATATTGGACCACGGTGGATCTGCCAGCAACAATGGAGCTTGGGAGGGCCACGTGCAGCCCTCCTGAGCTCCATTTTCCCTGGCAGAGAATTGCAGGAAGCCGTCGCAGCCAAAAATGAAACTCAGGACCTCTTTTCGCTGGCAGAGTGCTCGGGCCACCACAGGCATCCCCGACACAAGTGATGTTAAGCTGGCCACACCCACCCTGCTCGCACACCCCTCCCCAGCCCCCCTGAGGTCACATACAACCCTGATATGGGCCTCAATGAAGTTGAGTTTGACACCCCTGGCTTAGAACAAAATGGGAAAACAATGCTGAGGAATGTATAATAATATATTTGAAGCGCAAAAGGACACTTGCTGTCTATTAAATATGGGCAGATTACTGCAAAATCTACCCCCTTTAGTATCTATGTTAATAGAAACGTATTTATCCATATATTTTTTAAAAAATGCAAGCAATTTCATAACATAATAACTTCTAACATAAGGAGACTGTATTCCCCTGATTTATGTCATTCTTAATGTAAGTTGGCCAAGACCTTACATGCTCAGTGTTAAGTGTTCTTTGCCATTTAAATCTTTTTGATGCTCTCTTTTCAAATGCAAATTTCACTATTTTAAAACTCCTTTTGAACAACACATTGCCTGATGGTTACATGCAATATTCAGTATGATACCTCTTTTTCCAGAAACCTTTTATAGGAAGAAGATGAATACTAATAGAGTTTGTTGAACTATGAAATCTTCTGTGAGCAGAACATCCAGATTTATTTCCAACAAGATCCATGAAACAATTCTTTTAAACCTCTATCGGTGAGGGATATTTTCTATTTCCTCCCACTCCCACTATCCTATCTGAGTTGTTGAGGTTTTTTCTTTTAACTTTTTTTTAAATTTCAAAAATCTGCAAGATTTCTTGGCTGAAAAGCAGCAATAGATCCAAAGAATTTGCATCTACAGCAGGAACAATTTTGGCATTTTTAGATCACCTTTCAGTTTTCTGGAAAACATATGGGTTCCCAGATCTTTTGGAAAGTCATATAAAATAGTATTTTGATTAAAATTAATTGATGGGAGAGTCCTTGTGAAAATATCCTTAAGCAATATATAACTAATACCTAATTATTCAGATACAGGAATCAGAAATAAAAGGACAAATTCATACTTAATTGGAGTTGGAGTTTTCACTGGTCAAAATTTAATTATTTTACCAAACTAGCATTCAGAATCATTTTCATTAACATTTCATCTAATATAGTAATTAAATCAACAAAACCCGAATACTAATGAATATTGACATTTTGCAGAATGCAACTGGAATTTTAAAATAGATTTTATATAACCTCAATAAATGCCCACTTTGAAATGCTCTGCAGATGCTATTGAAAATGGAATGGAATTGTATCATACTAGTTTGTATCATACTAGTTGTATTATACAATGGAATTGTATCATATTAGTATTTAAAAGCTGAGTTATAAAATTCATGCTGAATATTTTCAACTCTTGACTATCACTGCCAAGCACACCATTTTTTTTTTGTTCCATCGAGACTTTTCTAAAATGAGATATTTATACTGGCAACATGCCTCCAACAGACCTTGACAGGATTAAAGTATTAAAACATGCTCATCCTAATTCTCTCCACAATGCATCAAAGCTACATTTCAAATACCTTTTATTTATTTCTTCAGATGACTAAAAGAGGGAAGAAAGGGATTAATTGATTCCTGTTATTCAACATACTGAATATAAAACATGCAAGATTTTGTTTACTGACATGCTCCACATGTATCAGAGCAGGATTTCCATTTTTTTAATAGAAATTTTGTATATCTGTACCAAACCCTAACCTCCAAATTTGCAAAACTGAAGGAGAAACAGTATCCTAGTAATTCATATAGGGACCTGAATTAAATAATCACTACTAGCAGCGGTTAAGCCTTGGCAAGCTTAAGTTAGAGTATTCTATATTAAGAAGATTCCACCCACACATCCTTCACCCTTTCATTTTATTTTACTTTTAATTATATACATTACAAGAACATTGATCTAGATGTTTCCAAACTGATGACTTCCAATTATGTTGGACTACATGTTGGTGGCTGGGAAAACTGGAGGTGTTTTCTTTTTAGATTCTTTTTTTATCCCACTTTATTATTTTTATAAATAACTCAAAAGCAGCAAACATTCACTTCACAATCCTGTGAAGTGAGTTGGGCTGAAAGAGAGTGATTGACCTAAAGTCACCTGGTGGCTTTAAAACTCAGTTTCCTTAGACTGTTGCCTTAACTGCTGTCCCAAACTGCACTTTAGTTTTAATTTAGTTTAGTATTTTTTTAATTTGGTTTTCTGCATTAGTTGTAGCTGAATGCCAAATTGGAGGAAACAGATCTTTCTTTGTCTGCAAAACAAGCTTGCTACTTGAATGGCAACAATGGATAGAAGAATAATTTGAGGTCGTCGGTGGTTGTCTGAATTTTTGAAGCCTGATGAATAGAATAGAATAGAACAGAACAGAATAGAATGGAACAGCTTTATTTGGCCAAGTGTGATTAGCACACAGAGAATTTGTCCCCGGGACAGAAGCTCTCAGTGTACATACAAAACAACAAAGTAATAGTAAACATAATAATGATACCAATAAGAGAAGGAGTCGAAAAGATGAGAAGCATAACAGCAATACAGCCATACTATATGGGTAAATATACTTAGACATAAGATAGTGCTGTGGGAATTAGGTGTTCAGTAGAGTAATGGCACAAGGGGAAAAAAAACTGTCTCTGGTTGGCATGCAATGTCCTGTAGTGATGGCCTGAGGTAAGGAAATGAAACAGTTTACGTCCAGGATACGAGGAGTCTGTAGATATTTTTTCAGTCCTCTTTCTGACCTGTGCAATATAAAGGTCCTCAATGAAAGGCAGGGTGGTTGCAATTATTTTGTTTTTCTGCAGTCCTAACTATCCGTTGAAGTCTGTATCCGTCCTGTTTGGTTGCTATACCAAACCAGACAGTTATAGAAATGCAAATGACAGACTCAATAATTCCTCTATAAAACTATATCAAAGCTCCTAGGGCGGTCTGAAACTTCTGAGTTGATGCAGGAGAACATACTTTGTCATGCCTTTTTTATGATGGTTTGGAGATGCCCTTTACAAATCCTGAGAGATTATAGAATCTACAAACTTTAAGGACTTTACTCTTGATACTGTGTTGTTTAATATAGTAAGAGGTGGTCGAATAGGAGATCTCCTCCTAAAATCCACGCTCATCTCTACAGTTTTAAATGTGTTCAACTCCAGATTGTTCCGGCTGCACTAAAGAGCCAGTTGTTCAACCTCCTGTAACTTGATGTACTGTATATCAAGTTACAGTAAAATAAAAATAGGGACTTCCAGTCTCCCTTAACACTTCAAAGTGTCTGTCCTTAATGAATTTGGAGATTAAGCCTAGGACAATCCCACCAGTGATGTTAGGAAGTATGCAAGTACAACATAGAAGAAACTCAGGAGAATAATATAAGGATGGAGACTGTATAACAAGTTTTTTTTAATTTGATGTATCTGGCAGGGAATTTTAAGTGTTGTTGCTCCCACACAAGCTATCTCATGGCAAAAATCCTATGAATATTACTTCAAAATTAAGCACCAATTACTTGATCAACCAATGGCTCTAATTCCTCAGTTAATGTATAGGATTATAGCAATAGCAATATAGCAGTAGACTTATATACCGCTTCATAGGCCTTTCAGGCCTCTCTAAGCGGTTTACAGAGAGTCAGCATATTGCCCCCAACAATCTGGGTCCTCATTTTACCCACCTCGGAAGGATGGAAGGCTGAGTCAACCCTGAGCCGGTGAGATTTGAACCGCTGACCTGCTGATCTAGCAGTAGCCTGCAGTGCTGCATTTAATCACTGCGCCACCTTGGCTCTCAAAGGTCTATCCCAATTATGAGCCTGCTGATAAATAATAGCCAGTCTGCTTCCATGAAGAGCTATGTAGCAAAGACTATCAATAATTAATTTTTTTCCATGATCCCAAACTTTGGGAACATAATATAGCTTTGCACGACTTACCTTTAGGAAATCAAAATCATCAATTTCCTCAGTTTCCTTTATTATCATTTCTAGTGTCTCCTTTGCTGTATCGATATAGTCTTGAAAAATAACCATCTGTTCATAAAGATATTCCATTTTTGTGTTCTTTGCTTCTTCAAAATTCTGTGACTTTCTCTCATGGTGACCAAATACCATCTTTACCACATTTTCATTTTGCTCTTCTAATAACTTCTCCTTTTCCTTACAGTTGTCCTAGGAATAGAAGTCAGAAGAAAACATAATATTCTTGCATGAAACATTAAATGAAATTTCTTTGTAAATGTTTCTCTTTTAGGAGAAGAGACTTCTAAGCTACTTTTCCAGGTAAAAATCTTCAAAATAATACTATTGAGCACATTCAACCAAAGCAAGACTTCACAATGTAACTTGGGCATTTGGTTCGATTTTCAATGGGTTCTTACAGTTAAGAAGACCATTATATTGCATCTTATGAGGGGAGACGTATTAGATGTGGTCAAAAATGTAAAATGCCATCCATAATGGTGTAATCAAAGCTATGTTTTGTTTTTATCTATGTTATACTAAAAAACAGGCTGTGCCCTGTGGACTCACTTGTATCTTGTACTTCCACATAATAGAAGTTATGGTTTTCTTCCACATGAAACTTTTTAGGCATTTGTAGAAGGGCTTCATACTATGTCTAAAAGATTTATTGGGAAAAAATACTGATGTAGAACAAAAATCTTGTTGTTCTACATCAAGTTTTTCTGACAAGATAGAGTTGCTATCAAAGTAAATTTACAATTGGCAGGCCAAAAATTATTTGGAAAAAGATGTTTCACTGGAGCTACAAAATAAATTGGCTGATGTTTTAAAATTCAAAAGGGAAATACAAATGATTGACCAAGACAATTTTTTTCCTATTGGATTTACAAAAAGAGCTTATTAAAGCCTTAAAGAACTCTGTACAATGGGACAAAGAAGAGAAATTAAATCCTATGATAATATTTAAATGATCTAAAGACAAAAAGGAAAAGGAAGAAATATATAATTGGTTTAATTGATCAAATTAAAACAAAATGTGTTATGACATCTTGGGATGAAGAGATAATTGTTTATAAATTTAGAAGAGACATGGTGTCACAAAACCTGTTTACACTTATTATGATATAGGATGGAAGTCATTTTTTAAATTCTCTTTCCTTTTTTAAGTTTAGTTGGTATTAGTTTTTATCAATATAATCAAAATTCTTAAGAGAAATATATATATTCAAAGAAGAACAGCTTCACACATATGGCTAAATAACAAATCACTGCCAAACATATGATTACAATAGTATTAAACCTAATAAATAGATATGGAAATCACAATGCCTCGGTTCACACAACAGACTAAAAACCCAAAGCAAACATACTATATTATGACTTAGTATGTTATACGAATCCAGGAAAGATAATCCTAATTTCTTGTCAATTTTTTTCTCAAGGTTAAAAATACAGTAATCCAATTCCCCCTCTCTTCATAAGATATTTATTCATTTCCAGTGTTCTGAACTCATTGTTTTGAATTCATCCCAAGTAATCTGAATCCTTTTTACATTGTGGTGTATAAAACATGCACTATGTTCAACCAACAAAGAAGAGATATTGTCCAATATGTGAGCTAAGTAACAACATTTTGGCTAGTTCATATCACAAATAAACAAGTCATAAGATGACTTCAAGGGCTGTGTGAGCCCTACATTGTGAGGCATGGTAAAAGCCAGCCCTGACTAGGAGAATGATTAAGCAAACTAGTAAGTTCTGTCTTAATTAAAACAATGGCACCCATTCAGCAGGTCCCTTCCCCAACCTACCTCTAGAGTGTTAAACAAAGCTTCTATTTCACTGACACATCCTTCAATTTTCAAAGATCTTTGTTGCAAAACATCTAAGAATCCATTCAACTGGCCCTGAAAGAGATAATATATATATATTTAAAATCATAATTGCCTAAAAAAGATTTATAATGGTTTCATGCATAGAATCGGATGCTAAAAATTGTTTAAGCTTTCATGAAAGGTTTCTCAAAAGCCATCATTGCATCACTGATACACAGCAAGAGACAGGCTCATTGGCAGTCCTGAAATCCTCACCTCGGAACTGAGGTCTGAATGAAATATTCATTTCATGCTATTGACCTACATGCTTGTTTCCTAAGAAGTAGGACGTATTGTTTTGGACTTACTATTGTATATTGTATGTGCTATTGTATATATACTACATTTTTTTCAGTTGTATTGGGTAGTATTTTTTTAATAGCACATGAATCAAAATGCAAAATCAGGAGATTTAAACAAATTGTTACGAAGAATCTATTTGGCAATAAGATTCATTAAAGTAGAATTAAAATGTGTGCTTTCTTGTTCTTCCTTCCTTCTTTCCATCCATCCATCCATCCATCTTCCTTGAAAGCTTTTGTCTATTTAACCTGTTTTTTCCAGCTTTGTGTCTCCAAATAGTACTTCTGCTTTGCATTCAAAAAAGTTATTAATTTTAAATCAATGCCTCAGAAAGCCCCCAATTTTGTAATGGTACCAGAGGTGGGTTGCTGCTGGTTCAGCCCAGATCGGGCGAACCGGTAGTAGCGCCAGCAGGAGACACTGCCCACCTACCCGGATGCTTCTGCGCATGCGCAGAAACATTGCACAGAAGGCACATGAAAGTGCGCCCAAAGCAGTAATAAAGAAATTGGCAACCCACCACTGAATGGTACATGTAATTATATAGAACCAATTAAGTAGGAAATGTATGTATCAAAGCCCAAGGGACAAATCCTTCAAACCTATACAGTATCTGACTTTCAACAATTGCCGAAAGTCTGTCAGATAACCAGTTTTTAAATGCACCAGAGATTGATATGAGCTGTTTTGACAGTTTTTGGATCTATTTGAACATTTAGGATACTCTGAGCACAGGATGTTTACAAGTTTACAAGGCTGTAGACTTCACAATGAACCAGCAGCCATTAGCTGAGTACAAGGCATTGTCAAACCACCAGTACTTGTCATCCAATAATTGATCAGATCTTTCCCCTCAGTTCTGTGTTTAAATGAAACTCCTTCACCCTCTTCACAAAATTAAATGGAAATAAACAGCTAATATACAGTATCCCATTTCTATGTGTACTGTTTTGACAAACTTCTATATATGAATATATTATATGAATATATTATTATTAATAATATATTATTAATATATTAAGTAGTATATTTGGGATATTAATAAGCTGGTGTGCTCAACCAGGGCAACTTTAAGATGTATGGACTTTCAGAATTCCTCAGCCAGCATGTGACAGTGCCCCCACAGCAGGAGGCAGGTAAACCAAAGAGCCCTGACCCTACTCCAGGTGAGAATACAGCAGGCCCTCTTAAGCCCTTGTCTACACTTTCTTTATTATTACATTTATTTTTCACCAATCCCACAGAGTTCATGGTGACTCTGAGTGGCATCCACTTCCTTGAAATAGTCCTTCTGCCTCCATAGTACAACAGTGTTGCTGCAGGAATTGATCCAGCTGCACTCAATTGCAAGGTCCCCATTATCACACCATGTCATCAACAGGTTGCTCATCATGTTACGCTTCCTGGATTGCGCCTTTATTTGGAGAGTCTTTGTGAGTTTGCAAGTTTGGAATAGCAAGCAGTTTTTCATTCTAGCTTCATCGGGTGGTTTTCTGGAAGATTCTATATATCAGAGTTTCCCAACCTTAGCAACTTTAAGGTGTGCAGACTTCAACTCCCAGAATTCCCCAGCCAGCCATGGGTGTTGAAGCCCACAGGGCTTGAAGTTGCTACATTTGGGAAAGCCTACTTTATATTAAGAGGAACATGGTGGCTCAGTGGCTAAGACACTGAGCTTGTCAATCAGAAAGGTCGGCAGTTCCGCAGTTTGAATCCCTAGCACCTCATAATGGAGAAAGGTCCCATCATTTGTCCCAGCTTCTGCCAACCTAGCAGTTGGAAAGCATGCAAAATTGCAAGTAGAAAAATAGGGACCATCTTTGGTGGAAAGGTAACAGCGTTCCGTACACCTTCGGTGTTTAGTCATGCCGGCCACATGACCACAAAGACATCTTCGGACAGATTTGAAACAGAGATAAGCACCACCCCACCCCCTAGAGTCGGGAATGACTAGCACATATGTGTGAGGGGAACCTTTACCTTTTTTACCTTACCTTACATTAAAGACACAGGTTAGAGAAAGGCTATAGAAGGGGAAAAGGCAGAACATTGTATCTGGTTCCTTTAGATTGCAGGCATCCTGTTTAATCAAATAAATGCTGTTTTGTCATATTTATTCCTGATAGGGTGTCTGTCAAAGGGGCACATTGGGAGGTTGGATTTTTAACATGCAGTCGCCATCTTGACATTTTTTTAGTTCCCTTGCTGGTTCCCCTGCTCCCTTTATTGTTTGACTTGCTTTTCCTCCACTTCTAATGCTGCTGTGACAAAACTGCACTTCAAATAATTGAAACTATACTCATGTAATATGCTGGGGGGTGGGGGTGTTCAAGTTCCCTCCTTGACTTTTCTTCAGAATATTTAGCCCTCTGTCTCCAAATAATTTGCAGACAACTGACCTTAATGGAAATCAAATATCACTATTTGCTTAAAAGGAAGATTAGGCTTTGAAATTAGCATAGGTGAACCCATTAATTATAAAAATGCATACAGCCGAATGCAATATTATATTCCAATGAATACATATTTCAGGTGGAAACATTTGATTTTAAAGAACATCCACTCTTAGCAGCTTATTATGCAGAGCACATTCTGTAATTGACAAAAGCTAAAATGGTTAGTTTTAGTTACCTGTGCATTTTTTTTTACAGAGGGATATGATCAGATATAAATACAGTAGTAGAAATGAAGCAGAAAATGCCATCTAAATGATCTTTCTGCCTGGTAGAGCTATACTCGTGAAGGAGACTTTATTACAGAGCTAGAATTCATTTCTGGCTCTCCTTCTAAATTGCAGGGCCAAAGGCAGATGTCACAGACTGTCCTTGGGTCCTTTGACTTTCAAGAAACTAATTTAGGGACAATTCCAAGGCCTATGATTCTGCTGATATTCTTAGCAGCTGCTTATCGTCCACCACAGTAATATGGAAAAGCTACCTTATCCCATGCTAGGTCCTTTTATATGGGTAATTCCCATAATTCTAGCCAATATCCTATGATTTGGAATTATATCTGCCCTGGGGCATCAGATTTGTGAGACTATTATATAAACCAGGACAGCAGCAAACCTTTAGAGCAGGGGTAGTCAACCTTTTTATACCTACCGCCCACTTTTGTATCTCTGTTAGTAGTAAAATTTTCTAATGGCCCACCGGTTCCATGAAAGCAGGAACAGCCACTAGTGGGCGGTAGGGACCAGGTTGACTACCACTGCTTTAGAGCATAGTGTCAGCTAAAAAAAACCTCCATTCATATTTCAGTTCTTAAAGAAGTTCATTAAGCTCTTAAAACAGTCTTTAAGACAGGAATGGGCACTAAGGTACATAACTGAAAATGTCCAAGCTTTTCCTGTTCACATGGACTTAGTTCTTTTGCTGGTAGTGTGTGGCGTTATGCTTCTAACTGTTTTAGGGTATAAAACTAAGCCAATCAGACAATTTCTCAGGTGGCTTTATTTCAAAATTAATAAATTAAGCAAAAAACATAAACACCAGAAGGAAGGGAGGGAGGAACGGGGGGAGGGAAAGAGGCTCATAACATTCAAGAAGAAGGCCAAGACTATATCTCTGCAATAAAATCAGAATATATCTGAAATATATGATTAGATGCTACACATAGTACCTACCTTTCATTTGATTGGGACTTCTAGTATCACTACTCTACTTTTCATATTTTATTACACTATGCTACGTTAAACTACATTGCACTGTGTTACAGTATACTATAGTATTTAATGTCCAAGTCGAAAATACTCCAGGGGTAGTTTACAGATATCAAAAGGATGGATGGATGGATGGATGGATGGATGGATAGTACAGTATCTTTCATACATACCAAACATCCACAAAAATTTATGAACAAACTCATAATGCTTTTTCCAGGAAAAGTCAGGGAGGGTATATCATATTTTAGCATCTGAACTAATGAAGTGAAGATAGCAATTGCAATAGCACTTAGATTTATATATCGCTTCACAGTGCTTTACCCCCCTCTCTAAGTGGTTTACAGAGTCAGGCAGCATATTGCCCCTAATAATCTGGGTCATGAAGGTTTCCCTGTGGATTGCATTCTACAGATAGGAACCCTTTAGAGAGAAAGCTTTCTTTCTCCTGTTATTCTAAGACATTTCAAGAGAAATGCTCACAATATTTATCTCAACAGTCAGACAGAAACAGACTTTCCGTGTGGTCATCCTTCACTGTTCAAAACCCTTGCTGTACTGCTCAAAGATCTTTACAATCTTTAAAATTAATGTGAAAAAAATGGTACAATTTTTGTTTGCTCTTGTTTTTGACTGAATCATAGAAGTATAGCAAACCTTTGGGTGAAATGTTCTGCAGTTATGCTGCCACCCTTCTAAAAAATAAATATGGTTAGCATCTTAACCATCTGAGATTGTATCAAAGGCTATGTTTACATTAACAGAAAACATGAGCAATTGTGCAACACAGGGCCTTTGATTTTCAAGATCTTCACCCATTTCCTGTTCTGAAGAGCTGCCTTTGATAGTCAAAGGGATACAAGTTCCAGTGTCTCCCAAGAGATATCTAAGTAAAACATGTGCAATGGTAGTCCATCCAAAATAAACCATGTTTAAAAGGTTCAGAGAAGGGTTGGAATTTTTTGGTCAACAGTTAAACAACTGGGAAAGCAACATTCTAAACTAAGAATCACAGCAGAAATTACATAGAACACTTAATGGCCAAATTCTGAGATTTTCTGATTTTTTTTAAAAGCATGGTTCTACTTCTGTGAGATGTAGTGTTTCCCATTACTACCCGTCTTCTTCACCTGTCTTCATTTCTCAAGAAAAAAGAGAGAGAACTTCAAGTTTCTGGGAAAAAAATAATGTCTGTGGAAATATCCCCTTGCTTTTGAGCCATTTAAGAAGAATTGTTATTCCTCCAAACCAACTATAAGCATGTCTTATATAACATAAGAGCTTGTATTATATTACTGATAAGTGTTTGCTTTCTTCATCTTGCAGCAATGTTGATTCCTTCAGATTTTCTTTACCTCAATACATTGCAAAGGGACATATTGTCTGCAGCCTTAAGGGTCAAAACGTCTAGAGGGCACTAGATATATATTGCTGCTTTTGTCTATTTTAGTTAAACACTAACATATGTCAGTGAGAACGAAGAGCAGTATAACTGCATGCTTTTCATGTCTTACCTTTAACACAGTCACAGCTGTACCCAAGTCAGCTACTTTATGGTCTTTATGCTCCTCAAAAAGCTTATCCTCAGAGGAGATGGGACATTTGCACTGGTAGCAGTAGGTATCCAAATGGGCTTGATCAACTTCTTTCTGTAGAAATTCATATTCTGGTACTTTTCTTTGTAGCATTTCAAGATCAAGCGATTCAGTCGTCTTTTCTTCAGCATACATTTTTGCCTCTCCTTCATTCACAAATTCGTAAGTATCACTAATGCCATCTAGGGAATCTTTATCATCAAAAAGCAATTCTTCATGAGCTATTTCTGAAGAGATTTCCTCCTGAAAGACATCATCATGGGTAACCACTTCGTAGTTTAAGAGCTCTGCTAGATCCTCGTCAATGTCACTGTCCTCTTCCTCTTTTATTGAGTATAATGGGTAGGTGTCAAAATCATGTGACAAAAGAGAATAGTCAACTTCCCCAATTTGTTTATCAGATTTTACCCCTGCTGCTAACTGGTCTGGTGTGTCATACTGCATTAGATGCTGGGCACTATTTTCTCCAATTCCGCTCTCCAGTTTTTGCACTTCAGTGTCCAAACATGGAAGATCTTTGTGATCTAAAACCTTTGTATCTTCCATTGGGGGCTCAACTAAAACATATGTATCTTCTAATTGTCTTTCCTCTTGCCTCTCCGCCTGGCCTAATCCTTCAAGAGACTGTGCATTTTTTCCTGCAATCTTTACAAGTTCACCCTCATCCATTCCATGAACTTCTTTTATTTCAGACTGTTGGTTTTGGATGATTGCATATCCAGCATCATTACTTGATCCATCTTGCCCAGCTGATTCAGTTTGATATAGAGTTGCTGCATAATCAAGTATTGGACTGCACTCTTCATCACTTGTTTCTTCTGGTACCTGCTGGCCTGTGTCATCAGATAAGGATTCTTCTTCTCTTCTCTGACTACTGTCATAATTGCTGGCTCCTGGGCTATAGAACTCTCTTCCGAAAGGAATTGCATGTGTTGGCTGACAAATCTTAATTTTTATGTCACTCACAACCTCAGTTACCCCATTTGTAAGTGTATCACTCACACATTCCTCCACTTGGGCAGATAGACCAGGTTGCATATCTGCAGATTCATTCTTTTTTCCATTTGGTTCGTAAGTATCTTCTGCGACTTTTGGTTGGGTTACAGTTTCCTCTTTAAAAGATTGACCATTTAAAATGTCTTCGTTCTTGGATTCTTCCACATTATTTGGAGTGTAATCTCTAGGAATTTCTTTCTCCAGATGTGTTTCAATCCCATCATCTGGAATATGATCTCTGATATGAAAAGACAGATCAATATCCTTAACTTCTTTACATTTGTGGTTATCTTTTTCAGAATCACCTGCTGCTTCTTCATAGAAATCTTTACATAAAAATGCCAAGGCAGGTGGCATCTCTAGAACCTCAGATTCTATTACAGTTATTGGCAAGGAAGCAGCTGGAGACTGAGACAACTCATCTTTCTCAGTATTAAATAAAACTGCATTAATGTTTGCTAAGTTCAACTCATGCTCTCTGCTTTTATCATCATCCCTAACAGCTTCAATCGTTTTATTTTCATTTGCTGTTTTTGAAATGTCTTGATGGGTAGCTGTTGCATTTTGTTTTTCTATCAATCCATTAGGGGCTTTATTTAATTGTCTTTCTAATAAAGACAGCTCCACAATATTCTTTGATTTTGCTGCTGGATATGCCACTTCCGCATATTGTTTATCTATATCATCAAATGGCCTCTCTGTGTCCTGAATAGACTTTTCTTTTTCTATTTGGGTGAAGGATGTATTTTCAATCAAAGTATCCTTTCTGACATAATCAATATTGGCATTATTAAAAACATTATCATCCTTGCTCCCTGGAATAACAGAAACCTCTTCCATTTCTCTGCTTTCCTTAATACTCTTCCCTTTTTCAATTTCCTTTGATTCATTTTCTGTCGTTTCATGGTGATCTACCTTTAACTCCTCTGTATATTGTTTATTTGGTTTGTAGACTGAAGGTTCCTTATCAACAACCACATCTCTAGTATCATTACATGCTTTTGTTTCCAACAATGAAATGGTTTCTACTGCCTCTGGTATAAGCTTTTTTCTATCAACAGAAGAAATGAGAGGAACATTAGTTTTCACAACTTCACCACTTTCAGAAATATTAACTATGTCTTTTCTTTGATCAAGATTAGGTAAGGCTTCTTCTCTCAATTTCTGTTGCTCTTTGAATTCCTTCTCTTTACTCAAAGAGTTTTCTGGCACTTTCAAAGCATCCTCCATGGTAGGCAATTGTTTTGTTTCTTCTGCTTTTGAAAGATGTTCTGTACTACTAATGACTCTGTCTACCTGGGGTTCTGATTCAAAATGTCTTGGAGAAAACTCAGTGTTCCTCTCTGCCACTGCATTTTTCTCAGAAAGGGCAGTTGAACCATTTATTGAGTCAGCATCCCCAAAAGGAGCTTGAGTTTCTAAATTCTCTTTTTCCGAGATCTGTGAGGAAAAGGTTTCTATTGCCTTTGCCTCAGAAAGAAGGAAAGCAGCAATGGACATGGGTTCTTCTGGCATCTCCTTTGTTATTACAGTTGTAGAAGTCTGAGTTTCTTGTTTCTTTTCAGGGTCCAATGTAGCAGAGTTGGATGGGCTCAATAAAGATGTTGAGACTAAAGAAGGATACGAATTCTCTTCTGGCTCTTTCACTTTCTTAGTGAAAAGAGATGAAATGTGTGGCTCTTGTTCAGAAGTCTGATTTTGTTCCTCAAATGAATAAAGTTCTGGTTGTTTTGAATAAGAAAAATCTAACTGTTTAGTATCCAGAGATGCAGTGAATGGTGGATGCAGATCAGGTTTCATTTCATTTTCTAACAAAACAGATGGCTTACCTTCTATTTGGGCGGCTTCAGACAGCGTTATCTGCATTTCTTGTTTTTTGGCATCATCCATTAACTGTGATAATACAGAAACACCAGAATCTATCTCTTCAGTTTTAGGCAGATAATCCTCTTGTTCTTGGGGTTTCATATCAGCCAATTGGGATGAATCTTCAAGAGTTGCAGAACAGTAAAGCTGAATTTCTTCCAGCTGTGATTCTTTAACTGGTTGCAACAAATTGTCATCTTTCAATGGTGCATCCTGGTCTTTTGAGCATTCGGTCTCAGAAGTTCTTCGTTTTTGGTCTTCTTTTTCTTCATGGCAATATAATATTCCTTGAGGCAAGATGGGAGGTGAATATAAAGCAGTTTCTTGCTTGGGTTTTTCTTCAGTGGAATTCAATGAAGTGAGACCTTCCAGCTCTGATTGCAATACCACAGGGCTATATAGCTTGCTATCCTGGCTCTCGGTTTCAGAATGTTGAGTAACAAGCAAATGAAATTGAGTTTCTTCCACATTTGATTTCCTAACAACTGCATCCATTGGTTCTTTGTTGAAAGCTGAATGAGGCTGCACTTGTTTCTCTTTTTCAGGAACAGAACAAGATGAAATAGGTTCAACAAAAACATATTCTGCAGACCGTGCTGCCGAAACAGGAGGCTGTTCACTTATTTCTTCAGATGTAGCATCATCTAGAAGGGATCTGGATTCCTCAGACACAGTTTTTGTGGCCATGGATGAATGCAGTGGTTCTTTGCTGACCTCCTCTACAGAAGAAGTTGTGAGGAACGGTAAATCTTGAAACTCGGGGACAGAGAAATTATTTTTTCCTATTTCAATTTGGTCCATAAGTTCTGAAGAAACAGCAGTGGATTGCTGTGAAGCTGGTAGTGAACTTACTACTGACTTGGTAAGTATTGCCTGAGGCTTTATTTTATCAGGGACAAATGATAAAATTAATGGTGGTGATCCAGATGCCTCATTTAATGTCTTAGACAAATCATTTTGATTTCCCTGCGTTTCTGAAGCAGAACCTTTTAATTTAGATGTTGGAATTATGGGTGCACTGCATTCCATTTCTTCCCTATCGTTTTTAGATGATATTGGCTGTTCATCTTCTGAGTCTGCTGTCACAGATACAGGCATTTGAAGGCCTTCTCCTTCTGCGCTTGAAATGGGAACGGATGCATCTAAATGTTTTCCCAGTTCAGGCATCTCAGTTGTGGAAGGAGTCTCCGATTGTGCAGTTATAAGTTCAACAGGATGTTTTGCCAGGTGCTTTGATTCTGGATCAACAGTGCCATAATGCTCTGTATCAGCTTTATTGAGTTGCATGCTTAAAAATTCAGGATCTTTGGCTGCAGTTCCTGAAATACCTTGATTTTCTTGCACATCTGTTAAATAATCTGACTGAGATAAAGCCTGCCTAGTTTGGGGCAAAGGAGGCTGGGTCCCATTGATCTCCTTTTTTTCTCCTAATTGCATTGTATCCACTTCTACGGGTAAGAGTGTTTGTGATAAATGCCAAAGAGTTTGCTGCTGAACATCATCTGTCTGTGGTGGCTCAAAACCAGGATATAATGAATCAGGTTTCAACGGCTTGATGATAGGTTTATCAGGTTGCATAATTTCCTTATGCATTTCATTGACAGAATGCAAAGCAGTTGTTCCTTCCAACAGGGATGAAACAGTAGAATTCTGCTGTATAAAATGCTCCCTTGATTCAGATTCCAATGGTTGCTTCGGTTGATCTTCACTTGTTTCACAAGAGGGTTTAGCTTGTTTTTCAACATCTGACTGTGCATTTATAGTGGGGTGCAACTGATTTTCTGAATTCAATTCTTGCATTTGGACAGGTGCTTCACCTGGGTGTTGTACAGATACAGTGGGGGAAAGTTGCCCTGTTTTTGTACCTATGCCAATTTCGGTCTCCCTGGAGTTAGATACTAATTCTTTTGCTAGGCCCTCTGTGGATGACAAGGATGGATTTTCTTCCTTTGTTGTTTCAGCATTTTGGAAAGACCCAGTAGAAAATGAAACTTCTGCTATTCCAGAAGTTAATTCAGTAGAATCAGACCAATTGCTTTGTTTTTTCATTTGCTGAGGCAGGCAGGGTATATTAGAATCTGGCTGTTCAAACAATGGTGCAGTAGCCTTTAGTGAGGGTGGCTCTGTCCCATGCATTTCCACACTGGCAATAAGAAAAGATGGAGTAGATAGCAACTGTTCTGATGAGCTGACTGGCTCAGTAACTTTGTCACTGAGAAGTAATATCTCTTCAGGTTCATGGGGTGCCTTTATGGATTTGGAGATCACAAGATGTTCTGGTTCTGACTGTGCTGGTGCTGTAGAGTGTTGTTGAGCCTTTTCCTCCTGTGCATTTGTAACTGAGAGTGTGGAATCTGGACCCAAAGATTCTGTTGAGGCAAGCGGAGTCTCTGTTTTGTCTCTTACATGTTTTCCTTCTGAGACAGTGGTTAGAGATGGCTGAATCTGAGCAGCTTGTCTTGGCAAGTCTGATTTCAATTTTTCTTCTTCTGCAGCATCTTCTTTAGCTGTAGTATAAGAAGACTCTGAAAGTCCGATGGGTTCTTCCACAGTGTTATGGATTTCCTGTGTTCTGGAAGCTAGATCAGGTTCAAGTTCAGTTTCTTCACCGTCTGATTTGTGGACCAAGGGAAGGTAGCCTGACTTTCTTTGGGAAAGCAGAGTGAATTGATCCTCCACCTTTGTTTTGTCTGACAACTGTTCTATTTCTTGCTCTCCTCCTTCTCTAACAGGATATGAAAATCTTGCCTTTTCAGGGATTGCCTCTTTGGTTTCAGTTAAATAAAGAGGGACTGTGGGCTGTTCTGTTTCTTCAACAGAATGCTCCAAGGGTGTAGCACTGACTTCCATTTCTGAAGGAATTGCAGATTCCATAGTCTGATTTCTAATTTCAGCTAAATCAGATTCACCATCAAATATGGGTTCAGATTCATGAACTTTGGATGTGTGTTCCAAACACTCAAACACAGGTAGCTGTTCTGTCTTTCTTTCAAAAGGTGCAGTTAATTTATTCTGTAATTGTTCCTTTTCTTTATATTCCTCTGCCAGCTGTTCTTTTTCTTCCCTTTCTGCTTCTTTAACAGAAGATAGTAATTTTGATTTTTCAGGGACGACACTTTTAGTTTCAGCTGAATCAAAAGAAAACTCTGCTCCAAAAGAATACTCCATTTGAAGCGGAATTGAGGATTCCATAGTTTGATTTCCAATTTCAGCAAAGTCAGACACTTCAGGGGCTGCTAAATGAGTTGCAGGTTCAGTTTTGTGAGCTTCAGACTTGTGGTCCAAACAACCAAACAAGGGTGGCTGATTTAACTTTGTTTCAAAAGGTGTAGTTGCTTTATCCTCTAACTGCTCTTTTCCTGAATATTGTCCCGTCAAATGTTCTTCTTGATTTTCTCCTTCTTTAACAGAAGATGGTAATCTTGCCTTCTCAGAGACGGCATGTTTGGTTTTAGTTGAATAAGGAGGAACTTCTTGCTTCTGAGCTTCTCCAGCAGAAGGCTCCAAGGGCTCATCTTCCACTTCCATTTGTGAAGAAATGTTGAATTCCATAGCTTGATTTCTAATGTCAGGTATTTCTGACACTTCAGGCTCCTCACCTACAGCTGCTAAATCAGACACAGGTTCAGTTTCATGATCTTCAGTGTTACGGTCTTGACAGCCAAGCAAAAGTAGTTGGCCTGGCTTTGTTTCAAAAGGTGCAGTTAATTTGTCCTGTAATCTTTCTTTTTCTGAACATTGCTCTGCCGGCTGTTCTTCTTCTTCTTGCTTTTCTCTCTCTTTAACAGAAGATGGTAACCTTGCTTTTTCGTCTTTCGTTTCAGTTGAATAAAGAGTAATTGCTTCCTGGTCTGCTTCTTTAACTGAATGCTCAAAGGGTCTACCACTGACTTCCATTTCTGAAGGAATTGCAGAGTCCATAGCTTGATGTCTAACTTCAGCAAAATCAGATGTTACAGACTCACCATGCCTTGCTGCTAAATGAGTTGCAGGTTCAGTTTCGTGAGCTTCAGACTTGTGGTCCAAATACCCAAACAAGGGTGGCTGATTTAACTTTGTTTCAAAAGGTGTAGTTGCTTTATCCTCTAACTGCTCTTTTTCTGAATATTGCTCTGCCAGCTGTTCCTCTTCTTGCTTTTTTTCTTCTTTAATAGAAGATGATAATCTTGCCTTCTCAGAGACGGCATGTTTGGTTTTAGTTGAATAAGGAGGAACTTCTTGCTTCTGAGCTTCTCCAGCAGAAGGCTCCAAGGGCTCATCTTCCACTTCCATTTGTGAAGAAATGTTGAATTCCATAGCTTGATTTCTAATGTCAGGTATTTCTGACACTTCAGGCTCCTCATCTATAGCTGCTAAATCAGATACAGGTTCAGTGTCATGATCTTCAGTGTTACGGTCTTGACAGCCAAACAAAAGTAGTTGGCCTGGCTTTGTTTCAAAAGGTGCAGTTAATTTGTCCTGTAACCTTTCTTTTTCTGAACATTGCTCTGCCGGCTGTTGTTCCTCTTCTTGCTTTTCTCTTTCTTTAACAGAAGATGGTAACCTTGCTTTTTCGTCTTTTGTTTCAGTTGAATAAAGAGTAATTGCTTCCTTGTCTGCTTCTTTAACTGAATGCTCAAAGGGTCTACCACTGACTTCCATTTCTGAAGGAATTGCAGAGTCCATAGCTTGATTTCTAACTTCAGCAAAATCAGATGTTACAGACTCACCATGCCTTGCTGCTAAATGAGTTGCAAGTTCAGTTTCGTGAACTTCAGACTTGTGGTCCAAATACCCAAACAAGGGTGGCTGATTTAACTTTGTTTCAAAAGGTATAGTTGCTTTATCCTCTAACTGCTCTTTTTCTGAATATTGCTCTGCCAAAAGTTCTTCTTGCTTTTCTCCTTCCTTAACAGAAGATGGTAATCTTGCCTTCTCAAGGATGGTGTCTTTGGTTCCAGTTGAATCAAAAGGAACCTCTTGTTTGTCTGCTTCTTCAACTGAAAACTCCAAGGATGTACCACTGACTTCCATTCCTGAAGGAATTGTGGAGTCCATACTTTGATTTCTAATTTCAGCGAAATCAATCACTTCAGGTTCAGCATTCATAACTAGTAATTCTGATGCAGATTCAGTTTCTTGAGTTTCTGGTTCCTGAACCAACGACAAGGGTAGCTGGTCTGATTTTGTTTGTAAAAGCACAGTACATTGCTTCGGCATCATTTCTTCATCTGAAGATTTCTTTGATAATTGTTCTTTCTCTTGCTTTTCTTTTTTTCTAACAAGTGATGGTAATTTTGCCATCTCAGGGTTAGCGTCTGCGATTTCAGTTGAATGCTTCTCTGCTTCTTCAACAGACTTCACTAAGGATGCATCTTTGATCTCCAGTCTTGAAGGAATTGTAGATTCCATAGATTGAGTTCTAACGTCAGGGAAGTTACAACTTTCAGGTTCACAGGGAGTAGCTGCAATATTATGATGGTGCTGTACCCGTTGAATCGAAGTTTCTGACAACAATGTTCTAAATGAGTCAGATTGATTTTCTATTTCTGATTCAACATAAGGAAGCGGTTCGACAGGAACTGGGGAACAAGGCTGAGTTACTTGATTCTCTGATGGTGACCTCACTTCTTTTAATAAATCAGAAACTTCGAAGGTCATTGGTGTATGATCCTGAACTTCCTTTTTTTCACCAACAAAGTTGAATGATTTTTCCAGTGCGGTATTTGAACTATCTGGAGAAACAGACTGTTTTTCCTTTTCTTCCATTTTGTCAGATTCAGCTGGTTGAATCAGTTCTGGAAGGGAGGGATGAATTGCAGGTGAATACTGTTTGGCGTCTTGCCTCTTTGCTTTGTCATCAAGGTGTGTTGAAATTTTTGGTGTCTTTTCTAAAGGCTTCTTTTGTGTTTTAGGGAGAAACAAATGCTGTGGTTTCCTCTCCTCTTTACTGTAAAGTGCAGACTTTGAACTTTTTGTCTCTACGTGTCTGAAATTATAACTCAGAACTTCCTTCTTGTTATTCTTCTCTGTGGCGTTTGGTTCAATGTGCCGTAAAGATACAGATATGCCTCGTCTGGAGAAAACTTTGGGTGGTTCTCTGGGTTTCCTGATCACCTCTGAGGGGGGAGGCATATCTTTATTGTTTATCCTTCGGAAAACCTTTTTATGCCTTTCTTCCAATACAGCAGTGATTTGAAGAATCCTGGCTCTTACTGTTCCCTTGATAGGCAGCTCCCCTTTTCTCATCAAAGTATTTTCTTTCTCCTCTGGCCCAGAGGTCACTTCCTGTGTTATTTGAACCAAATAGTCTTTAATCTTAGAAGGTTGTACTTGAGAGGGCCATGATTGTGGATCAGATGGATCGAACTCACTTTCTTCAGCTTTTTTCAGCACTGGCGCCTGACAAAAATCACATTCTTGGCTGTCGGGTTCGGTCGTCTCTTTTAACGTCTGATGGGTCGAATTGCTCGGTTTTTCCTGCGTAGTCTTTCTCTCTTCCTTCAGGAAAGTAACTTTCTCCGGAGAACAATCTGGATATGAGTTTTCCATACTGTATACCCCAGATGTAACGCTGGCTTCTGAGGCATGGGATGTGGAACATCTGCTTGAATTGGTCTCCCATGTTAAGCTACTTTCTTCACTTTGAATGGCCTCCATGGCATCAGACAACTTGGATTTCATCTCTTCATTCTGGCTATGTTTTTTAAAACTGCTAAAAAAACAAATAGTAAGAAACTATAACATTCTTTAAAAAAACACATGAATAATAAAATATATAAATATTATACTTTTCAAAGTAAATCTGTTTCATGAGACAGTACTGGGACTGAAAATCTTCCTTACCATAAGAATGCAATGTTGGACTACTGTTATACGATACTCTAAGATAATTTAAGGCAGGAGAAAAAGTTGTCCTAATAGTCCAAAATTGATTATGAATTTGTATATGTGTAAGTGAGAGGGGGATATATTTATGTTCTGCATGCCAGATTTCAGCAGTAAGTTTCAGCTTCTTGACTTTACACAGCTTAAACTCATAGTGTGGTGTGTGGTTAGATAAGAATTTATTTGCCAAACTGGAAGAAACTACATTGACTAGCTGATTGGCCTCTGTCAATGAGAGAGTTCCTTCCTTACTCCCCAAACAATTTGAATGTATTGCTCCTTCTTTCAGCCTTCCCCTGTGTTTCATAGCTGGATGGTTGAAGCTAAGTGGTTGTCGGTTATTAACAAAATTACCGGTAATAACTTTGCCCTGAGAACTGGTGATTCTTTTCTCAGCATTCACAAAGACCATGCTTTAAATAATGTCTGCTATAGAAATGTGTGAAAATGTTGCAAATTTGAAATATTTTCAGCTAATACTTTTATTAAGGTCAGAAATTTATTGTCCATTTCCAATGAACTAAGAATAGGTGATTCCAGCTTCAAGAAGCTAATTTGGGTTCAGAATGGGCTATTTTTACTTAGAAGTCTTTGAAACCAAAATCTTTTGAAGGCTTTAATATGCTGAAAATTTTGATCTTGCTGGCTTAGTTAAAAAAAAAGTAGAGTTCTTAAAGGTATATGAAATACCAAAACTTCTTCCAGGTTCCTGGTATCTTTCTCATACTTTCATTAGCCTTCGATGAGTTAAGAATATTACTAATTACTAACAGCAATAGCCACTATTACTAAGGAGTCTGATGTACCATGGAACAAATCAATGTCACTTGAATCTCAGTGATCCTTAGTATTCCTAATCAAAGGAATAACATTTATGAAAAACTATAAAAATATTTTCATTTTTTTTTTACCAAGACTATGTAAAACAGGCACATTGTCTTTGAAAAATAAGGTAACTACCTTAAGTAATTCTAGATCAAAACTCATTTCTCGTGTTTCTAAAATGGATATAAAGGCATAGAGGTTCCCTAGCACAGTCACATTGAATTGTAAAGTTTATTCTGTTGGGAAACAGCATCTACAAAGGCCTGTTATTTCTGGAAGCTTATATTCCTAACTACAAATGGAGAACTGACCCTCATTACACTTTCTCACACCATGAGTCATGTTCTAGTTTTTTTGCAGGGGGGATTTATAGTCAAATTGAACCATAGCTGACAACGTAGGTAGAATATGATTATGATTATATTAATCAGCCAATCCATAAGACACTTGTTTCTCCCCCACAAATAGGTTATTTCAATTTATCTATTTTTTAAAAATCCCTTTTAATATGCAGATTTCTTCCCTTGATGTTATTAAGGTCAACTCCAGGCTAGTCTTATTTGGAAAGCAATTCATTCAAATAATAGAGCAGATTGTCCCACATTTCATAATTGGATACTATTTAGTGTTCTAGTCCAAATCTTCATTTTGAAACCTTTTAAAAATGTTATTCTATTTGCCCATATTTCTTTTAGCAAAAATTGAACTTGAAGACCTCACAACTCAAGAAGCTAGTACCATCAGATTGCCACCTCAAATCTTTTATCCTGCTACATTAATTTATTTGAGGGGCCTGAGGGAGAGTTTGTTAGAGTTAAACAAAAAACGTCTGTGTGTGTGATGTGGGTGTATGTATATGTGCCATTATGTATGTTCATGGGTCTATTGTAACCAATATAATACTGAAAAGGAAAAGATACAAATATTAATCTTTTCAGTGTTACAAACGATGTGGTCTGAATTAAAAATTAAAGAATAAATCAGATATAAAGTGAAAATGGGAAAAATGTCTGGAACTTTATATTTTAGGCAGATTCTAGTATTTCTTTCATTTGTCGTATACATTCCATAACAAAAATACAGCAGAGATTGACTAGTTGTGATTATTTCTAGATCTGGGGAAAAAAAGATCCAATTCAAGCACATATATTTACTTGTTTGTGAGTCCGTAACATTCATTTAAAACTAACAGCCAATGAGTACTTGCACTTCCTGACCAATAGCAAAGCTCTGAAAACCTTTAGCCAATCACTGCCTGCATTAGGGTAAGCTTCTTTTTGCCCTTCCCAATTAGGCTGCCAAACAAATCCCTCCCCCTCCCGTGAAAAAAGAAAAAGAGATTATATTACAACCTTGTACTCCTCCTGGAGACAAAACTTGCCTTCCAAGCATAACTTTTGCTGTCATGCCTTCCATACTTCCTTTATATAATCACACCATCCAGCTACCACATCAGGAAACCAGGAACTGAGAAGTGGGGCCAGGCAGGCATTCTCCTCAGTAACAAATCTAACCACCTTATGACAGATGGTGTTGTAGCAAAAATGCTGATGCTTCAGCACCATTTTTCACGATCTAAAACCATGGAACAGCTTAGTATGGTCAGTGGAGAGGTTCTGCTTGATGATGCCCAATTGGACCTGCACCTCCTATGATGGAAGTCATCATAGACAAAACAATTGAATAAATTGCTTGTTAATCCTCCAATTTGCCACTTTGGTTTAAAACAAAAGAGAGGTGAATTCAGATGGATACCAGTAATCCATGGTATCTATCAGCAGATATTTAAATATAGAAGTTAAATCCTGGTTTGCGGGGAATTACCCCAAAAGTATGATCAGTATCTATCTATCTATCTATCTATCTATCTATCTATCTATCTATCTATCTATCTATCTATCTATCTATATATATATATATATATATATATATATATAAAGTCACAACCCCTGGTATGCCCAAATATGGGAGGAAGGTCACACTTCCACTCTCTGTCTTCGGCTCGTCACAAGAGACCATCCAGACAGAAACCCAATATTTTTTACTGTTGCCTTTTTGTTACATTTGTTATATTTATGCTGATAAATAAATAAAGGGAGACTAGTATAGATCTATTTCAAGCTATTTAGCTCTCATCAGCTAGCCATACCCATGTTGGGAATCGAACCTGTGCTCTATTGCCTCTTAGGCAGATGTGTTAACCATTGAGCTACAGAGCTCGACTCCTTATCAGCTGATGAGAGCTAAATAGCTTGAAATAGATCTATACTAGTCTCCCTTTATTTATTTATCAGCATAAATATAACATATATATATATATGTGTGTGTGTGTGTGTGTGTATGTGTATGTGTGTTTAGGTCTTTGGTTATTTGGGTTTTCTCCCAAGTAAAATTGGAAGTGTCTTGGTGATGTTTCATCGCCAAGACACTTCCAATTTTACACGGGAGAAAACCTGAATAACCAAAGACCTACATACTAACACCTGCGAAAACCTCAGAAAACATACACACACACACACACATACATACACACATACATACATACATATATACACACATACATACACACACACACACATACATATATATCTGAGGCAGAAACAGGTAGCAGCTATATAATAGCTGTTGCCAGATCATTGCTTCAAGACATTTTAGGAAATACACAGATTGAACATATTCTGTGATTCAGTCCTCTTTGAGTCCACTTTAAAGACAAAGCTAGGTAAGTATCACTAATAGGCTCTACAAAGTGCTGCTTTTCTGCTCTCCAATAGATTGTTCTTGGTAAATAAAAAATTAAAAAATTAAAAGTCTATTTATAGATTATTACAAATACACACAACATGTGTGATTCTCTCCATCCTGGCAGCTTTTGGATATGTCCTCTGTTAGCTTTATTTTCACAAGAAAAGTGACACCCGTGCACACAGTCCGTTACTACCGGTTTGCCCGGTAGTACCGTTACTACCGGTTTGCCCAATTCAGGCTGAACCGGGAGCAACCTACCTCTGATAAGACCATTGAGTAACTTCAACACCTTCATCACTGCTTCTAGCCTCTGTCCTCCTCTTCCTCCTCATCCTCCTCTGGTTAAAACAATATAGCTGCCACCATTTTTATTTTTAAAAAATTTATATGAAATTCATATACAGTCCACTGGAGATCTGCTTTTACTTCGCAGCTGATAAGCTGGAAAATAAGAAGAATCTGTGCAAGTTTAATCAGTGTCCAGGGAGGTAACAGTGGCATGTCATATAACTGTTGAATTACTGTTCTACCACATCTGTACAAAAATTGAATTGTGTCTTATTATAATCAGATTCCTATGTTCCCCCCAGAAACAGTGAATGATGGAAAAGTCATTTTAAGGAATGATCACAAAACAAGAAGATATTAGTGTTGTTGGTTTTTTTGGAGGCGCAGAGGAAGTGCTGATTTTGAAAGCCTCCATTCTGTTTCCCTCAAAATGCAATCCTACTTTCAGCACAGAGGCTGGCTGTACTGGATTTTAAGAATCTTTTAGCAGTCCCAGATTAATAGCAGACTATGATGCATCTTCTGCTCTTATGCCTCTAACTCAATTTTACCTCAGCCTACTGATAAATGTCTAGATAGATTTTGTAAAAAGCATTTATTACTATACAGAAGAAGCACACAGCAAAGTTGGGCGAGTTCCCAGAAACATCCAACATTTTTAGCAACCAACACAAGTCATTTCCATTAAGCATTGCTTTGCAGAAGCTGCACATACACAGAGAATCCATTTTGCTAATTAAATTATGCATCCATAGTGCAGAACCCAATATTCTTAGTAGACTAATACCAATTAGATATTATGAACTTATTGTCTGCAATTAAAAATGATTGTGGAAGGTTTTGTTTTAAAATAATCACAGTAATGGTAAAATTTAAATTCATTCCATTTGTAATATATGTTTATATTTTCTGCCCCAAAAATCTAATGTACAGCTTCTGTTAATGAAATAAAGATTATCTAATTGTAACTCCAACTAATAAAAATCAGTAGAAATTAAGTTAATAAGTCAGTTCTTTGTGTGGTTAAATTTGAATTCAAGTTTCTCCATCATATTTATCACTTGTTATTTGGCCACAACAGTTTGGGAATATTATTGGCCCACATTTTACTCTATTATAATGTCTAGACAGATAGAAATTGTAGTGAATTGCTAACATTCTGAATAACTATATAAAGGGGGGGGGGTTGCACTTAGGATTTCAATCTATGTGTTCATGCCTGAAAATAAATGTCATTGAACTAACCAGGATTTATTTCTTATTGTTAATATAAATTATTTCCATGAGAATAATATGCTAAGCCATGATAATTCAGGAACCCACATTTCTTTTACATTGTTCACATGCTCAGAAAAAAAAATGTAGTTTTATTTTACTTATTCAAGATGCTACACATTTGATAATTATTTTTTTTAAAAGGAGTTGTTTTAATTTCAGCCTTTCTCATAAAATTAATAAAATCATTAAATACAATTGTTCATTGTCTAATCCTACTTGAAGCCATTTATTCTTAGATTCTTAAACCAGGAAAACAGACAATTGCTCATCTAACTACATTTAAACTACCTTTACAGGCAGATGTAACTGTTTCTTCCAACTAAATTCCATGGATGGAAATAATATTTCAGATTACTTAGAACATTTATCATACTTTGAGATTAAAGCTATAAAATTGCCAGAAACATCTTTTTATTTGTTAAAAACATAATTTTTCAAAGTTTCAAAAGTCCTACAAGATCTGTGTACTACTCCAGATTAGTTTTCAATACTTTTTTCTCTGTGTGTATACTAAACCATCTTCAAGCCCTCACTTGAGACAGATGTAAATCTGACACTACAGTTTCACAAGGTTAGCCTCACAGCTTAGGGCAGTGATGGGCAGCACGTGAGCATGCAAGATACCAAGTGCTGAAAAGGGAGCACTTCATGTGCACAAAGGCCAGCTGATCGTCACAGGTGCATGCATGCCAGAAACACAGAAGAGGAACAGGCGATGCCACACACACCAGGCAACATGGCTCTGTGTGCTATTTTGGGCATATGTGCCATAGATTCACCTTCATGAGCTTAGGGAATGTCCTAGGAAGCTGGGTCACCTGTTTTCTTTCTGGTTCCTGCACATATTTGAGATAAATGCCCCAGGTTATTCACAGTCTAAAAGAATTCAAAAAAGATTTGCAGGTATGCTTGGCAAACTATGTCTGAATGAACTGTTTTAATAAAATAGGAATAATAACAAATTCTTGTAGAGAGCAGCTAATTTCGTTTACCTGATGGTAATAGGCAGAGAAAGCAGAGTCACAACAGAAAAATTTAAACTGAGGTTGGCCATTTGCCAGGAAGACTATACTGTAGTCTTCGTAATTCCTAATTTGAGCAGGATTTTGAACATATGACTTTCAAAGTTGTCTTCCAACTCTATTATTTTACACACACACACACACACACACACACACACACACAAAATTCTGGCCATGCTGATTTTACATATTATGTGTTTTACAGAGTGTATATCAGAACGTGCATATCAATATGGAGCCCACCTCTCTTTTAGATATTGGTTAGAATCTGGATCTATGGTTCAAGCCCATTTATTCAATGTTCTTTTCTAAACATTATCTTTCTTTAAATGTTAAAATTGTTGTATGTTTCAAACTCCTCCATAAAACTGCAGTGGTGCTCAGATACTACCAGACTAAGCAAGCCACGCACAACGTGCCGGGAAGTAAGTGGTTACAGACTCCAAACAGAAATGTAAATGCAATTCCCTAAAAGTTAGTGATCCTTTGACTTCAAACTTCTTCCCCATTTGTAATCACCCAGAAGCTCCTCATAATTTTCATTGAACAAATTCAAGTCTTTCTTTTACTCTCTGTCATTTTACACATGTACATTTTTCTCCTGTACACATGTATATCTCATAGTAAATGTGATTGAGTTGCATTGACAGCCCAGCTGGGGAGGAAGAAGGAGGAGGAGGAGGAGGAGGAGGAGGAGGAGGAGGAGGAGGAGGAGGAGGAGGAGGAGGAGATGCCAAATCTAAGGGCTCAACGTCAGATCTTTAAATAGAAAAATGCCTTTGGTGCAGACAAAAACACAACCGGCTACATTTACATTTACCATGAAAATCCCTCTCATTCTTCACACTTTATTTCCACTAAGGCTCACTGCATTTGCATAAAGCTCTTGCTCCTTGACCGGTTTCCCAAAATTTCTCAATGTGGCATGGATAGTTTTTATTTTCTTTGAAGAACAATACCTGTTATTAAATTCTTCACCCTGTGACCCATCCTCTTCCTCCTCTTCATCTTCCACAGAAATATCAAGTGATTCATCACATTCTGAGATGCAGTCTGCCTCCATTTCTCCCCAGGTAGTTCCTCTGCTAGGTTTTCTCCCTTCTACTTGATATTCTCCAGAGTTGCCAGAAGCAAACTGTCACCCACCACAGCTTAGTGGCTCTCCTGACTCAGGAGAGGTCTTTAAATAGAACAGAAAGTTGAAACAAACTGCTACTGCCACCTTGAACTGAATGCTGGGTCCTAACACCACCTTGTTTCTAGGGTCAAAACAGACTCTAAACTGAAGGCAGCTCTGATGTCACAGATCTTGATCCTGGTTTAGTCACAGGCCATCATTAGGCCTTTAGTAGCAAATAGAATTTCTCATATATATCAAAATCAAGGGACGACTGGTCCAGCTAACCTCAAACCAACATTGCAAATTCTCTTGCTGGATTGAGGCGATTGCCATTTCTACCCTGTCGTTCCTAAAAACTTCATATAGTCTCCCAAACTTTTTCATTAATTTCCCCTTGTCCAGCAATGAATCAATAGCAATAGCAGTTAGCAATAGCAGTTAGACTTATCTAACTGCTTCATAGGGCTTTCAGCCCTCTCTAAGTGGTTTATAGAGTCAGCATATTGCCCCCAACAACAATCCGGGTCTTCATTTTACCCACCTCGGAAGGATGGAAGGCTGAGTCAACTCTGAGCCGGTGAGATTTGAACAGCTGAACTGCAGAACTGCAGTCAGCTGAAGTAGCCTGCAGTACTGCACCCTAACCACTGCGCCACCTCAGCGAATCAACAACCTACTGAAATGGGTCACTCTTCATATGCGCTTGCTTGCTCTTTTTCAGATTTTCCCATGTCCTATTTGGTTGTAGCTAAGCAATATGCAAGAGCCAACTGAAGCTGCTGTTAATGAGGGTGAGGTTCTGCATTCTTGAGGAAACAATCTTGTTATTGATCACTCTCTTCAATTAGGAGGCTAATAATGTTCTTTACTCAGGTACATTTGGATATTCAACTGAAAATTATTTGTTCTTTCTTCCTAGGTTCCTCTCTGGTTCTTGGAACTTAAAATCAATATGGAAGCTGAGAGTTCCAAGTTACCTTATACCCAGTTAAAACACCCCACCATTTTGATGACTAAGGCTACTGCTGAATGCAGTTTAAGTTTCCATCTCTCATTCTTACTGGAAAATGAAAAGATGCAAAAATAGAGCAGTAAAGTGAACATTGAACTGCAACAAAGATCGCTCTTCCAAGCCCAGCTTTGTTAATCGGGTAACTAATCAGGTTAAACAACATTAAGGGCCATCATATTTCTTACCGTCTGAATTTACCGCTTCCTTGAGGAATTGTACATAACAAATGAAAGGGCAACAATTTCCAACTTTCTACCAGGCATGAGCATGACCTTATAGAATGAAAGAGTCGGACATGAAGATCCAAAGTCTCCGCAACCTTGTGTAGTTTCTTGAGTCCTTAACAAAAAAGGTACAAATAGAACATGTTTTATGTGACAGAGGAATTACAAAAATGGAGGAATAACTGAATTCATTATATTTATATATTTTAATCATTTGTCCAGAAAGGGGGGGGGTGAATGTCATTTGATAGACTACTCATTTGATAGAAACCCTGCGTATTTTTTCATTTCTTTTTTCACAAATGATACCGAGTAGTGTATCAAATGACATATTGGTGTAAATAGTCTGTTCCAAAACAGATCACCAATCAGGGTGGACACTTAGGCTGCAACTGCTTCCCTAAGGTCAGTAGTCCAAAGAACTATTCGTTTTTAAGAATGCTTTTGGGGCTGTTTTTGAAATAGGTTGGTGGAGCCCAGGTCATGTGATCAATTTAAATACACAATCAATCCTTTCCTTTGCATATAGCCTCTAAAATAAAAAGTGTGTGTTGTAATTCAAATTGTCTTTCCAAGTCATTCACTAGAAAAAGTTATGTTTCTTGGCCGAGTCCAAGCCTATGACTACATGATGATAGGTACTCTTTGCTCCTTAATCTTGGGAATGATTTTTCCCCCCTGCAAAACTGTGAATAGGTAGCACAGCATTGTATAAATTCAGCAACCTTTCTTATTGGTCTGTAAAGCCATAACTTTGAAAATAAAAAAGTTCCTTACTTGCAGAAAATGTTAACTCTTATAAGAGAACATTCTGGCAGGTCATTTTTCCGCTCTACATACAAATATCCCCAGATGTACTGGACTATTAGGGAAATCTGGTTCTGTGGATTTTGGCTTATCGGTGATTGTTAATGTAGAAACCTGAAAACCAATATTTAGATCTAAATTCACCTAGTATAACAAATGTTAATTGGATATGCAAACATCAGCCATGCAATTTGCCTGGACCATTTGGCAATAGTACTGCCTCTGCCTCTGTTGCCTCTTTCACACACAATTCCCTTTTACTTTCAAGCAGCTAGGTGCCCTCAGAGAAAAGCTAGTACACCTTGTGACTGATGAATCCAGAACCTATAATGAAACAGGAAATAGCCAAATTTAAAAGTGGGGTCACTTTTAGGGAGGGAGAGAAACAGCTCTTTGAGGTAATAGGTTTTTTTTTAACCTTTCTTCCAAGCAGTAAGCTACCAGGGAAATCACTCTTGGCAGAGTTCTAAAACGATTTGCCCAAAGTTGTGAAATTGCTCTAAGGGTTTGGTGAAATTAACTGAAGCTGCAGGTTGTTTTTTCTGCATTCACAATACAAAGTGGAAGTTCACTGCCAAGATGTTGCACTGTGTAGCCCTTTGGATGCAGGAGGATGTAAATTTAACATCTTTCTGCAACTCCTTAAAACCATCATCCAAATCTGGGAAAAAGCCACAGCTCCTTTAAGTGTTGCATAGAGGTAGTATGTTTGTGCACACTAAAGTCCAAGGATTGCACAAATCTGATGTGCAATGTTTTAATATACTGTACTAAGGTCACAAATGACAGAATTGTACAAGGCTATGCATGATTACCTTAATAGCTTAAGCTAAGAAAAGGAAAAAGAAATTAAACAGCTGACTGAAAGAAAACAAGTCCATATAACAAAACTGCTTTATTTTCAACAGAGTAACTTTATTCCACTTAACACAATAAAATGTTTAAACTTTAAAAAAAAAGCAAGGTTGACACCAATGAAAAGTAATTATTTGTTAACATATTACTTGGTCTGCAATAAATATAAGAGGCACAAATTGTGCTACAGCAGATCTAAAAGAAGTCCTAAACTTTTTTAGAAAAAAAGTTAAAATTTAAGATTTGTTTTAAATCTCAAGTTATATAGCGGTTCTAATATTTACATAGAAACAAAAATAAAAATAACTTTATTGTAGCAGTTACGATTAGCAATCATCAGTACATTATTGATACAGAAAGAAAATGTTGAAAGCCTGACTGAGAGCAGATCCACATCGGAGCAAAGCATATGAAGAAATGCAGAGGACACTTCTTATTGTGATACGAGGATTTTATATAGCTGGGATGTACAGGCAGCAGTACCACCTTTGCAGGTTTTCATTTTTTTTTCATATTATTTTAGAAGTGCAATTAAGAGGACCATCACTCTTGATTGTGCTTGCTTTCCATCTGCTTCATAATAGTTTAAAGCTACCTCTGGACTGAAAAGAGTAACAAACTCCTGCTACTTCATTTTGTAAAAAGAAAAAGGAAAGGACAAAAAAAAATCAGATCTGCAGTACCTAGGCCTTTTTTTGTTTTTAATTTTTACTCCCTCGGAAAGGCACTACTGTACACGACCACTAGAATATAGTAATCTGACACTACAGCCTAAATATTACTGAACTCTAGTTATAAAATTTCAACTAAGGTTCCCCAGATAGAAATTCTTCAAAAAGACAGTAATTGCATATTTGGGACCTAATAAGAGGCTAGGGCCTCTTATTACTGAATGTTTCCTGTGATAAAAGTCTACATATTTGGGAAATATCAAATCAAAATAAATATATATATTTTTCTCAATATTTACTTTTCTTTGTGAAGATTTTTGTTCTTGTATACAGCAGCATCTAATAAAATAGATTCTTGTATGCAATTAGCATAGGCCAGATACAAGTCATGATTTCAATGAGAATCAGCCTGGATCGGTAGGAATAATCAGGACCAAGTTGTTAATATTGCTTAAAAGCTGGTATTTATTACTATGGTATTAAAATTGGAATGAGCTAAAGTGCATATCATAATTAGTAGTTGTAAAGCAGAGCTTACTGGTTTGTACTTCTTACTCTTATGGAAAAGTACACCATTTTTTTTAAAAATATCACTGCTGGCTGTCATACATTCATCTTTCTGCTTCAGTATTTAGTGTGGATGCATAAACTACTACAATACATAGTAACAGGAAATCAAACTGCAACAGATTTTGCAAAATTCGTATTACAGCAGTAGTTTCTTTATTGGTCACTGATTTAATAATTCCAGAAGCCAGTGTTCAATTGATATAATGTCATAAAGTTTGCAATCTTCTTTGAATTCTTACAAAAAATTTTCCTACCAAAAACCTGAAAGAAAAATATCTTCTTAAAAAAAGTGCAGCAGGGAAGGGAGAAAAATCACATCCCGGGCATTTCATGTATTTATATGCTGTATTTCAGAAAAGTCCAGTTAGTGAGGCCAATCATCTTTTTTGTATAATTCCTCTTACAGGTAGTATGCAGTTCAAATCCTTCCTGTCTCTCAGCCTTTGCCATGACTATGGGATAGAACAGATCATACAATTATGTTAGTTCAGTATAGCCATACTTTTAAAATCATACTACAACATCAAAAGAATATTAAGACTCAGAATAACAATAAAGACATATAAAAATGCATTAAATGTTTCCTTTATTAAAAACTCTTAAAGTTTCTGAGAAGCAAAATTTCATGATTTTGAAAGGAGATTTTTAAAATATATTATAGCTTTCTGCTCTGCCCTACAATTATCTTCCCAAAATGGATTACAGCCAATCGAAACAGATACAAAATGTAGTTTTGTAATTAAACTGTAACTGTAATGTAATTAAAAAACAAAGAACTTTTCAGTTCTATGGATTCAGAATTGTACAGGAAAAATTACTTCAATTTAGAAATTCAGGTTTTAAGAGAGGATATCACTTATTGCCTAACCCTAATCCTGGCAACAGAAAGTCTCCACTTCAAGTCCAACCATAAGGTGTCTTGGGTCAGTAATTTTTTACTCAGCCCATTGAACACGTGGGAAAAGAGGAATATGAACAAAAGGCAAGATCTTGACTGACTGACTGATTACTGACAGAATGAATTCCTCATTGTCAGCTCTTCACACATTTCCTCTTTGTAAATAAAAATCAATCGACAGCTGAACAAGATGCCAAAGTAACTACTTAAGCAATTCTTAAGAGTCAATCTAAGAAAAAACAAAGTATATTAAAGAGGAATTTACTGTGACAGGCTTACAACTAAAATAACGATGCCACAATCCAGAGAATTTTGGACTGCTTTTGGATTGATTGGCATGTTTTGTTTTTTTTGTCCTCTGAAGAAAACTGTTTGTCATAAAACTACCATATTGAAAGAAAACTCCAACAATGAAACACATTTGTCAGGTATAGTGGAGTAACTTTTTGGAAATACAAGTTGCATTTAAGAAAAGCAAAGTGTTAAAAAATGAAGAGAATAGATATATACATTGTGCCTATTACAGGCAATTTTTTTTCTTGGAACAATTGTTACACACAAATAACTTAAAACATTTTATTAGATTGTATGTACTTTTACCTTTTGAAATTCATCTGTGATCACGTCAAACTTCTGTTTTTCATGTACTGCTCTAGCAGTATTTGTTCTATCAAAAGGTTCTGGAAAAAATGAATTATGTATTATTTTATTTATATTTACATATCAATGTATCTATATGTATAAAGAAGCAGTTCTATAACTGTACACCTATGGAAAATCCTGTTGGAATAATTGACATTATTTGAAACTATTTTCACAATGCTGTTTTTAAACTTAATATATTTTATTTTGCAAGGAAAGATCAATATAATCTTTTTCAGTGCATTTTATTAACTGATTACATATCCCTTGATTACATCTATCCTTAAAGACAGAATTTTAATTAGTGCACATTTAGAAAGATTTAATTTTTTTTGCTAGTTTATTATTAAAAAGACATTTCTAGCAAAAAAATCACTACTTCAACAGTTGAAAGCAGAGCAAAAATGAAACCACTTTTAAAGAGTGGTGTACAACTTTATAGGAATATATAGCTCCCACACATAAGACCTTCTATAAATAGGTGAAAGCATGGCTTTCATGAAAGTTCTCCAGAAATTATTTATAACCAGCAGTGGCATGGTCAATTCAACATCCCTTGGGACAATGCTGAACCCTGTCCCATTCCGGGCTTTCTGGGAATGGCTTGGTGATTTCAAGAAGTAAAACCTCTGAAATTGGAACAATTTGGAATGTTCTGAACATGCTTCTGGTTTGGAGGATTAAGTTCCTGAAACCACCCCTGGGATTGTAAAACGATTCAATATTGTCTGGAGGAAAGGGGGGCATTTCAGAGTTTTCCAGAATGTTCTCTTCCCACATCAAAATTTGGCATGTGTTATATATTGCTTCTGACTTTCTTTAGTGAAGGGCTGTTTTTATTTTGGATAAATACATTATTATTATTATTATTATTATTATTATTATTATTATTATTATTATAAAACAAATTAACAGATAGGAATATAATTAGCTTGTTTAATAAAATGATAAACAGTGATTTCCACAAATCAAAATATTAAAATACTAAATACTAAACTCCTAATCACACACAGGGAAAGAATATATAAGCCTGAGGTTCCTCATACCATGTCCATATAATGTAGAAGTAGGCAGTCGAAGACCTAGATATTACTCTCAGCACCTCTCTGCAAACATCCCCAAATTTTCCATTTGGGGCAATTTAAATAAAGCACAACAAAGCTACAAAGGAGCCACTTGGTGTAGAGGTTAAGGCATCAGGCTAGAAATTGGGAGGACTGTGAGTTCTAATCCCGCCTTAAGCATAAAACACGCCAGTCACTCTCTCTTAGCCCTAGGAAAGAGGCAATGCCAAACCACGTCTGAAATAAAACCATGCCAAGAAAACTTTAAGGAGTAGTCCATGCAGTTGCCCACAATCAAGGCATCAAAAAGAAAAAAAAATAAGGTGCAAAATCCTCTCTCATCCTTGATGTAATGCCCATGAGTCCCAGAGTGAGCTACGCTCACCCAGAAGCAAAAATAAAAATTATAAAAATTATAATTACAAAAAAAATTAAATAAAAAAACTAAAAAATGACTTTATACCAGCAGAGAATATATAGTTCTAGGAAACATAAACTATGACAAGGATGTAGTATTTACCTTCTATGCATATGAATTTGTTTCTCCATTCAATACCATCCGGTCTTGGAATAGCTTTGCCTTCACGAACGGAAATCATTTTATTGTTCCAACTAGCAAACAAAAAGGGAAAATTGTTGTCTAAAATGTTTGAATAAAATGTGATATGTAAATTGTCATGTAAAAGCCATTGGGGGATGATTTTTAAGCTGAGATGACACAGTGGTTAGAGTGCAGTACTGCAGGCTACTTCAGCTGACTGCTAGCTGCAGTTCAGCAGTTCAAATCTCACCGGCTCAAGGTTGACTTGGCCTTCCATCCATCTGAGGTGGGTAAAATGAGGACCCAGATTGTTGGGGGCAATATGCTGATTCTGTAAACCGCTTAGAGAGAGCTGTAAAAGCACTATGAAACGGTATATAAGTCTTATTGCTATTGCTATTAAATATTAGAGTGGACTACCATTCTAGAAAAGTTGGACTTTAACACAAGTTCTTATCTCTGTCCCTCAGAAATAGAAATACGATGGTTGGGTCCAGGAAGAGGAAGTAAATCACGTACAAGGCTGCTGAATTAAAATTCCATCGGACTAGGGGGAGGGGAGAACTGGCCTTTAGTCCTGAATTTCTAAGGAGGAGAATGAGATATTCTGGGATTCCCTTTTTTCTAAGTGCAGTCCTCAGCTTATGATTGAATCAAAGGGCACTATATAATCAATTAAGCATCTTATTTTCTTTAACTGAAGTGGTCAGTGGGTCATATTGTGGTGGCTGGACTGGATGCCCTGGCTGCAGGCACAACAATTTCGTAATGTGACAAGTTGTCCCTCAAGAAGTTTTCTAATGGTAGGCAGGTAAACATTTCTTCCCAGTAACATACATTTCTTCCCAGTAAGATCCCAGCAGATCTCTAGAGAATCCCATCCCATTCTAATCTAAGCCCAGAAGCTAGAAATAAAAACCACAAGCAAGCCTCTATTACCTTCGCTAAACAAGTTTAGAAATGTTTAGAAAACAGGGAAAAATATATGCCTATGCCTGTGTGTACAAGGCACAAGACAATACTTTTGTTTTAAAAATAAAGACTTAAACCCTAAGGGTAGATGCCCAGAAGTCTTAGAAACCCTCTGAATCTTCACATGGGAGTCTGTCTGCTGTTTTGGAGTAGTGCAACATGGAAGATCCTGCTGCCATCATGCATCTTCCAATAAGTACCCCACCAGATATCGACTCCCTTATCCTGGCATGTTAATTAGATTAGGCTCGGACATTATTCTGGTAAATAAATGGTTGAAAAAGAAAAAAAGAAACAATTCTAACAGTGCCACTTGCTATTCATATAGAATTGAGTGTAAAAAGTGTTTTGGCCCTTCATTGGAAGATGGCCCAATTTCATAAAAGCTACAATGTTCCAAGCACAAGCTGATGTATTACGAATGAAATTTCAAGTTATTGTTTTAAAATCACAAAAGATACCAATTTCCTCAAACACAACCCAATATATGTATAATATATTGGTGTACTTGCAGACAGAAATGAAATCCTAATTCCTTCAAAAGCACGTGTTCTAGTTTTACCGAGTGTGTTTTTTTCCTGGAAATTCCAGATTTAATCCATGTGTCTGAGGTTATTGCCAGCCACCTGTTTTCTTAGCCTTGAACCAGCCATTTCTTGATCAGTTTTGAAACCATAAAATCTTTGCTATCCCACTAACGCAGGAAAAGGTTGGGGTATCTCTTTGTATACAAGGTAGCGAACATTTTCTCCCATACAGATGTGGCATCAGTAATTGTCCTGTCTGAGCCGTAGACTGCCCAGCTGTCAGTCTTGAAGTGACTAGCAGCTACTATAACTCATCCCAGCTCTGAAGAATGCCCTGCCTAGGTCTGGGCACTTTCTGTTAGCTTCATGCAGCACATCCTCTGCCCTCCTGACTTCTCCAGAAACTGGAGCACTGCAAAGACTGCATTTCCTGTCTATTCTTCATATCTGTCTCCTTCAAATTTGATCAAAATCCTTCTAGGAGACATAATTTTCCTATCTCCTATTCAAAGCACAGAGGAATGTTACAAACTCCAAGAAGTTTATAAACGTAAAGCTAGTCCTGAAAATACTGGTCACTTCCCACACCGTTCTGCGGAATTTATTTACAAGCAATAAAAAGACTGGCAGTCGACTAGAAAGCTGTAGAAACTTCTTGGATGAGAAGTAAAACATCTTCAAAGAAACAAAAAAAAAGTCCAGTTGCCTTTTGAAAAAGCACCTTTCGGACAACCATCTGGATGACTGAGAATCTCCATAGAAATCTGAACCAGAGATTGTGTAATCTAACTAGTACTGTGTTTCCCCGAAATTAAGAAAGGGTCTTATTTTCTTTTGCCCCCCCGAAATAAGCGCTTGGCCTTATTTTGGGGGCGGTCTTATTATTTTTTAGGTGCAGTAGGTGGAGAGCATGGTCACCTCATGGCTGCTGCTGCATTGCAATATTTTCAGGGAGGGATTAGTTTGGGGGGAGGGCTTACTTTAGCCTGATTGGGCTTATTATATGGGGAGGTCTTATTTTGGGGGAAAGAGGGTAGATTATGTTGTACATTTTAAGACTGCTTTGTACATGCAAGCGTTTAGCTTATCTCTATACACATTTCTTTTACCATTATAAACAAATTACCAAAAAGGAACCCTTTGCTCCTTAAATGAAAATAGAGAGGATTTGGAACTCCTCTATATAAATTGCAACCAGAGCAGAACAAAGCAACCAGAGGATTTGTTAAAATGAAAGGTTGATCACTCACTCAAATTCTGTAGCGTAGTATTTCAGGAAGCCTAGCAATAGCTCTCCAAGTGTAGATTGGTTTTTTGAAACGTAAGGAGGGATGGTGCACGGTGCTCGATGCACAAGATGCAGCTGCATAGTAGGATCAAAAGATCCCTGTAAAGACAAAGAAACAAAAGTAGAAGCTAAAGTCCAATTTATGGACTAAAAGATGATGTTGTCTATAATCCGTTCAGATATTTTCAAAAGTAAACATCCATCTGACATACAAACCAATTCTACTCACATAGAGAACCTCTACTTTAGCTAATGTGCCAATTTGATCAGACTCTTAAAAAATCAATACGCAAGTCTCTCATCTACAAAATAAATAATATTAATCATTTTTAGCATGTTATTGCCTGCTTCTTTTCTAATCTTCATATTACACAATGCTGTGGAAAAAGGTACAAAGTCTGTGCAAGAGAGAAGTTGAAAGATTTCTGAAAGTTCTGGAATACCAGCTTTTAGTTGGTTTTGGTTATCATCCTGCCATTCATAAATTTCCTAAATCTTCAGGCTTTGGAGCATTACCTGCCAACCTAAGTTACTTCTTTTTTAATGCAAAGAAAATTGTACACATTTAATTGGATTCTTTTGCTGATTTATATAGCAAATAAGGAAAAGGTTGGTTATGCTGCCTGGTAATTAGAAATGCTCCTTAAAATGAAACAGGAGAACAAAGTGCTGGAATACAACCCAGCATCCACCTGAACAAGAAATCTTCATATATGCACATCTGAGTTTCTCTGCAGAGCATTAGGATTCAAATGACAAATATTTCTAGAGAGCGATGATGGCTTGATGGTGGTTTATTGATTTTACTTTAATTAACTTTTCTGACAAACTGCATTAAAATCAAAACTTTTAACATCATGTTTTCTGATTGGAATAAAACTCAATAATACACTTAAAACATGGCTAAGGGAAAGAGGTAGTTTAGGAATCTCCTTGCAATATTTAATTTCTGTCTTGGGTAGTTAAAGCTTTAAATATTTATTTGAAACATTTATGTAGCTGCCCATCTTATATCAGACTCTGGGTGGTTTCCAATCAATAATTAAAACATCAATAATAAAAACAAATGCATATACGTATTAAAACAATATACATGAAAAAATCTAAGCACAAAAATTTAGCTTCCACATGCAATTCCTTGTTAAATCCTCTCTTCCACTTCACCCTATTCCAGTGCTTGGGGAATAGTCAGATCTTAGGTACTTTTTGGAAGGCTTGGAAGGTACGGACCTACCACACCTCAGGGGAAAGGATGTTCCTCAGGGCTGGGGCTGCCATGGAAAAGGCCCACTTCCCATAAGATGACAATGTGTAAGGGAAGGAGTAGGAACATGATCACCCTATCTGGCCTGATAGGTAGATAGGTGATGTTACGGAGATGTGGTCCTGCTCAGAATCCCTTGGATTCTGAGTTGAGCGACTATATACATTAAATATATAAATAAAATAAATTAAAACCTGGTCCTGTGCCATATATATAATGTATCCCAGACAATAAATGCATTTTTATTTTGATTGAGCAATCTAATATTCAACCTGCCGACACCAATCCTGAATTAAATCTTTACACCTCAAATAAGCTTTTCTGAAAAAGGTAGTGATAGGAAGAATCAATTCTAAACTACCATTCTGGTTCATTTGCATGTCACAAATCAAAGTTGTTATCAAATGTTCATAACAATTGTTTCAGCTGAACTGAAAAATTAAGCAGTAACTTAAACAATGTCATTAATTAATTACACAGCATTCTAGAGGTAAAGGACACCTCTGAAAGGTTCTTCACTACTCAATGTACTACAGCAAGGAGTGACAAAGCCAAGGCCAACAGAAGATAACTGAATTTAAAAACAATTTTTTTGCTTTAATATAAACAACATTTTTGCCGTACTTTAAAGCTATTTGATCTGACCCAGGCTTCCTTAGAAATCAAGAGCAAAGTCTTAGTCCCAACAAAACCTCTTTTATTTACACAACTGTGAATGCCTTTCATTCACAGTCAGCAAGGCTTATCAATCTTTCAGAGGAATGTTTATCCAAATGCACCTTATGTCGTTAGGTGTGTTGCCAGATAACTAGTGTCCAAATCTCTCACAAACAGAACTTTCCAGACCGATGAACGAATTGTTTCCCACAAAAGCCCACTCTCCGTTTGTTCCTCTTTTGTTTCCTATGGGAGGGGCCAATCTCCTCCAAGGTGTGGCTTTACTCGAGTCGACCCTGTTTTCTTAGTTGTTCTTGTCTTCTGACAGGTCTGTGCATGCGCACCCTGGGAACAGACTCCAGCTGTTCCTCTGCCTCGCTGCTGTCTAGCTCCCTCTCTGCCTCAGATGCAGAGCCCTTGTCTGAGCTTTCCTCAGCCCTCATCAGGACTGGCCCCTGTTCCTCCCCAACCTCCTCACTATCCGACTCTGCTGCCAGTTCCACAGGCCGCCAGTGGACAACACCACTATTCCTTTCATTATGCCATTCCATTTTGAGATAAGAATACAACACCAAATTGATGACCTTGTGATGATTCAGAAGCTATTAGTTCCTGCTTGGCGATTAACATAAAATTATGTTAGCTTAACAACTGATCGTTTTGGCATCTGTCATTTATTTACGTTGTTCTGCAAAGTGGTGAAAAGATATACCATGTCACCAGTGACGGATTTATGAACCCAGTTAAATTTGAAAAATTGAGGTTTTTCCAATAACTTTAGAAAAATTATCATGAACTTTGGAAAGATACAATAAAGAAAAATATGTAAGACAAAGTATCCAAGCAATTTCAATAGGGGAAATGGACATTAATATCTTTGTGATGTGCAGAATTCAGGGGTTTATTTTTCTCTCTCAAGGAGAAAGTACACAATACTAAATGCATATATACAATATGTGTGTATATATGTATATATACATATATACACATATACATACCCAAACAAACGCACACACATATATAAACAATGGATACAGCAGCTGTTCTTAAAGGTGATAATTATCAAGATAAGAGCAGCAGAAAGTGAAAGCTGAACAGTTTCTTCTACTGTGGTGGCTGGAAAAATAAATCTCCTTTAATATATACAGGAAACCTCCACGAGTCTCCTTGCATTTTGTGAGTTCTGACATAGAACTAGCCATGCTTGAATATAAATTTGCCTTCATTTCTAATTTTCTAAAATGCAAATGCAAATGCATTTAGTTAAATGCCTATCCAAAGGAAGCATACAATACAGTCAAATTAAGAACATTTTACTTGATAAGCAGGGGGCAGGGGGGGGGGGTTACTTATAACATAAAGCCATAACCGCAAAAGTCTCACAATTGTGTAACTTCTAAAAATGCACTTGTACAAAACAGGGGAAGAGATAATTTATGTGACAATTCATAGAACTTAATCAGAAATTTCATCTGATAGAAATAACTTCATGTTTTAGACTCAGATCTGCTTTTTCTCTAGATTTAACACAACAAAATAAATCTGATTCAACACAAATATAAGACAGAAGTATATAAATAAGTATATATGCATGTCAGGTTAACTTGTAGTTTGAGATAAGCTCATGATTATTATAAAAACTGGACTCTCTTGGATCCAATCCTTAGTATAGGAAAACTGGAATTTCCCAGCAGTAGCAAATAAGAGAATGCCAAATCTATTGTTGGCATCAAGTCCAGAGCCCATGAAGCTACCCCACATAGCAAGGTAATAAGCGTAACAACACAATCCCTAGATTGTCCCCATTGCCTAAATCACTATACAGGCATCCTAAATTATACCTAAATCAACATATTGACTAACCCTATATAGCTCTAGTTTAGCTATATGTAGATAAATTATAGCTAAACAAAATCCTAAATTAACATAAAGGCATGGCTAAATTAAACACATTAGCAGCAGAATCCCTGGCGACAAATAACATGTCTTTGAAAGTCAACCACAGCATATCCACTTCCCACTACTATTAATCTGAAATCCATGAGTGCAGTTCTTAGCAATATTAGCTGCCCAATCAGGTCCTGGTAACAAAACCAGGTCCTACTCATCCTCTCAAAGTCACAGCTAGGCATGGTCTTGTCCTTATAAATTTGGTAAAAGTCTGTAGAGATTCTCAGTCATCCATGTCACAGTTGTCCCAAAAGTTCCAAAAAGCTTTCTCAGCTATTCCATTCCCCACTATCCTGTCAGAGCTGAAAAAGCTTCTTGGATGAAAAGTGAAACGTCTTCAAAGGAAAAAAAGAAAGGCCAGTTGCCTCCTGGAAAAACACTTTTGAGACATATACATTTGGTGTTTACCAACAGTTTAAGGCAAGATTCCCCCAACCAAAAGATGAAACTGACACTTTCAACCTTCTTTTCCCTGAAATGGCCCACCAAGTGTCCTCTGACACTCTAATCTTCTATAATCTAGTTCAATGCATCTAAATCCCTCCTCCTTAAACCATCTTACCCTTATACTAAATCACTGTACTTCTGTTCATCAAACAGGAATTCATCCTGAAGACATCAGAAACCAGAAATATGCAGCTCTATTCAGTTTTCAGGTGACTGACTTCCATGTGGGCAAGAACAATCACACACAAGCCTGCCTCAAGAAATCTATCTTATGTATTGTATGTAAATGGAAAGAGTTAATGTAGTTTGAGAAATATTGATGTGGGGAAGATAAGGGATATTCCTGGGAATGCTCACAGGGAAATCCCCTTCTGAATGCCCAAATTGGGCTGATCTAAACAGATAACTTCAAATTGGTTGAATGGACCATTTCACTCTTGCCTGCAGTACTTAACTCTTTTTCAAAGATCCCTGTAGTTCATAACAGTGCAGCAGCTAAAAACCTCTCCAAATTACTATTATGCTTGTGTAATTTTGAGTATGTAAAAATGCTATTTTGTTAAAAAAGAAAAAGGCAATATCCAGCCCTTGGCCGAAATACATGATTCATTCCTTCTTTTTGTAGCTGAAAACACAGATATTCTAATCTAGTTATGTTGACTAACACAGGAGCATACAGTGAGTACTACAGAGACAACGGGAATTTCTATAGTTATTAATGCAAAATGACTCAGTCAAGCTTATTTATTTTATTATTATTTAATTTATTGGCTGTCCATCTTACCCCAGAGTAACTCTGGGTGCCTTACAATTTTAAAGCTTTAAAAAAACAACTGTAATTGTTTGTCCTAAAAAATGGAGCAATATGAAAACTATCCCAGGAAATGTCAATGAATGCATTAAGGAGAAAATATAAACAAAAAAAAAACCACATACAAGGCCAAATCATTTAAATAAACACTGATTATTCAGGATTCTTGCCAGATTATGGACAATGAAAACTAAATTTATCTAATGGGTTACAATATTCCAGCCTTTACCTAATCTGGCATTTGCAACTCCCCAAAGTGTCCCACATAGCATCTGATGCAGCAAGTCCCTTACCTTTGATTCTGCTTCCTCTGTGCTTTGCTCCCAGGTGCTCTGGCATCTGGTCATTTCCAGGCACCTTGCAACAAAAAAGTCCTTGGGAACATTTGCTTACTTCAGGGTGCTATCATGACTTCTGCAACTAAGCAATATTTTCACACTACTTTACCCCTTGATAAATATACAAAATATACTGGATGTTAAGCTCCTTTACTTCTTCCTGGGTCCATTTGCTATATATTTTACTCCAAAAGGGCTGTTCTTCTGAATTTTTTAAATGTACATCTCAGCAGATGTGTATAATAGTACAGTCACAAACCGCTTCTGAAATAGAGCTATTATTGGCAATTGCCACTTTATTTATTTCTGGTTAAACATGCCTACGGAAGCAATTTTCAGGTAGTGCTCCTTCCTGTGATTTTGAACAGAATTTTAAACTCAGTTCTACGTAGACCTACATGTTGATTTGAACACAATGATGCATTAGCAATTAATGCCTCTGAGATATTTTCTTGAGGGCATGCACTATCTGGATTTTATCCAGCATTGAAAAATGCCCTTTATGATAGCATCTAGCTTTAATTGGTACTTATACTAATAACAGCTCTCCATTCTTGCAGTAGGATTAATTTTGAAAGTCTTATCCTATCGGCAGATTGAGCCAAGTTAAATAACCAAAATAAACTATATTTAAAGCAGTCCAGTTATTATGGCTGTGCAGTGCTTTGGATTTAGTTCAAAACTATGGAAACACAAACCCAATATTGTATAAAGCAGCCACATTTGATTCCAGAAGTGTATGGCTTCTGCAGCAGAGATGTAAGTCTGGAAAATGACATGGTTGTTTTAATGAATCAAAGATGCCATTTTCATACTTCTGTGTGATCCAAAGAATCTATTCTGAACTACATCCAAAACAACGTCATCCTTACATATTAATAAGCAGTGTGAATTGATAAAAAGGTGACATAATGCCATTTCAAATGTATTGCACTATGAAAATATTTAGGTAGAAAGACATGTATAACTGCAAACTGCAATTGTTAAATTAAATATTATTTTGTTGATCTTAAGTATTACTTTAAGACTTGGTATTCTCACATCTCAGCTAAAACTACTTGTTTACAATGCTGATATGTTAAAAAGATTTCCACTGATCTCTACAGACATTTTAACACGTGCAGATACTTGTTTTAGATACATAACTGTGCATGTCCAGCATTTTAAAAAAGCATTTTTTCCACTGAGATTATAAACACATATAGTGTGGATCTTTTAATGAATCAACGTAACTGAAAATAGAAATATTCCAATACTGTGATTAATTAATCTTTAATTAAATTAAAGATTTAAATATCAAAAGCCTTTATACATTAATATCAAAAGCCTTTATACATTAATTTCAATGAAAAATTTTGTTCAAGTTTTTACTTCAATAGCAATTTTATAAAATAAAATTAAGTGAGTGACCCTACTATGTATCTCTAACTTTACCAAACATGATCCTGAAATCAGGAAATTTTAATTAGCTATTTTGATGTAAGAGGAGCAGAGTTAGTTTTAAATTGCTTCTACATTTTCTATGCAACTGCCATCCTTTAATCATCCTCTTTCCTCTTAGTATCCTGCATGCTAGTTTACTTCTATTATATATCAATGTTTTGGTATATTTTAGCATAATAATTTATCAGTACTGTCACTGCCACAAGAGACTTTAAATAATAGTTGGGCAGAAGCAGAGCAAAAAATCATTATGTAAATAAGTTCAAATTGAATATAATAAAACATTAAAAGGTAGATTGCCATCAGAAAAAGGTGAGATAACACAATACTGTCATGCAGAATGGATGTATATTTTCCCATGTAGTATGACTGTAGTATTATTATTAATCTTTTTTATTATCTTCTTCAGTCCCCCTCTTATTTTTTATATTATTATTATTATAGCAATAGCAATAGCAGTAGACTTATATACCGCTTCATAGGCCTTTCAGGCCTCTCTAAGCGGTTTACAGAGAGTCAGCATATTGCCCCCAACAATCTGGGTCCTCATTTTACCCACCTCGGAAGGATGGAAGGCTGAGTCAACCCTGAGCCGGTGAGATTTGAACCGCTGACCTGCTGATCTAGCAGTAGCCTGCAGTGCTGCATTTAACCACTGCGCCACCTTGGCTCTGATTATGATTATCATTATTCCTTGCATGTACACTGAGAGCTTCTGCACCAGAGACAAATTCCTTGTATGTCTAATAAGTATTTAATTCAATTCATAATGTAATATGCTGCAGTTCTAAACACCACATAACAATCCAATTACTCGCCTCCCAACATATGCCTCCCAAATCTTCTCAAGGAGATTCCCCAAACCTCTGGAATAGATCTGATAGTGCATTAGACATTGCAGGAAGAGAAATCCAATATGTTGGTATTGCCTTTTCCACCAGCTAACAAAAAAGACATGCTTACAACTTAAGAGAAATAAATACTGTAGTTCTTATTTCTCAGTCAAAGGTCATAATCAGAATTGGCTTTTAAATTTTGATTTGTATTTAAAAAGGGTGAATGAGTCAGTCTGCAGGAGGACTTTCTATGCACATGTTGGAGCATTGTGAAGTTCTAACAAACATGGTCAGAGGCATATTTTGTCATTATCCCAAGTAACAGCAACATTCATGTGGAAGGTAATCATTTTAATAAACATATTATATAGTAATTTATAAGAAGCACTTACTGGGTAATTTTTTTGGAGGGATGGAAGGATAGGTTCAGGTAGGGCTATAAAAAAAAGTTTAAAATCACTGTGATTTATATATTTCACAGAAAACAACATATCAGTGGTGTGAACTGAAAGTTTAGGATCAAATGCTTATCCCAAAACTCAAATTTCTAGCTTTTTAAATTAAACATATTACTTGCATAATGTGTGAGAAAACTGATTAAACATTTAAGAATATGACTCTCATTTAAATCCAAGTTGCAATATAAATTTATCCAGGGACATGTGAAATTTTCAACACTGAAGACATTGTATTTAATTATAAACATAATGTTTTTAGGCTTTTGCAAGTTATGCAGTTCTAAATTATCAACATGGGATTAAGGTGTAAACTAAGTTTTCAGTAGTATCTGGAATAATGTCTCTGTGAATGGAAAATTTAACTTATCTAAAAATAATCACTATCGATATTAACTATGAATAAAAAATTATCTTATTTACAGGTATTCCTCAACTCACAACTGTAATTCAGCCTGTCCATTATAGTTGCAAATTGTGATGGTCATTAAGCAAAGTGACCGTATGATCCTATGACTTAACAACCTCAACCTCAGTTCTCTATGATGTGGCCATTTGATCACTGCACAAGTTGTTAAGCAGAGCATTGGATACCACAGGGGAGGGAGAGGTCCTGGAAAGCCTAGTACAGGCCAAAACCCACCTGCATGGGACCTCCAGAGGCTCCTCTCCTGAGGGGGGGGGGGGTGCACAAGACAACATGTGTTTCCATCCCCCTCAGGATCCCAGACCATGGGTCTACTTCCCGCCCATTGGGCCCTATGTGCTTTTTTCAACTCCTATCCTCATCACCCATCATGCACTTACCTTTTGAGGATCTCTGGACCTACAGAGCTTGCATTAGGGACAGGAGGGGGGGTGAAGCAGGGTGCTCTGTCCCTCAGTGTCCCTGGGACAAGTGCTTCACCCTGGAAGAAATGTCACTTGTAGAGCAGCCACAGTGAGTTGTGACCCTTCCAGAACTTGTGTTAGAGGAGGAGAAGTGGGAGCTCCCATCCCTCACTACCCCTGGGCGGCATGGCTTCATCCCAGAAGTGGCTGCAATGAATTCTGGCGACTCTGAAAATGGCAACCATTTCTGGGACTGCACATGGGCCAGGGATACCAAGAGATGCTGCGGCTTGCCTTCCTTCCTCAACATGAGTCCTGGAGCCCCAGAGATCTTTGAAAGGTAAGTGTGCAGTGTGTAATGGAGGGTGGGTAGGAGGAGACAGGCCTAGTGGGGTGGGAAGCAGAAGACTCATAGGTGAGGGGGCACTTCAGCACCTTGCGGATAATTCTAAGAGCGAATAATTATAGGAGAGTTAGAGCAGCCCTAACTGAACCAGGTTGGAAGTAGCTTTGGGAGGTTTGAACAGTCGCTAAGTGACTAGTTGTAAGTGCATCTTTTTTAAAGCATACCTATTATAATTCTAAGGGCATGTGATAGCCAGCAATTCTTTACTTCCAAGTTGAAAATATTCATGAAAGGACTGACCTATTTTATATGCAATTTTATAACTCTTTGACTAAAAGGCCAATATGTTCAAACTATTGCTCTTCTAGAATGTGTCAGCGAATCTTTCTTTCTCTCTCTTTCTGTCTCCTTATCTGCAAAACTCTTGAGTGAACTATATAATTCCACTAGGCCAGAGTACTTATGATTTGGAGCATCAACATATTTAATTGGTCTCAAAGGAAAATGAAGCAACTATGGCTATAAAGGCTCAGTTTCCCAACAATGTCTTACTTCAATGCTCATACTTATACTTAAAGAAAAACATATAATTAATTAGATTAAAGGTGGAAAGTTGTGATATATTATAATAGCAAGAACTCAGGCGTGTTATAGTATTATAGTATCTTTTATGGCTAATAATTTTATTAAAAGGCAAAGTCTTTTGTGAACTAAAGCTCACTTCATCAGATACATGAAATGGCTGGACTGATAAAACACAAATACGTGTTTTATCATTACTATATCACAGATAATCCTCAAGATATGGCTGTAATGGACCCTGCCCATTACAGTCACAAGTAGTAGATGGCCATTAATTGAGATAGTCTCACTCAGTGACTCCATCCCCTTCTCTCCCTGACACAGCCATTAAACAAATGTGCAGTTTGTTAGGCAGAGCACAGAGTGCATCAGGAGTGCAAGAGCCCCAGTTCTACTTAGAACTGAGCCCCAGCTCCACATGGTCCACGCCTCCCCCATTCCTGAGACACCTCAAATCCTGCTTCCTATCCCTTGGCCCCTGTAGGCCTTTCCCTTTCCAACAGGTTTCTGCAGGCCTTTCTCTTTCACCCTGGGTCCCTGAGGCCCTTTCACCAGTTCTCTGCAGACCTTAGGCCCAATTCAAACCCCACTGAGCCCTACACTTTCCTCCTAATTTACCTTTTGAAGATCTCCAGACTCATTCTAGGGATGGAGGGCAGGCCACAGATCCCTGGCTGTGTGGCTGCCTTCTGGATGCAACCTCATTTTCAGTGCGCCTGCAATTCCTTGCAGGTGTACCCAAACGACATCCACTTCTGGATGATGGTTGCTGTGCAGGCAAGGGTCAAGTAATGGTAGAGCTGCTGAAAAATGATTGGGTAATAGCCCCATGGCCAAGGTAGAGTCTTGGTCAACTCGCCATGGTTGATTTACCCCAACCATCTTGCCCCATCTGACTCGCCCCATCCAACTCAAAACAGTCAACTCATCGTGGGACAACTCACTGCATAACAATTCAATATAGGATAACTCAATAGAGGAACAATGTCAGTGGGTCTTGTCTTGCTTTAGGTTTAAACCCTCTCAAGTTAAAAGTACTCAAGGCTGTGGTGAACTGCAATTCTAGTTGGCCTTCTCTTGAGTTATCCCACATTGAATTGTCGAGCTGGCCCTAAAGAGTTTTCCCATTGACCTGAACTTCTTCCCCATCATGAAGTCTCGATATCTTCAAAAGGCAAATGTGCACTGGATAATAGGAATGTGAGGAATAGGCCCAAGGCCTGCAGGGATCAGCAGTGAGGTATCAGGGAAGGGAAGGCAGGGGCGCTACAGTGTTTCTGTGGTCAATTGTGAGAGTGACTGCAGATTGCAGCAACGGTAACTCCAAAAGTAGCTTTTGATGGATTTGTTAAAATTTCGAACAGCTGTTAAGTCACCATTCATATCTCGAGGACTATTTGTATATTATAGACTATTATAATGTATAGTTAATTATAATAACTTATCACATTATAATATCTAAGAGAAGTTTCTACACTAATATAAATACAACTTTTAAAAAACAATCCCTGTTTTTATTTCCCTAATGCCTAATTATAATTATCATAGCTATAAAACACAACTACAAACAGAATCTGAAAATGATTAGCATAATTTTATCTTATCCTTTTTCCAATGAGCTCGGAATCTGTGTACATATATTTCTCTTGAAATAATTTACACATCAAATCAAGCTTTTCTTGTTTGAAATAAAAGTTTAATGGTGGTTATACTGTATATCCTCATCCATTCAGTTTTTGTTCATCATAGAATTCCTGATAAAGCTTGAAACAGAAACTACGATAATTTATGGCAGCAATTGCTTTTTAAATATTCAAATTCATTTAAAATACAGAGTCAGTTATAAGAATGTTAAAATAGTTAATGTTAACTATTAATATTTAGCAATTAATATTAATGTTAACAGCTAATAAAACAATGTTAGTGACTGATTTTTTAAATTTGTACTCTACTGTATTTAAGAAACAGCAAGAAATCTAAGTGATTATATTACAGACTGTTTCAGTATTTTTCATAAATATGCATGTTTCTCAGAGAACACTTCCATGCATCAAAAAACATGGCAGAAGTGAAAGAAGCAAAAACAAATATTTTACCTAGAGACCTTGCTAGCAGTTTCCTAACAACTGATTCTAAGAACATTTGACAAATGTTGAAAATGTCTGAAAAGTTCAGCAAATACTTACTTTGTAAATAGTGCAAAACCATCAACACAAGACTATAGCTGTTTAAAGTGCCTCGGCTGGCATCATTTATACCATGAAAGCTTGCCCATTTCTTTACAACCAGCGCTAATGGACGTACTCGGTTCTCAACTATAAACAAGAAATACAATTTTGACAGGCAGAACACTTACATGGTTATTCAATGAAAATGGCTATAAACAGTTTAATTCAAGACTGACCTCTCAACTAGAGCACATATTCATCTATCATTATTAGGGTTATGGATGCTAACAGATATTTTGCTTTTAAAATAGTTTTGCCATTCTTTATTACACTAGAAGCTCTTCCTATCTATTCTGTCTACCATTTTCATAATTTCACCTCTAAATACTTTTTCTTAATTAAAGTGTTGTGTGTTGTTTGTTGTTGTTCAGTTACTAAGTCACGCACGACACATCACAATCTCATGGACTGTAATATGCCAAACACCCCTCCCCGCCATCCTCCATTGTCTTCCTGAGATTGCCCAAACTCATCCCCATCTCATCCTGTCATCCTCTTCTCCTTTTGCCTTCAATCTTTCCAAATATTGGGGTCTTTTCCAATGAGTCCTCTCTTTTCATTTGATGACCAAAGTATTGGAACTTCTTAACTAAAGTAAATACAGCTAAAACCCTGAATTTCTCTCTGCCATCCCCTAATACTATTTAAACTTGGAGACTATGAGCATTTTGGGACAAAAAGAATCTGTTACATTAACTGCTACATAGTTTACCAGTGCTATTCTAGTCCTTACAATAATTCATTTAGCAACCGTTTAGTTACAGTGGTAATGAAAAAAGTGGCTTACAGGTCTCACACTTATGACTGCCACAGTGTCCTGCAATCACACAATCAAAATTTGGGCACTTGGTAATTGCCATGCAATTATGACGGTTTCAGCTTCCAGGGGTCATGTGATCACCATTTGTGAACTTCTCAGGGGAGTTCCAACAAGCAAAGTCAATGGGAGATGATTTACTAAACGGATGTTTGTAAGTTTGAGGACTACCTATATTAGAATTCTGACATGTTCTTTACAACCATCATCACGTTTGCTTGGTTTTTCAGTACAATGGTTTCTCCCAAGTTTGCATGTATGGCCCCAAATTCTAAGGTACCGAGTATCCTCAGTTTTCAAAGGAAGTAAGGATTCCAAAAGGAACCCAATCCATGATACAATAAGTAAACTACTTACTGAATGCATAGGTTCTCAGAAGGAATGTATTTCTTATTCCTGCAACATTGTTTACATTCAAGTCAAAATCCATACAGCTAGAAGAAAAAACAAATTCAATTTGCACCAGTACTTTATACAAACAAATCCAAATTATGTTACCTTAAAAACATGGATGGGAAAAAACCTCTTTTTCAGGCTAAATAATTTTCTGTAGTAGAATAACTATACCTAGAGATAGTCTTTTCAATATTTGGCGTCCCTAAAACCCTCCAATTCTTTGGCTTCGTTCCCTGACCTGCCTATTTGGAATTGGGCAACAACCTCCATATACTTATTAGGATGATAAATGTCCCACTTCACTAGGAATGAAGCTTTCTTTCAAGCATTTGACGAGGGATGCTCCCATGGTGGAAAAAGGATAGTATTGGAAAGCCTGGGATTCCAAAGGCCAATCACAAAAAATCAGAATTTTGTCCATTTAAGTGTATCTCTGCATTCTCTTTTTGGTTAATGTATTTTATTATGTACACAATCATAATGGAAAAAATTATATCATGAAGTCCTCTATTCATGTCCAGTTGCAAAACGCTGTATTTTAGGCATTGAAGTGAGTGCCTATTTCGTAAGCATGTGGGGTCTATAGTAAAATTAGCAAATGTTCATGGCAGCTTACCTTAGTCACTATTTGCTCTGCCTATGAATTCTAGACTGCACAATTGGACCATCAATACTGAGTGGTAAACAAAATGCACTTGGCTTTTGCTCAAAAGCATTGCTGTTTTAAATGTGCTACTGCTGACACCAGGCAACAATTAAGTGTTGCTTCTTAGAAAGCCATTTATTTAAGCAGACACATCATTTATCAAGCTCTTGGGGAAAACAGATTCTAATGAATTGTAGAAGAGCTTGAACAACTGAATATAATTAAAATGAGTGCAATGCATTGATTGTAGTTGCTAATCAAACCTTTGAAAAATAGCAAGTTATAAGAAAGGTACAAAATCTGCTAGTGAGACAATCAGGAAATCCTGACAAACTCTGGCGTAGCCAAAATGCTCAAAAACAAACAAGTCATGGTACTGTTCTGCTGATAATTTGGCCAAGCCTGTATTTAATTGGTAAGACAATCAGACACAGACATACTGGGGAATAGGTGGGATAGTGCAACCTCTTCCTTATTTACACAAGCGGTGGTTTTAAAAACAGCCAGGACTCACAAAATACAAATATATGTTATTTGAATATTGATAATAGAAGGCTATATACCAATTCTTTGCTCTCTGAAACTGGGCTGGTGATCCTTCAAGTAATTTCCTATAGTCCCATATCAATACTCCACTGCCCAAAGGACCAAGGTGCTGACCGCCACATACAGGCTGAGAGATAGAAAAGAGTAGCATAACAGCAATGGTCTCTGGGCTTGTCTCAGGGACTGACTGAGCAAGTTATGCAATTTAGGGTGTGCCAGGTTTTTCAGCTTTCAATTTCCACACAATAGAGGTGCTCAAAAGTTGTGACATGCCTTGAGGATTGGAAAGATATTTTGGTTACTTTAATATAATTTAGATTTGCTTGGTAATTGCAAGCTTGATATTAACTGCATAAATATCATAACTTTTTAACATTTTATTTGCTTCATTTCCCAGGTTCAGCTGTCTTTCTCTTTTTGTTAAATGCTATTTTGTCTGAGAGTGTTAATACGGCTGGCCTCGTTTCCTGTGAGTATGATAAGTGATCTGTAATGGTTTCTAAAACAAGAACAAGACTGGGAACATTCACTCATATAAGCCACCTAATTGGGACTGCCAGGGACTTGTTGCCACCTGAACGCCAACACTATGACATTCTCAACATGGCCTACTGTTAAGAGAACAAAGTAGTTATGATGCTTGAAACTACCCAGCAGTCAATCTTGCAAGAGATATATATCAAAAAATGCTTAAAAAGTGGAACAAATGAATAGTTCTTTTGTGACCTGTTGTAAATTCACAAGTGATAATCTTGAACAAGATCTAAGAGAGCTGGGATCAAGCCAAATATCTCTCTTAGTAGAGGAAAGCTAGATGTCAGAGACTTTCACTGTGAAACTTGACAAACTGACATCCTCAACTGCAAGTATCAAATTGTTCTGTGTGCCAATTTCAGCTGCCTTGCTGGCTGCAAAAAAGCAGCTCACATTAACTGTACCTGCCCTAAGAAGATGAAGATACTGTCAACTTCTAAAGCATTGCCATGACTATTATCAGGTTGGCATTCGAAGAAGGATTCCATGCATACCTTCGGCCAGAGTTGGATCTCATATTTCTACAACCTAGTTCGTGAATATGATCTATGACGCATGACAGAAAGGAGGATAGAGGAGCAAAGTTCAAACGCAATTAAGAGAAAGCCAGTTTAGGCTCCACGCCAAGATGTTAGTCCTAATAAATGAATGGTTTTTTTTTAACTTTGTCTCGAGGCTTGTAAATTAATTAGGTCAGCTCTTGGGAACTTCACAGATACTACTGAAGGAACTTGCTTTTGTTAAAGATCAAAGAGACAAGATTGTGTCTTTTGGCTTGCACCAGACTGGTTTGCAGATGTGTCCGAGCAGAAACAACTAGGCAAAGGCAAAAACGGCAAGATGATGAGAGACAAAGGCTTGCTAAATATAAGCAGAGAAGTATTCCAGACATTTTGATACCGACAAATGAAGTACCGTATTTTTCGGAGTATAAAACACACCTTTCCCCCCCTAAAAGAGGGTGAAAATTTGGGTGCGTCTTATACACTGAATGTAGCCCCACCCACCCACCGCCCCCCACCCTCTGCCTCTCAGCAATTAACTTCTTTGCAGCAAACGGGGAAATGGGGCTTCGGAGGCTGCAATAGGCTATAGCAATCCCTGTAGCCTGAAACAGCTGATGATCTGAAATTGAAAGTGAAACTTCTTGTTGGCTCCAGGAGGCAAATTGCTGGGAGGCAGAGGCAGATTTTTTTTTCTTGTGTTAATCAGGTCTGTTTGCTGCAAGGAGGTAAGTCAATAACTATAAATGCCTATAGAATGTTATTAGACTTATTTTTTAAAGACTGCTTTATTATTGTTCTAGGCAGCTTAACAAAATCAAGAAGCTTTTTAAAATAAATACTTGATCTGAAGTGGTCCAGTGCTATTGTATCTTCTTTTAAATAACAGAGAATAACTATCCTTCCAGAAAGCACATCAATTTTAACAGCATCTATACGTATAGTTATCTGCAAATGTGACGAGTTCCCCATTTATTTCCTCATCCAAATCATTGATGAAGAAGTTGAAGACTTCTTCTGAATCTAAAACAGAGCCTTGGGGTACTCCACTGCATACTTCCCTCCATCTTTTTTATGTATGTGCTAGACAAAAACACCTTTAATCAATGCCAGAGCATCCACTCTGTTGGAGCTGATTGACTAATCTGAAGATGTATATGAGCCACCTCTGACGTACAAAATTGAGTACAGTGGAAATAAAGAAGTTCATCAATGAACTAATGCAAGTACCACAGTGGCCCTGTCATGCCCAATCAATAGATGTGTGAAACAGGTCACAGAGGCAACAAGCAGAGTATATACAGAAACTATCTGTATAGGAGTGTATTTCTGGGCATGATACTGGGCTAGTGAGAGTTAGTACAATTTAAAATGCCACACGTTCCCCATTTTTTCTTTTGAATTCTGTTAAAACAGTAAATGGAACTAGCTTTATTGTTTGGACTGGGTCAGTCATTGCAACTTCAGCCACTTCTCTACTAATAAAAACATGCAGAGAGACAAAATATCAGAAAAAAAAGAATCTGAAATAATGGAATAATGCTATTCACCATAACATTTGCAACTGATTGTCATCATTACTATAGCAATGAAGAAACAAATGACAGATTGATAAGAAAACTCTAAGAAACATGTCCCATACTAGTAAGCCCACCCTGTCTAAATGAATATATGAAAAAATAATGGTAATTGCAGTTACTTGCCTGACTTTATCCCTGAACTTTACTATTGGCACTTTTGCTCGGATCAGTTGAGGTCTCTCAATGTAACTTGCTGTAAAGAAAATGAAAAACTCCTGTAACGTCTAATATAAATGTTATTTTGCAGCAGGAAATTTATCAGAACATATTTCCTATACAGTTTCATGTTGCTCAGATGTAATTAAATAAATAGATAAAATTTAATTAGTGATTTTATTGCAAAGAAATTCTTAGGCCATGCTGCATCATTTCTGGCAGGGATTTTATTCAATTTGTAGAGATTTTCTATATGAATGAATGACCCCCTTTCTGCTTGGATTATGTGCCATCAAATCATTGAATCTTAGCGACCACATAGATATTTTCCATGAGTGACTTTCAAGAGGAAACTTGAAATTATATTCTGTTGCTAGACCTTCGTATTTTTAGGTATTGTAGGTTGCTGCTATTGTATTTTACTGACTACGAGGTTCTTAACTTAAATCTTTATTGTAACTGCTATAATTGTATGTTTTTTATTATCAAAGAATATATGATTGAAGCAGCATAGAAATATCAATAAACAGCAAATTGGATTGCATTATTCAGAAGTGCTTCAGGCTATCCATCCACCATCCATCCATCTATCTAATTTAGAAACTGCCAATTCCCTCACAAAGGAACTCTGTACAATCTACAAATAGTGTGCGTGTGCGTGTGTGTGTGTACAAAAATAACTTCATGACAGCTCAGTGCATTATTGCTATTCATAAAAACATGATCTTGTACAGTATTCTTCCTTAACAGTCAGTGTAAATACATGTTGTTTTAATGATTAAATTCATTAAGACAGCATCACCTTCTCTCTCGAACTGACATAAAAAATAGATCATCTGTCTTAATAAACAGAAATTTTTTTTTGATGACCTTATTTATGCAAGGTCCAGAACACTTCCCTGGGATTATATCCAAAATGTGCAGTTTGAGTTTGAAATTTCATTTATTAAAACACCAGAAAATTAATCTGCATAACATCCCATCTTAATAGTTTACTTTGGTTGTAAGGCATTATATCCTACTTCCTTAGAGCAGTGTTTTTCAACCTTTTTTGTGCAAAGGCACACTTTTTTCATGAAAAAAATCACGAGGCACACCACCATTAGAAAATGTTAAAAAAATTTAACTCTGTGCCTATATTGACTATATATAAAGTAATTCTCCCACGGCACACCTTACACTATGTCACGGCACACTAGTGTGCCACGGCACAGTGGTTGAAAAACACTGCCTTAGAGCATAATATTGTACTTTCCTAGAAATATAACAGAAATCTTCATCAAAAACGTGTTTTTGAAATTTTCTAAAATGGTAAGACATGCTACTAACAAGAAAGTGCACACACAAATGAAATACATTTCAAATCCAAATAAAGGTCACTAACTCAAGAATGCATTAATTGCATATCTCTGTTAGTGAAAACTATAAACAAATTAACAATATTCATTTCACTAAACAAGGTCTAGAACTTACAAAGCTTCCTACAGAAGTGTTTTTGGAGTACACTGAGTATGTGTCTTGCTTCAGTCTTCTGATTCATCTGAAATAAATTAATGTTTTAATGATGTTTTAATAATGTTTGAAAATGGAGGTATTTAGACATGTAAATCTTCAAATGGAAACATTTCATCAAATGAATGCATGAAGTGAAAAAGAAAAGGAGTAAACCCAGAAGATGAAAGCACTTTGTTCATTATAGAATAGCAGGAACAAGCTCAAAGATCCAAGTCTTAGAATAGCCCATGTGCTAAAGCTCAACCACTATACCAGGGGTTATTCTTCTACGATATCATGTAAAGTCCCAAGGAAATTTAGAACGATGGACAATCAATACATTTAGAATTCCAGACAGAGTTAGATTGAGTTTAAAACACACATGGACACAGGGACGGACACACACAATAATTCCATTTATCAAAATGTAGTAGCCTGTAAAAGAGAGTCATTAAAGAAAGGTAATTTTTGCCACATTCTATTGTATTGGGATAATAGCAATTGTTTGGATCAATAGTAAATAGAGAATAGGGCTCAATTCTTTCTGATCTCTTTTACAAATATCCAAGCTTTTCCTTTTGTTAATAATAGTATCCATGTCTCCCTAAAAATAAGTCTAATGATTATATAGCAGTAGACTTATATACCGCTTCATAGGCCTTTCAGGTCTCTCTAAGCGGTTTACAGAGAGTCAGCATATTGCCCCCAACAATCTGGGTCCTCATTTTACCCACCTCGGAAGGATGGATGGATATAAATCATTTAAGTGGTATTTCACAGTCCCCCCTCCCAAATTTGCTTCAAGCTATTTGTCACACTCGCACACTATTTCAAAAATCCAAACAACAAAATAGACAAATGGAATTAAATCAGAACCAGTAGTTAGGCAGTATTTCTTAGCATATAAGCTGAACCCTCTCTATGATGCGTATTTGCATAATTATTGTTTCAAAAGTCACTTATTAATGGCTTTTACTACTGATGTGAATGCCTTCTAAAAATGTTATTAAAACTAATGTAGCATGTAATGCACCAAACCACCCTTTTAACTTAAAGTGATTTCTTTCAAAGTATCTGGTGGGGTTTTATTTGCAATTTTTGCAAGGACACAGCTTCTTTAAAATTGCAGAGCTCACCCCACTAATTGTCTTATTTTTGTTACAGAAAAAAACCCCATGAAGGATGTGTCCTCCTTGTGATCTTAAAAAAACTGTGGCTGCAGTAAGGCAGTTCTCTATTTTTCTTAGATGGAAAAGTATTTCCATCATGTGAACAAGAACATTTATACAAATCATACAAGCATGGCCATGGAGAATTCTTATACTGTATATCCAACAGAGATGGGGTAATATATTACATCATATTATACTATATTAACATTGCTTACATTTTTCTATTTCTTGCCCAAAGTGTTACTTGGAAATCATTAGAATACTTATTTGAACAAATAGCTATTTTCAATGAATACTTTGCACAAGCTCAACCTACACCTTGATAAATTTGATTTTTTAGAAACTAGTTTTACTTGTTCTTCTATGTTTATCTCCCTTTCAGTACTCTTTGTTTTAAAAATATGGATATTTATATTTACTTACTGGCTCCTCTTTAACCACTAGGCACAAATCACCATCACTGCTACGAGTACCAAATCCATTCAGTGAAGATCCAACCAAAAAGAGTCTACTATCTGTAAGACAAAAATAATTTAAAAAATATGTTCTTCTTTGAAATAATTCAAATACCAAAAGTATTGACTAATAAATATACAGGATTGCATACTTGGAAAGATCTGCTGAATTTCCCTTTGGAGTTGAGTACGGCAAAGCTCTTTTTTGTTCAAGTCGTAGGTTTGTTGTTGACATGCTTGAAATAACTCCAGTACTTGCTGACTTAACTTTATGTATAAAAAACAAAACTTACATTTAATATATAAATATTAGCCCAGTCTTTTAAGCCTTATTGAATGTAGACCACTTTTTTAGGATAAAAAATCATCAATCCTACATTGCTCTTCATCTGGTTCATACTAGATCTGTCTTGCAAATAACAAATTATCTAGATCCTAATGAGCAAGATTAATTATTTCAGGTCTATGAAGTTAAGCAGCACATCAATCACAAGACCAAGAAACATTTATTCTTGGAAGTTGGAGACAATCAAAAACAAATTGGGTTTTATTCTAATGAACACTGATTTTAGATAACCTGGTAGCTTTATCTTTAAAATGGTTGCTATACAGCAATAAGCAGTGGAAAACCTTTTTATTATAATAGTTCTTAGCCTGGATGTCAAGATTAATGCAGCACGAAACAGCCTCCTTCCACTCACTTTGATTAGGATTGGAGGCAGTGGGAAAAAGACTTATTTAGGAATATGGTGTGATTTTTTTGTTTTTTTATTTTAACATTTCCAATTTAAAGAAAATGTTGAATCTTTATCTACATTTTCTCTTCTACATCTGTAGAAACTCCAGGAATGTGGAGTTTCTATAAACTGATTCCTAATTGTAGAAGTGCATTAAGCCAAACTGAGACTTGGTGCCTTTATAACACTTATTTTATAATATTATAAACAATATTCTTTTCAATCTTACCTTATCTTTGGCTACAGGAAGTGTAGCTTCTATAGCATTATTAAAGGAAGGTTCTTGTAAAGGTGGCACACATCCTGTTAAATCTGAGATGTAATGTGTTTGAAATAATGGCGAAGAAATTGATTCAGGGAATGAATATCTATGATCTTCTATTAAAGGCACCAATTGGTTAGCTGAAGTTAATTCACGATGAGGTGAATGAAATCGCTGACGCTTTACTTCATAAGGAACATCCTCTTCTTTCAACCTCCTAAAAACATAAAAGATTTGATTATTCCAGTTTTCCATTTAAAATAAACAACAAAAACCTCAATTGTAAATTAAGGTGAATATTCCAAAACTGTGCATTATGCTTTATAAGGATGTGCCAAATTCTTTTAAACAGGGAACCCAACTGTGCCCCATGGAAAAGTGCTTGATTAAATACAAGTTTTGAAACTGAAAGTTTAATCCGATGAAGACCATCTTACACAAACCATACTGTTTTTGAAATACTCCCTATCCAAAAGAATAAGTTCACATCTTACAAAGTGCACTTTAGTGAGAAGTTGTGTCCAATGTGCACCCAGTGATAAGGGTGATAAGAAAGATAGGAGAGATAGAAAAACTTACCACAACAGCCATTCAAAATGTAGAAAGTGTCTGTGTAGGTTTAGATTGTACAGACAGTAAAATGTTTGATCTGGGCAAAAAAGAATCTCTATTTCATTTCACAATATTTATATATGAAAGCAACAATTGTCTAAGCCAAGGTGGCGCAGTGGTTAAATGCAGCACTGCAGGCTACTGCTAGATCAGCAGGTCAGCGGTTCAAATCTCACCGGCTCAGGGTTGACTCAGCCTTCCATCCTTCCGAGGTGGGTAAAATGAGGACCCAGATTGTTGGGGGCAATATGCTGACTCTCTGTAAACCGCTTAGAGAGGCCTGAAAGGCCTATGAAGCGGTATATAAGTCTACTGCTATTGCTATTGCTATTGTCTATTACAAAACATCTTGCTTTCAGCAGCCTCAATAAGCTTGATATGATTTTATTATTTTTAGACTACAATATTCACAATAAACAACACACTTGTTTAATACTAATCAAGCAAGTGTGTTGTTAATTATGAATGCTGTGATCTGAAAATAAAGATTCACCACTTTTAATTACTGAAATACTGACAAAAGTTCCTGCCACTCATACAGGATATCTTGCCATTATTTTTTAATCAAGGCAGTAGTTGCTGCATACAAGATAAATTTTATGCCCATAAAAAAGATTTCAATGGGTGCTTCTCTTTGCAAAAAAGCTTTGACAAAAGTTTTTTGATGTGACTCTGGGAGACAAAGCAGTAGCCCACAAACAAATCATATTAATCATTAGGTCTCTAGTGAGATTGCAAGGATTACTTATCAGAAAAAGTGAAAATGCACCAATGTTACATAAAAGGAGTACTCCCCTGAAAATAGATAATCAGTAATTTAAGGTGATATTTAGTGAAACTTCAGAACAAGAATATTATGGACCATATCTATTTAGTAGCGGATAAAAATGCTAGTACTCTACAATCCCTGATACAAAGCAAAGGAGAACAGATATGCAAACAAGTGAATTTTTAGGCATTTGGCTTTCTTGGCATTGAAATGGCCATTTAAAAGCAAAACAAATCCTTGAAAAAATATTCTGGATACCTATCTCACTGTTGTAATAATCAAATCATTCAGTTAGTTAATAAGCTGAATGCCATGTATATGTAGTTGATAATGCAACTACACAAGCATTTGAGAAGCATAACAATACTTTTAAAACACTGCATCCATGCTTATACAAGCAAAACATTTATTTCAATTAGCTACATTTTGAATACAAGTTGATAGTCTAAACCAAAGTTTTTTTTCCTTTTGATTAAAGTATCAGGTTCAGATACAAACTTCATTTTAACCTACGTTATGTAATATTTCCATTGGCTATTACCATCATCCAGATTACACAAAAATATAGGCTGATCATGCAAGTATTATAATTTGAAGCTTACTGTTAGCTCAGTAATGCATTTTTAAAAACCCACAAACATATACGGATTCCTCTGATACAGTTTGGATTATGTATTTCATTTCCCACAGCACGTTAAGTGATGAACCACTTTTGATTTGTGGCTCTGAGAAGCTGATACTCTTTTCCTGACATTTTTGATATTGATAGTAGAAAGACAAAGAAACACAAAATACCGTATATACTCGAGTATAGGCCGACCCGAATATAAGCCGAGGCACCTAATTTTACCACAAAAAACTGGAAAAGTTATTGACTCGAGTATAAGCCTAGGGTGGGAAATGCAGCAGCTACCGGTAAATTTCAAAAATAAAAATAGATACCAATAATGTTTTTGAATATTTATTTCAAAGAAAAACAGTAAACTAGCGGTGTATTCAATGAAATACTTCACTCACCTCATGATGCTGATGTCCCGCTGTGATGATGATGTCCCGTGCAGCCGCGGGAGCGATGTCCCGCCTCCTATGACACACGGCACAGTGATTCCTATCATTGGATCACTGTACCAGAGGAGGTGGGACATCGCTATGTGGCTGCTTGCCATAACAAGGAGGAGGTGGGACATCGTTGCAGAGCGGCAGTAGGGGGAGGAAGGGGAATCGTAAGACAGCCCTGCATTACATTAGAACGTGAGGAGGGGGGATGGTGCGGTGCGCGCTGCGCGGCAAACTGACACAGAGGGAGGGAAACTCACAGGGGCACTGGGCCATTCACGAGTGTCACCCAGCGGCATGGCCCCGCCCCTTTTTCTCCTCCATTTCGGGCAAATTTTTCACTGACTCGAGTATAAGCCGAGGCGGCTTTTTCCAGCCCAAAAAGTGGGCTGAAAAACTAGGCTTATACTCGAGTATATACAGTATGTAGCCATTTAAAAAATATTACAGATGGAGGCATGTACCAATGTGAAAATCTCCAAACTTTGAATATGAGAGACCTCCATTATCCAGTGAGGTAATCACCAAGTTAAAATAAAGCAGACTTGGAATTAGTGTTTGTTTTTCTAAAAATGGAAGGACTTTCTATGTGGAGATAGCTTCTGAGCCATTAAAACTTTCTCACAAAGTGGAAGAAAATTTAATCAATTTACCACCACTCTTCCCTACAACTAACTCAGATTCCCTATGTGCTTTGAATATCCAAGAACACATTGTGAGGATGAAAGTTCTAAGGCTGTGATGGCGAACCTGTGGCACGCAGTGCCCTGTCTGTGGGTCTCTTCAGCTCTGCCACACATGCACATGGACGTCCCACCGGCCAGCTGGTCTTCTGGTCTCTGCTGCGCATGCACAGGGGCAGGACAAATGCATAGGGGTGGGGCGCATGCACAGGGACCACACACATATTGCATTTTGGGGGTTGGGGGCACGCATTCACACACACTTTGGGCACTCAGTCTGGAAAAGGTTAGCCACCACTGTTCTAAGGAATGCAGGGGAAGAAAAAAATTCTCACAGCAGAATCATTCTGAATAAAACTCCATTCATGCTGGATCAGTCCAGTAATATCATGTCTAAGTCCCAGTATGCACTGAGCCTCTAAACTTTTTAAAACTTTTTTCTGAACTCTTTTTAGCCGAGTACTGGAGAATTAAGAAAATTTCCATTGCTACTTGTATTCAAACATTTTAAAACTTAGGATAGGAACAGAACAAAGCTAGAACTAAATTTGGTTTCATTTCAAAGTAACTAATATTTAATGTTTCCCTTTTATTGCATTTAAAATTATAATTCAGTGGGAATTTTTGGAAAAAGGTTGGAATGGGTTGCTCCCAATTTTTGGAGATGGTGAAATTCTGGAGTTTCAGGTTGTTCATCTTTAATATGGTGTCACATGAAATGTGAAATGTGTGGCTCATCTTATGATACCTGCTAGTTTCAAACTTACTGGGCAATATTAATTATTTGTTCATTTCATATGATACCTGCTATTGTTAATCTAAACCGGAAACTAAAATTGTCAAACTCATCACTGCGCAGCACATTTTCATATATTAAGCTGTTGATTTGATTTCCAAATGGGATCTATACAAACAATACAAATACAAAAACGTAAGTTAAAAGTAAGTACAGAACAAGCCATTGGTTCCACAGTTTCTATAAATAAAATAAAATAATTATTCCTATCATGTTTATAGATTTTACTTACTTTCTGCGCCGGAATAACATAGGTGTAGGTGATCCATGCGATGGATTATCATTTTGGCAGGCAAAGTGTGGTGGTGAAATAGGAGGGATGGTTGAAAGACTACCATTCACGAGAGTTCTAAGGATATTAAAGTGTGATATTATTGCTTATGAAACTCACCAAGGTATTAAAACCAGAATAGTAGAGCCGAGGTGGCGCAGTGGTTAAATGCAGCACTGCAGGCTGACTGCTAGATCAGCAGTTCAGCGATTCAAATCTCACCGGCTCAGGGTTGACTCAGCCTTCCATCCTTCCGAGGTTGGTAAAATGAGGACCCGGATTGTTGTTGGGGGCAATATGCTGACTCTGTAAACCGCTTAGAGAGGGCTGAAAGCCCTATGAAGCGGTATATAAAAATCTGCTATTGCTATTGCTATTGCTAGTATTAAAGTTGTTCTGAAAATTTGTTACTTAATTTTATTATGCTTCTAAATCTCTGGTCCATTTATTTCATGCTTTTTTTCTTGTTCTTTTGCTTTTTCATTTTCTTTTTCCGTTATAGGTAGCCCTCAGCTTATGACCAGGTGGTTATTGATCATTTACATTTACAGTGGCCAGGTGTTTTACAGCCCATGAAGCACTCCCTGCTGGTAATTATGGTCACGCCACCCCCCGACTTGGCCACATGACTTCAAGTATGGCATTTGGCAACTAGTCACATTTATGACAGATTGTGGTATTGCATAGTCATGTAACTATGATTCACAAAAAAATTTGCCAGCAAAAAAATACTCATTTAAAAATATTTGCACTTACAACTGCAATGTTCACTTAATGGCCACTGCAAAAAAAGGATCATAAAATTCAATTCAATTCAATTCAATTTATTAGATTTATAGGCCGCCCAATCCCAGAGGACTCCAGGCGGCTTAATCACTTCCAGTCATGTGGATATCTCGACTTAACAACCCTAGTGACTTATGACTGGATTTCCCTACTTGTAAAATGTCTTCCAAAGAGACAGAATGGCATTATTTACACACACACACTCAGTGTGTGATTCTTTTATAAAACACAAATATCTACCCTAGAATTACAAATATTAACTATTTTATAAAAGAATCATAAACTGTTTAAACTTCTTACACAACTTTGCCTTATAATGCAGTCTTATAATACACACACACACACACACACACACAAAATATATGAGACTACTTCTCTGGAATGATTTGCATTTTCAACATTTCAAGATTTGCTACCCCACATGATTTGTTCTGAAAATCTATGTCTAATAAACTTCATATTAAAATAATACCAAACTTACGTTCTCTGAAGTGGCTGATGAAAGACAACTGGAGGTACGTTTACTGGAAGATTAATGAAGAGATTATATCGTTGGTGTTCTAGTGGAAAAGGTGGACGACTCAAAGTGGAAGAATTTGGGAACATGCTCTTCTGTGCTATAAACGAACATGTATTCTTCTACCTATATAAATTTTAAATGAAAGTGAAGTAAAAAAACCTACCTATTTACAATTACTATAAACTAATATGATTTTTGACAAATATATTATCAAAATATTTACATTAATATTTACCAATAAAAATACTTTTATTAACATGTTTGGCACTGTAATATTGTATTATACAGATATAACATGTATTGTATTTTGCAATAGCTGTATTAATATTGAAATACTTTTTGTATTATATTTGTATGTAGTCAAAGCAGATCCCTTTTTTTGCACAATCCCTTCAATAAGCTGCATTTCTACTATTCCATTCCATTTAAAATACAATACAATACAATAGCCGAGTTGGAAGGGACCTTGGGTCTTCTAGTCCAACCCCCTGCTTAGGAAGGAAACACTATACCATTTCAGACAAATGGCTATCCAACATCTTCTTAAAGACTTCCAGTGTTGGGGCATTCACAACTTCTGGAGGCAAGCTGTTCCACTGATTAATTGTTCTAACTGTCAGGAAATTTCTCCTCATTTCTAATTTGCTCTTCTCCTTGATTAGTTTCCACCCATTGCTTCTTGTCCTACCCTCAGGTGTTTTGGAGAATAGTTTTACTCCCTCTTCTTTTTGGCAACCCTTGAGATATTGGAACACTGCTATCCTTCTTTTCACTAAATTAGACATACCCAGTTCCTGCAACCGTTCTTCATATGTTTTAGTTTCCAGTCTCCTAATCATCTTTGTTGCTCTTCTCTGCACTCCTTCTAGAATCTCCACATCTTTTCTATATTGTGGCGACCAAAACTAAATGCAGTATTCCAAGTGTGGCCTTACCAAGGCATTATAAAGTGGTATTTACACTTCACGTGATCTTGATTCCATCCCTGTTTATGTAGCCTAGAACTGTGTTGGCTTTTTTGGCAGCTGCTGCACACTGCTGGCTCATATTTAAATGGTTGTCCACTAGGACTCCAAGATCCCACTCACAGTTACTACTATTGAGCAAGGTACCACCTATACCGTACCTGTGTATTGCGTTTTTCTTGCCTAAATGTAGAACCTTACTCTTTTTACCATTGGATATCATTTTGTTAGATAGTGTCCAATGTTCAAGGTTGTCAAGATCCTTCTGTATTTTAAGCCTATCTTCTGGAGTGTTGGCTATTCCTACCAGCTTGGAGTCATCTGCAAATTTGATGAGTTCCCCATTTATTCCCTCATCCAAATCATTGATGAAGACGTTGAAGAGTATTGGGCCTAAAACAGAGCCTTGGGGTCCCTTTATTACAGTTTATCCACAATTCCTTCAATAAGCTGCATTTCCACTATTCCATTCCATTTTTCATAGATGTACAGAATAATAGTAATACCAAAAATAGAAATACACTATTTTACAGAGTCACAACTATCTTGGTCTCTAATTGATTACAAAACACATACCAGAAGCTTTATTAAACTACTTAGGAAGTAAGAAAATGGCATATATGGTAACCAATATGGCCAAGCAAGATTTTAAATATATTTCCATTTTGCTCTCTAGCACATGCATGTATCATAAACACACACACACACACATCTACATTGAATACAAAAGAAATCTGTAATGAAGTTGTTATTGACATGTATTTATGCTATCAATTTATATTGCTGTCCATTTACTGTGCAGCTACCAAAAAATGAAAAACAAGCAATAAACCAAACAGTTAAACAGCAATAAACCTTAATATGCATTGAGGAGAGTTCATACAAACAATGTAGGTAGCCCAGAACTTTGTTTTAATAAGCTCAAAATAATCTTCGATTTAGGACCATATTGGGCCCAGGATTTCTGTTGCTAAGAACGTTGTTTGAATTCTTCCCAATTGTATGACTATTTTGCCACAATTAAATGAAGCACTGAAATTGTTAAGCAAATTCAGCTCCTCCCACTTTGTTATCAGAAGCCAATTGGGAAAGGTCACAAATGGGAATCACATGACCCAAGGATGCTGCAACCATTGTAAATACATGCTGGTTGCCAAATTTTAATTATGTGATCATGGGAATGCTGTGATAATCATTTGATTGTGTGACTGTGGGGATGCTGCAACAATCATCAAATATATGACTATGGAGATGCTGAGACTGGCCACAAGTCACTTTTTTCAGAGTCAATATAACTTCATTAAACTAATAACTTTAAATCAAGGACTACTTGCCTATATTTTAACACTCACAAAAATTCGAATGTGGCAGAGAAGCAAGAGTCTCTCCTATTATTTGTCTTCCTGCAGCCTGGCAATTTCAGCATTGCATTGAAGAACCATTAACAATAATAATTGCATTAAGAACTATTAAACTATTTTGTTCTGGGATACAACCCCCAAGAGCCCAAGCTAGCATGGCCAGTAGCAGGGATACCAGGTGTAAAACAAGATGGCCATATGCTATATGTCACTGATCTAATAGCTGATTATAATTTCTACCATGATGAGGGAAAGGAGGTATGTATTTATTTTTTCTACTTTTTGTTGAACTTGCATTGCTAACAGCTTTGCAAATAATTTGCATTTGTATCCTTGCTGAGCCACTCACAGGACACCACTCACTATACACAAAGAGCTAAATGAAGCAATGCTTCCCTTTGGTAACTGTTTTCATTTGATTCATTTTCAATAAAGCTTATTCTAAGATGATGGACATTAAGGCCAGTAGTTTGGCAATTTGCTAGCTCAATATTAAAAGTGACTTCCAATATATTTCTGATCATAGCATCTCAAAATAATTTTGCAGGAACACCACTTATTTTGTAGGTTTAAAAATGGCAAAGGGAATATGATGAGATTTATATATTTGTATATAGTGTAAAAACACTCACCCAACCTGGTGTTCTCAAGATGTCTTGACTTCAGTTTCCATAATCCCAGATTAGCATAACAAATGGTCACACTTTTAGGGAATTACAGGAATTGAAATCCCCTGAAGTTTGTTAGTTTGATGCCAAGATTATCAAACAATTGTCAGCCAAAAAGAAATATTTAATTACATAACACATACTGAAATTATTGAATTTGCTATAAATTTGTTTATAGTTAACAATTCAGAAAACTTTAGAGTCAAATATGACAAACTGCCAGAAGATGAACTATGGAGAAGTGCACAAGAGTAAAGCTTTCTTATGCAGTTGCCTACAATAGAAGTTAAAACAATGAATACACTACAATTATAAAAGTCAAACTAAAACCATCTTCCTTACCAGATATCATTACTGTAAATTACTTTTCCTAAATCACTTTGGTTTCATTTTAAGGGCCCTTACTGTCAAGATATATCAACAGTAGTTTTTAAATGTTTTAGTTAAAAATTGCTTGTATTTTCTTAGAGATTCCCATCAACATCCAGGAGAACCAAATCTTTCCAAATGAGACCCCCTCCTCAATAAACCAACCCAAAAATGCAGAAGGCAGTAGATACTTTTTTTTTTTGCACTAATCCATCAAAGACGCAGCACACCAACTTTCAGGAGTTTCCAATTATTGGCTTGGCAAAGCATTCGCCTTCACTTCCCAATCTTTCTTAAAGAATCAATTCTGCAAAGTTAGAGTTTCTTCAGGTGAGGCTCAAAATACACCCCATACTTTTTTAAAGACAATTTAGAAGCAATTGCTGTAACTGCAACTGTAAAGACAACATAAACCAGGGGTCCCCAAACTTGGCAACTTTAAGACTTGTAGACTTCAACTCCCAGAATTCTCCAGCCAGCACAGCATTCTGGGAATTGAAATCCACAAGTCTTAAAGTTGCCAAGTTTGAAGACCTCTGACATAAACCTATGTATAAGATACTCTACCTGAAAGGAAAGTATCTTTTTATACCCAAACCACCATGAATTAACGTGTGTGTGTTAATTGCAATAATAATAATAATAATAATAATAATAATAATAATAATAATAATAATAATAATAGGACTCGAGCTGTTGAGCTACCAACCAGCCCCAAAGGCTGTGAATCTCACCAAAGATTAACATAACAACAACAACAATCACAACCGGTGCAGGGTACCAAGAACTGCCAAGGCATCAGAACCCCCCGACTCCCGTGAAAATCTCCGTTGCTGAGGCCGGTTTTCTCCACATTTCTCTCTTCCCAGATGCCCCGCCGAAAGTTACTCGCCTTGGCAGGGGCCCCTAGAACATCCTAACCAAACGGGCCAGAAACAAGCACTCTTGCCTTTTCTCTCAAAAGCCCTGCAGGCCCAACAGTCCGCTCGCTTCTAAAGGGAGACCCAGCAGGATCCCCGCTCGGTCAAAAAGAAGCCCAAGAGGCGCTCTCTTCATCTCGTCCGCTCCGGGCTACAACCTGTGCGAAGGTTGTTTTTAACTTACTCCGGCGAGGGCGTAGAATTCAGGAGCGGCTGAGGGTCGAGGCCCACCCGCTTTTCGAGGCCAGCCGCCTTATTCTCTTTTCTTCCCTTCCTTTCTGGAGAGAAAGAGAAAGGCAGGTAGGATTCTCCGGAAGTAAACCGGAAGTTCCATAAACGGGACCATCTCTATGGCTGAGGCTTTGGGTGTACCCCGGATCCAAAGCGCTCCGACCGGAAGCGCTCCAGAGCTCCCGCTCTTATGCTCTCAGCCTCGGTAATCTCCCTCCTCGCAAGTCTTCGACATCCCATTCTGCGCATGCGCCTTTGGCGCTGCTCCCTTGTTCAAGCACGTGGGCTGTACCTCTCCGGAGGTTTTATGCTCCATAGAAGAAATTCTCTGGACTCTCCTGACAGATTAGCATGAGCACACAATAGATACAAACGTATGCACAATATATTATACACAATAGAATACACGAACACACAATAGATATAAACTCAAGGTAAACAGCTCCAAACTCGATTGCAGAAAATAGGACTTCAGAAACAGTGGTTAATGCCTGGAATGCACTACCTGACTCTCTGATTTCATTCCCAAACCCCCACAACTTTAACCTTAGACTGTCTACCTCATCCCATTTCTAACAGGTCTGTAAGGGGTGTGCATAAGCGCACCAAGGTGCCTACTATCGTCCTTGTCCTACTGTTCCCACTTACTCGTATCCATTTTGTGTATTCATAATCATGTTTATACTTCTGTCTTATGCAATCTTGACAAAATAAAATAAATAAATGTCTATATAATTATTGTTTCGGGGCAATATAAAGGCCCCTTACTCGGATAGAATAAACTAGTTCTTGAAGATTGTAGGAAGTTATCACCCAGCCCTCTCCCAGAAAAATGAAATATCCTAAGAAATATTGAAAAGGCAGAATATTTCTCTGGATGTGAAAAAGTAAGAAACATGTTTTAAAAGACAAAATAGCTGCCTGCAGCTTCCTGCCCATCCCCCTTTGTCAATGAGCCATTAAAGCCTGAGCTACTCCACTTCACATAATAAGGGTTTTCCCCTCAGCTCCAGAGTGATGGGATTAAGGCATGATAATATTGGCCCTTTTAGCAACTCGCCACATGGCTTCTGAGAACTCAACCAAACCTGGATTCAAAACGCAGCCTAGAGAGTTGCCCCTGCATGGGCCCATGGGAGTCTGACAACCAATCAGAATACAAGCTGAAGATCAAAGGCCAGAAAGGGCATAAAACCAGGGTCTCAACTTCTCTTCCTTCCTTGCCTTCCCTTCCCTTCTTCTCCACCAACATTGAAACATGTGATTACCTTTTCTGCTCAGGACTCAAGCCATGTGGTCCTGTCCACCAATAAACCATCTTTCCAAGCAGCCTCCATGTCTCCAGTGTCTTTTTCCCCACTTGGAGCCAAACCCAGAAGGACATTTCTTCCAACAAGATAACGGGGAGATTATAATCGCCATTCAACAGAAAATTCCACTCATTTCAAAATGGCAATATTGCTGAACTTCTATCGAATTTTAGGCAAACATTCAGAAATAGGTTCTACCTGCTCAGAGATCTGGGAAGATCTATAATGATATTTTTCCCCTTTATAACTCTTTCATCAACTGTTTTGAAATGTGTCACATGGTTAAATAAGTGAATGTTGAGTAGGAACACTATAAAGCTGTTAAGAAAGAAAGTGCCAATATCCCTTGGTAATATTTCTATTCTGTGTCCCTGTTGCTTTGCCTTCATCTCAGCCCCTGTATGAGGAGGCCTTGAATCACCTTTTACTGATGTTGAAACAATATATTTCCCACAAATCACAATAATTAGCAATAGGTTTAACTTAGATAAATATGTTGGCACCCTAGCACCTTAGCTACAAACTAGTTAAATGCATTTAGAATGAGCAACAGGAGCAATGAGCAACTTAAAAATAAACACTGCATTAAGAAGATCAAATCAACGTTATCTTGGGGGACCAAAGAAGCATGTTTTCTCTGTCACAGTGCCCACTGTCTGGAATGATACTCCCTAGAGGTTGGATGGCTCAACTGATGATGATCAGGAAGCTAGTGAAAGCGTTGGGGCAAGATGAAGGTTGGGTCCCTGCTGGACAGGTGGTGGTGGAGTTATATGATTTTTTTTTAGTCATTGTGGTTTCTTTTTTGACTTTTTAATTTTAAAGACATTCCCTGTGGGATTGGGTTGCTTAGAAAATATATAAGTAAGTAAGTAAGTAAGTATGGTAAATCTTGAGGGAGCCAAGCTTGGCAGCAGTTCATATAAAAGGCATCTGGGCAATCTTGTTAGATAAATAGCAATGTAATGTAATGGAAGAAATTTCCAAATTCGTTTCCCAGCTGATCTTTAATTGGGAAAAAAGCGGGAAGACAGAGACACAGCTCAGATGTTCTGGGTCTGCAGACAAATTGTACAAGTATTAGTTTTCCTCTTATACATTTTTTTTCTCTTTGAAGCTTTTGTGTGAGTTATGTATTACAAAGTTTTTTATTTTATTTTCAGTGATTGCTTCAATTTTGATTTTCTTCTCTCTTGATCCAATCTTGCCTGGTATCTTGTCTCCTCAAAAGAAGGGAAGGGAGTTTGTGAGTAAATGTCTACCTTTGTATAGCTTATGTAAATGATCATGGGTAATGTTTGCCATAGATTGGAATCCATGCCTTTGTTATTTCTAATGGTGGCTTCTGGCAGTTTGGGGGCTTCCCTTCTGTGTTGTTATTCCTAATATTTGTACTACCGTATATACTCGAGTATCGAGTATAGGCCGACCCGAATATAAGCCGAGGCACCTAATTTTACCACAAAAAAACTGGAAAAGTTATTGACTCGAGTATAAGCCTAGGGTGGGAAATGCAGCAGCTACCAGTAAATTTCAAAAATAAAAATAGATACCAATAATGTTTTTGAATATTTATTTCAAAGAAAAACAGTAAACTAGCGGTGTATTCAATGAAATACTTCACTCACCTCATGATGCTGATGTCCCGCTGTGATGATGATGTCCCGTGCAGCCGCGGGAGCGATGTCCCGCCTCCTATGACACACGGCACAGTGATTCCTATCATTGGATCACTGTACCAGAGGAGGTGGGACATCGCTATGTGGCTGCTTGCCATAACAAGGAGGAGGTGGGACATCGTTGCAGAGCGGCAGGAGGGGGAGGAAGGGGAATCGTAAGACAGCCCTGCATTACATTAGAACGTGAGGAGGGGGGATGGTGCGGTGCGCGCTGCGCGGCAAACTGACACAGAGGGAGGGGAAACTCACAGGGGCACTGGGCCATTCACGAGTGTCACCCAGCGGCATGGCCCCGCCCCTTTTTCTCCTCCATTTCGGGCAAATTTTTCACTGACTCGAGTATAAGCCGAGGCGGCTTTTTTCAGCCCAAAAAGTGGGCTGAAAAATTAGGCTTATACTCGAGTATATACAGTATGTTTCCTTTTGTGATTAAATGTAACATCTAAGTAAGTGTCCTCTTATTATGGCTTCTTCTCCTTTGAACCAAATTAGTGTTTGGTTCTGGGCCTCCATTTTAATTCTAATTTGTAATAATTCTGGTTATATCTCCTCATAATTTACTACAGTACTATAACAGAATTTACTATCTTGAGGTATATTAATATAAGCAGAGAATCCAGATCACTAGAAGTCATTATTCCATTTTATGTTGGCCTGATCAGACCCCTTTTGTATTCTGAGAATCAATTCAAAACTAGTGACAAATTGAAGCAAGAGAGGTTCAAAGGAGGTCTATCAAGATGGTAAAGGGCATGAAAATCAAGCCCTGTGAGAAACCTCAAAAGAGCCTATTATGTTTAGCCTCCAGGGGGAAAAGACCAAGGGCAGATACAATAGCAGTTTTAAATATCTAGGTGTTACACAGAAGGAGGAAAATATCCAAACTAGTGATGTTAAAACTACATGCTAGGTATTAGGAAGTGCTTCCTATATAATATGAGCTGTCCAATAGTGGATTGAATTCTACTTTGCTAGAGCTTTTCAAGCAGGTTGATGATCATTTGTTAAAGATACTCAAGTAGAACCTTCATTGATTTAGAGCATCAGACCTAATTACATTTAAAATCTCTTCCAATTCTATAATTCCAAAACTCTCTGGACAGTTATCTAACCATGAAAAAAGTGATTGATGCTAATGATCTCCACTTTCAGATTACATTTTGACTGCTCGAAGGCAGGACTGATGGATAATCCCCTGTAATCACTTAAGACAAGTTCCCAGTGGCCAATAAAAATTTTCTCTTCCTAGGAAAGATAAGTTGAACACCCCAGGCAACAAAAGACTGGGACACCCAACATCACCTTTCCAATGAGACCCAGCAGTTTATTTATTTTAATCTCACCTTTATTATTTCTTCATAAATGAAGGTGACAAACACCTCCCAACATAGTTTCATCTTCCAATTTTTCTCACATCAACAACCCTATGAAATGAGTCGGACTAAGAAATAGTAACTGGTCCAAAGTCATCCCACTAGCTTTCATGGCTAAGGGAATACTTCAATTTGAGTCTGGATAGTGATGCCACTGTGCAACAGGGAAACTGGTACAGCAACAGCAACCCCAGCTCTTATTCTTTCCTAGACTGAACAGTCACATTAATCCAAATTGCAACTAGTTTGATTTTGCACTGTTGAGCTTCAAGCAACATCTAAAAAAGCAGAGAGAGTGCAGTTGCATGTACACTTCAGAAGAAACCCAGGGAAGACAAGATATTGTCTGGTAGCTAGGGTACAGTGTGCATAGAGCCATTAGAGGTTAAAGCTCAATGTCCAAGAATCCAAAGCCAAGAGTCCAAAGACCCTAGTCCAGAAAAATGGGGTAAGATAAAGAAAGAGGAGAAACAGAGAAACAGGTAGTTTATTTCAATTCAGAATTCAACACTAGAAAGTTCCAAAGCTAGCCTAGACACAAATAGAACAAGAATAAGTAATACAGGGCTAATGCTTGAGAATTGTTTCCAATAGAGAATCAGCCCTTTGCAATTACTTCTTTGTAGCCACAGCTGTGAGCACAGGTCATTTACAAGAATCTCCTTGCTTTTGTAGTTAGCTAAGTGAATCACCATCACTCTGTTCTTTGAAACTGCAAGATGTCTTAGGGCCAAGCATCCTGCAAGGAATTGTCCCTTCACAATTGCGGGAAGTCCCTCCCCACTCCCCAAAGAATGAAATATTTTGGGAAATATTTAAAAAGGCAGAATATTATACTTTCCTAAAGGATAAATGAAGAAACATGTTTTTGGAGGCAGAAAGCAGCCCTCCAATTTTCCTTAATAGCCCACAGCAGATGCCAGCACTTAAGGAGAAAAGAGCTTATTGAAAGAGGAAGCCAACTATTTAGTTAGCTCCATTCGTAAGCAAAGCAAATACTGCAGGCAGAAATCCATTCAAGACAGGATATTTCAAAACTCCTTGCAGCAAAGTTTGACAGCTAACAAAAGCAGAATGGTAGGATTAGAACAAGCAACCCCTCATCCAAGATCCAACACAGGACGAAAGCCATTAGCCACAATAAGAATTGTCCCACCCCCTTTTAAGCCATATTGCACAAATCCCAAACTTCAAAGTTACAGAAACTATAGACATCCATTCACTCATTCAAACATTTGTTCAGCTGACCCAGAACTGCACCCTGTCTTTGTGGGTGGTTCTGTTCATCAATAAATGGACCTTCTTTCCAATCAGCCTCCAGCTTCCATTTTATTTCCAGCGTCTTTCTCCCAGCTTCGAACTAAACCAGAGGATATGTCTTCCAATACTATCTAAGTCTCACCTCACCTACTCATGCCCATTGTTTGCTTGCTTGGGTCTACCTGAGTTTATTGCCTGTCAGCATTTGAGGTTGACAACTTATTTCACCAGTCCCCTCAGTAACTGTAAAAACTGAACCTCATAAATAAGGCCTCATAGCCAGGATCTCTGACTACCTGCAGAGTTTCCTGCATGATTGTCCCTATTCCTTTTCTTCTGCTTTGGAATCATTCTACTGCAAAACTAAAATCCAAATCAGAACATCTCCATAAAAGGCACACACATTCCTTTGCCACCTAGATTGTATGTGCCAGCTTTGCCTCTTGCTCTTACTCAAATTGTGAATGAAGAAAGCTTTATTATAGGGAGATCTGACATTTAGAAACACCAGCTGGAGCCCAGGGCTTTCCGTGCTCTGGTATTTGGCACACAAGAAGACAACAGAAGGCTAGACGTGGGGACTAGTTTGAAAGGTTTATTTAGTCTTATTTAGCATATTGGGTGTTCTCAGCCTTCTGGTTTCTCACCTAGTCAATTACAGCTCAATATGTTACATAAAGTCATATGCTATGCCGCAAACCATAATTTACAAACCACAATGACTGGATGTAGATAATTTAAATAAAGGTATCCACTTTAATTGTTATGACCAAAAACGATGAAACAAATATGATACCACAATGAAAATACCAACTCTTTGTATTGGTGTCCTGATGTCACAATACGTGTTTTGTCCCTTGCCTCGGCTAAAAGGCAAAATCAAGCAAACCACACTATGATTTAGTATGCGTGAACCTGTACGAACCTAGTCATCTCTTGGCATCTACTGTAATCTTTTCAGCACAGTCATAAGCATGCATATTCAGAAATACTTCCATCTGTTGTTCTATGAGGTATATTTACCTATTGCATTTGATTAGTGAGATTTAGAAACTGCAACCATGAAGCCAATCTATGCAACCTATGCATATGTAATAGGGACTGTACTGGGCCTTCCTCCTCAGAATTTGTGCAGAGTCCAATATTTCACATCGGTCTTTTTAGTTTTCCAGAAGACATATTTGCAAATAGCTTTATAGATTAATTCATTTACTGATCACCAAGGAGAGAAAAATATTTAAAATTATATTTAGAAGTTGGACTTTAAAGAAACATGGTTGAAAGACAATTGACCTTTTGGAATTCTGGTGTTGATGCCTTAACACTACACCAAACTGGCTCTCTTCTGGTTAAAGACTGGAAATTCAAACACATTTCTCAGTAGCCTGATACAGTCTGTTCTGCCCTACAGGTAATGCTTTGTAAGAATAAAAAATATGGCAGAGAAGAAACACTTAGGTGTGCAGTAATACATACCATATTTTAAATAATGCAGCCTCAAGCTGTTGGCTCCTGCATGTCAATCTGCTGGAAAGGAAACCAACTCTCCTCAAATTTCAAACTTTTCCTTTGCTTTGTCCCCAGTGATGGCCTGTTATTCTGCCAGGACTACAATACTGCAATTGTCAGAAATATGAGTCGGTTGCCAAGGGTCTGACTTTTGATCACATGACTGTGAGGATGCTGCAGCAGGCGTTAAGTGTGAAAAACGGTCATTAGTCACTTTTTTCAGTGTCATTGTAACCCTGTTACTAAATGAGCTAGAACAGTGTTTCTCAACCTTGGCGACTTTAAGTCCTGTGGACTTCAACTCCCAGAACAGGACTTAAAGTCACCAAGGTTGAGAAAAACTGAGCTAGGAGTAACTGTTTTCAAGTTTCTGGGTTTGACTGATCTGGGATTATGATGTAAATGCAGACAAACTACTTGAACCACAATAATAGCAGGACACGATTAGATTGTGCTAAAATATTTCTTTGTAGGTGTAGGAGGTGTTTGTAGCTGTAGGAGGTGTGAGGAGGAACAGGAGAAGTAGTCCTGATGACTTCCACTACAGTGGAATCGGTCATCAAGGTAGTACGGAGACTTTTCTCCACGCACGATGTCTTGGTCTCTGATAACGGGCACCAATTTACCGCCATGCCATTCGAGACCTTCCTAGCATCTCAAGGAATCAGGCACACCCTTGTCACACCATTCCATCTGGCCTCCAATGGTCAGGCAGAGAGAATGGTAAGATCTGCAAAAGAGGGCCTCACTAGGATGGGCCCAGGTGATTGGCAAACATGAATCGACCACTATTTATTGATTCAACACATCACACCCAGTGCTAGCACTGGGAGAAGCCCCTCTGAGCTTCTCATGGGCTGCTAAGGTCTCATCTAGACTGGCTACATCCAAATTATTCCACCTCAACACCCCCTGACTCCACAAGCAAGGTTCGAGCTTTTGCCATAGGAGATTCAGTATACGCCCACAACTACACCGGGGGAACGCTGTGGATTCCTGCCACGTAATTGGAATTACTGGTCCTCGATCATATACAGTAGAGCTCAAGGACAGTAGAAATTGGAGAAGGCATATTGACTAACTCTGCAGTCGCGGGTCCAACTCCACTCTTAGGCAACCAACAGTAACTCCTGCACAAACTAGTCAAAACCGCGCAAAACAAAATAGCAGTCCTTCTAGGTCCAACTCAAGCCCGAGAATATCAGAAGACTTATCTGACTTTGATGCAAACCCACAGCGAGCTCCGAGTGAGTTAACTCCAGAAGCTCCAGCCGCGGCCTGTGAAAAGTTCCAGGAGTTTCCATCAGGCAGAGCTGCGGAGCAAACAAGTCTATCCGACTTGTCCGAAAGAACCATCAACACTGAACTGCGCAGGTCAGGCAGAGCCACGCAAAAGCCCGCCTACCTGCGTGACTACGTCATCAATTGGATTGCTGTACAATCCTAGAGGGGAGGGGTGTTAGATATCCCCCCCCCCAACTGAGGTTTCCACCAAGGTTCTCTGTTCCGGCGGGAACAGATGTTAAATCTCATTGGTCAAAAGGTCTGACAGATCCCTTTAAAAGGGGATTCTGCCAGATCCTTCCTCAGCCTGATGTTTACTTGACTTGCAATAAAGAGGTGTTGTTACTGGAGCCTGTGTGTGCTTTCCTTTACCCGATCTAATAGTGTCATACTTCATTTTGGGATAGATGGGGAAGCAAGCAGGCTTAAGAGCCATGTTTTGATATATTTTTTGAGGCCTGCCTCAACTCTATAGGCAGAAGCAACAGCCAAGAAGGGGCTCTTCCTGAACCCAGCTAGTCAGAGTTCTTTAACTGAATTTGCAACATACCTCCCCTGCCTGATCAGGTGAGATAGGCCAATGTAATAGGACTAAGACAGTTCCGAAGGTAGTTTTATATATATGTATATACATTACTGCCTAAATTTATAGCAATGGTTTCACTATATTTTTGAAAGATCTACCACTGATGTAAGGAGTGAAGGAATGTGCTGTGAGCCATGGGAGAAGCGGACAATAAAAGTTAAAAGAAAAAAATCACACAGAAAGTTTTGTTGCATCTTATCTAATAAATCAGCTTAAATATGAATGATAAAATATATAATGTATAAACATGCCAGTGCTGCCAATGCTGTTTTTTAAGTAGGGTAGAACACATACAGGTAGTCCTCGACATACAACAATTTGTTTAGTGAATATTCAAAGTTACAATAGCACTGAAAAAAGTGACATGGCTATTTTTCATATGACCATTGCAGCATCCCCATGATCATGTGATCAAAAATCAATATTTATCTGCCATAATTTTGTATAACTTCTAAAAAAAATTCTTTCCTGATCCTCACAAGGATGAAATACGACAAACTGCAACATAAATATCAGTAAAGAGAAAGGGTAAAACCTATAGTATTTAACATCAGAAATAATACTGTGCAATAATTAGTAATTTGTTTCATGATTAAAATTATTCTTTGTTTTTTGCCCGTGTTACAAGTATTAGAATGCACTTATTCAACGTGGTTGCTTGAAAGGACATGATCACGATAAGTATGACCTCATATTTTTAGTTATGTAGGTGAGATCCAGACACATTTTTGGATTTGAATGCCTAATGAAAGTCAAGAAGCATATATCACCCGCAATTAAATGGCATCATTAAATCAAATTGTGCTGAAACTTAAAAGCTAAATTCCTACTTTATTGTCTTCATTCATTCTGTTACATACATTGAAACACTTCAGGGAATGAAGATTTAAAAATAGTGATGTAAATGACTCCTATGAGATGTGGTTTTCAAAAGTAACCAGAATTTTAAAAAGAATAGCTTGAACTCTACTTCCCATTTGGATGGATGGCACTTGTAAGAATAATTTAGCCTTTTTGTTTTTTTACCACATCGGGAATGTGTGAGTCTTAAATATGAAATAATGTGTTCTAGATATTGCTGAAATGATTTCCATTGGATAACCTTGAGACTGTTCGACTGTTGGACTTTCAAGAAGTCTGAAGAAAGAATAAATTCCACATTATTACGTGTACTGTTACTATAGCAGTGTGTGAGTTCTTGATGAACAACAATATCAATTTATTTTTAGATATATAGTTCTTTGGAATAATAAGACAAATAAGACATTAGATGTAGGCATACTACATCATCACCATTAATGTCTAAAGATGAAGAAACAACAAAGTGTTTCCTTTCTATACAGTAGACCTAAATCCTAGTAGTCAAAATATAAAAAGAACAGAAGATAAAGAGCACAAGCAACGTTAGACATTGTCTTGAAATGTTAAATGACGTACTAGAATATCCACTAAAGAAAACATTTCTGGAGAAAGAAAAGGAATAAAAAGCCGTAGACAAAGAAAGCATATCAATTCCTCTGTTGGAATCAAAGAGAACGATTAATTACAAAAGTTATTTTTGGAACGGCAAATTCCTGGATTTTTACTATTGTTATTGTTGTTCCTGCTTTAGAATAGAATAGAATAGAATAGAATAGAATAGAATTCTTTATTGGCCAAGTGTGATTGGACACACAAGGAATTTGTGTTTGGTGCGCATGCTCTCAGTGTACATAAAAAGACAAGATACATTCGTCAAAAATCATAAGGTACAACACTTAATGATAGTCATAGGGTATAAATAAGCAATCAGGAAACAATATCAATATAAATCGTAAGGATATAAGCAACAAAGTTACAGTTCTGTCAACAAAGTTACTTTCAAGTAGTAGACTTGTCAAGTGCCTAGTCCCTGCAGTGTGTTGCCACTGTACCCTTCCAAAAGCTGCCAGAGACTGACAGCCTCAAGGTCACCGAGTAGTGAAGACTAGAACTCAAAGTCTCATAATTCCTAGCTTGATGCCTTAACACTACATCAAACTGGCTCTCTTCTGGTTAAAGACTGGAAATTCAAAGTCATTTCTCAATAGCCTGATACAGTCTGTTCTGCCCTACAGGTAATGCTTTGTAAGAATGAAAAATATGGCAGAGAAGAAACACTTAGGTGTGCAGTAATACATACCATATTTTAAATAATGCAGCCTCAAGCTGTTGGCTCCTGCATATCAATCTGCTGGAAAGGAAACCAACTCTCCTCAAATTTCAAACTTTTCCTTTGCTTTGTCCCCAGTGATGGCCTGTTATTCTGCCAGGACTACATTTTTACCACAGCCCCTGGTTAGTGAATTCACCTTCTTTAACCTTCCTGGCATAATCCTGGAATAGATAACAACACACAGGTATCTATTCCTGGATCAATAAATCAAGAGAAGAAAGGAAACATACCTGATTTATTTTTTCCCCATCACCTGGATAGAAGGAGGAAAGGGCAAAACTGTTGCCAATTTCATCCAACTTGTTTTGAAAACACCCTCAGCTTTTCATTATTTTACAAGTGAAGTTGTACAAAAAAAAATTGCCATGAAGGGCAGGGTCCAGTACCAGAGGACAGCAAACCTCTTGCCACACTACATAGGAGCCTTGGAGGATACAAACATTTTTCCTTCCATAAAATGTAGTGCAGCATCACTTGAGCTGCCTCAAGCTAGGAAAACACAACTTGTTGGTGGGTGATACTGCCTTCCAAAGTGGGCAATGGTGAATACAGGACAATGCCAAGCACTCCTGTACTTAAGAAATGGTCAGTAGGGCCGTTGAATCAAGGTATTCCAGTGGGTAAGTTGTACTATAGATGTCTGGTCATTTCTGACTTACTTCTGAAGTGGAGTAACTGGTTTCTCATATTGCATTAAGCTGTATATGCTGAAGCCGAAATCAATCAAACCACATTTGGGCTTATTGCAATATGCAAAAGAGGAAGGACAAAAGGTTGAATTTAGTCAAGTATTTTCTTGGTACAAAAGTTTTATAACTATTCCTATTATAGTACTCTGAATGTACAGCTGGCACAAATCACAGCCGCCTACTTGCTGACGGGCCTTAATGGGTTTACAAAAATAACATCTGTTCTGCAGGAATTGCATTGGTATCAGGCCTACGAGGTAGACTAAGAACAGGAAACTAACACCGTAGGAAGACTTTATTGAGAAAAACTATAGTAACACAATCTTGCAAATCTGCTTGTTCTTTTCTTCCCCTCCCTCTTATTCCACAATGAATCAGAGTGGAATCAGTCTCTTCTTAACACTATCTCCTTTTCCAGAACTTAAGGAATGCTTCTGACCACAGTCAAGTGTTGTTCTATAGTCCACACAGTAGCCTGTAGTATTAACTCTAATCCTTTTTAGATATTTTAGAATATATATTTCCATTTATAATAATTAATTGTAATTTGTGTTTTATTTGCTGGTCTAGGAACAAATAAAGATTGATTTGATTTGAATGTTTCTGTCCTTTCTGTTTATCATAAAATACATGACAGCTTCTTAATATTTGCTTCCTAGCCCTGTCTCGGGCTTTCTACAATTGTCGCCAAGAAGTTTTGGAGGTCCAACAGAACATGGTAGTGATCACCTATGACGTCCTTTATAGTTTAGGTTCTGGTTATCTTTGGGTCTTCTTCATGTAGAACCTACCTAAGCTATACAATGTAATTGGAAAAGGATACTCCAGGTATCCATCCTCAAAGCAATCAGGCGATTTTCTCAGAAGGATTTCTGGAAGAATTCAAGAGCACAACAGCAGTTTATCCTACCCAAGATGTTAGTTAAGCTCTATCATCCTACCATTCTCTGAAAGGATGCTTGTATGAGGTGGGCTGAAGCTTCTGCTATCAGTTTTTCAAATGGAGATTTGAATCTGAGAGCTCAAATCACTGGCTTCCATAGGCTGGATTCACACATTGCAGTGAGCCCTAATGAGGTTTGTTTAGTTCTGAATGTTGAACCACTGTAGTTCAACATTTGTATTTTTACTCAACATATTAAGTGAGGGAATTATAGTACAGTAGAATTAAAGAACTAAAACCAAATCCTTTAGAATTAAGAGATAAGTACAGTGCTCCAACACAAAAACAAATTTAAATAAGAGAAAATATGTGTGATTCATAAAAATGCATACATATATGCTCCTGAATCTGTATGCTCCTGAGTCTGTTGATTCCTGGCGACTACCTGGATGAGTTTTCTTGGAAAAATAATAACAATTATAAAACTTAAATGGATTGATATTTTTACTTTAAATATTTGTTTGTTACAAATACCAATATCACTGATATCATTTATAAACTGCTTGTATTCACATTTTCTCCTCCAGACTCACTGAATCTCCTTATTCTTATTCTACCTGAAAGACTTAAAATTTATCATTTAAAAATATTTCATTTCTCATTTTAAAATATACATGAATTAATTTTCTTTCAAATTTGCAAAGCGGAACCAACCTTTTAAGATTACAATAGTGGGTTCCACAGCGGGAACACCAGTAAGCATCTAAGTTGATTGAGCTCGAGTTTAGCTTACTTTTAGCAATAGCATTTTTTGGGGGGGACACATTTTTATTTTGAGAACTTTACATAAAAAAACAGAATAAGCCTCATCGTTCTCAGCACACCCATTTTTTTTAAAGACAGTTACGGAACTGGCCGACGGACGAATAGCAGGAGCTTATCCAATTCCTGGAGGCGTGTTGTAGGAACGCGGACCAAACCCCTCTATTTTCGTCCCTGCAGTCTTCTTTTCTATTCCTTATTATAGAAGCGCTTCCGGCGGCGTGTAGCATTCTGACATCACCCCCCCGCCCGCACCCTAATGACGTCAGCCCCGGGAGCAGTGTGTGACGACAGTGCGTAGGGGAACGTGGTGACGTACCCTATTTAAAGGTCCCCAAGTAGAGGATGGAGGCAGAATCAGCAAGTGCTGCTACCGCGTGGGGGTCCGTGGCTGCGGAGTAGCATAGAGAGAGCGAGGCTGCGCCGCGTACCCTCCCCGGGAGCGCTGGGCCTGAGTGGGGCAATAAGCGGAGGTCGTTCGCTCCATTGTCCCTCCTTTCCTTCTCCCGTTCTTCCCCATTTTTGGCGGCTGCGGGGGCCGGTGGGAGGGTCGGAGTGGAGCAAAGCGAGAGCGGGCGCCTTCTGCTCCGCCTTCAGCTCCTCCTGCCCTCTCAGGCCCCGAGCGTGGGGGGAGTAGGGCGCGCTCTCTCTTTAGTGCCCTGCGCAGGGAACCTGGAAAGGGAGCGAAGGGTCGCTTGGCCGAGCGCGGTGGCGTGTGCGCGGGCACGGGAAGGAGGTGTGAGGAGGAGCAGGAGAAAACCTGAGCCGCCTGGCGCGTCTCGGCCCTGGACTGGGAAGCTCCGCGTCGGAGGTGCCGGAGAGGCAACCGCTCCCCCCACCTCCTCATCCTCCTCCTCCTCCTCCTGCAGCCCGCGCTTTGGCCCCGCTGCTGCAGCGAGGGGCTAGAGGGGCGCTGCTGCTGCTGTCGGCGCCAACGCCGCCGCTGCTGCCACTCCTCCTGCCTGGCTGCTACTGAGCATGATTGATCTGCCGGACACGAGACGGAGGAAGAGGCTGCCCCGCTGCAGAAGCGGGCGGGATTGAAAGGAGACCTGCCCTGCCTTGCCGCGGGAAGGACCGCGGCTCTTCGGCCGCCTCCCGCGTTGCACCCACTGCCTTCCCGTTTCATCTCCTGTCCCGCATCCTCTCCCGTCCTAAAGGGGGATGCGTGGTCCGTGCCCTGCCTCAGCTACCGGTCTACCGGAGCCCGATGTCAGCGCCGGCAAGGGGGCTGCTGCCGGCTGCTGCTACTGCTTGGGAAAATGAAGCGACACCCCCCATGCTCTCGCTGCTGCCGCCGCCGCTGCTGCTATCGACGGGGGTGTTAGAAGGAAGGGCGGCGCGGAGCGCTGCGCACACCGCAAGCCCCACGAGCCTGCTCTCTACCTGAGGCGGACCGCGATCCGGGCGCTCGTGGTTCTCGGGCATTTCAATAAACTGCTTAGGCATCCGTGCTGCTGTGGATTTTTTTTTTAATCCTCCTGCTAGAGGCGGTCGAGTGCCTCCCCTTCTCCCGCAGAAGGAGGATTGGCTTGGTGCTGCCGCTGCCTCTGCTACTACCTCCTTCTTATCCGCCTCCTCCTGCCAGGGAGCTGGAGCTCTCCCTGGACCCCTTCGTGCAGGGGGCTCGCTGAAGAAAACGGGCTCTGGGAGGCTATGGGGAGGCTCTCTTCATGTTGATGCCCTAGGTCGATTCTTCTCCTCCTCCCCCTCGAAAGGGTTGCGATTTCCCCCCTCCCCCAAAAATTCCCTTCTACATTCCCAAATGCCTGTAGACTTTTGTGTTTAAAATCCGGCCGAAGAAGGCACGTAAGATCACCTGGAAAGGCAGAAAATTGGCTGGAGAGACCTGTCAGGATTAATACTGTAACTGGCCGGGGTGCGCTGGCAGCGTAGGAAACGGGGAAAAATCCTTTTAAGAATTGATCTGCTAAGCAACGCTCACGGCACGTCTTCATTGGTCATCATGGGGTAAGGATTTCATACTAAATTGTGGAGTTGTAACAAGGAAAATCGAGTATTCGGTTTCTAGGGCTTTTTATCTTTAAGGGGCAGAGCAAAGCATTGTCTGGGAGAGTGCTAGAATTAAAAGCTCAACTTCTGAATGGCAGCTAGATAGCTTGCTTGGTCAGCAGCCCTGAGGCTCGTCTATTCAACAATCTATTCAGATCTGAAGTAGGGAACTCAACATTTTACTGGGTCTTTTAGCCAGGAACCAAAAAACATGTTCCTCAGATTTTTGTCATGAAGGTATGACACACTGTTGATTGGAGAGAGTACTTGTTCTAGGTATAGGAGTTCAAAGGGGTGTCCCTACATACATTGTCTGATGCGGAAAAAGCATCTTTGGTACAACTATGACCTGGATGATTGAGAATGTTCATAGACTCTTAGAGGAGTACTTATCAGAGATGTTGAAGTGTAGAGAACCAGCAGATTGAACTTCCCTGCTTACAAGTTCTTTCTTGACAAATATAACTTACACTTTGTTCCTTGGATTTAGGCTGAGTGCTAGGGAGAAATAGGTAGTATTTTGAAGACATGAACCTTCAGTAAGATTAATGATTTGTCTTCTTTTGTACTTAAGAACTTGCATGCTACAACTCCTAAAGCTGATTGTAGCTAATGACAACTATCGTATGTATCATTTGTTGGCTACTGAACAATTTACACATTGTTTATAATGTTTCAGCAATTGTATTGGTTTGCAGGTTGCCCAGGATGAGGTAGGCCTCATTAGAGAACTGGACACAAAGGAGATAAATGTGTTTCATCTGCTTCTTCTGGGATTCAAATTCTAATGTGTTATTGGATACCTTCTTCTACCAACCAGAAAAGGAATCCAAGGACTGTAGAAGAAAAAAAAATGCAAGAGGTCAACCCTAATTTTTCAACCACGTATAGAGGGAAATGGAGGTGATAATACAGGATAGTCAAGGATCCAACAAAAACTGCTCAGAGAGTGGATGGTAATTTGGTGTAATGATTAAGGCAAGAGGCTAGAAGTCAGGAGACACTGAATTCTAGTTCCGCTTTATGCATGAAAGGCAGCTGGTGACTAGAGACAGTCCATCTCTCTCAACTCAGCCATAGGATTGTTGTGGGGTAAAATAAGAGGAGGAAGGAGTATTATGTATGCTTGCCGCCTTGAGTTACTTATAAAATAATAAAGGTGGGATTAAAATCTAATAAACTACTAAGGAGCTAGAACATAGAAATAAATTTCAGAATTATTATGGGCAGCAGGACTAGCATTTAAAACATCTAATTTTATAGATCTTGGAATTTTCAGCGATAATTCCATTTTTGATGTAATACTCCTGTTCTTCTATCCTACCTGTTTGGTACTTGTTTCAATTCCAAGCGTATGAGCTTATGATTATTGTGACAATGAACATTATTACTAATGATTGCAAGATGTTTCATGGCTCAGTTAAATTATACTTTATGCAAGTGTAGAACTCTCATTTTTTCATCAAATACTGAAGTTGAATGAAAATAGTTTTTGGGCAGTTGCTGCTTATTAACAAGAGATTTATCTCTTCATAATTTTTAATGTGCATTTTTTTTAGCTTGAAAATTCAAGAAATTCTATACTTCAAACATGAAACTGCTATAACCGTATTTCAGGGCCATGATAGTTCACTTAGAACTTAACAACCTTGATTTCAAACACACCAATGTGGTTAGAATAATGCTATTTCACAACATTTGGGATTCAAATGATTCAAAATTACACATTTTGCATACTTCAAATATAAAACAGTTTTTGATATATACAGTGCTGTCCAATATTTCCTACACAGTAAAAGCTCTACAGGTGATCATCTTAGTGCTGGGAGTCTAACTTCAAACATAACCTTTCGCTGGCATTCCATAAAATCTATAACAATGAAGACATTGTTGGGCTGTGCTTAAATCTTGGCTATATCTCTTCCCTAGTTATTTCTCAGCTGAATATCAAAGCTGAAAGAAAAATATTGAGGAGGGACAGAAAAATGAGGGCTTGGCAGGTTCCTTGAATCATCCTTTTTCTCTTAAATCCTTCCCCCCTTTATTGTACACACTACTCTGCTTATACATGAGGAAGGAGCCTCCTCACACTTCTCCTGTCTATTACTTATTTTCATAAGTTGAGGCCCAGGCTTTTAAAACATTAGATGTATCCCCAAGGACCTCTTCAAAATTGTGACAGAATTGAAATTTTAACTAAAGTTTAAAATATATGGGAGTGTATTTAGTGAACTTTAAATCAGACTTCATGCAGTGTTTGCTCTGATATCACCCCCTTCTTTGTTTCAGCCCAATTGATCTGAGTGTTTCTCAACTTTAACTATTTTAAGATGTGTGGACTTCTACTCCTAGAATACCCGGTAAGCATTCTGGGTGTTTATGTCCATACAAGAGGTGGGTTGCAAATCCTGGTGCTACTGGTTTGCTCATGCTCTTGCACACGCTCAGTTCTGTGTGCAACACTTCTGTGCATGCGCAGATGCGTCTAGGCTGGTGGGCGAAACCTCCCGCCACCGCCACTACCAGTTTGCCTGATCCAGGCTGATTCAGGAGTAACCCACCTCTGGTCCATACATCTTAAAATGAATAAGAATAAGAAACACTATTTTATAGAGTGGTTCCTGATATGTCACTCAAAGCTAATTTTGACCTTCCTCTTCAGAAAATTTGCCCACATTGTTAGAAATATACATTTAGAATTATAGGGCTGGAAGGGACTTTGGAGTTCTAGGGAACAGTCCTTATATCATCCTGGTAAAATGTCCAATATTTTCTTGAAAAGCTGTAGTGATCCGAATACCCAAAACTTCAGGAGGCAAGCTATTCCTGTGGGTAATTGTTCTCACTGTCAGGAAATTTCTCCTTAGTTCCAGGTAGGATCTCTCTTTAAAGAGCTTCCATGCATTGCTTTTTGCCCTGCTCTCAGGTGCTTTGGAGAATAAGTCAACTCTATCATCTCTGTGACTCCCCTCAAGTACTGGAAGATGGCTATCATATACTCTCTAATCCTTCTCTTCATTAGGCTACATACTTATTTCCCTTAACTTTCATCTTATAGTTTAGCTCCAGATCTCTTATCATCTTTGTTCTTCTCTACACTCTTCTAGAACCTCAGCACCATTTTTGTATCGTGATGATAATAACTGGGTGCAGTATTCCAAATGTAGCCTCACTAATGCAATATAGAAGGTTACTATCACTTCCTGTGATTTGTTGTGATGCCTCTGTTGATGTAGCCTAGGGCTGCATTGGGTTTTTTTTTTTGGCAACTGCAGCACACTCATACTTAAGTGATGGTCCACCAAGACAACTAGATCCTTCTTGCAGTTATTAATGTTGAGATAGGTACTGTTTATTCTATACTTGTGCATTTAGTTTTTCCTGCCTAAGTGCAGGACCTTACTTTTCTCACCCCTGAACTGCATCTCATTTCTCTAGGCTGTCAAGATCCTTCTGACACTTGAGTCTTTTTCCCAAAGTGTTAGCAATTCCCCACAGCTTGGTGTGGCCTACAAACTTGATGAGCTCCCTTTCTGTCCACTCATCTAGATCATTTATGAAGATGTTGAAGAGCGCTGGACCCAAGATAGAACCTTGAGGTTCCCCAGTGCATGTATATGTAGTTCTATAGAGGGCTACATGTTGAGTGTGCTTGGTCAGCCAATTGCGAAGCCATTTGGTGGTGGTACTGTCTATCCTACTTTATTCCAATAGAATGTGATCTATTTTGTCAAATGCCTTACTGAAACCCACATATTACCATATCCAGAGTATTTCCTTGAACCATTAATTTAGTCACTTTATCAAAGAAGACAGTAAGATTTGTTTTCAATTAATTGTCGTGTTCATTTCTAGGTGTTCACAAATCCCCTGCTTGATAATCTTTTCTAGGATTTTTCAAATATTAATATCAAGCTGATTGTCTTTTAGTTTCCTGGTTCCACTTTTCCCCCCTTTTTTGAAAATTGGAACCATATCAACTCTTTTCCAGTTGCCTGGCACTTCCCCTGTGCTCCAGGAGTTCTGAAACGTTTTGTTCAGTGGTTTTGAGATCACATCTGCCAGCTCTTTCAGTACCCTGGGAAGTAAACCATCTGGTCCTGGCAATTTTAACTCATCTAAAATGGAAAGGAGTTTTCTTACTATCTTTTTGCTTATTTTGGCCTGCTTTCCTGTTTCCCACAGTGCTGTTTTTGATAGGTTGGACTATTTTTTCTTTTTGTGTGAAAATAGATGCAAAGAAGAAATTAAGCAGTTCTGCTTTTTCCTGCTGCCCATCACTACCTTGCCATCTTCTTCCATTAGGAGACTATAAATGTCCTTGATTTTATCCTTATTCCTTATATATTGAAACTTTTTTCCTAAGTTTTGGCATTTGTTGCATGTCTTAGTTCATCCTAAGCCTTAACTTTTCTCATTCCATCCTTGGCAGCTTCGAGCTATTTGCTGATATTCTGTTCTAGTTATGAACCCCTCTTTCCATCTTTTATACTTGTCTTTTTTGTCCCTCAATTTGTCATAGAGCTCTTTATGCAACCATACTGGCTTTGTTTAGGCCAGGATCCCTTTTCTTTCTTTCACTGTGGTATTGTGTTTGATTTTTAATAATTTTGTTTTTCAGAGTTTCTCAAGCATCTTGAGTGATTTGGGGAACTTTCCTAATGTGATTCAGGAAATGTTGAAAAATCCTGAATATCATTTTTTAAAATACTCCCATTCACATTACATTAAGAACAGATTCAGTGCCATTTTAACAACATAATATTGTATTGCAAATTTTAATGAGCCATCTTCTGTTCAACCAGATGACCAGTCTCAGATTTTTATCATAACCCTTTATAAAATGCTCACATTTTAAATTATTTGATTAGCATACTACAAAATAATTTGTTGGCAAGCAATTTTACTCCTTTTACTGAAAAAGAAAATGGACAAGTTTAATCATCATGCTTTCTAGAGAACCCTTTACAGAGTTTCATGTAAGTGTGCTAGACACACATACACTTTCTAATGTTCTTTTTGCAACAAATTATGGTTTACGTTTTGGTTGATTTTCTTTGTATACATGTGTGTCATCTGGCTGGATTCCCATCTGTCATTGGGTTGCTCTAATTTTGACTCAGGTACACATGATAGTCAGCTGCTTCTGACCTCGCTTGTAGCTAAAGTTTCATGTTGTACAGAATACATAGATCAAACATATTATCAAACAGGGAAAAATATACATGATGAATATTTTTTACAGTTAAAATAGAAGATAATAATATGGTCAAATAGAGATAAGGTAGTTTATAATTGGCTAGCTTTTAAAACTAATAATAAAATAAGATTGTGATTATTTGATGAACGTATACAAATGAAGTGAGATCTTCATGTGCTCCCTATTTATCTTCTTGCAGTAGCCCTTCTCCAATTACAACAGTTGGAAATGGCACACTAGTAAACAAAAATATTTTATCATGAGCATCTTGCTTAGATGGTTCTGTTTTATATTAAAATTCTTTGTGCATCTGTAGCAGTTCTTTTTTTTTAAAGAAAGGCAAGTGTCCCTATCATAACTAGCTTAGCCTCTTGCAATAAAAGGACAAAAATATACCTAAAATAATTACATTTCTTTGTGGTAAAATTGTTTTCTTTCCTCCATTCATCGCTGAGAAGTTAATTGGTAAGTTAAATGACAGTGAAATTATAGTTTACATATGTATTCCCAATCTTTATGTAATTTATGCAGAAATAAATCACTTAAAATATTTTTCCTGACATACGGATATCACAAAGAATATAACTATTTTTCTTGTAGATATTTTCAATGATCTGTACATTTATTTACCTTCAATACCATTTCAAAGTAAAGAAATGTAGCATCATGTAGCAAATTTTGTAATTTTATAGAAACTTGAAAAATAAAAAATCATGCATTGCGAAGGTAGAATGTTTTTTTAAAGCAAATATGACACTCCCCCCCTCTTTTGCAACATGTTTCGTATTCTAAATAGGGGAATATAGTTTGTTCCTATTTGTTCCCTTAAAATTCCATAAACATTCTTCCCCCAACTATACTGTGAGATTTTGGCAATTTTGTTGGTGCTATTTCATGGGTAACTTCAGAGTTTTTTCAGGGCTTAGTGGAAAAGATTAAAAATGGAGGGAGGAATATGTTGTCACCCAGCAATCTTTTCCCATTTGTCCTTGAAAAACTCACATAATGGGGTAAAATTAGCTACTGCCATATTTCTAGAAAGCCTCATGCAGCTTTGCAGAGTTCCCAACCCATCAGAACTCTTCTGCCATAAATCTATATCTTTTTCTTCATTTGTCAGAAGCTTCCTCTTTTTATTATTCTGATTGTCTTTATGCTATCAGTTATCCAGCTGGCACACCATGTATGCAGAAGCCTTTGCCAGTAGTATTTTCTTTTACCTGGCTCTCACTTTCAAATTTATTTATTTTCCCATCTCACATACATGTCTCTGGACAACTTCCCACGAGAGGTGGGAAGGTGTTAGGCATGGATCTAACAAACAAATGCACTAGGTGGGCAGAGAGGAAACAACCACAGCCGTGAGAAGGTTGAAAAGATTATCAAATGTAGTGGCAGAAACCTGAGTCTTTCTTGAACCTTAGAGCAGTGATGGTAAACCTATGACATGTGTGTCAAAGCTGACCTGCCACAACATCTTGAGTGACACACCAGTGTTTACGAAGGCTGCGGAAGCCGAGTGGGAATGAGGTATGCTCTCGTACAACCCCTGGAGTTTGTGAAAATTGCCCCCCAAAAGATGTGTTTTTGTATGGCTTGCAAAAGCTATGGAAGAGCATTTTCCAAAGCCTCTTCCACAACAAAGGTCTCAGATGACCTGGAATAGCAGGTGCCTGTTAACAGAAAAAACACCACCTTAAGTGGTGCATGGGAGATCCTGAGAAGCATTGTGCCTCTGGGGCAATTGCGCCATTCCCCAAAGCTTGTGTATGTTGGGAATGACCCAAGGTGACCTTTTTGAGTAATAGTGGTGGCCCTAAGGCTGAAATTAAAACCGGGCCTCTACTTTAGGCCTAGCCTCACTGCTGCCCCCTAATGCCACAGTTCAGTGTGGCCTAAAAGGGGAATTAAATAATTCTCTTTTATTTGATATGTGTGTGTCAGAGAGACAGACAGATAGAAATGGCAGCAGCATCAGGATAGGCATTTTCAGAATTTTTGACACATCAAGGCCTAAAAATGTTCACCATCACTGATCTAGAGTAAGCGTTGGCTTCATGGACCATGTGGCTTGAAGGATGCAGCACAAATGTCCATGAATGGAATTCTGGACATGAGGAAACAGCTACAAGAGCGCTGGAGTTTCTTGAGAAGATTCTTTTTCAAATTCCTGCTCAGCTCTAAAGCTCATTTGGCAATATTGGGACAGTCTTGGCCTGCAGTTAACAGAACTCATAAATTTCTGTGAAGATTAAGTGGGATAAGTCCAGTATACATGATTCTGAAATCATTGAGCAGAGGGAATAATACCCACTCGTTAACCAACAATAATAGGAGAATAGATGTTTGTGAGAGCAGAAAAGCATAATCCAATTTAAGGTGAAAGATACTTTATTTAACAACAAAGTTTAAACAATGATTTTAAATCAGATTTCATTTGCTTCATATAGCAAGCATTTTGGTTCGGAAATAATTGACCGATATAACACTGAAATATAATGAAAATTAGTACCTTTTCTTACTTTGTTTTATTGTGCCTTTGAGTCATTTTGACTGCCTGGACATGTCCCTGCAGTTTTGATTTCAGATTTCAGAAGTGATTTGCCTTTGTCTGTTTCCTAAGGCTGAGAGATAGTAACTAGCCAAAGTTACAAAGATGCCTTTGTACTTAGGATGGCACTAGAATTTACAATCTCCCTGTTTCTAGCCTGATGCCTTAATTACTACGCTACACTGGCTTCTACAGTCCTTATATTATATTTCAAATAAGTATAGTAAACTGCTTTGATTGATACCAAACTCTGATGATGAATTGCTTGTTATCCATTGTTGTGTCCAGTTACATTAGAACAGTGTTTCTTAATCTCTGTATGCTGATTTGGAAATTTTGTGAGTTATCGTATTTTTCAGAGTATAAGATGCACTGGAGTATAAAACACACCAAAATTTTGAAGAGGCAAATTAAAAAAAAAAGTTTTTGCATTCTGTAGCCCTCCCCAAAATGGCCCAATTTTTGCAAAAATGGGCCTGTTTTTTGTCAAAAAAAAAAGGGCATGCTTAGCCTTTAGGAGGCTTATAGAGTGCTCTCCCGAGGCTGGGGGGCAAAAACGAGCAAAAATCGGCTATTTTTTTGCTCATTTTTTCCCTCCCCAACCCCCAGGAGGACCCTGGAAACCTCCTAAAGGCTATGCACGGCCATTTTTGCAAAAGAGGCAGGGTTTCGAGAGGCCCAAAATGCTGTATTCAGTGTATAAGACGCACCCAGATTTTCACCCTCTTTTTTGAAGGAAAAAGGTGCGTCTTATACTCCGAAAAATATGGTAAGTCCATATATTTTAAAGTTGCCAAGTTTGAAAAATAATGACTTAACTTATGCCTTCCCTTCCTGAAATGATTGAATTCATTCCTTAGCTTAAGGAAGAATATCCTAAATCCACATATTTAGCTTTTTCGGAAAGGAAATGTTTCCCAATTCCTTGATTACTTGGTCATTTTTTTTCTTCAACCATATTTATTGATATGCTTCTTTGATATAAAAGGGTCAGAGCTGTACATAACCGTATGCATTGGCCTATAATATAGGTTCATTTATTTGTCCATTTATCTTACCATTCTTAAAGACTGCTAACTTCAATAAGTTTTCTAGCAGTTCACAACATTTTTGTTGAAACAATAAACCAGTGTATAGATCCAAAGTGAATGAAATCCATTAATCTAAATCTTGCTCTGTTCTTTTTTCTTTTAAATAACCACTAGCATTTGCATATTTTCATAGTGGCTGCACATTGAGGTGGTATTTTAAGGGAGTTTTTTTATCACAGTACCTTTTTATTTCATTTCTGACTGTTCCTCTAAAATTTTGCCCCAGTGTTGGACACTTTATAGTTACTCTATTTTAATTGTGGCTATACCCAATAATTAGAGGTATCATCCATTAATATGACTAGCTTACTGCTGATACCTGACTGGGTATTTATGACAAATGAAACAAGGGCAAGTCAATAATGTCTTGCTTCCCTAAACTGGGGCGAAATGCTAATTTATTTCCACCAGTTGCTGCTTGATTGTTAACCAGTGATTGCTAATTTTATGAAGGAAAACTTTTTGATCTGTTTTCTCATGGGCTTTTAAAAATCTGCTGCATGACTGTTGAAAGCTGTTTTAGAATGGATGTTCAGCAGCATTTGGAAAGACTTTATTTATTTATCCTGTTAAAGAACTTCAAAAGTTAGTAAGGAAGAAGACCTTTTGATACAGTAGAAGCCATATACATAAAAATCACTTTCCTTCCACCCTACTATTATATTAAACTGGAAACATATAAAAAATATGTAGAACAAAATGACACTGTGGCACGGGTTGTCTCAGTCTCTTTTTTGTTTGCCACTTGGCAAGGTGGAAGGAAGAGGAAGAAAGGGATTATAATAGAAAATATGGATTGGTGGGATCAAAGAGATTACAGGAACACTTTCGGAAGAATTATCAGTAATTTTTGATGGAACAAACCAAGGCATTTGCATTGCAGTTGTCAAGTATCAAACTTAACTCTGTGATAACAAACAACCTGCCTTAGTTAAAAGTTATTTCACTGGAAATTAAACTGGAAGAAAGAAGCAAAAGATAATTTTAGATAAAACTTCTGTTACGGTGCTTTGTTTTAATTACATTTTAGAAGAAGTGTATTTTATCGCCCATATTTTCTCATCATGGGTAGAGTTTTTCTTACCAAATGAAATATTAGTTTCCCAGTGTCTCCAAATGGTTAGTGTAGGAGTACCTGTTTTGTGCTAACTATAGGAATTCACATACTGTAGAGCATTGTTTCTTAGCCTCAGCAACTTTAAGATGTGTGGAATTCAGCTCCCAGAGTTCCCGAGCTAGAATGCTGGCAGTTGGAGTCCACGCATCTTGAGGTTGCTGCCATTGAGAAATAATAATATAGAGTAAGGTTGTCACACTGGTTTAATTCAGGGAGGCAAAGCATGTAATGTTATTACCATTGCCACCACGAACTAATTTAGTTTGGATGTTTAGTAAATTTGACACTCTTCATTACATAGTATTATAGGTGCCAAGAAAGGCCATGTGCTGATAAAATATATCAGATCGTCTCTGCATGAGAATGATGATTTGCAGACAGAGAAAACAGGATAATTAAAAAAAAGTGTTGTTGAAGCAAGGAGAACATTTTCAATCATATCAAGATTCTATTGTACAACTTACCTGAAATAAACATTTGCATGCACCCTGGCCACAAAGTGGAATGGCTTCTCATTTACTCAAATTTGTTGTGCAACCCAGCCAAGATATCTAGTTGGCAATGGCAATTGCTGGACATTATCACAGTGTTAGTTGCCAGATTCCATGACACTTCACTCCTGATTTAAAATGTATTAGTTCTATTAAGGGCTTCCTTCTTCCCATAATAAATATAGTTCAATTATTAAATGCAACAATGGTGTATTTAGAAGAAGAAAGTTTCTGTCAGGCATCCTTAAAGATACATCTACGCTAGAGTAGCTAATGGTTTATATATGAGGGAATTCTCTCTATATAGGATTCTATCTTATGCTCTCAAATAACAGAGATTTCACTTTTTTTCCTTTATGGAGAGTTCCTGAATATTGAATTCATGGAATTGTGAACAATTAGATAAATGAGCAGGATATGTGTTCCATCTACATATTTGCAATTTAGAAATAAAATGAGGATACGTAGATCAATGTTATGATTCATTGCTTGGACTTGGACTGCTTCGATCTTTATTGGCAATTCAGACAAGTATTTTTCTACCTGTTATTTTCCACAGCTACTTCTAGATTTCTTTTTCTTTCTGGGAAAAGTAGATCAAGAGAGAAATACCATATCCCAAAATTTGGGTTCTCTTATCTATGGAATTAAATCTTTATTTGATTTACTGTATAAGTTTCAAGGTTGATCTAATGTATTGTTTACTATATTGTTTTGCTACTCTTTTATAATTACTAATGCTACTACTATTGTTTAATAAAATGATTTGTACAAGACTGTATTAATCTAGTATGTTCAATTTAAAATTGTGTGAGGATCATTATCTGTATGAGAGCCAGTTTGGTCTAGTGATTGAAATAACAGACTAAAAGCCAAGACACCATGATTTCTAATCCCACTTTAGGCACTAAATCTGCTATGGGCCAATCACTCTGTCAGCCTAGTGAAGAAGTCAGTGACAAACTACTTCTGAAAATCTGGCCCCCAAGCTGCAAGGTGTAGAATAATTCAGGCACTCACCAGGAAGCAACAGTGATTCAAAGACACAAAATATATAGGTGTAATTATCTATACATTAGTTTATAGTTTTTATATCTTATATGTTTAACATTTTTCTTTCTTATACCAATTTCATTTATATGCTTAAAAAATTAAAATTACTATTTTAAAGAGAATGAAGAAAATAGATGCCTTCTATCTATTGGTAGTGCTAAGAACCACCATCTGAAAATACCATGAGTTCATTTAATACATTTTTCCTGCAGTTTGGTTGCAGGGCTTATGTGTGGACAAAGAAATTCAGTACTACTACAGAAACTCCTAGTCTTTGTACTTGGTAAATTAAACATATTGAAAGGTCTCAGTATCTAGCTGCTGGTTTCCTAACAAAGTGTTAATCTTTGGCTTTTAGACCACTTCAAATGAATTGAAGTAGGAATCTAGGACCTTTATTTTGATTCTTAGCTCAAATATTTTCAGCATCAGGAATTGACAATAGTCTATGTTGTGGCTTCAACTTGTACTCTGCTGACAAACAGTATTGAACAATCTTCCCAGCGTATCTAGAATGTTTTGTCTTTGTGCAGACTTAGACAACAATTCCTGATCACAATGAGTACAAAATAATAGTGTATCGTAATATCACATTGGATAATATCACAAGTGGATATTATCCTTGTATCACATGATTGCATGCAACTACACAAACAAATGAATTTGCATTGTGACATATTTTTTGCCACTTCTTTCCTCATCCACCCTGCAGATACTTAAGTATGCCAAGTTAATCTATTTGACTTCCTTTAGCCAAGAGCATAGTGGCTGTGGCGCTATTCCTCTATGGTCTGGATAGACCTCTGCTTTATCAGGAATACAATGGATCTGAAACTTTTATATAGTGCAGGTATATCATTTACCACTTAGCCAGAGACATACAATGCTTTTATCAAATAATTACTATTAAAGCTGTGCATTCTTCCTTTTGGCTCCAAATTATCCCATAAAATAAACTAAGTAATTCTCAAGATTGGTACGCATATCCAAATAGGTTCTGAAATTTTATTGGCTGGTAATCTGTGAATAGGCTAACTTCATTAATTTATTTAGCAGTCCTAAAGGAATAGAAGAAGAGAGAGATATGGCTTTGTTAACAGTAACTGTGAAACTTATCAGAGTAAAAGACTGGTGTAAAATTGAATGAATGAAATTACATAGCTTCCCCCATGACTTCAATTATAGTAATATCTTTTCCTTAACTTAGAATAAAATATTAGTCCAACAGTGTATCTTGCCCCATGTTTGAATCGAGATTCATAATGGTACTAAAGATCTTTTAATTACAAGCCAATTCTGAAGACATGGCCTACTTGAATTAACTCCCTAACTCCAAAGCTCATTTAGATTGACACGATAATCATCTATCCAAAATCATCACAAGTTTCTGTGAATGAAATTCCCAACAGATTAATAAAACCCTGGAGAACTTTAGAACTCTGATGTGATTAATACTGCGTCTCTGTCTTTCAATATGATGTACTAGCATGTAAATATAAAAACATAATTTTTCCTAGTTATAAGACTGTTAGTTTATAATACTGTAATGAATTTACAAAATCTTTTCCAAACTTGCAGTGATATTCTTTGAAAGTGGAGTCCCAAAGGTGCTTTTTTAAGGAGGCAACTGGACTTTCTTGTTTTTCTTTGAAGACATTTCGCTTCTCACCCAAGAAGCTTCTTCAGCTCTGACAGGATAGTGGAGAATGGAAGGATTTATATTCCTTGCAGACAGCTGATCATTTGCATCCTTTTAGACGGTTGTTGAAGCACTTGGAGATTTATCTGTGTCCTCAGAGTGACTTGAGTAGTGCTACTGGTTTCTGTAGTTTGCAACTTTTCTCTGGAAATCCATTCATACTCGCACACCATTCAAAGGATGTTTACCAAATTATACAGTTAAAAGTCTGTAGAGATTCTCAGTCGTCCAGGTCATGGTTGTTGCAAAGGTGCTTTTTCAGGAGGCAACTGAATTTTCTTGTTTTTCTTTTCAAAGAAAGAATTACAACTTCATACATCATGCCAATTCATGATTTGATGAAGAACCACAGTTAATAGGGTTCATAGTGCATTAACTAGTCATTCACAGAAGGGTCCAAAAATATACTTTTGATATTTGAAATGAATTAGGGTGAAAAAATTGAAGGGTTCTTTATCAGACGTCTGTCAGCGGCTTTTAAAAATTCTGCAACTCTCTGGGTGACCCCAAATCTTTAGAACAGGGTTAGGGAGCATAGCAAAGAGAATGTGTTGTATTAACAGATGGGGGAAAAGAATCTTATAATACCAATTCCCCACTATCAACATGATCACTTTTTGTAACCATATTTCACCAATAAAATTGATACTTATCAGAGATACCATTATATTATGTTTAATAATAAAAAGTTAAATAAACCTGTAAATAAGTCATATAATTAGGTGACCTTTAATTTAAAAAACTTGCAATATTGACAGCCCATGTTTAAAGAGGCTGACAGATGTAGGAGGGGAGAGGAGGAGGTGGTATATCAGTAATGCTTCTATATTTAGATACGTCTCCTTTATTTGACTGTACAGCTGGCCACTCAATTTATTTTAATGGACTTGCAGTTCTCTTTCCTCTGAATACTTTTCATGTGCTACACTGAAATCTCAGTCTATACATATAAGTCTTAGGAAGGCAAGTTTATTACTGATGCAAAGTGAAGTCATTAGTAGGATCCAATGGATGAACTATCCCAATGACCCGTGTACAATCATATTACGTCCAAACCAGATCCATCACTTTTACTTTCTGCCCTACAGGGAGCAACCCATCTACAGCACCCGAGCTCATGTCTTCCAAATTGACCCAAATACAAAGAAGAACTGGGTTCCCACCAGCAAGCATGCTGTTACTGTGTCCTATTTCTATGACAGCACAAGAAACGTTTATAGGATCATCAGCTTGGATGGCTCAAAGGTAAGATCCTTGATTGTTTAAGTCAAAATAAACTAGAACTGCATTAACTCTGAAGCATAGATGCCTTCCTTTTAACATAGTTCAAGGTATTTCATTGATATGTGATCCAGAATGATACAACAATTGTTTTAAGTTGGCTTACAAAACCGTACTTTATTAAAAATGCTTTGAACTGTTCTGATAAACCATTGATAGATGTTCAAAAAAGGCATGCCTTGCTTGTTTTTGTATGAGTGGGAATTCAGCATGAAAAGAGAAGAAGCTAAAAACTGCTGTTTGAAATGAGTGTATATCTGCATCCAGTAGTCATATTTTTGTTCACTTAATCCTTAACATAAAATAATTTTCAACAATAGCCAAATGTTTCTGATAGGAACTTGGAAATGTCTTCCAAAAGTGATGTTACACCATATGAAGAGATATAGTTTGTAGCTTCATTGTACAAATATGTTTAAATGTTTAGTTGTAAGAGGTGTTGGCCTCTTACAGGAAAAGAAGGCTTTTATGAAAAAAAAGGCATTTATGAAAAAAATAGCAATTTCCCTGAGCATTTGGGATAGCAAGTACAGTGAACAATGACATTATATTCTACCCATTCATTTCTCCCCATTCAGTGTTCTTGCCTTGTAATATATATAAATAGATTGTACCTATGTAGGTGCACATACAGCTCTCCAAAATTCATCCTTTTTCACTTATGGAATGTAATAAGAACAAATTCAATTTTTCTATCAATTTGAATATTTAAAAATGTTAGCCATGGCTATGATGTACAATTATAATTTTAAAATGGAATCTCTCGTTTCAAATATTTTACAATTATAACAATTTAAAATTTAAAATAACACAAGATAATAGTAATAAAACAAAAAAAACATGTTATATCTGTCAGTAGCCATAAGGGGCGAGTGTAAAGGATATTAACATATCAGTGATTGTTGTTTAACATCCATATTTAGGTTATTTGCCTGTAGTAGAGAATTGGCTTTGGACATGAGCTTCTTAAAAATGAGGATGCTTTTTTTGACTTGCCTAGAAAATTAAGTTGCTGGACTCCCAGCATTGTGTCCTTACAATATACCAGTTCAATGAACAAAATTTTCACTGATGCTTGTTAGTATGGGAAAAACAGTATTTTAAAAATATTGATACTAATATCCAATTTCATTGCTATATATGAGAACTTAAATAATTGGACAAAAATGCAGTATTTCATGCAAGAATTAGTTTGTGCAATTATTATAGCACCACCAACTGGATGACACAAATGTAAAAAGCAAAAAGTATTCCTTCCTTCATTTTCCCAATGAAGCTCCTCATTTGGACAAAAAAAGCTACTTTCATTGTGAAAAATATAAATATCTGACCTACACAAGTTCATTAAGGTTTCAGGGTGTCAGTGATATTTATCCCACTTTAAAAGTCATTCCTTGAAATAAGCTGCATTTTTGAGTTAGAAAGCACTGAAAATCTCCATTTCTGCTGCATAGCCAAGTATGTTTCTAATATTATGGAAGGTGACCTTCGGATTAAGAAACTGATCTGCCTATAGGTGTCAATGTCCCACAACTCTGATCTAATGTCTGACTCATTATTGCCTTAAAATTAGCCTTCTTTAATTGCTGAGTTTTATTTACAGTACATTTTGGACCATTAAATAGATCTTTTATATATATATAAAACCTTCAAACATTTTTCACTTGGAAACAACTGCAGAAAATCTCCACATTTAATGGTTCTGGGTGAAGGCTTTTTAGTCATAAACCTCTTCCCTAAACTGTTGTTAGCCTTGTTAAAGAAAAAAATTGCAACTTCTCCCCTATGGGATAAAAGCCATATAAAGCCAGAGCCTATTAGATATACAAACAGATATACAAAATAAAGCTGTTTTGGGGGGTCAGCATTTGTGGATTTAGATGAAAAAGGCTTAGACCTAATGGTCAAGGGTTATGCAAATAAAGTATCCTTAGTGCCATAATTGTGCTATGTGTTTCTTTTTGTCCCTGGGCAAAAATATGGCCAGAGTTCTCTTAACAACTCATTTGGGTTACTACAGCGCCTTTAAAACTATCTAGAAGCTGTAGATGGAACAACATATTGAATTCAAACTGGCAGCTTAGACAAAATAGTCAGTATATCTGGTTCTGAAAAAAAAAGTCATAAGTTGTTTCTGTCTCATTACACTAATCAAAATGTTGTTCAAGGACAGTTGCTTCCATATGCATGTCTGGTTCTTACCAGAATCATGGCGCTCTGTGTGTGTGTGTGTGTGTGTGTGTGTGTGTGTATTAATCCAGAATATTTTACAGTTAATTCACCTTCGAGGTTAACATTCCTCCCCATCAGAACATGCTATCATCTTACTTATTTTTGAACTATGCTCCAGAAACTTATACTGTATAATAATGAATAAATCAAAATCTGGAATAACAAAATATCGTATCCAGAATTATAAGTGAGTAAGAATTAATCAAGCATCTGCACAGCCCAATTTTCACTTACTGTCCTTTTCCATGCAGTAGCTTTTACCATGGAATTAATCTATTTTCATACAATATCCATTATGTAGGGTAAAAAAATACACTGGAAATCTTTTTCATAGGAGAAGTACAATTCTTCAATTCCAATGCAAACACTATATTTACAGTTTGCAAACATATTTTAGTAAGTTTTTTTTTAATGTTAACATGAAATACTAAATATAGTACACTTTAGAATGATGTTATTATACTGGCAGAAAGATGAAGCCTCTATTGGTATACCTATTTGTTATGTTGGCATTGGATATGCAAGCCTGTCAAACTGGCGACCCGTGGGCCACACCCACCTTGGTTCCATAAAGCCAAAAAACATCCAGCCAGTGATGTGATTGAGTTTGACACCTGTGGAATACAGCAATGTCCTGAAAAAAAATACAAATGAGCATAAGAAGCAGATCAGACCAAAAGTGCAGTACTCAATTATTTTTCACACAGTAGTCAATCATATGTTTTAAATAAAAAGAACTCTCCTCTCTGAAGTATTCAGCTGTTCTTCATGTAGTTATAAATATGTGAAGAAAATAATACCTATCTCTTTATCTTTGTAGTCATCCACTCCCCTACTGTTCACATTTTGAAAGTATTTATAATAGACAAGTCTGTTCTACCAGCATTCTTAGTAGGATCACATGTTTTAAACATTTGGTTCACTTCCTGGATAATGAAAAGGATAAGATGCAACCTCAGACTCTTCTTGTAATAACAACATAATGACAATTGAAAAGAGCTTAGACAATATAGAATCAATTATCTTTGCTGACTGCAGTTGATCCATGTTTCAGCTTGCTAATGGAGCAGAGTATATCTGTGAATATGATCAGTTTTGAATAGGCTTTTTGAATATATTTGTAAAAGATGATTCTTTGGTTGGCAGCAGCCAATTAACATTCCCAAATGGCATTATGATTGTGTTTAATTTATATATATTTTTCTGTGCACAGGCAATAATAAATAGTACCATCACTCCCAACATGACATTCACAAAAACATCACAAAAGTTTGGTCAATGGGCAGATAGCAGAGCAAATACTGTTTATGGCTTGGGATTTTCCTCTGAGCATCATCTCTCAAAGGTAAGTATTTCCACCAGGTATGTGAATGCTTGGAGCTAGGCAGTAACAGGCAGACTTATGCAAAAAGATAAATTTGTATAACACTCTTAGAAAGTTAATGCAATTTACTTTTGAAAATATATTCTCTGCTAAGCAAAGACCTCTTAAGTAAACCTTGAAGTTGCATGATGTCTTCCTCAATTCACATAAACAAAATTTAATTATTGGTTTGGGAATAATAATTCCGAACATTTCTGATATGTGCTTCTTGACTTTTTTTAAAAAAAATATTCTTTCTTGATTGTGTTCCAAAACTGAATTTGATTGCTAAAACAACCATATATAAAATGATCATTGGCTATTAACATCCCAGATTAAATTTAGAATTCTTAAAAGCCTCTGAGCTTTGTGTTTGGATCTAGGCTGTTTTCCTGCATATGTATGTTTTTATGCTTGACATTTCAGAGTTTTGGATAGCCATTTATGATGTTTGTGTAGATGAAAGCACCGTCACATCTTATTAGCATGATGATATTAATTTGGAAAAACTGCCCTTGTGTGTGTGGAATGGATCTTTTTACAAATTTTTGTAAAACCAGTGCCTCGTTTGTTTGTATTACTGTATTCATGGGGTCTGAACCTAATTATTTTAGTTATGTATACCTGCTTTAAGAACTTGCTATATGCAGTTTTCTGCCATGGTTGAAAAGAATGTAAAACTCAAAACTCAATGAAGAGATGAGATTGACTTAATGTTACCCTTCTTCAATTTTCCATGTAAACTTGTTCAGAAACTCTGTAGGCTCTTTTAAGTATGTATCAGATATGGACAGGTATAAATTTATTCCTGAGAAAGAGTACTTAAATATCCAAATAAATATTTGCTTAGTTTCGTTTCAGAAACTCCCATGTACAGAGCAAAATAATGCTAGGGAGAAGATTTTAGCTGTATTTACAAGAGAGATTTTACAGGAAGCACTTACTCAGTTAGAATTCAAACTCATAGCTTACAATTGTAGTATGTTGTACAATTGTAATCCAAGATGTAGAATTCATGGTAGATCAAACTGCTTGTACATTATAAAAGCATTATTAGACTGGCATCTATTTTCCCTAATGAATTTATTTTGTTTCAACTGTTTTTCAGTTAGCTTTTTTATACAGTAATGATCATTTACTGCTGTTTCAGATTCTAACAGCATTTACAGCATTGTACTATATATGAATTTAGGGGAGGCAGTTGCCCTGTTTTTCATTTTATGCTTGTTTATATTTAACTCAATTTGCCACTTTATAGATGTCCTTATAGCTTTGAGAAACCCTTTCAGGATGCTTTGCTGCTTCACATCCTAATTATTTATGAACAACTTAAAAAGCATTAGTCCCAATATTGATTCTAAGTGGATCCAATTATTTCCACACCTCCATTGTGAAAACTAATTCCTTTTACTGATTATTTTAAAATATTTAATCAGATAATGTTGTTGATCCATAAAACCTATAGCCATTTAATGATCTACTCTGATCTCTTTATCCCCTAAATTGGCCCAGGAGCATTTGATGAGAAATTTGGTTGAAAGCTTTTATAAAGCTGACTATAAAGTACTCTCGTTCATATTTTCAAAAAACACTAAAAGATTAGTGATATAGAATTTAAATTTGAACAAGCCAGATTGATTCTTCTTTTGTTTTTTTTAAATAATATTATTCAACAAGTTATTAAGAGCTAATGTTGAACAAGTTGGTCTATGTAATTTAAGCAAAACAGACAAAATTAATTGATTCAACTTTTCTTGTAATCAACTAATTAAAACTTTAGTATTCCCTATTTTCCTGTGTTATTCAGTTGACTGACTATATCTCTCTATTGTTTCCCTCTTTTAAACTATTTAAAGAGTTTTGATTGTTGCTCTTACTATAAATAGAAAGATGTCCCTCCATTCTTTTGACACTCCTTCTCTGTTTTGGTTTTGTACAAATATGTTTTTGAAGTTTTGTGTTCTTTGAAATGAGTAAACATTTTCCTTAATAATATTTGTTATAATCTCTTTGACTAAAATTTATCTTTCTTAACTTTTAATATATAAGAGTTTTAATAGTAATTTGAATGACTGTCAAACATTTTCAGAAGATTGATATGATGCAGGGGTACTCTTGTCTTCCAAGGTCATTACAAAAGTTGATCTTTCTTATATTTTCTTTCAACGATAAATTTTGAAAAAGAGTTGAAATTGAATATGCTTCTTTAAAATTCTTTTTTCTCTTAATTAGTAAATACAATAAATTTATTACAGTGGTGGTCTAAATGTTACTGTATTCAATAAGACCCCATTTTGTATTAGATCCTAAGAGTATTATAAAAATGCATTCACCTTTGGCTCCCTGATTTTATTCTCCATCTCAAACTATTTTGAGAAGTTTATTATTAGCATTTTTGATGAAAACTTACTAATGGGATCCATTATTATTTATTCACATTAATTATGTAGAGGAGTTTGTCTTTTTGAAATTTCTAATTAGTTTGATCTTTATGTCCTCTTTAATTATCCTGCATTTAGGATGGTTTACTATTATTCTAGAGGTTGCATTCAGATTATCAGGTTTCCATTGTATATACTGGAGTACTCAGGATCTCCAAGTTTGGCTTAGTAGCTACTAACATTAGCAGAGAAACCATATGTGACCATAGTGAGCCGAGGTGGCGCAGTGGTTAAATGCAGCACTGCAAGCTACTTCAGCTGACTGCAGTTCTGCAGTTCGGCTGTTCAAATCTCACCGGCTCAGGGTTGACTCAGCCTTCCATCCTTCCGAGGTGGGTAAAATGAGGACCCGGATTGTTGTTGGGGGCAATATGCTGACTCTGTAAACCGCTTAGAGAGGGCTGAAAGCCCTATGAAGCGGTATATAAGTCGAACTGCTATTGCTATTGCTATTGCTATATGCAATGATCTTATTTTTTTCCACATCTTGTTATTTTTTTAAAATCACATCTTGCTGTATTCTTGTGACTTAATTCCATCATGCTGCTTGTTAGAACGGTCAATAATATTTTCATTCTACTAGGGATAATTTTTTTTCTGAACCAGTTATTCCATAGTTCTCTGCTTTCTCCTAGGTATCTGTATAAAACTTTTGTTAGTATCTTGGAGAAGTAGCAGGACAAATCTTAGTTGTGAAATGTTTAGAATCCTCTGTGTGTGTGTGTGTGTGTGTGTGTGTGTGTGTGTGTGTGTGTGTGTAGAGAGAGAGATCAGAGTTGAACAAGAGTCAGTGCTAGCACAGATGATATTCCCTAATTGGGTAATGAAACATCTGAAGTAAACAACCAAGCCTTTACAGAGAATTAAATCAGACAGCACCAAGGACTCCACAACTGTTTATAATGCCTGTTTAAGTGGTCTTTTGGTTCAGCATTCGGTGACAAGTTATAAACATTCAATTTCTATCTCAGTTGCAGAACTCACAATTTAACCAACCTAGGTGCTTTTCAGGCTTTAAATCAAAGCCAGTCTGGAAACGCTAGGAGTCCTTGATAAGAATTCTAGGAGCCATTCAAATTAGAGAACGCTGAATTACCTTTACTAGCAATGTATAGTTTTTATTTGGAAGAAAATTAAATATTTTTGCATATTTTAAAATATGATTGGAAGTAAATTTGGGAACAAATTAATTTAAAAGAGTATATTGATTACGAATAAAGGTAGTCCAAGCTTAGCAACCATTCAAACTTATGATGGACCTTCCCAGAGCTTACAGCCTGTTTTCAAAGTCCATGTGATTGCATTTTGGGCACTTGGCAACAACTAGTTCACAACTATGTTTGTTTTCAGCATCCCCATATGACCATAATTTTGGTGGGTTTTTTTTTTTTTTTTTTTGGCTTGTTTCTGCCTTTTAGTTTGCTTCAAGCAAAAAATTCCTGTTGGGAAAAACGGATTTTCCTAAGGACCACATTGTTCACTTAACAATTGTGGCATATGTTTAACAACCACTGCAAAGAGGTCCTAAAACCAGGCACCAGGATGACCTTGTTGACAACCACTGTGAATTATGAGACTAATTCTGGGTTCAATTATAACCATAAGTTGTGGATTACCTGTAAAAATCTTGTGGCATCTTAAAAAATAATTGATCAGGCATAGCTTAACTGTTATGCTTCTTATGCATGTACTATTAAGGTATCACAAAATGCTACGGCTTACATATACTTTATATTTACTAATTAGGTATTCCCTTCACTACTAAAATATGTTGTAATTTAGTGCACAAATTACTCTGATTGCGCTCACCACAAATTCTTATGGATCCATTTCTGAATGTTGGAAGAATAGCTGCTATACTTTCTGAACATGTCTTGAAATGGTGAAGACATCTAGATTTTCCAGAGAGAGATATGGATGTTAGAGTTGTGATTTGAGGTTAAGCTTTCAATTCCAAAGAAAGTATTATACTTGGGGTTTATTTACATATTTATCTGACTTGCCATGATAAATAGTTCCATAGTTTCATGTAATTCCAAATCATTTAATAGTGCCATAAAGGCAGTCCTTGTTTAACAACTACTCGTTCAGTAACCATTCAGAGTTAGCAATGGTTCTACAAAACAAGATTGACAACTGGTCCTAGTGGTTGCAGTTGTTGCCACATATCCCAGACACATGATTGTGATTAGGCACATGGCAGCTGGCTTGCAATTACAACAATCACAGCATACTGAGTCACATAGTTGCCATTTGCAACCTTCACTGCCGACTTCTGCAGGCAAAGAGAAGAGATTGCAATGGATTGTATGACCCTGAGATTTGCTTAACAAGGGCAAATGGAACTGCTGCAACTCCCATCGTAAATTGATGTGGTCAGGTGGTCTGCTGTGTAACTGCAAGGCTTAGCAATGGAATTGCTGGCCCAAATTTAAGCAAAAACTACGTATAGTTCTAAATAGTTCCACACAGGCCCCTGTAAAGAGTATTTCCTAAAAGTGTAAGGATGATGATAACTGTGTATCCTTTGTTGTGCTGAGCTCTCCTTTCCTCTGGTCCCCCATCTCCAAGTGTAAATAATATATAAGAATTAACAGCCAGAAGTACCTAATTAGGAGTACTGATAGGCATATATTAAACCATGAATTCTGAAAAAATATCTTCGCACCATCCATAATGATTAGAAACAAAGATTCTTTTTCTCCTAAGGAGCCTTTCTCCAAAATAGAAAGGGAAGCCTTGGATTCAACACAAAGGATTGTGATTTATATCCTCTGAGTCCAAAATATACTGTGTACAGAAATGTCAACAACATTCAGAGTGCTGTGCTCAAAATAAATGATCAGAAAGCTGAGTGTTTGAAAATGAATGGTTAATATTGTAAAGATGAAGAAAAATCTTGAACAAGAAAGTGTTCTTATTAATTTCTGGGTCCTGCAGAAATTGCTGAATTAAGACCAACTTAGCTAGTGTGAGATATGTGGAAAGAGGCCCAATGTAGTGGTAGCTTAATCAAATAGGTAATTTTTGGCTACAGAGCAGATTCCAAAATAAATAGAAGTAGTCCTCAATTTATAGCCATTCTTTTAGTGACCATTTGAAGTTACCACAGCACTGAAAGTTTGCACACTTACGATGGTCACATGATCAAAATTTGAGCCACATGATCAAAATGTGACCGCTTGGCAACTGGCATGTATTTATTTATTTTATTTAATTTGTTTGTCAAACATGTACAAGATAGCAGATATAGGTATAAATATAAGCAAAAACAAAGAAAGTTAAGTACAGATCAGTGGGGACAATAAGACAGGGACGGTAGGCATGCTGGTGCGCTTATGCATGCCTCCTTTACGGACATCTTAGGAATGGGGTGAGGTCCACAGTAGACAGATTGAGGCTGAAGCCGTGAGAGTTTGAGGCTGTAACAATGGAGTCGGGTAGAGCATTCCAGGCGCTGGCCACTCTGTTACTGAAGTTGTATTTTCTGCAATTGAATTTGGAGCGGTTTACTTTGTGTTTTTATTGATTGATCACCATGTGATCACCATTTGCAACCTTTCCAACAAGCAAAGTCAAGGGGGGGGGGGGGGCTAATGTGCTTAATGACTACATCATTCATTTAAGGACTGCAGTGATTCATTTAACATCATGTCAAAAAAGGTCATAAAATGGGGCATAACTCACTTAACAACTGCCTTGCTTAACAACAAAAATTTGGTGCTCAACTTAGCAAATTTGGTTGTAACTAGAGGACTACCTGTGTATGTTTGACTCACTTCAGTCTGGTATATCAATCTAAATAAAAACATAAAGCTTTATCATATACATACTGATGACCGAATGGCAACATTTAGTTGAAACCTCTACCTACACATCTTTGTCATCTGAAATGGCCTCTATATTTGCATCAAACAATCAGCACATAAGGGGAGAATTTGTTTTATTCTCTGAGGCCAAAGTATTATACTAAGGATGTTTTACTCAGAAAAAGGGTTACACAATGCATTATGTGTTAGCATAGGGGTGTCAAACTCGCGGCCTGTAGGCTGGATGTGTCACTGGCCACGCCTACCCACATTTTAGCGAAGGGGGAAAAAGTTGCAATACATAACGACAACATGACGTTGCAAGTTTTACACCTCTGTGTTAGCAAATGGTACTTCCTCCCATACATATGTGAGGTGCATTCACTAGCAAACCTATGAGGTGCCCATCTATACATGTGAACTCCTTAAAGTGCCCTTGTAAGAAAACATTCATAGCAAACTGAATTGACTTAAGTGAGAACAAGTGGGAAAGAATCAACTAGGAACCTTTTGCCCCAGTAAATTGTTTCTAGTCACTGACTAGATCTCAAAAATAGTCACCTGTTCTGTCCCCCCTTCTCCGCTCGTTAAACAGACGACAGGCAAACAACTTAAAAGGAACTCTCTTTATCAGTTCTCGGCTCAAACTGGCTGCGAGCCCAAAAATAACATAAATACAGTCTCTGACCAGATAACAGAATACCAAACAAAAACTCTTACAACGCAATGCACTTCTCCAAGTGTATCCTTGAATCAGGGTTACAGAAAACAAAGCACTTCTCCAAGTGTATCTTACATAAACCACGACTGCTGATCAATCAATGTTGAACAAACCAAAGGAACGTTGACTCCTGCAACTAGGGCGTGGCACCATCCGTCCTTTTATCCCCAGAATATGCCCCTAACGAGCCCCAGCTGCATAATTAATCTTGCATCCTGAAAAGACTCACAGAAGACTGCTGCTGAGTCACAACACTGACCTAAGAAGAAGGGATACGTAATAAGATCACCCAGATGGTTTTATCGAAACTATTCCAACCTCCTGCTGAAATTTACACTGCATCTGCCCTTTTCTTTGTCTCTGAAATGCGGTGGGCCAAAATTATATGAGTTGTAGTTTTGCTTTTGATCAAGGCTGCTCAGCAAGCTCCCTTTGCTGGGAGTGCCAGTATACAGTTTTGTTGTTTGCATCCCTCATAAAATTATGTGTATCTTCAAAGCAATTTGGTTGCTTTAGATTTTGGCCCCAACAATATTTATTCAAACGGCTTGATCTGCTCTGGCTAATTTCACAAAAGAACAAAAAGCAGAAGGGAGAAGTGCAAAATATAAACAAAAATGATCTTACTGGATCCAAACATGTTTCGTAAATGAGTTCCTTTCTCAAAAAAAAAAATGCAGAAGAAAATACTAATATCTAAAATGGCTCACTACATACATATAACAGGTTACTGTGAACTGCCCAGAACTCTTTGAAGTCATGTGACACTAAATTAATCAAAATTAAAAATATTACTAAAATGTGTTATTCTTCTTAGGTTTACCCTAACTGATTCTCATTCCTAAAAGATTCTGTCCCAAAGAGAAAATGAAACACAGAAATTATTTTATCTAAGATGTTGGTCTCTTGGAATAGTGGCTAAGAGGAGCTATTGTGATTTATTACTGCCAAAGGGTATTGGTGACTGCTAAGGAAAAACTCGCAAAGGGAAAGATATGTTCCATATCAAAGATAGTTGCTAAATGTCTCCATTTTAGCCTGTTAAAAGTGAGACTATTCAACAGTAAAATCTACTTCGTTTATATATATTTTTTAGTAGAGCTGTCTTATTTTTTCCCCATAGTATTTTATGGCCATAAATCTGAGATGGAATATTTCTTAATCTGGAAAATGTTTCAATGCAGGATATTCCTGTTCTGTTTTCTTATATTGTCTAAATGTTTTCCATTTCTGAAGAGCCCAAATACATTTTAGGATAGGGTACTATATGGCAACTTTTCAGGAAATGTCTCTTAATTGTCTATAGATTTGGTGAAAATAGAAGTTTTGTTTGTGTTTTTCACAATTAGTGCAGTGATCAAGAGGGAGATGACCCTGTGATGGTCTTGCAATGATTATATCTTGTAGGTAACTAACCCTATCACTTTAAATTACTTTAGCAAGCATATCCTTGAGATTTCTAGTCCTCCTATCCCTGTGTTGGCGAACCTATGGCACACATAGTGATACGCAACACCCTCTCTATGGGCACGCAAACTGTCACCTCACTGCTGACACGCATGCATGCATGCCTCCCAGCGGCCAGCTGGTCTTTGGGTCTCTGCCGTGCATGTGCGGGGGGGCGGGGGGTATGGGTGGGACACATGTAGGCTGCGCACGCTTGCATTTTGGGCACTTGGTCTGGAAAAGGTGACCCATCACTGTCCTATACTGTCTATGAAGCAAGGGATTATGTGATAATGTAGAATATTCTTGAGTAATTCTCAATTTATTTTTATTGTAGCCCAAGCTACAATAGACAGCAGGTGACATTTGTGGAGTGATCAATAAACAGTTTTATTTCAGTATAGCTCAAATCAATCAGTCGGCAGAGATGGGTGACTGTCCCCCCTTCCTACCATTCCTGACCACCTTATAGTTTTCTAATTCAAAAGTTTGGGCCAATGAGAATTGTAAGGCAATGGCCAATCACATGTCATCCCCACCTATTTACGCTTTCTAAGCACATACCCTCCCTGTGCAGTTTCTCTCCCCTCTTATCTGTGACTAGCTACAATGGCTACGGAGTTCCAAAGGTGTTTTTTGAAAAAGCAACTGAACTTCGTATTTTCTAATCCAGTTGAAAAAGCACCTTTGGGACAACCATGACCTGGATGACTGAGAATCTCCATAGACAATGGCTATTGAGGCAATGTCTTTCATCTTTCTTTCATTCAACCCTTGCAGCATCACATTTACCCATAACCTTCCCCTGTCATGAACACTGCTGTTTATTACAACCTTTTAGCTCCTTTTAGCTTTTTCTTCTTCTTTGCTTTTTCAAAATTTAGCAACTATCACTGATCTTAGACACCTTATTGTAATAAATATTTTTAAATTTTGGGGTGCAATAAGAAAACCGATTCCAACAAGCAGTTGCATTTAATGTTTGAAAAGTGATCTAGAACATTATTTCTGAATTGTTTATAGATGAGAGGTGTCTTTCTTAAGGAGTGGGTTTTTATCATTTGTGGACAGTGGTCCTTGTTGGGAAGCTAGGATTAAGTAGTCTTTAAATGGTTATTGTTTAACAATCATGATAGTTATTCATAGTCTTATATTGAAATGGGTGATCTGGTTATTATCATATTGGATCACAAATGTTATATTTTGCTGTCCCATTTTTTTCAGCTAATTGAGAAATCTTTGTTATACTACAGTATAGGTCTTATTCCCAAAGAGCAATTATGTATTGATATACCTCCAGCCAATGGTTTTATTATATTGGTTATCATCATTACTGACTTTTTTCATATTTTTGCTAATTTCGGGGGATGATTTTATTGAGAGCCTATATGTTGGAAATTTGATAAATAAATAAATGTAATTATCCAATCTTTGCTTTCAGTTTGCAGAAAAATTTCAGGAATTTAAAGAAGCTGCACGATTAGCTAAGGAAAAATCCCAAGAAAAGATGGAATTAACAAGTACACCATCACAGGTATATTTGTCCTTGTTTTTGATTAAAATGGATATAATTTATTTGGAATGTAGTTTTGATTTACCCATTTGGGACATTCATTTGCATAGTTTCATGCAGGCTGCTTCAGTTCTGTGCCTGTTGCACCAGATACTGTAGATCGGATAAAGAGTTTATAGCTTTTCAAGTTGATATTGCAAAAGTTGAAGCAATTTATACATTGTAGCAAGCCATTCTTTCTAAACATTATGGAAATTAAAAGGATCCTTGAGTGAAAATAGGATGCATATAGAAAAATATTTACTTCATCCTGGATATATATACCCAATATGGGATGCAAAGCCTTCTTTTCTTAGTTTGCTTCCATATCGTGTCCATTGTGTGTATGCATGGGGTGGGGAGAATTTGCTAGAAGACAGACACTAGACAATTCCACTTGTGTGCACATGCTATTAATATATAACATATTAATTTAATGTATTTTGCTGTTCGGGCTTTTTTCCCCAGTTTTGTATGCTGCTCAGAGTCCACTGGAGTTGGGTAGTAAATAAATTCAAATAATCCAATTATAATAATATAAAATACATGGGGATTATATTGTGATTCTGCACCTGCCATCTTCCTGATTTTGACATCCTCCTGTGCTATTTACTTTATACAAATAGTTTCTTCCTGCCTCACCACCTCTTTGTCTGATGTTTATGTTATAGTGGTTTGCCTTCTTCATCTCTTTTTGTCTTCCTTATGACCTTATAAACTAGCAGCTTCTTCTTTCTCCTCTTGTAATTCTTCCTTTTTCAGTATCCTTGTAACCTCTTACCTCTGATTGCTGTCTTCATGTGGATCTTGTTTGGATCATGTGCAAATTGATATTCACATTTCAACATCCTTTGCTGATCTTGAAAAGCCAGGACAGATCAATCTTATGGCTGTTGGCTACATTGGGAACTTGTGGAAAAAATATTATAGAAGAAGGCAACCACTTCCATATACTGTTAAGTGGAGCTGAATTTGGTTCCTTCCATTTAATAAAAAGTGAGAAATAATCACTGGGTTCTAAAGGATTCGAAAGAGGGTGCTTTGCAAAGCAGGCTATTGGAAATAAAGCATTTGCATTGAAGGAATGAAGGAGCTACATTGTCTGCACACCTCATGCAGCTGCTTTGAAAGCTGCCCCTTGTTCTCTATATTTATATCTACATGCTGAGATAACCTTTCCGTTAGGATCTCCTGCAAAATGGCTGAGCACGTTTAGCCTGAGAGAAAGCTGGGGCTGCTTTATTACTTTGTGGAAGAGAGGTTTTGTATAGTCACACTAATCACTTTATTGAGATATTTGCTTGAGTAATCACTGTCTTTCTAAGAACTATAACCCCAAAGATAGGTAAATTAATGCATTAGTCTAGGCAATATGTAAACTGTAAGTGCCCTGAGCTTTAAAGAGTAGCAAATGCCTCAGGCTATTCCTCTTGCTAAAGATCTAAAAATGACCTGACTGAGAAGAACACAGTATGCCAATTGATTGTAATGGTTGGTTGGTTCTATCTATCTATCTATCTATCTATCTATCTATCTATCTATCTATCTATCTATCTATCTATCTATCTATCTATCTATCTATCATCTATCCATCCACCCACCCACCCACCCACCCATCTCGCGCTTACTGTAAAAGGTGTTATCAAGTACTGTTTTTAAATGTCATTATAATCTAACTGTTTATACTTATAGTCTAGCAAGCAATCAGCAATCAGCAATAGTTAGACTTATATACCGCTTCATAGGGCTTTCAGCCCCCTCTAAGCGGTTTACAGAGTCAGCATATCGCCCCCAACAACAATCTGGGTCCTCATTTTACCCACCTCGGAAGGATGGAAGGCTGAGTCAACCTTGAGCCTAGTGGGATTTGAACAGCCAAACTGCTGAACTGCAGTCAGCTGAAGTAGCCTGCAGTGCTGCATTTAACCACTGCGCCACCTCGGCTCTTAATCCCTAATACGTCTCATATAATAGCAGGGATATAGATAGGTAACTGTTGGCTGAGTATGTGGATGCCGTAAATATTTCCATTCCTGTGTATCATATGGATTTTGAGCTGATGAGCTTTTTCACGCAAAAGTCAGTACTGTTTGATTTAAACATTGTCTTGATTGGCCAAATAGTATGTTATGGCCCAGTGGTTAAATGCAGCACTGCAGGCTACTTCAGCTGACTGCAGTTCTGCAGTTCAGCTGTTCAAATCTCACTGGCTCAAGGTTGACTCAGCCTTCCATCCTTCCGAGGTGGGTAAAATGAGGACCCGGATTGTTGGGGGCAATATGCTGACTCTGTAAACCGCTTAGAGAGGGCTGAAAGCCCTATGAAGCGGTATATAAGTCTAACTGCTATTGCTATTGCTACTGTAATTAGACATTTTTCAGCTATTTTTATATTTATCCATACAATAGATATTTTATCACTTTTGACTAAAACAAGAGTAGATTTAAAAAGCATTAAGTTAGTGAAGCACACTTAACGCACACTTAAGTAGATTGTATAAATGGGTCAAACTTTGTATATTCTGAATATCAATAACTCTGTTGGAAAAGGATGAACAATTGGGTATTGGTAGAATTTTCTCTATAAGAGAAATGTTAATTTATACCCAGATATTTGAGATACGTTCATGCTATCCCAAAGTTGAAATTTGGAATATTTATGGCCCAAGTACATTGCTAATTATAAAAATCTGAATGCTGGGTATTTATGTTTTCTTCAGGAAGAAGAAATAAAGGTCCACCCACCCCCCATTATTTAAAGGTTGAAATTCAGTGCATACAGTATGTACTGTAAAGTCAACTGATAATTAGTAAAGTCTGAAATATTGTATATTTTCATTTGAACTCATAATATAAAATGTGTCATTTTCTGATCATGAAAATTATCATTCTAACACAAAGATAGATGAGAGTGTCATTAAATTGAAATAGAAATTTATTTATATTTTAATTAGTTAATTTTAAATTAAGTATAAGAGCTCCTTTAGGGCGGGCTGTCCACTAAAAATCTGCTTCTTCAGATTGAATTTAAAAAGATGCTTCCAAATATTGTAGAATGCAATGTAAGTTCCATCTTGCAGTTCTTCTCCCAGTATTGCAATTTTCCTTTCTGTCCACCATGTGAGCATCCATTCAACTGCTTTAAAAATGAAAAGAACTACTATGCTATATTTACAGACTTCCGAGTACAGTACCGTTTTGGATTCTAATATGAAGACCACTGTGTAGCTTTAAATTCTATACATTAGGAAGAAAAGTAGAAAGTTAGTATAACCTCTAGGCCAACATTTCTCAACCTTGTCCGAGTTGAAGTCCCCCCCCCCCATTTTCAAGTGGCCAAGGTTGAGAAAAACTGTTCTAGCCCAATTCATGAGGACATAAAAATCTATCTATCAATCTAGAACAGGGGTGTCAAATTCAATTTCATTGAGGGCTGCATCAGGATTGTGTTTGACCTTGCGGGGGGAGCGGAGTGGAGATAGCCAGGGTGGGCATGATCAGCTTAATATCACTTGTGTCGGGGGCGCCTGTGGTGGCCCGAGCACTCTGCCAGAGAAAACTGGTAATGAGCTTCATTTTTTTTTTATAGCAATAGCAGTAGACTTATATACCGCTTCATAGGCCTTTCAGGCCTCTCTAAGCGGTTTACAGAGAATCAGCATATTGCCCCCAACAATCTGGGTCCTCATTTTACCCACCTCGGAAGGATGGAAGGCTGAGTCAACCCTGAGCCGGTGAGATTTGAACCGCTGACCTGCTGATCTAGCAGTAGCCTGCAGTGCTGCATTTAACCACTGCGCCACCTTGGCTCTTTTTAGCTGCAATGACTTCCTGCTACCCTCTGCCAGTGAAAACAGAGCTGTGTGCGGCCCTCTCAAGCTCCATTTTCACTGGTAGAGGCACTGCGGGGTAGTCCTTTGCTGTTTCCAGGGCAGCCCATGGGCCGGATCTAGCCCCCAAGCCTTTAGTTTGACACCCCTGATCTAGAACTATTTTGAAAGCACACCATGGAAACAGCAAATGAAAAATTCTAGAAAAGGAAAAGCCCGACACAGCTCCTACTTTTAGCTGAAAATGAAGGTGAATGGATTCATTCATCTCTGAGTTTTAGTTGGGATTTATTTATTAGGTAATTCCATATGCAATAATTCATTTGAACATGAATGCAGGTAGAATGTTGGTAGATTATGCTCTTTTATTTAACATTGTGAGATTTTTCTATTTCTGGGGCAGAAAGATACCTAGAAAACTGTGGCACCTTCAAATTCTTAGGCCCTCAGAATGAGGCACTTGTGCTATGCCAGAAATTCTGCCCTTTTGGGAATATAATATCCGCAACATCACAATACACATAGAAAGAGCATCACAACACTGTCGAAATTTCTGTGACCCTCAGATGCTGCTACATGAAGCAGAACATCTTTTGATATAGTTGATTGAAACAATAGATGAGAGATGATTTGATGTACACACAGACTGCAGCTCTCTAGCTTCCTTTTTTTCTGCTTTAAAGGTTCAATAGGATACTGAACGCTGGTATTTTCTAAGACCTACAATATATTTAATAACTGTAGCATTTTATTTGATATATTGACACTATATTGTATAGACATGAAATATGTAACCATTCCTTTTTTTTAAAGGAATCTGCGGGTGATATTCAATCTCCTCTTACACCGGAGAGCATTAATGGGACAGATGATGAAAGGACAATGCCAGAAGTGACACAAAATTCAGAACCAAGGGCTGAAGCAACCCAGAATGCATTGCCATTTGCGCATAGGTACAGATTCCATTCCCAAATCCTTATTAAGTAATATGTTTGTGTGCTTTTTTGTTGTTGTTGTTCAAATGGCTTCTTTTTTATTTGGTGAATTTAAAGTTCTTGCATGACTGGTGGGCTTACAGCCATGGATACAACTTGTTTCATTTGCTGTTTTTCTACTAAAATGACATGATTTGGTATAGAAAAGAAGTTGATCTCTTCAATGATGAGAACTACAGCAGAAAGAAGAATCATAGCTCTGCCAGTGGGGGTATTTTCCCCTCCTGTCTGCATTTCTTCTCCTCTATGCATCTTGGCCATGGACTAGATTTAAATTAAGGTTCAAATGATTTTGGGGGGAGGGGTATGGGTGTGTGTGAAATACATGAGTAAAAGCACTTTATTTCTACTCTTCACATAGGAAGCAATAATTGAATGCCGGGAATTTTAATATTGTAACGTTAAAAGGGCTTCCTCCGATATTTTATTCAATATCAGGTTCTTAGAATCCAAATAATACTTGCAACACATCATTGCAGTGTGTGGTGTTCTTAGTCCAAGTACCATGCTCTTTTCAAGCATGACCCATTTCTCTTTCTCTGGCTCCAATTCTGGTGCTCCATGAATGTGCACTGACCTTTTAGGTACTTGAGAAAGCTGCTAAACTCTCTTTAAAAATGTACATTTCTTCAAATCTTAAGATGCTTCCAAACAGTTATATCTCTCTTATATATTGATGGTATCAATACCATCCACACTGGGTATGTCAATACATTGCATGCACCTCCTGTTTGGTGGGATGTGGAGAGCAATATGTTGCCTTGGAATGCAGTTTTTAGATATTCTGGTTTGCATAGACTAGTCTGAGAATGCTTGGTGTGAAATTAGTTTTTGGTTGTGCTTTTGGCAGATTGACCAAAATGTGTCTCAGAACTGACAAATGCTGTCCTTATTATTAGAGAAGGTTGCAAGTGGAAAAGATATGATTAAGTTTGGCAACCTAGTCTATACCTTTTCTGTCACACTAAAGAACTCTATGGGTAGTTCTCAAAGTGCAACCATTTGTTTAGCAACTGTTTGAAGTTAGAGTGGCACTTATCACCAGTCCTTGCATTTATTACTATCACAACATCCCCATGGTCATATGCTCAGAATCTGGATGCTTGGCAACTGGTATGTATTTACAATGACTGCAGTGTCCTGTGATGTGTTGGTCATGTGATCTCTCCATTTACAACTTTCCCAGTCAGTTTCCAACAAGCAAAATCAATAAGGGAGGCGAGATTCATTTGCTGGCTGTGTGATTCACTTAACTGCAATGAGTCACTTAACAGCCATGGCAAAAAAGGTCATAAAATTCAAGCAACTCACACTTGAAAGCTGAGCAACAGAAATTTTGGTCCCAATTGTGATTGTAAACTGAGGACAACCTGTATATGGGACCTTGAGTGACCAAGTCGTGACTGAAATCACTATAGGAGCATGCATTGATGACAAAGTGACTAGAAAACAATGCAGGCCAAGTATATGAAGGATATGCAAATCAAATGAAAAGGGAGATTTTATATATAAAATCTGGATATACATGTACTGTATGTGTGTGTGTGTGTTTGTGTGTGTGTGTGTGTATATACAGGTGAAACTTGAAAAATTAGAATATCGTGCAAAAGTTCATTTATTTCAGTAATGCAATTTAAAAGGTGAAACTAATATATGAGATAAGGCTCATTACATGCAAAGCAAGATAGTTCAAGCCGTGATTTGTCATAATTGTGATGATATTATTTCACCTTTTAAGTTGCATTACTGAAATAAATGAACTTTTGCACGATATTCTAATTTTTTGAGTTTCACCTGTATATATAATTTTATTCAATATAAATATAAATATACTAACTGAAAACTAAAATTTGCAATATATATTGCACATTTTAGTTTTAAGTTAGTGCATGGCATAAATATTCTATAGCTTTTTCATGTATGGAATATTGGAAGGAAGTAGGAACATTCATCAGATATAATGTTTCTGGCTATGATGGTGCAGTGGTTAGGGTGCAGTACTGAAGGCCACTACAGCTGACTGTTATCTGCAGTTCAGCGGTTCTAATCTCACCGGCTCAAGGTTAACTCAGCCTTCCATCCTTCCGAGGTAGGTGAAATGAGGACCCAGACTGTGGGGGCGATATGCTGACTCTGTAAACCGCTTAGAGAGGGCTGAAAGCCCTATGAAGCAGTATATAAGTCTAACTGCTATTGCTATTGCTATTCTTCTTTCCCATTTTTTAAAAACAAACTTCAACAATTAATCAGACATTTGAAACATGGTTTTTCAACAATGAGAAATGCAGATAATTTTTATTATAATATTGTATCTTGTTATAATGTTATAATTACGAGTTTAAAATTGCAAATTTTGGAGAAAACAAATGTCTTTTTTATAGAAAACCTGGACATTGTCAGCCATTGTCTTGAAATATTTAATATTTTTGTAAAGAGATTGAGCATAAACTTTGAAAAATATTTTTATAATATATAACACAGCACTAAAACATATTTTAAGTGAATCTAATTGGTTAAATTGCTATGTGCTGCTCTGGTTCCAAAATAGTAAATTTATTCTAAATGGAAAGAAATGTTAAGATTCTATAAATATTTACTATCTTTAAAGTTATGTCCATGCCTGAATACATGCTTTTGTAATGATTACCAGTCCACTGCTGAAATAGACATATACTTTTTTCTGAATATCACCTGAATGAATTTTTCATGGGAGAAAATTGAGAGGGATTTTAAAATTTTGAGGGTTTTTTTTTATTTAAAAAATATCCCTTTCAATTAAAGTCAAAAGTTATTTTCTGTTGTGTATTTTTGTAAGAGTATTACCCTCTAATTGGAAACTGAAGTCTGAGAAGGTTGTCTTCATATCCTTATCAAATAGGTTTAAGTAAGAACTATGTGTCTTATTCTATTCCTTTCTGCATTTTTTCTCTTTTAAAGGCATATATAGCATAAAGGCAGGTTATACATTTTACATATAAAAATAAAAACTATTTAGTGCATACATAACTTGCAAAAAACATTGAACTTAACTGCTTGGAACAGGGTGAGACCACATGTATATTACCCAACCTATCCCTCTTGCTTAAATACATTCTCTTTGATTTCTTGACTCTTGGTTTGAGTTTGAGTTCCATTTGGGAAAAAGCCAGATTGCAGAACCTGTAGTGGAAGTCCTGTTATAATCCCTTACATCTCACCATGATGGCTGAGCTCCTGGGAGGATATTAATGAAATGTCTGCAAAATATCCTGAATTAAAACAGCTACTTTGAGTCTGAAATAACTCTTGCAATATTACTAGGAGTGGCACTGTTGCTTGGAACATGTCTGATAAGGTCACCACTGTTACAAAATTCAAACTTTTGGCACACTACTAGTTTTAATCCAACAACATCGGGAGACCATCAAAGTCTCCATCCCTGTCTAAAAACACAGCATTAGGTATAAGAATTGAGCTGAAGGAAGAAAACTATTGAAGGCCAGTTGTGATTGCAGCTGACATGGCAAATTGCACATGTTGCTTATTACCTTTCATCTAGTTTCTGTGAAAAGCAGAAGCTAAGCTATCTGATGTGGCTTTTTGAAGCTTATAGAGACAGTAGGGATATTGTTTTAAAGAATGTAGCAACCTGAATTGTGCCAACTTTCTGTCCCTTCTAAAGCAATTTTCTTGGGTTTAAGCTGCATGTTACTTTTTAATTTTAAATGGGCATGAGGTATAAACATGAAAAGTTAGTTGGAAGTGTTTTTATAATCATTTATCTCTAGGGTGTAATCCTAATAGATATTTTCCTGACGTTGCTCTTTACATCCCAAAAATTAACAGCACTTTTTAATGGATAAAGTTTGATTACAAAGGTGTGGTTTACAATAAATGCATCCCAGGCTTTGTTCCCTATTCTATTAATAGCTTTTATTTTATTTTTTTCTTCTTATTTGTTTTTTAAAAAAATCTTGCAATATCAAATGATATATTTAGCTTAACATCTAAGAATGGCTTTATATTCTGAGGAAGTGATTAGGTTATCATCATACATGTGACTAACATGTGAATTAGAACCATGTAAAATAACTTGCATGAAAGTAAAGGCTTATTATACCCCTTAAAGATTTAGCCAGTTTATTGTGGCACAACTTTTCTATAGGGTACAATTTGTTTTTTTTTAACAAATGCTTTTGTTTAAATCATCCAACAATGCAAAATTCCAAAATGTTTTGTTATTATTGGTAAAATATGGGTGATAATCAGAATATTTTTGTGGGAAAATACACCAAGCATTATATGAGTGTACATAGTAACTCATCTCTAACAATTTATAAATTTTAAATACATATTTTAAATGTTTAAATAGTGAATTTCCAGTAATACAGTGTTCTTGATTTAAAACTTTGGCAAAAGTTTTAATACAGAGTCCTGGTTTTGAAAAATACCACATACAGACACACGTGCTGTTTGCCTCTGCTTGTAAATTTAGCACACTTTCTTGTACAGAGATGTGTAAAGATTTTGTTTGAATGCCAACCAAGGATTTATACTTCTAAAATATTTTAAATGTATTATTCTTACTGCAAGAAAACTACATCCAGTCAACATTCTGACTGAAAAGTCATTTCTATCCTCGGAATTAATGAGTACATGAAAAGTAGCTTCTTGGAGTTTCTGGAAGTCCTTCGGAAGTTGTTGATGAATTGAAGATGTTGCTGAATGCGTTTTAGTATCACAAATGCATCTGTACATATAAAGATTTTAAAATTATAGCAGTGTACTCTGGATTGGATGTAGCAGAAAACAGCTACAGAAGGAAAGATTCCTTTTATCATCAGGAGGCTTTGATCTATATTTTTTCTATTGGCTGAGCAGGGAAAAGATCATCTTTACTCATTCCCCCTGCATTGTACTTTTCGGTAATTTTCTGACAAGGGATATTTCAGGATCCTGCTGTCAACAAAATAAATCTTCGGACAAAATTGGATGTATTTAGAAAATATATGAAATACAACTAAATTTATAGTGATATAATTATTTGCTTCTTTTTTGTACTCAGTTTTAGTATAATGCCTAGAAAGAAGGCTATTTCAAACAAATAGTTCTGTTTTCAATTCTCTGTACAGCAATCTTTTAATAATGTTCCATATGTATCTGTTACTGTAAGAACAAATTTGCTGCTCTCATTAAAGGCTTTACATAGAATATACCTTTTGTGTAGATTGATTTGCATTTTATCTTTTATTAGTGTATTAAGTTGTAGATCCCTACAGTGGAACAAGACTCCTTTTAATGAAAGATTTAATATTTGGGCTATTAAATTGGGCTGCCGGAATATAGCTTGAATTTATATACAAATATATTTTGCTTAGATTTTTGTGAATATAGTTTAACTTCCCAAACCTTTTGGCAACTGAAGGATTCCTAAATATCATATGCAAAGCTAAAAACCTTCTACATAGGAATTCATGGAATTTTAGTTCAATATATCTGCAACACTGTACTTTACAAAGTTTGGTGGAGTTTAATTTTACCAGCTGCTTTGGCTGAGTGCCAAAGAATTGAGTCCTTTGAACTAAGGTGCTGGAAAAGACTCCTGCGAGTCCCTTGGACTGCAAGGCGATCAAACCAGTCATTCCTAGAGGAGATCAGCCCTGACTGCTCCTTAGAAGGCCAGATCCTGAAGATGAAACTCAAATTCTTTGGCCACCAAATGAGAAGGAAGGACTCACTGGAGAAGAGCCTAATGCTGGGAAAGATTGAGGGCAAAAGAAGGGGACAACAGTGAATGAGGTGGCTGGATGGAGTCACCAAAGCAGTAGGTGTGAGCTTAAATGGACTCCAGAGGATGATAGAAGACAGGAGGGCCTGGAGAAACATTGTCCATGGTGTTGTGATGGGTCAGACAAAGTTTTGCAACTAGCAACAACAACAACAACAGTGTTTAAAAGCGAGAGCTTTGCTATAAAATCTTTTTGGTATCTTCTGTTTCATTTCTCCATCCAACTATATTCCTTTACTTGCGTCCCTTCAAACTCTCTACTCTTGTTTCACTATTGCTTCATTAGCTATGTGGACTTCCAGACAGCATTCATTTTTTGCTTGACCTTTTGTCCCTTTTTCATAACACTATGCAATTTACGCCATATACTTTTCTGTAAACAGATGCAGACACGTTCTCCAAAGTATGAAGTTTCAATCTTTTCATTGCTGTCCTTCAAACTATCTTTTCTCAGAGGAGAGCCAAAAAGTTGGTGGCAACTATGATCTGCAATCAAAGCCATGCTGCTTTTTACAAATTTGACAAATTGTGAAAGATAAAATTCTTTCCCCTGGAATACACCTGTGTCCAGATATTCCATATTTTCTGTCCCCATTCTTAATTCTTCAAATGCAGCTTTTCTAAGGCAAGAATGTGCAATCCAAAACTCTAGGGCCATTCAGAATCCTCACGGGCCTTTTATGGAGCCATTGGAAGTATCTGTAACCATGACTGGTAAAAATTAACAGTACAAGTTCCCCCACTTGGAAATGAAAAATGCATAACAACTGGGGTAAGTCCTGAATAAACTCAAAGAATTCCCCAGAGCCCCATCTGACCAAATGTGTGATGAGGCAACTACCACTTTGGAGCCCTCAGCTTGCTACCCCCAATGTTATGCTATCCTTACTTGTCAAAAGATTCCCCACCCCCTATTTTGGGGCAATATAATTTTTAGTTTCATTACCCTTATCATTACTGGGATAAAAATACTTTTGTGCATTATTTCTTGTAGCCAGATAAATAAGAACTAGATGTAAATAAGCTAAATAGTAAAATAGGAGTACCATAATTTTACTTCTATTAAATTTAAACTATTAAATTAATCAAACTTTAATAATTACTTCATGGAATGTTTAATTCATAAATCAAAGTGACATCTGAAAAACTTAGCTTAACCATAATATAGCTATAAACAGGCCTTGACAGTCTGAAGGAGATGACTGCCTACTTCAAACCCTTCATGCTCATTTTCTACACCTCCTTCTGCGTGGAAATGCCTTGACCTTTTTTTCACACTCTCTTGAACTATTTGTTGAGGTGACGTTCAACAAAGCTCATTACATTCCCTGCATTTCTCTTCTCTGAATCTTCCTGAGAATCCCTGGCTCTTAACTGAGCCCAACCCCTCTGCCTGAACCAGAAAGATGAGACTCTGACAGCAAGAACACTTTTAAGATAGCATCTCTTGCCAGTCTTAACAACTGGATAGTTTTGTAACAGGAGAACCAGTTCCTTAGATAACCAGATCACTAAGCCATTTAGGCTTAAATTGTGCTTGATAAGCAGTTGGCAACCAGTACAGATATTTTAATACAGGCATCTTATGATCTCTGTATAGTTATACTTGTTAGCAATCTAGCTGCATATTTGTACCTATTCCACCTTCCAGATAGTTTTCAAGGGTAGTCCCATGTAGAAGACATTGCAGTAATCAAGACTGGATGATATTCTGTTGTGGATCAACACTACCAAATCAAGAAAGGAATGAAGCACACGTTGCAGAACCATTCCTTGTCAAAGCTAGCACCTGCAAATACAGTGACAACTGAGGGTCAAGGAACAAAGTCACATTATGACCCTGTACTCCCGAAGAGAATGCAGTCTATCCCAAACAAGCTGAGTTCCAATATTCAAATCCACATTCTTCATTATTAGTAGAACTTTTATCCTGAAATCTAGATAACATTATTTCTCATTCACCCTACAATTGACTTAGACAAAGTTCATGTTTTCTGAAATGGGATGAGATACTATCAGCATGTGGATGACACTCCATGAGCCGAGATGGCCTCTTCCATCAGTTTCATGCAATTGTTGAGCATCATGGAGGGACAGGACTGAACCATGTGGTGGATTGTAAATCAATAGCCTAGATATCAGACAATAATTCCATAGCTCCATGTATATCCACATATGCATTTGGCTCCTCTGCATAACACATTTAGAATTAGGTCTATATTACTAATTCTATTAATTCCATATTAATAGTTCTATCAATTTATAATTAGTTCTATGGTTCTTGAATCATCTGGTTGTGACTCATAGCAGAATTAAAAGATAAATAAATACAAATTTTGTTTGTCTTCTAATAAAGCACAAATGCCATTATCACAATATTTTAATATCACTTGTCTGATAAAATATATAGCACCACAGCAACAATATCCTGTTCTATCTATTCACACACTGCTCTTTCATATCAAAATTCCATACATTAAGGAGAGCCATCTTGACATGCTTGTACTATGCTTCAATACATAGGCAAACTTAAGTATTTCTCACTCATTTCTGCATATATACAGGTGAAACTCAAAAAATTAGAATATCGTGCAAAAGTTCATTTATTTCAGTAATGCAACTTAAAAGGTGAAACTAATATATGAGATAAGGCTCATTACATGCAAAGCAAGATAGTTCAAGCCGTGATTTGTCATAATTGTGATGATTATGGCGTACAGTTCATGAAAACCCCAAATCCACCATCAGAAAATTAGAATATTACATGCAATCAATAAAACAAAGATTGTACATAGAACAATATCGGACCTCTGAAAAGTATAAGCATGCATATGTACTCAGTACTTGGTTTGGGCTCATTTTGCAGCAATTATTGCATCAATGCGGTGTGGCATGGAAGCTATCAGCCTATGGCACCGCTGAGATGTTATGGAAGACCAGGATGCTTCAATAGCGGCCTTCAGCTCTTCTGCATTGTTCGGTCTCATGTCTCTCATCTTTCTCTTGGCAATGCCCCATAGATTCTCTATGGGGTTCAGGTCAGGCGAGTTTGCTGGCCAATCAAGCACAGTAATCCAATAGTCATTGAACCAGGTTTTGGTGCTTTTGGCAGTGTGGTCAGCTGCAAAATGAAGTCAGCATCCCCATAAATCTCGTCTGCAGAAGGAAGCATGAAGTGCTCCAAAATCTCCTGGTAGATGGCTGGGTTGACCCTGGTCTTAATGAAGCACAGTGGTCCAAAGTCCTGTTGCTCAGTGGTCCAAAGTCCTCTTTTCTGACGAGAGCAACTTTTGCATCTCATTTGGAAACCAAGGACCCAGAGTATGGAGGAAGAATGGAGAGGCCAATCAAGCACAGTAATCCCACGGTCATTGAACCAGTTTTTGGTGCTTTTGGCAAAAGTTGCTCTCATCAGAAAAGAGGACTTTGGACCACTGTGCTTCATTAAGACCAGGATCAACGCAGAATTCTACCAGTTTCAGCTGTACATGCATTAGGCCTCAATGATCTTCATTATCAAGTAAAATCTGTTTATAAACAGTTGTTAAGATTAGACATTTGTTCACTCAAAATATGCTCTAAATACATTGTGAAAGATATCTTTCTTAGACTTGCTGGCTCTCTATCATAAATAATATAAATCTCCATTCTGTGGTCCATTAAAATATTAGGACCAACTTTAAGATTCCCCAAGACTATCCCAGCAAAATAGATCTAGTAGACTGTAGATATTGGCTTCTTTTAATTTGTTAGACATTTTCTGAGTTATAAAATATGGAAATTTTAGCAAACATTTTTAAAATTTAAATATAAACTTAGTAAGAGAACATGCAAGCATTCCACTTTCTGCAAGAAGAAAGAAAAGTCCCTTTATTATCAAGAGGGAATCATTCAGAATCGGACTTTAAAGAAAATAGAGAACTAGAAAATTGTAAGTAGTAAGAAGTTATGCTTTCAGATAGAGGAGTCTTGGGATTACTGTCCAAAGTTAGGAGTCTGTTGTTACATCTTTTTTTTTTTTTTTTTTATTAATATTTGTAGGCCGCCCTTTTCCCTGAGGGGACTCAGGGCGGCTCACATAAAATCAGGGAGGGGGAATACAGACATTGACATAGTGACATATAATAAAATAGTAAGCAACATACACTCATCATTCGGGAGGGGCGGCTATCCTTATCCCCAGGCCTGACGGGCTAGCCAGTTCTTAAGGGCTGTGTGGAAGGCCTGGACGGTGGAGAGGGTACGAATCTCCACGGGGAGCTCATTCCAAAGGGTCGGGGCTACTACTTAGAAGGCCCTCCTCCTTGTAGTTGCCAGCCGGCACTGGCTGGCCGATGGAATACGGAGGAGGCCTAATCTATGTGATCTTATTGGTCGCAGGGAGGTAATTGGCAGGAGGCGGTCTCTCAAGTATCCGGATCCACTACCATGTAGGGCTTTATGGGTGACTAATAACACCTTGAAGCGCATCCGGAGACCGACAGGCAGCCAGCGCAGCTCGCGGAGGATAGGTGTTATGTGGGTGAACCGAGGTGCACCCACAATCACTCGCGCGGCCGCGTTCTGTACTAGCTGAAGTCGCCGGATGCTCTTCAAGGGCAGCCCCATGTAGAGCACATTGCAGTATTCCAGCCTAGAGGTCACAAGGGCCCGGGTGACTGTTGTGAGAGCCTCCCGATTCAGGTAGGGCCGCAACTGGCGCACCAGGCGAACCTGGGCGAATGCCCCCCTGGTCACAGCCGTCAAGTGGTGGTCAAACGATAGCTGTGGGTCCAGGAGGACTCCCAAGTTGCGAACCCTCTCTGAGGGGTATAGAATTTGACCCCCCAGCCTGAGAGATGGAATATTGGTGGAATCTTTGGGAGGGAAACACAACAGCCACTCGGTCTTTTCTGGGTTGAGCACAAGCTTGTTAACCCTCATCCAGTCCATAACGGCTTCAAGGCCTCGGTTCATCACGTCTGCCGCTTCATTGAGTTGGCACGGGGCGGACAGATACAGTTGAGTATCGTCCGCATATTGATGGTATCTGATCCCGTGCCTGCGGATGATCTCTCCCAGCGGTTTCATGTAGATGTTGAATAGTAGGGGGGATAAGACCGAGCCCTGAGGCACCCCATAAGTTAGGGGCCTAGGGGACGATCTCTGCCCCCCCACTAACACCGACTGCGACCTGTCCGAGAGGTAGGAGGAGAACCACCGCAACACGGTGCCTCCCACTCCCACCTCCCGCAGTCGTCGCAGAAGGATACCATGGTCGATGGTATCGAAAGCCGCTGAGAGGTCAAGGAGGACCAGGATGGAGGAATGTCCTCCATCTCTGGCCCTCCAGAGATCATCGGTCAATGCGACCAAAGCGGTTTCAGTGCTGTAACCGGGTCTGAAGCCTGACTGGAAGGGGTCGAGATAGTTTGCTTCCTCCAAGGACCGTTGGAGCTGGAAGGCCACCACCTTCTCAACAACCTTCCCAAGGAAGGGAAGGTTGGAGACTGGGCGATAGTTATTAAGAACAGCTGGATCCAGAGATGGCTTCTTTAGGAGGGGTCTCACCACCGCCGCTTTCAGAGCGGCGGGGAAGTTCCCCTCCCGAAGAGAGGCGGTCACAACCGCCTGGATCCAGCCTCGTGTCACCTCACTGCTGTTAGTAACCAGCCATGAGGGACACGGGTCCAGTACGCAGGTGGAGGCACTTACAGCCCTCATGGCCTTGTCCACATCCCCGGGGGTAACATCCTGAAACTCAACCCAGAGATGTTCCACCTGATCCTCTTGTGCCTCGGCTGGAACTGCGGGGATGGAGTCCAAGTCCGACCGAAACCGAGCAATTTTGTCCGCTAAGAATTGGGCATAATCCTCAGCTCTGCCCTGCAAGGGTTCCCCCGCTTCCCTTTTATTTAATAGGGAGCGGGTTATCCTAAACAGGGCGGCTGGGCGGGACTCAGCGGACGCAACCAAGGTGGCTATGTGAGATCTTTTCGCTGCCCTAAGTGCCCTGGTGTATTCCTTGGTGCAGGTGGTTACCATTGCTCGGTTCGATTCGGACTTATCGGACCTCCATCGGTGCTCTAGGCATCTCCTCCGGCGCTTCATCTCCCGGAGTTCCTCGGTGAACCAAGGAGGTCTCCGGGATCCGCCGCCTCGGAGGGGCCGTAGTGGCGCAATCCGGTCGAGGGCCTATGATGCCGCCGAATGCCAAGCGGCAACCAGAGTCTCTACCGGACTGTGGGTGAAAGTATCAGGAATGACCCCAAGCTCTGTCTGGAACCTTAACGGTTCCATAAGTCGCCTGGGGCGGAACCACCTGGTCGGTTCCTCCTCCCTACAGTGGGGGTTTGGTCTCCGGAAGTCGAGCCTCAGTAGGCAGTGGTCTGACCACGACAGGGGTATGATGTCGTTACCCCTCAGACCAAGGTCACAAATCCACTGCTCCGAGAGGAATACGAGGTCAAGCGTGTGACCTGCCGAATGGGTTGGGCCCCGAATTACTTGGGTCAAGCCCATGGCTGTCATGGAAGCCATGAACTCCTGCGCCCCATCAGAGTTTTCACCGAGCGAAGGCAAATTAAAGTCCCCCAGGACCATCAACCTAGGGAACTCAATTGCCAGCTCGGCTACCGACTCGAGGAGCGAGGGGAGGGCTGCTGCAACGCTGTTGGGAGGCAGGTACGTTAACAGCAGACCCACTTGACCCTTGAGGTCCAACTTTATCAGCAGAGACTCACACCCGACAAGCTCCGGAGCAGGGACCCTACGAGGAGCTAACGACTCCCGGATAACAACGGCCACACCCCCACCCCTTCCCTGGGCTCTCGGCTGGTGCAGCACCTGAAATCCTTCTGGGCACAGTTCTACAAGGGGGACTCCTCCCTCTGGGCCCAGCCAGGTTTCAGTAATACATGCCAGGTCTGCCCTCTCGTCTAAAATTAAGTCCCGGACGAGAGGAGCTTTATGTACCACAGACCTGGCATTTAGCGACAGCAGCCTGAGTCCAGGGTCCTGACTACTTCCGCCATCTGGTCTCGGAGTGGGACTCATAGGGCCGGAAGGAGGGATCTCTGTGATGTAGCGAACCCTCCTTCCCTGGTAATGGCCTGCCCTAAAGTCCCCGCCATATCTGCCCCTCCCTGTTACGACCGTAATACCCCGACCCTCTCCCGTGTCTCTAGTCCCCTCAACCACCCCCATGGCCCCCGCTTCTCCCGGCAGGTCCTCCGAATCAGGCATACTCATTCACTCACCCAAACAGTCCCCACAGAAAAGTTAAAACACATAAAATACAATGATAATGAATAATAAAAGTGGGATCATTCACTCAACCACATACAATCCCATACACTCATCATACCAGATAAAAATTGCGCGGATGAGCAGTTGTGCGAATTGGTGAAGGCAAGATCTTAAAAATTGGCCTTCTCGTTAACAAGTCTAGTGGGAGTCCAATAAGAAGCTGTATAAGGTCCAGAAAAGTATATGGCCAGAAAGAAGTACCAATAGTGGCCACTGGAGGGAGTCCAAGTTCTTGGCACACTGCCTCTCTGATGTAATAGTGCTTGATGATAATAAGGGTATTTGATGGTCCAAGAAAAAAATAAAAAATACCCGTAATGGCCACTAGAGGGAGTCCAAGTTCCCAGCCAACACAGCACTCCTGAGGCAGTGATGATTGCAATGGTGGCAGCTGATGGTAATGGCTGCCGCAGGGAGCCCGTAATTGAGTTCTTACAGCTTTGCTTTTGAGCCAAGCAGGCAGATGGTCAAGCCGTTCAAAGTCCTGCAGGAACAGCGGCGAGATCGCAGTAAAACGCCGCTTCAAAGTGCAGGGGGGGAAATCAGCGAAGCTATAGTGGAGACAGGAAACCAGTTCCTCTGCCTCCCGGTCCCAGTCCCAGTCCAGTCCAAACATCTCTCCTGGACCTCCCACCCCCTCTTCGGGGCATAAACCAGCCCCACGATATTGTTCAGTCAGTGAGGGGGTTCGGCACCCCTCCAAACAGCGGGGCCAAAGCCTCCGCCTCTCGCACAGAGCCGTCGCCGCCGCTTCCCAGCTGTTTAAAAAGGCCGATGTAGAAAGCCACGCCAGGGGGGATATCGTTGTTCCGGAGCTGTTTCTGGAGCCGCTCAAAGGCGGCCCCCTCCCCAAACAACCACCACCCTGGGAAGGCTGAAGGCTTTTATAACATTGGGAAAGAAAGGAGATGAAGAACTAATGGGAAGCATCTGGAAGGATTATAGATGGACCTTTCAAGAAAAAAAAAGTGTGAATGTGGTAGATTGACTCTCTGGAACCTAAAATAGTTTAGAATAAGAATAAGAAGCTGGGACCAAAAATGGTGCTCTAGAGAAGAAACAGCAGTTGTAAAATAGAACAAAGGAAAACCTATTCATTCCCTGATTAGGTATCTGTAAATTAACTTAAAGCAATTATCACTATTTAGTAATAGTAGGGGATGCAGTGGCTCAGTGGCTAAGACGTCGATCAGAAAGGTCGGCAGTCCGGCGGTTCAAATCCCTAATGCCGCATAATGGAGTGAGCTCCCATTACCTGTCCCAGCTTCTGCCAACCTAGCAGTTCAAAAGCACGTAAAAATGCAAGTAGAAAAAAAGGGACCACTTTGGTGGGAAGGTAACAGTGTTCCATGTGCCTTTGGTGTTTAGTCATGCCAGCCACATGACCACGGAGATGTCTTTGAACAGCGCTGGCTCTTCAGCTTTGAAATGGAGCTGAGCACCACCCCCTAGAATCAGGAAGGACATATGTGCGAGGGGAACCTTTACCTTTACCTAAGTAATAGTTTAGTTTGAGAAAAAGAGTTTTAACCTAGATACAGTTCAGGTACGATATAATGTACTTACTTACAGACTAGTTCAATGGGCAAAATCAAGGTCCATAGGTTTGAAGCTTCAAAAAATAAACTAATCAGAACCTTTACACTTTAATTACATACCTAATGTGACAGACCCCTTTTTTTCCTAGCATCCTTCTTCCAAATTGTAATACAGGTGAAGCAATCTTACAAGATTATAAGCTTTGCTGTACAAATAGTGCAAAGAAATGAATGAGCAGAATATAAGGATCTACAGGCCAAATTAATTTTTCCATACACCATTTCTGTCACAGGATTGACCCATAGAAATTGACTTCTTCTTGTTATAGTTTTGGTCAATAAAGGATTTCATCTAACCCTTTTAGTAAAAGAGAGAAAGTATAGACTTAAGAGTTCTGCCACACATCAGAAACATTAAGTTCCTTGACTCCTGAACTGGAACCGGCTGGAAATGAAACTAACTTAAGAAGTTACTGTCTGAATTTCAATCTATTTCTTACTCTGGCAATGATGCCAGCAGATATTCTGCCTAAATGATGGTTTACCACATTCCTTGATTGGTGGTTTTTTTTTTTACCCATTCTTCCTGCCTGAGAAAGCAAGAGTGTGATTTCCATAGATAGATTTTCTGTTTGGTCCTGCTATATTGGCTGTCCTTAACTGGAATGGGATAACTCGTCACACTGGCTCACCATGGCCAGCTTGCCGTAGAAAAATTTGCCGCAGGCAACTCACCACGGGCCAGCTCATTGCGGGAGGTGAGGGAAAACTCCTCCTCCTCCTCATGTTCCTCCCTCCCTCCCTTTGTGAAGCAGCTTATTCCTCCCCCACACTTCTTGAACTTTGTGGAAGAAACTTCCTGTGCACCTAAAAATGTGTGATTCTCTCCCAAGTGATATTTTTTCTTGTCGGGGGGAAGTCCTTCTTCCCCTCCCCAATTTGTCATCCCCAATTTTTGTCTGAGCTGAGAGGAGGAAGTTGTTCACCTTGCCTTCATTACATTACATAAGACTCAGAGGTGGTATTCAACAGGTTCTGACCAGTTCTGGAGAATGAGTAGAGGAAATTTTGAGTAGTTTGGAGAACCAGTATAAATACCACCTCTGACTGGCCCCGCCCCCATCTATTCTCTGCAGTAGAATAGATTGATTTTGCAGTAACCTTCCCCTGGAGTGGGGTGGGAATAGAGATTTTACAGTATCCTTCCCCTGCCACGCCCACCAAGCCATGCCACCCCTCACCAAGCCAACCCCACAGAACCGGTAGTAAAAAAATCTGAATCCCACCACTGATTAGACTGATGTAAATAATAAAATGAATTGTTCCAGGGCGAGTTCTCCCATAGTGAGGCAGCTGGGTGAGGTGGTGGCAGCAAACCAGTAGCAGAAAGTTCTTCTAGACCAATCCTTAACACCTTTTGGCACATGTACCATACGACAGATGGGAAATATAATAAATTATATATATACTTTCTTTCCATCAGTTGGACTTGTCAGGCAGTCTCCGAGAATTGGAGATGTTTAAATGGATGGCAAAAAATATATATTCATATATGTTGCTCACATTCCACCATCTAGGCCAGGGGTCCCCAACCAATGTTTCCTCTAATTTTTTTTCAGTGTGGGCAGAAAAGTATAGTGTTTTGAGTAGCACATTTTCATGCCTGAGCACCTGAATTTTTTTCACAGATGTCACCCAAGACAACAATGAAATCAGTGTTATATCAAATCAAACTAATAAAATTTTAAAATGAATAAAATTGTAAACGGATAAATTTAGAAATATTTGTTCAAAAGCAAACTCACCATAATTATCTTTTCAAATTCATTTTGGATTAAATAAAAAAGAGCTTTGAAATGAATATATAAATGGCACTTAATACTGGTAATATTAAAATAGTAAATGTTGATATATTTCATTTTAATGAATTTCACTTGATATACTTCATTTTAATGTATTATATGCAATTTGCTATTTTAAATGAGTAAAATGATTAAAATCCCCATGCATAAAGTCTCATTCACATCTAACAGTTTTCTTCCCTCATTAATTTGAAAACTCAAGGATTTATTGCCTGTCTGTTCAACAATGCTTGCTGATTGTTTAAAAAATTGTGGCAATTTGTTCCTCTCTATACAGGTGGTTTCAGTAACCTACTACTATTGAACTCTGGGAGACAATTCTGCATATAACTAGTGATAATAACTAGTGACCCAAAATATCCAACAAAATTGCACAGATAACTGACAGATAGGAAGTTTAATTAGCTTAAAAGCAAAAATATTCTCAATGGCTTTGAAAATCCCAATGAGTTATCAAATATCACGTGATGTCACTTGACCGGCTGGAGACTCAAAGATAGCTGAGATTGCAGCCAGGAGAGGTAGAACAAGGAAGATTTTCTTTGAAAGAGAGAGATGCATGAGGAAACAGACTCTGCTTTAGGTGGGAGTTTAGGATCGTTGCTGCTTCACCCTGGATTTGCCAATGCGAGCCTCAGGTGGGTAGCCTCGAGAGAAACGGTGGCAGTGAGCCTCCTGCCTTCGCTTTCTACCTCATTGCGGAGAGGTAGAAAGTAAAGGCAGGAGGCTCACTGCTGCCGTTTCTCTCGAGCGTGGGTTGCTCTCTGCGGGGCAACCCATGCTCAGCTTAGTTGGTTCGTTCTTGGTTCGCGATCAGCCCCCACCCTCACCCCTTGTGGGCTTTTATGTGTTAATCGAGGCACGGATGCTGGAGAGGAAGGGAAGCCAACTGCTTTCACACAATATGTTTATCTCAGAGGCTCAATTAATCACGTGGGCCAGAAAGACATGGGACTTTCTTTCAGTGAATTTCGGCCAATCACTCCCTCTTCCCCACCCAATGAGGCCAATTTAGCCTTCTTAAACTTGTGCGAAGGCAGCTGTGGGCAATGTTCCCTCTAAATAGTTGCTCTAGGAAGCCTGAGCCACCTCAAGTCCTCAACCCAGTCACTTTGCTGCCCTGCTGCACCTCAAGACTCCTGTTTAGCTGGAGGAGGTTTCAATTGCGATTGTGCGGCCGCTCTGCAGACTGCAGTCGTCTGGCAAACGACACTGTGCGGCAGTTGGAAACTGCTGCGTGGTGTTTACTTTCCACGTGCGCGGCCACACACCTGCGCAGCTTAGAGGGAACATTGCCCCCAACCCCTAGACCACGGCCCACTCAAAATTGGCCGCAGAAGCAGTGGATGAGTGCACACGGGCAGCTCCACTTGTGCAAGTAGTGAGTGAGTATATGCGTGCACCACATGCACAGAACCAGCTCCCTTACCCCACACTTCTCCACAAAACCAAAAAGGTAGAGAGCCGCTGATCTAGGTGATACACACAATGTAGTGAGAGAATTTCATAATTCACAGATTTTTTTGATAGGCAACTATGGGGGATATAGGTGACAATTTAGAAAGGAAATAACATTTTTAAGGACAGTTTGGCTTAGTAAAGGCACCCGGTTAAAAACTGGGAAACTGAGTTCTAATTCTTTCTTAGGCAGGAAAGCCAGTTTGGGGCCTGTCACACTCTGTTAGCCCAACCCACCTCACAGTGTTGTGGGGAAAATAGGAGAAGGAAGAAGTATGTTTGTGTTTGTCACTTCAAGTTTTTTATTCATGTAATAAGTTTGGGATACATACACATATACATACATATAAAAGCTTATTGCAGTCATTAATCAGCACAATGTGACAATTCAAAACATATGTTCCATAACAAAATGGAGAAATAGGCCAATTGTTTTATTTGCTAGATTTGTAGTTTTATTTTTAAAATGGTTTTGAAGTGTTTATTTCTGTGTCTACTACTGCCATGAACATTTATTTTCTCTAGATTTTTTCACTGATTTTTTTCTTAAAATTTTCCATTGCTTTTATACTATTTTCCCCTTGACTAATAAAATAATTTCAATCAATCAAGAAATATATATTGAATCTTATGACACCTCTGAGAGTAAATAATCTACACCTGAATTGTAGGGGACACAATAGAATCTCAACCAGTTACAGACATGAGGCCAATTAGCTTATTCAGGATAATGCTTCTTGAACACATCAAAACTTCTACTTGTTTCTTATAAGTTTCTAAAAATCATTGAATAGTGGGAGCTTTTCGGTAGTGATAAAAGTATTGTTAACATTTGTATGCCTCACTTATGGTGCCTAATAATGGTATACAGGTAGTCTTTTCTGAAAGACTACTTATTCACCGGCTGCTTAAAATTGCAATGTAGCTGAATAGCAATAGCACTTAGACTTATATACCACTTCACATGCTTTACAGCAGTGTTTCTCAACCTTGGTGACTTTAAGTCCTGTGGACTTCAACTCCCAGAATTCCCCAGCAGCTATTCCCCAGCAGCTATGCTGGCTGGGGAATTCTGGGAGTTGAAGTCCACAGGACTTAAAGTCACCATGGTTGAGATACACTGCTTTACAGCCTTTTCTAGTTTATAGTGTCAGCATATTTCCCCCAACAATCTGGGTCCTCATTTTATCAACCTTGGAAAGATGGAAGGCTGAGTCAATCTTGAGCCTGGTGAGATTAGATCTGCCAAATTGCAGGCAGCCGGCAGTCAGTAGAAGTAGCCTGCAGTACTGCTTTCTAACCACTGCGCCACCAGGGCTCAGAATGAAGGATGCTTACAGATAGTCCTCAGAGTTGTCAGAGTCAGAGTATCCCAATAGTTCCATGATCACAATTTGGGTGCTTGGCAACCAGATTGCAATTATGATGTTGCACTGTCCTACAGTTACATGATTGCCATTTGCAACCTTCGCTTCCAACTTCCAACAAGCAAAACTAATGGAGAAAATGGCAGGAGGTTGTAAGCAATGTTGTTTAGTGAAGAGTTCTGGTCCCAATTATTGTCAGTAACTTCACAAATTGGATTACTTACTGGATATGAAAATATCTAGATCCTCATTCCATTATCAGGAGAACGAACAATAAGTCAACTATAAACACATACACACACACACACGAACACACGATACAAAGCAAAAAGTTATTGCAATACCAGAGAATAGCTCTGACTTGAACTGTAGCCCTGGTTTCCGCTTCAGACACAATTCCAGTATTTCCAACAGGCAGAAGAACTTTATTTTTAGCCAACATACTGTAGATGGATGCATTGAAATAGATTCCCAATACAAATCATTGTTACTAGGCCTATGAAACAGCTTCTCAATGTCTTGTCTCTTTACTTGAACTATGAGACAAGGAATATGTTCCGAACAATAAATATATTTGATTCAAAAAAATGAGTTTTCCCATTGCAGTGTAGAAAGCAAAGCCTAGAACTGTGATGGCGAACCTATGGCACGTGTGTCAGAGGTGTCACCCAGAGCGCTCTCTGTGGGCATGCACGCAGTCACCAGCTCTCTTCCAGGTTCCATCAATCACATGCACATCAGCCAGCTGGTTCGGTGCCCATGCGCACCGGCCAGCTGCTCTCTTTTAGGTTCTGGCACATGCATTCACGCTAGTCAGTGCAAATGTGCATGACGGAACCCAGAAGAGCAGCTGGCCAGCGAGCGCATGCACACTGGCCGGCTGCTATCTTCTGGGTTCTGGTGCTCCAGCGTGCGCACGCTCCACTTTCAGCACTTGGTGCTGAAAAGATTAACCATCACTGGCCTACAGCAACAGATGTAGTAAAGCACTGACATGAACATATGATGCAAATACAGCCATATGATATACAAAGATGCATTTATGAACTTTCTATTTGAAAATGTCTGCATAAATGTCCATCTCTTTTTCTGAATATTGGAATATTCAGAATATACACTATATTGCCAAAAGTATTCGCTCACCCATCCAAATAATCAGAATCAGGTGTTCCAATCACTTCCATGGCCACAGGTGTATAAAATCAAGTACCTAGGCATGCAGACTGTTTTTACAAACATTTGAGAAAGAATGGGTTGCTCTCAGGAGCTCAGTGAATTCCAGCATGGAACTGTGACAGGATGTCACCTGTGCAACAAATCCAGTTGTGAAATTTCCTTGCTCCTAAATATTCCACAATCAACTGTCAGCTGTATTATAAGAACATGGAAGTGTTTGGGAACTACAACAACTCAGCCATGAAGTGGTAGGCCACGTAAACTCGTCCAACATCAGTGTGTGACCTCACATGCGCTTCTGGAAGAATGGTCAAAAATTCCCATCAACGCACTCCTAAACCTTGTGGACAGCCTTCCCAGAAGAGTTGAAGCTCTTATAGCTGCAAAGGGTGGACTGACGTCATATTGAACCCTATGGATTAGGAATGGGATGTCACTTACAGTAAGTTCATATGCGAATAAAGGCAGGTGAGCAAAATACTTTTGGCAATATAGTGTATGTTTCAAAGAGGTAAACACTTTATAACTTTAACTCTGGGTCTAAAAAAATGTCCAGACTGTTAGGTAAGCTCCCCGTTGGGAGAGCGAGTGCGTTCAGAAGAGCGTTGTGAGAGTTGTGTTGGAGAACACACAAACCAGCATACAGAGACACTGCAGTTTATATAGGCTTTTACTTTCGTGGAAAAAGAGGTATCAGAGTCCATCAAACAGTCCAAGTCATACACGGATAAGACAGTCAGTCATCAATGTCTTTCAGTTAAGGGATAATCCAAATAACATAGTCCATAATCATACAAACAGTCTGGTACTCAAAGTTTGCTAGCAGTTGCAAAACTTACAATAGCTCACGGCACTTTCTAACAGCCAGCTTCCAAAACACTCAGATCAGATCAGCCCAGCATCTAACAAACAGAGAGCTAACAGTCATTCTGGCTCCCTCTTATGGCCGATTGAGGAAAACAGCAACCAATCACATTTTACAGTATGATTTAAAGAAACAGGTATAGCATTGTTACATGATTTATATATTGCCAATCCAACCGTTAGATTATATTCCTAACACATACCACCAAACTACCTGTTCAGTCTGAAAAACAGTAGGATGTATTATATTATATTATATTGTATACTGTAGTCATCCATTAAAAAATAGGATAGACCACATCCGAGGGATGCTCATTAATGTGACCACTCTAATTTTGTCCTTAGTTCGGCAATCAGCAAGCACTGGGAAGCAGAACTTGCTACACTAAAGGGCAACAATGCCAAGCTGACAGCAGCTCTCCTTGAGTCCACTGCCAACGTGAAACAATGGAAACAGCAGCTTGCTGCGTATCAAGAGGAAGCAGAACGTCTACATAAACGAGTGAGTTGACACCACTTGAATAGTAAAACTGTGATAAGCTATGCCTTGAGGAAAGGTGTGGCTAAAATGTTATTATAGACAGTTATCCATTCCTGTAACAATTAATAACATCCATCCATATGATGTTTTATTTGCCCTTCTTGAAATTAAAGACCGAGGAAAGTTCAAGTTCATCCAGGTGTTCTGTTTCCATAATGATCCCCATTATTGAAATAAATGCTTGAGTAATATAATTATTATGTACTAATTATCCCAGCATTTTAATATTATTAAAATATTATTTAATATTAATATTATTATGAGAAGCACAGTAGGTACAGTAAATACATGCCTAACTAATAGTTAATCATTTTGCAGGGCAACTACCATGTTGTGTTAGTTGCCCTACAACATGATTAACTGATGACTGGACAAACAAGCCGGGCAGCATAAAGCGTGCCTTCCAAACACTCTTTAGTTACAGAGCCAAGCTATGCCTGCTGATGATTGTCTGTGAATGGGTAATTCAGTCATACACTCATGAAATTGTGGCATTGGAAGATCCATAAGATTAATTTGTTCCAAGTTCTTGTAGTTGTTTGAAAAGCCAAATAAATGATCCTCTTCTTAAAAGTCTCCAAAATCACAACCTCTGTACGTAAACTGTTCCACTACTATATAGAGTCTATATAGACAGTATTATAGACAATACTGTCAGAGAAAGATTCCTTATAATTAAACAAAATCAAGATAGCTGCAACTTTTGGCTATGGCATCCAGCCCTGGCTTCTGTAGTGATGGAAAATCTTCCCCTTGCTTCACTTTTATGTTTCTGAAGATGGATATCATGTCTTCCTTGAATCTTCTTTCTCCAGACTGAATCTTCCAAGTTTCTTCAGCCTCTCTTCATAGGGCATGTTCACAAGTACCTGCATCCTCTTTGTTGCCCTGGCTCTGTTTCAATTTTTCAGCATCTTTCTGGAAATGGATTTACTGCGCCTCTACATACAGCTTTGGAAAAGAATACCCGGTCCAGGAATTCATTTCCCAGTAGATGTTTGTATCTCATAGAATAACATCTAATTAAGATGAGTTCTAATAGGACAGAAGGGCTATGTGGTACCTCCTGATGACCAATGAAATTTTTAAAAAGTTCAGTCAAAGCCACCAAACCTTTGTCTGATCCTGCTTTAATTAAACACTGAATTCATGAAAAACAGGATATCTTGGATCAAGTCCTGAAGGTTCTAATCCCCCCCCCTCAATTCCAATGCAGTCCTAGGCCGCATCAGTAGATCACATCAAGTGTTAGTACCATTTTATATTGCCTTGATAAGGGCACCTTTGGAATACTGTGGCCAGTTTCGGTTACCACAATACAAAAAAAGATATTAAGGCTCTAGAAATAATGCAGAAAAGAGCAAGAAAGTTAATTAAGGGACTGCAGGCTAAACCATACAATGAATGTTTGTAGGAACTGGCAATGTCTAGTTTATCATAGAGAAAGACCAGGGGTGGCAAGATAGCAGTCTTCCAAAATTTGAGGAACTGTCACAGAGATGAGGTAGTTAATCCATGCACATGAGGGCAAAACGAGAAGTAACTGATGGAAGCTAAACAAAGTTAGATCCAACCTACAATTAAGAAGAAATTTCCTGTCAGTGAGAACAATTTATCAGTGGATGGGGTGGATTGCTGCTGGTTTTACTACCGATTTGCGAGCATGCACATGCTGTTCAATGTAAATTGTTCTTTGCGTATGCGCAGAACAATTTACAGTGAACTGCGCACGCGCAGTCACTAAAAACCAAAATGGCAGCAGCCCAGCATGGGAACCAGTTTGGGGGCGTGGCAGGCCTGGGTCACTGCCGGTTCTGCGACCCAGGCCTGAATTCCACTACCGGTTCAGCCGAATCAGGCCGAACCAGGAGCAATCCACCTCTGCTTTGAACAGTACTAAAAGAACTGTTGTAAGTCAAGGGCTACCTGCATAGGTTCTCCTACTTGAACAGAACACCTCCAAGGTCCCTTCCACCTCCTGTTATTCTGTATTCTGTGTGCTGTATCCTTTTTGCTGGAGTGAAATTAACTATTTTTTTGCCATTTTCCCCACAAACTCCACATAGTAGCAACTACTTTGCTCTCCAAAGTTACTGTTTTCTATCCTACAGTTAAAAAAGGGCTCCTGATCACTGCAACAAGTCATAACTGCCAGGTGTCACTACTGTGATTAAAAAATTGAGTGTGGCAAATTTTATTTAAAACAGAAACAATGGAAATCCAAGCACAGATCGCTCATTTAATTGGACGCGTAATTTGTCTCTAACAAAGAGGTGGATCTCTTATCCCTAAGGATTATGTTCTTCAGTGTTTTCTATTGCGATAAAGTGTAGTGGCTTCCTAAGAATATTTATTGGGAATATTTTCTATTTACTTGTAAGGAACAGCAAGTAGTTCATTTAGATGCCTGGGGGTTTTGCATTCTTAATTATGCTGCTATTGCCATTTGGTTTTAGGTAGTTCTAAGAACCAAGATGAAGAAAGGCAAAACAAATAAAAATGTACCTATTCGTTTATGTATGCCTAGCAATAGCACAATTTTTGCACCTGAAACTGGTTAACTTATAGAATGCATCCAGGATCCATGACTCTCATGGAATAATACCAAATGTCATGAAACATTTCCTATGGTCAGGTCCTGATGTTTGACTGTACTATACAGTTCAACCTGGGCTACTTTCAAGGCAGATACATCTCTGATGATCTCCCTGAATTTTAAAGAACATTACAAGTACATTAGAAGTTTTGCCGTTGTTGAAAGGTTTGAGGAATCTGGTAAGTGTAATAAATGTATCTGAAATATGACCCACCATGTCATGTATTGTCTAGTGATTTTGTTATAAATACCGTATCACATATCACAGTAATTTCCCTCCCCTCTTATCCAATAGACATTGATGCTTTGGTCGAGATATTTCAGAAGGGGGACATTTTTCATATATTCTTCTAATTAACTGTATTATTATTATAATAATAATTATATGTATTGTTTTTACAGGTGACTGAGCTGGAGTGTGTGAGTAGTCAAGCAAATGCAGTCCAAACTCATAAAACAGAATTAAATCAGACAATACAAGAATTAGAAGCAACACTGAAGAAAAAGGAAGAGGTACTTTGTTATGTTTACTGATTCATGTAGCTACTTTAGAAAATATTTTAAGAATATAATAAAATTAAATGTTTAGGTTGGTGTGACTAGAATTAATACATGATCTATTGCAGTGTTTCTCAACCTTGGTGACTTTAAGTCCTGTGGACTTCAACTCCCAGAATTCCCCAGCCAGCAGAGCTGGGAGTTGAAGTCCACAGGACTTAAAGTCACCAAGGTTGAGAAACATTGATCTATTGAGTTCAGAATGTAAGGTAAATTTGCACAAAAGTATGAACCACAGCAGAAGGGGGAATATTCAGCCTGCATTACTTTTTCCTTAGCCCAGTCCCCTTCCCACCTAACAACAATTTTGGTCTAGCCCAGTGGTTCACAACATGTGGGTCGGGACCCCTTTGGGGATCGAATGACCGTTTCACAGGGGTTGCCTAAGACCATCGGAAAACACATATTTTCGATGGTCTTAGGAACCGAGACACCAATTTTATGGTTGGGGGTCACCACAACATGAGGAACTGTATTAACGGGTCGCGGCATTGGGAAGGTTGAGAACCACTGTCTAGCCAAAAACAAAAAACAAAACGGAAGAGTTTTTAAGCTATAATATTTCTAAAGCCATTGCTTCATCCCCAAACCTGAACGAACACACAAGCAAATGTCCTTACTTCGGTTAGTTTTAAGAGGCATCCTTTGATATTAACAGAAGCTTCTTAAAATTATCTTGCAAGACAGGAGGGCAATTTTAAGAGGGAATTCTTTTCTATGAGTTTTGTGAGCCATGCAACCCCCACTCCCACTCCCTAGTCTCTTTCATGTAGGCATTACCCACTTTTGAGTTTAAAGTTTTGCAGGGAAGAGAAAGGGAGGATAAAAATAAGCATAGGTAATATAGATTAGGCTTCAAACTCAATCAGGGCTGCAGATATCCCTTAATACAGGGCTGTCAAACTTGTGGTCTGTGGGGCGGATGCATCATGTGCTGTCCACGCCCAGTTTAGCGAAGGAGGAAAAAGTCCTGATATGTCACATGACGACATTGTGACAATGCAAGTTTGACACTCCTGCCTTAATAGATTTCTGTAGAAGTTTCTTATTCCATTAACTACACTAGTGCTTACTCTGATGCATAATTGAAGCATACACCAAATGAGGTATTAATTCTGTATACAGTATCTGAGATTAAATTTCTTTACAAGTCTACTCAAAAGTATTATTATTATTGCAGCTCCTTATGTTTACTTTGTCAGTTTGGCTTTATATTGTTTTGCTTTTATAATATAGTTTTACTTTTTTTAAATTATATTTTTCAAACTGATTGCATACTAAGAGAATTTCTGCTATTAGCATAAAAATACAGTATCCTTGAATTGGTACTTAAAAATCAGAACATTTTTAGACATGTGTTTTCAAGTAAAATTATACCAAGTAAATTAGTTTTAATGAAGGCACTTTAATCAGGAAGAAGAAAATGACCTAAAAGATAGATTTTATAATACCTATAGACGATACTGCAGATATAGCTATAGCTATAGTTTAATTATACATTAATACATGAGAAAAGTGTGTGTGTGTGTGTGTGTGTGTGTGTAAGAGAGAGAAGGGGGAAAGAGAGAATGAATTAAGAAAATATTGTATTGCACAGAATAGAATGGCTAATTAGAAGACAGCCTGCAGTACTATCATTATATGGACATTAGGACAATTGAATTTGCTCCTGTACTTGAGTGGATTTCCAGTCCTACAGCAGGTTATTTCCTCTTGTTGTCCTCCCCCCTCTTCCCCCTCCTCTGGTGCATCTTTTAAATGTACTCTGTATAATCTAGTAACTTTCCAGGACAGTTTTGAGGTCATGTAACAAAATTCAAGGGCGAGATTACTATAATTCTGCTGGTAACTGCTATCCTATGAGCAGGACAAAATAAAATAAGATGCAACCCATTGGCTCATATAATATGCTTAAGTCAGACCTTAATTCAGATTGACAAAACACTGTTGAGTTTATATAATTTAACAAAATAAAAGAGTTGAAAGGGACCTTGGATGTCTTCTAGTCGAACCCCCTGCTCAGGAAGGAAGCCCTATACCATTTGAGAGAAATACCATAGTACAGCAGTGATGTGCAGTGAGGATTATGGCTGGTGAGGCACTGACACAGTGGTGGGTTTCAAATTTTTTTAGACTTGTGGGCTTCAACTCCCAGAATTCCACAGCCAGGCATGCTCAGTTCCGATTTAAAGCGACAGCATTTGTTTTTCTCCTTTGCGAAAAAGTTTCCTTCATTCTTTTTCTTCTCCCTCCCCCTCCTTCCTCCCTCTCTCCCTCCCTCCCCACTCTCTCAAACAGACACACGCACACAGAGAAGTTGGATTGGACTATCTCTCCTACCCCCTTCCCCCTCTCACTCTCTCTCTCTCAAACAAACACAAACACAGAAGTTTTTGTTTTATCCAGGTGTGTGTGTGTGTGTTTGTGTGTGTGTGTGTGTGTGTGTGTGTGTGTGTTTGAAAAGGCAACGTGGCTCTGCCTTCAATCAAACTACACTTGGGGAGGGAGGTACACTTGAGGATGAAGTTCAAATTCCTCCCCCTCCCTCTGACCCACACGTACCTTTTCCAGCTGTTTCAGAGAGGATTTCAACTCTGCTCTTGCCTGTCATCATGAAAAGAAAAAAAAAGGTAAAAGGAAAAAGGCAAGAGCTGAGGTCAGGCTGAGCTAGTTGCTGCCAGAGTCACCGTGGATGACTCTGCTTAACTGTTTTAAAAAAAACCTCTAAAAAAGCGCCATCTACAGGAGGAGGCAGGAGAACGATGTGCCTCACCTTCGTGAGGAATTTTTAGACTTTTAACCCTTGCTTAACTCTGCTCGAGTGATCATAAAATGCCTAAAGTCAGACTAGGTGAGGCACGTTGTTCTCCTGCCTCCTCCTGTAGAGGGCGCTTTTTAGAGGTTTTTTTTAAACAGTTAAGCAGAGTCATCCACGGTGACTCTGGCAGCAACTAGCTCAGCCTGACCTCAGCTCTTGCCTTTTTCCTTTTACAGTTTTTTTTCTTTTCATGATGACAGTGGTGAGGCTCTGCCTCCCCTGCCTCCCCTGACTGCACGTCCCTGTAGTACAGTATTCTTTAACATGATGGTACAATATGATGAAATAATAGAACAGTTCTCCAAATACACCCAAATTATAAACTGCTAGTTCAGTATATTGTGTGTCCCTGATTAGTGTAATGTCCAGAATATTTGTAATTATTGGAAAAAGGTACATGTCAGAGGTGGGTTTCTACTGGTTCTTACCGGTTTGGGCAAACCGGTAGTGGTTATTTGGCCTGGGTCGCACAACTGGCAGCAATCCAGGCTGGCCACATCCCCGAACCGGTTCCCCGGTCTCCATTGCTGACATGTTTTTTATTAGCTTTTCATGGTCTTCACGCATACGCAAAACAATTTACAGTGAACTGCACATGCGCAAGCAACATACGTCTGGCACGTGCGAAGCGAACTGGTGCCGTTAGGAACCCACCCCTGGTGTATGTATCTTTTTTTAAACATTGCTTGAATGAAATTAAGCTTCATGACTGAATTGGGTTCATACATAGGAGCAGAATAGCAGAAGCTTTTAGTATTGTTTGTTGGAAAGTCTGTTAAACAAGTACAGCTTGCAGGCATGCCTGAGCATGTAATCCTAAACTGTTTGATCAGAGTGCTCTGTTGCTAAATACTTGACTTTCAGGTAATTCACAATGCCTTGCACCGCTCCATTAGAACACATCTTTATTTCCAAATGCAACAGAATCAACATTATCCTTGAAACTATAGGGGTGTGCAAACAAATTGTAACCCATTTCTTAAATGGCTTTTATATGCTAGTCTTCAATGCCTGAAAAGCTGCTTTATTAGGATTCAAGGTAGTCTCTCTTGAGACTGAGATATCTGGAATGACCTCTATACTCTGAGGAGGTGCATTGGCAGGAAGTTCAAAGAAAAGCTTTGCTGCCTCTAGCAGAGCTTGCTCACTTCCCCAAAGAATAAATGGGATTGCCTTTTTATATCACTCCCCAGGCCTTGGCAGTGTATTATATTTTCTATAGCAGTAATTGACACTGTATGTTTCAAAGACGAGTTCACGATAGAAGTAGCACTGAAATAAAATGTTTTCAGGGAAGTTTCGGCTAGCTACTTAGCTGGAAGGTTTTTTACTGCATTTCAGAGTTTTGTGAATGTGAACTTTGATTTTATGAAATCCCATTTAATTTTTTGAAACCTTTTAGTTTATATCTTCAGAAGTCTCTTTTGTCAGTGTTCTAACTACTGGTGATCATTCATGCTGGACTCTCTAGTGATTATCATTCATTTTAACATTTGCTTAACAATATTGCATTATGGAGAGAGCTCTTCGCTAGACATTCTGCAGAACACAAAATAAAACACCAGAAAAATTATTCTGCCATTCCTTTATACTAAGTATATGCCATGCCAGTCAGGGGCTGCACTAGGTTTTGCAAGCAACATTAAGAATAACAGTTTAAAAGTGGCTGGGGCCACTATATGAGATTTGATGGAACTTTGCTTTTTTTTTAAATTAAAGTAATTGCCATAAGCCATTTAGTTCATTAAAAGCTTTCTCAATACAGAGATGTTTAAAACAAACAAACATTTTGAACCTCCGTCTCTCTTGATTGTTCTGGAGATAATTAGAAGGATTCTGGAGGCAATACAGCAATGGTTGTAGTTTTTATGCCACTAATTTAAGCTTTTCTCTATCATTCAGAGTTGTATAATTTGGATTATAGTTCCTCAGTTAGTATTTTTTTTTAACTTTTGTATCATTAAATTGATTTTGCTCTGCTTTCTAGTAACATGAAATTACTTCTTTGTTCTTGTAATGGGCAGGATAATAATTTGAAGAACAGGAGGAAGAGTTCCAACCAAGACAATGTTCAGATAAAAGAAATCTGAGTCTAGGGTAGAAATGCGATTTGAGAAAGCATCTCAGATGGCAGTCTCCCTAGTTTCCAGAGAGATATAGGAAAAGAGGGGAAGCATATTCAAACTTGCAAGATTATGCTATTTTTTATATATACTAAGAGCAGTATTAGCAGCCATGACTTTGGTTTTCTAATCTGCTCTACTTTGGAAAGTTTATGTTGTATCTGTCATTGGCAAAATGCACTGAAGATTGGCAATTGAATTTACTAATTCATCCAGCAACACATTCATCTACTTGTGCAAGTTTTTCCACCATTTTTATATAATGTACAATCATTTCATAAGTTTCCCTATCAGAAATTCAACCTTGGTCTTTACTAAATTAATTTTTAGATCCATACTCTTTGAATCATACATTCTATCTAACATTGCAAATGTTACAAATTGCAAGTTGGGAAAGAGGGGTTGAGAAATTTTAAGACATAAAATGCTAATAGGAAAGTAATAAGTATATGTGACCCAGAAAAGTGAAAGTGGGTATATGTGAGAAGGTGCTCCTATCTGCTTGTAATATGGTGGTGAAAGTAGAGTAAGTCAGGAGAAACATAAAAGTAAGGTGAATGCTATGGAAATGAGCAGATAATGAATGAATGTCTATTTAATATAGTAAATTCTCATTTTTAAAGAGTATATTGCAGTAGTATAATGATTTAGAAAGTAGAAGTCAGGGATCTGTGGTTGACCGCTGGAAAGCTGACTCCAGGTCTTAGTCTTTCAATTACCAGTCCCTCTTTATCCAGCAATCAATATAGGTGAATTGTCCAAGGCTAAAGTTTGTATCTGTGTTTTCATCAGTTTGGGTAATATGCTATTTTATTCTTCTTAGGAAATTGAAAAATTGAGAGAAGAAATTGACAATGCCAGAGAGCTTCAGGCGCAAAGAGACTCTTTAACTCAGAAATTACAAGTAAGTAACAGTGGTGGGAGATCTGTTAATGTCTAATTTATATAATATAAATCACCCATAGGTTACTAGATGATAAATTTTAAGGCCCCATATATAAAATCTGTGCTCCCTAGTTTAAACTCAAGGCTTTTTCTTATGTTTCCAAGTTAATGGATACTATTTCCCTCTTACACTGGCAGCTTGAATTACTTGCTCTTTAGTAAGGAGAATGAGAAGATAAAGGCAGGGGATGACCAAGAGTATTTGTGAGCATATGGTTAAGAGAATGGAAAGGGTAACCCCAGGCATCATTTGATGCTGACAAGGAGATGGATTGTTCTCTTTTGGTTCAGCAGCTCCATTAAGACATAATTGCAAAACGGTTTTGATCCATGTTTCTCATAAGAACTAAAGGCTTAATATTCCTTGTGTGAAAAGTTTTATGTAAACGTTAATAATAGCTGATCTGTTCAGAGGAAACTAAAGAGATACCAAAGACTTTTTATGCCGAACACAAGTTTATGAAGTCACCATATTATGTCTAATAATAAGTCCATGAAATTGAACTTAACTTGAGGGAGATTGACCTTTCATTCATGCTGATTAAAAATTACATGCTTCAGTTTATGATGAAACGCTGGTGTTATGACTCCAAAACTTACTTTTTCATGGCAGACAACTCAGATATTACAGGAAGCTAACATTAATTTTTACTCATAGCAATTATCCTGTATATTGATACTGTCATATGCCAGAGTTTTGTTTGCAAATTCTTATATATGACATTCCTTAATGATTTGTAGACATATAGTTTATATCTCTTTGGCTAAAGATTTTGCTATTTATTCTCACAATTGATGTTTTACAATTACCTGGACAAGCTATTTAGGTAATGAGTGAAGAATTTATGCCCAATTATGAATAACATGCATATTGCTTAGTCAGATGTTGTAGTTACTTATTTATTTGACATGAAATAAGTATCAGTTTGTTATCTTGAAAAAAATCAATGACAAAATTTACAGATGTGAGAAGAAAGGTTTTGCAGAACTATATTTGTTTTGGAAATCAGTTAGTGGGGAATGATTAAAATATATATTTGCTAACTTTTTAAAGAATAGAATACACTAAATCTTATTGAGGAAGCAGTTCATACACATTTAGCATATATTGATTTCTTAATTTTATCAGAAACACTGATAAAGATGGATCCCCTTCAAACCATGTTTTCTATGATATAATATCCATGTTGCTCTATATCAGCAGATATGTGGATATGTGCCTTGCTCAGTAGTAGTGACACCATCCATTAACTATATATGGACTCCGTGACATTGGTGTAGGCACTAGGATTCCCTTCACTTTTGTTGCTACCCAGTTTTGGTGGTACTATAATATGTCACCAAAGTTAAGTAGGAATCTTCATAAAATTATTATTAACCAGGACACTAAGTACTTAGAATCTTCAGAATGGAATCAAATAATTACAAAATTGAGTGTTTTGTTTATGTGCATTTATGAATCAGATCTGAATAATAAACATATACGAACAGATATATACACACAATCTTCAGTTAAAAAAAAAATTTTTTTTTGCTCACCAATGGTTTAGTTCTAGATCACCTGGAAGTAATCAGATTGCCATTGCCAGAGGCAAAATATTTACTTATGTTCATAATTTATTATTTTATATTCTGGCAATTGCCCATTCCTTTTTGACAAATGAAGGAGAATATACGTGTCCCAGAATAATATTGCAGGATCCAATCTGGGTTGGTCACGGAGACCAGATATTTAATCTTGTGAGCTTTCGGACTCGTGCTGAAGCCCATCTTCGGCAAACTTCTCTCTAACAGTGTGTGTGCTTCAAATTATTTTGTATGTGGTATTCTGTGTATTCTCTCTACTAGAGAAGAGTTCCCTGAAGATGGAGTCCCGTAACAAAGCTAAACATGGGTCTCAGTCCAAAAACAGATGTGACCTTCTGCAATTTGCTTACTTATAGACAGATAAATACAATGTTGTGATAATTACCCTGCAAGGAAAGTTCCATCCTGGACCACATTGTAGCATGCCTTATACAATGATATTTCCGTGTAACATTAAGAATAGCATTTAAAAATCAGTATTTTATTTACTTTGCATATTACATTTTTTTAAAGGAAGTGGAAGTTCGAAATAAAGATCTAGAAGGCCAACTATCCGATCTTGAACAGCGTTTGGAGAAAAGTCAGAATGAACAAGAAGTTTTTCGCAATAACTTGAAAACACTTTTAGAAATTCTCGATGGCAAAATTTTTGAACTTACAGAACTACGAGATAATCTGGCCAAGCTAATAGAATGCAGCTAAAGAATACAGGATCTCAGTGCCAAACTTCTTAAAGATGCACTGTCTCTCTTCATACAGGACTTTGTTGGGCTCTGCATCAAAGTTGCACAAAATTAGAAAAATGCTCCTTCAGAAGGGCCTGTTTTAAATTTTCAACAATATACAATATACAGTATTTCAATGTAAAATTTCAGAATTGAGCTTGTAGTTAGTTGAAAAAAAATAATAACTTGAAGTACAAATTACCTCCTTGTATATAATTGGCCATAGATAACTCGAGGGTATTAACAGTAACTGAATGCAATCCTTTTCTAATTATTAGCCAATGAAATAATAAGAAGTGCTTCAAATGACATCCCTCTTAGTGTTCCACACAATGTAGGCGATCAGTTTTATTTTCTTTGTTAAGGCAACAGTATGCTGTGTTTTGTGCAAGAACTTTGTGATGACAGCCCTCTCTTTCGTTGTAATCTGAATAATTTCTCAGGATATTTTGTACTGTTGAAAAAAACAGTCCATTACCAATTAATTCTTGCCAGGAGTGAGAGAGAGTTGCATCTTTAATTCAGACCTAATGAATTAATGCTTGTATAGAGTTCTTCCCTTTTTTTTTATACTGGAAGATACTGTCTTTATTTACAATGTTCACTCTGGTGTTCTATAATATTGTCTAGTGTATGGTTTACTTTTTTCCTATTGGGAATTCATGTATGTAGAAATTATGTATTTCATTTTGTTATGCATTTTGAAGCCTATCTATGAAGACAAGCAAGTCCCTGAAAGGAATTTTAAATTTTGCTATGTTCAAATAAGGTTCAGTCTATACTTATGGAATATCACATGGAGTTAACTTTTCTTATCAAAATATGTTTTAGTAATTTATTTAGCAAGAATTCTGAAACTGGAAATATAGGTATTGCTAGGGCATTGACCTTGCTCAGGCAATTAAGGGGAGGGAAAAGCATTGTATTAGCATAGATTTTTTTTCCTGCTGTATGTTCATGAAACATCTTTATTAGAAAAATGTGCCAGGCGATGTTCTGAATTTCAAAACAAACCTGAATTCAGTTATCCTCAGTGAACCTCTTTTTAAGTTGTATTGATGTAATTTACAAAGGTTTTTTTTGCCAAATACGATATATATATATATAAATTTTAAAGGAAAAAAGAAAAGCAAACTGAGAGTCAATCTATGTTTCATGAATGGAATAAGCTAGCCTTGCTGTAGATTGTCTAATATTGCAAAAGATTTTTAAAAATTGAACAAAAAAAAATCAGACAACAATGCACTGATCTTTTTATTTACACCAAATTAATTTGGATGTTAAATATAAAATACAGCTTAAATATAAACTCTATATTTTTTTTCCACTTAAGGACTGCTATTCAAAACTAGATAATATAAATCGGGTTTTTTATGTGTGTACTGTATGTATATACTGTATAATACAGGCACTCTAATTTGTATTTAAAATGAGATAAATATTTGGCTTAATTTATAAACTGACATTTTCTTTATCTGTAATTTAACAAGTGTCTCCTGAAATATCAGGATTATTGTTAATTAAACACTAAATTATGATGTATTATACTATATGTACTGTACACATCATTTGTTTTGTCCATGTTTTAGAGTATTTTATCATTTATTTTATTTATTATTGGGAAAATATTTGTTCATTGCATTCATAGACAAAAGCTTTCTATGGTGATTTTTAAAAACTTAATAGCTAAGTGTTGATGATGTGTAACCTTATTGGTCAGGACAGTAGTGATTACCTGATTTTAATTTACCTGAAGAAGTTTGCACCTCATTCTCTTGCTAGATGAGTGTCACTCAGAAACATCTTCAGCAAAGTATAAAATTGGTGTAATTCTTGGACGAATGAAATACCATAAGTTCTTGCTCGGTATTCTTAATTATAGCAAGTTAGAGCAGAAATTTGATGGCAAAAAATGTAATATTGTTTTTAATAAGATCAAAAATTTTAATACAAGGACATTTACATGTGGGAAAAAAGTTTACAAAGTTATTTCCACTTCAATGCTGTGTATATGTGTTGTACAAGAAAACTTATTTGTATATGTACACACACATATGTATATACAGTATATAAAAAATTAAATGTGCACATTTAGAATATTTTCCTATTGAAATTAAAATTAGTAATCAAAAATCAATATTTGGGAATTTCTTTTCTCATGTATATTTAGATGCTTGACTTTGGGTTCTTTTGTTTGTAAAATAAAATCCAAGAGGGCTGTACCACTGAATCCCCAAAAGTCATCTAACATGTATATGGGATAAGATAAATATAAGTGCACATATAAATTAATTATATTAAAAATATTTTAATGTTCGTTTACATTAGATGGGTGTTAGAAATTATATGTTAACAATTACACTCAGTTGTTCTTAATGAAATGGCTTTCCTGCACTTGCATATATGCCAGAAAATACTTTTGATTGTCATAGACTAAGAAAAGCAAACAAGAATTTACATCGAAGAACAATCACATTGTGTATAACTTGTTATATGACAATTATGGAGTCTTGTTAAAAATTCTTTTAAAACCCAACAAAATACAGTTTTTATTTTGAAATACAATTGCTGTTCTGGAGAATGTACTTTTATTATTTTTTCTTTCTTGAACTCTTTTTAAGAATTATAAACTGTTCATTGGATGGCAGCATTTACCTTAATTCTTCAGGTGCTACTGGATTTTGAATTAGAGTGTCATGTTGTGAAATTATGACTTTGACATAAAAAGGTTTTATAAGTATATCCCTGTCTGGAAGTTGGTTATTGGGGCCTCTTTCTCATAACTCTACTCCAGAATTTTTAATAATTTCATTCTTCCATATAGAATTTCTTGATCCCAGGCCACAAAATTCATCAAATGAAATTGATAGGCACCAGTTTCATGATTGAACAATGTGGGCTTATTCAGAATCAAGTGGCTTTTGTTGTCTAATGACTATTTTAATATAAGCAAGTTGGAAGCTAGACAAATAAAGCATCTGTTTGATTGGTCCTGTTTGAAAGACATTCAGATGTAGACTATAGATAATAATGATCAATAATATGATGGTACCTTTGGGAAGTCGGTGCCAATTGCATGAACAGAAGACCTCATTTCACTTACAAAAGAAACTACAATCCAGGAGAACCCACCCAATCATCTGTACTGGAGCAATTTTTTTAGGGAAGGGTACAACAAAAAGCTTCTTCTTTCACAACAAATGGAGATTCTCCCCATAAAAAACTCTCTTCCACTTTTAAAATTATTGTTTTTAAAACTGCTGCACAAAGCAAATAGAAAGTATTTAAATTAGACTGTGGCTAGGTCCACATATTACATGAAGAGCTGTTTGCATAATCAGCTAGACCTAGTAGGATTATAGATCACTGACCATTTTGCAAGGCCATCTGCTATCAGCCCACCAAAAGACAACTTCCACCCAACTTTATAACCTATACGTTTTTTTTCCCCTGAATAGGGCCACCTAAGTGATGCTGCCCAGTTCACATATTGTACTTCAAATCCATTGTAGGCAAATCGCTCCACACCAACTGGTTACTGAGTGCTATGACAGGAATTGTCGTCACTGATTTTCCCAGACATTTTTTCCCCCACTGGTGAAATAATGAAACAGTGAATCAGTTCCTATGATTTTACAAGTTTGTTGGTGGAACAGTAGAACAGTGGGCCCTCTCGTGTGTTTCTTAGCAGATGAAATTGAAATGAATTTTGTCACTTCCCTTTATTGGCTAGAGCCAGGAAAAGGGTAGAAGTGTGGTGTTCATGGTTTTCATGGGTTCGGGAGGGATAAAGAAATGGAATTTATTAGTCAAGATCTACTGTAAATGTAAACGAAATCCAAAGAACAGGCTGTCACTGGGACCAAACTGGAAGAATTGAATCTAGAAAAGTATTTCTTACACTGATTTTATTTCCTCTGAGTTTACGTGCAGAACCCAAGAATTTTAAGGTTGAAGTGTTGAAAAAGTCCCAGGTTGTTACCTAATTTGATAAGATTTCAGTTTAACATTACATGAACTGCCAACAGATTTGGACCTGCAAAGGGGTATTGGAATATATGAAGAACTGTGATGGTCCAGTTGTTAGAATGCAGAATTGCAAGCAAACTCTGTTCACAGCCAGGAATTCGATCCCGATCAGCTCAAGGTTTTGAAGTCGGTAAAACGAGGACCCAAATTGTTGGGGGCAATATGCTGACACTGTAAACTGCTCAGAGAGTGCTGTAAAGCATTATGGAGTGGTATATAAGCCTAAGTGCTATTGCAAATTACTCCCCCCCCCCTGCTCCCAGCAATGTGATAACATCTACCCATGACAGAAACTGTATTCAAATAAATATATTTTATTTAAGGAAATGAAGGAGCAACTTTTAAGCACCAAAACTTGAAGTATGTTGTTACATTGCATGTTTAAGAGACAGTCATTCAGGACTTTCGGTACAGGTTTGAATTTTGAAGCCATGATAGTAGAAAACATGAAGTACAAAGCAATACAACAAAATTACTGAAAGACTACATTAAAGAAAAATAAGCAAACAGAAATAAACTTTAAAATTTCAAAATATTGCTAAGAATGCTCAATTAGTTTATGGTATGTATCTTGTTTAATACTTTAGAATACTTTTAGAACTGAGCATTATAAAGGTATTGCAAAGGTTTGCAGGAGTATGCTGTTTAAAGAAATGTTCATTAATAGTGTCCATTAAATAGAGCTGTGTTAAGTACTGCAGTAATGTGATTTGAATTTTATTTTGACTAAATTGATGAATATTTTTTATTTTACTTTCAAAATGAAATGTACTATGAATATTTTCTAGTACTTACCTATGCAATTTTGTTGGCAGCCTTTTGCATTTCAGTAAAATATTAACACAGCTGTGATATTGGCAACTCAAAACAATTGATAATTAAATAGAAAAACACAAATATAAGAAGTAAAATGTATTATTGGGAAACCCATCTTGACATCACTGGTACTTTTAATTAGGGATAAGCAAAGGCCATAGATGACATTAGATAAGGAATTCCACATACTCAATTTAACAACATTCACCCATCTGTTGTTTGACTATAAAGGGATTTTCCCTGGAAGAAAGTATAGTAGGAAGATATTTTAAATCAAGAAAATAGAATGATAAGATAGGGAGAAATGTATGAGACAATTTTATCTGGAAATCCTTGTGGATATTTTTACATTTAAAAAAAACCTGGAATAACCCAATCCTTGTTCTCAAAATGCCCTCTTTAGGTTTACTTTCAAGAACACATGATGCATGATATCTGGAAGTTGTCTCATAACAAGTGGACTTTTAATTTTTTCTTTGAAAAAATTCCCTGCTTATTGAAGAAGGCTCTTCAAACTGAGCAAGTTGGGACACACTTGCTAGATTTATTCACCTAATCAGCCTATTCAGAAATGAAACCATCCTGGAGGGACATATGAAGTTCACCTAACAAAGATGCTCAGACTGAAGAAACTACTTAAATAAGCAGCAAAACGTTTCAAACAGAAAGAAAAATCCACTTCCCATGACTCAACTTCCACACTTTACTTGGATGACTGAGAATTTTCACCTATGATGTATAATGGTAATTCCTAAAGCATGACTATAGGCCTGTGAAGGTGAACCTATGGCACACGTGTCAGACGTGGCACGCAGCGCCCTCTCTGTGGGTACGCAAACCGTCGTCCCAGTTCACCTCTGCCACATATGCCACGTGCCTCCACCAGCCAGCTGGTCTTTGGGTCTCTGGTGTACATGTGCAGAGGTGTGGAGTGTGGGGGGGCATGCACACGGTGCATGCATGGGGGCATGTACGTAGCATTTTGGGGGTTCGGATGTGCGCAAACACACACTTTGGGCACTGGGTCCGGAAAAGGTTAATTCTCACTGCTTTAGGTAAACAAGATTTTATTATTCTTTCTGCAAAGTTTTTGCAAAATTCTAAAGTTTGGGGGGGGGGGGGAACCACACCCAAACTAGCACCTCAGGAACAAAGACTATCTTAGCTGCCTCTCTATTTTATTATCATTTTACCTATATTGAAAGCATGGCACTCACACATATAACCTAAAATAGGCTAGCTGAGACTGATGTTGGGGCAAGTATTTGTGCATGCTTGACTCAGTGTGGAAAGTGATATATGTTTTCTTTACCAATAAAGGAAGGAAATGAGAGACAAATTAGAATGGGAAAATAATCTTCTGCTTCTAAAGTGATATGAGAGGCAATGTATAAATTTTACAGAATAAAATCCTGGGTATTAAAATTTGCAGTTGATATGACAAATGAATAAATGAGCAATACCCAATCAACACAAAATTGCTTGTCTCACTACCATAGTTTTACAGTGGAAAATAAACAATATTAAGGACACATTCATAAAGTGGACTGCCTTCATGATTCTGAACTCACATGAAAGCTTGCATCAATATAATGCAATTAAGTACTAGTTTTCATTATCCTGCTTCCTATGGGTTATACAGTCCCCAAATGACAGCAGGGATATAAAAGGACTAAAACAATAAAGGAGTCAGAAGAAAATTCCAAATTTAGGAAGTGCATACTCTCTCAAGAGAGATGAGAGTAGCATATATTTTCTGAAACTACTAAATTACTCAAAGAGCCTGTTCATTCAATTACAATGCTGTAGTTCATATATACTGTATTCAGAGATCAGGCTTCCTTTTGAACAGATTATAGTGGGATATTCTAAATGAATTTAGTATCCAATCACTGTTTCTATCTATTAGCATACTGACCCAAGAAATGAAGGAAGGTATAGAAATGAAAGTTTGGGGCAGTGACCAAATGGCTTATCAGAGACTGCTAAATTCACAAATAACAAACTAATGTTATTTATTTAAATAAAATACATGTCTAAAGTAGATTTGGTGGCTTTTTGTTCTCCATTGGAAGATGATAGCCTCAGTTGACAACACAGGAAATAGTGTTTTCTGATGTTTTTCCTTATAAAAAACTCAAGTCTAGTTTTAGTTCCTCTAGTTTTAATGTTTATCCTGTCAAAATGGGAGGATATTATGATACAAACTTTCAGCAATTGTGGCCAAGATCCTGAAATTGGTCTAGGTCAAATAAACTGTCCAACAGACTATCAAATGAATTAGAGCAAATAAGAAAACTCCTTGTAGACACATACTAACTTAATAAATTATATACTAAATTGTAAGGTAGTGCACTATTATCAAACTAGAAGTTGGAACATTACTTCTTCAAAAATATATGGTGAAGTATTGGAGATTCGTTACTGCCAGTTATAACAACGTAGTTGTCCGATGATGACTGCCCTTGTTGAGTCTCAGTATGAAGCAAACAGGTCAAACTCAATTTTATTTCCTCTCTTTGATTCAAGAAGGTAGAACCAGTTTGCCACCAAGTCTATTTCCTTTACACTTAAGTGTTGGAAAGTGCATTGTTTTCTCACTTTAGATACAAGACCAAGGTAAAGAATTTTCTGAAATAGGCCTTTGGCTTTTTTCTTGTAATCAGTGTGTGAAAATTGAAAAATAAATTTCTGGCCCAAGGCCATTCTATAAGCCATTCTATATTTTTAAGGGCCCAATAAAAATGGGCTTTTATTTGCTTCTATTTTTGAAGCGCTATTTAGGAGTCCCACATAATTGTCTTAAACAACACATAGGGTTGTGCAAAATATTAGGAAATAATTATACAAAAGTTATATGTGGAATGTCTATATAGCTCCAATCCATGAATTATGTAAGATTTTCTTCAGCAATTGACATGTTTGTTTCATTCAAAACATGAACTACATTTATAGGATAAAAACTCGTGCTTTTTTTCCAGCTATTAATGTAATAACTGAAAAAAATGTGTATTTTTCTGCCGAAGCTTGGCCAATCAAAGAATAGTTTTTACTTCTAAATACATGAAAATTTGACTGCCTAGGACTCTATCAAAGGGTTAGTTTGTGTCAATTATCATTAGATTGACAAAGAAGCCTACATTCAATCCAAATATTTCTTCCCATATGTACTTCTAGGAAAACTGCTGTTGATTGATTGGTGTCGTTACTGATAAAAATAAGGTGCTTTTAACTGCTGCAAGACGTTTCCCTAGTATGACTTTGGAATGTTAAACATTCTGCTTCATCGTTTGAGATCATTATGACTACCTTCAGTACCAGGATTATAAAGCATAATAATTAAAATAAATCATGCTCACAAATCCATATGGTTTAAGTCAGTGTTTTTCAACCACTGTGCTGCGGCACACTAGTGTGCCATGACATAGTGTAAGGTGTGCCGTGGGAAAAACACTTTATATATAGTCAATATAGGCACAGAGTTAAATTTTTTTAACATTTTCTAATGGTAGTGTGCCTCGTGATTTTTTTCATGAAAAAAGTGTGCCTTTGCACAAAAAAGGTTGAAAAACACTGGTTTAAGTTATAATTAACTCTTTAAAGGCAGTGTAAATAAAATAAAGTAAAATATTGACAATTATGGAAGTTTCCTCTTCCCTATAGGGCAGCATTACAAAAATGAACCAATACTATGAAAAGCAATAACTGCCTAAAATGAAGCTGAAGAGCTTCTTGGGGTGAAATATATATTTTTCTTATATCCCTGCAAGATGCAAGTTAGTGTCATTAAACTTCTTTCTATGATTATAATTTTTAAGATATAAATTGCAGACTTTTGAAGAGTGCTGTAAGGAAAAGACTGAAATTAGAAACCAAGGTATATATGCTAAATTACAGAATATGTAAATAATCATAAAACCCCAAGCAATTAATAAGAACATAATTCTTTTAACCATTGTATAGAAGATAAAGCAATTTTGTGAGTACTATTGTTCCCCTTCATCTCAAATAAATTTTCAAATGGAAATATTTAAATGACTTGGGCCTCTTATCTTATATTTTCCAAATCATATTACTTAATACTTGGCATTTACCCTCCCTTATTAATGTCAGCTTTATTTGTACATATGCAGATTTTACTGATATATGAGTTATGGATTAAAAAACTAACTGAAATTTGTTATTCATTAGCAGTAGAAATAGAGTTGCATGGCAGCATGCAACAATAAAATACCGGAATTCATCATTCAAACAATATTTACTAAGATTTTTTCTTAAATGCTTTTCTACATACTTTATAATTTATTTTGAGAAATGTGTAGACTTGAACACTGTGACTTCTTAGCCTGCCACAATTTTTATATACAATGGGCTTTAAGCAATAAACTTAAGAATTACTTTTAGTCAGAAAACTTGACTATGATAACAGCACGTGGTGTTGATCAATAAACTACTGCTACTGTATTCTTAACTGACAACTGAACCTGTCTTCTCATCCTAACAGATTATGAACAATTGTACTCTAAAGGGAAAACTATTGTACAGCAGCCAGTGTATATGTTCCTACAAACAAGCCATTTTTATAGACTCACGCCATTTTCATATTCTTGCAATAATTAAACTATTATATTTTAAAAAAAAACACTCATGCAGTTTTCAAGGCAAAAATCTTAACTATAAAAGCCTGAGAGCTTCATATACTTCTCCCATAAATTTGAAATCTGTGGATGCAAAATAATGCAAAGATTTCTGTATCTTTGCACAGAATGTCTGGTAATAGATTAGTAAGGACCCAGTGAAATTTGAAACTTCTGCTGCAAATGATTACACAAAGTTTAGCATGATCCACATATCACCTTCACTGTAGAAGTTCATGTTTTGTGCCATGGGAATATATTCAAATGCAGTATATTTATTGTGGACACAACTAACCATCAGCGCAGTATGGACATTATGGGGTTTTCCAAACTTTTAACAGTTACATTTTGCAATTATGACTTATTGCCACAGAACCCTGTATTATCTGGGATTACAACTATGAATAACATATTACAGTATGTTCAATTTTCCAATGAAACAAATATCTGATGCTAATATAACCAATATTATTTTTCTGTCAAACTGTTTAGTGTTCCTATGTTAATTGAACTCATACTATTTTAAGCTTTCCTTCAGAGGATAATATTTTAGATTATATAAGGCAATAAGCATCTGAAGAAATACACCTGCCAAGTACAGAATAGTAGGCATCACTTTAAAATAGCCAATATTGTCATTAATAAGACCAGGGAATTTGAAGAACCAGTTGTATTGAGCTAAGATTCATAACGTATTTAAACGTTTTATGTTTTTTTCCAACTATTTGTTAAAAGAAAAAAGGACAATCTCTTGTTCAAAAAAGTAAGTAAAGTTACTATACGCATTCCTACCAATATGCAACCTTATAAAATATTCTTGGAACAGGACAACAAATTAGTATAGTAAATAATTTTAATGTGATTTTTGCTAAGATAAAGGGATCTTATCCTTTTCCAAGCATAAAGTACACTTTAACAGAAGGAGCTGGCCAAACTCAAAATTCTCCTGAATTGAGTTTTGATCACTTTTAACAGGACAAGACAAGCCTTGATGCAGGAATACTGTTTAGTATTCTGACAGTACAAAATGAGCTGCCTGCAGCTATTACTCATGCTGTTTAGGAATACATTTCTTTAAGTATTCACTGTATTGAAGGCTTGGTCTCCTTTAGACGATTATCCTGGGGTTAAAAATAAATTATTTACAATAAAGTAGGGTATTACATAATTCAAATATATTTGTAACAATGAATGGGAATAATGAAAATGGAAGGGGGATGAAAATGGTTATAATTTTACAACTTAGAAGTAAAATCTCATTTCAATTTTGCATTCTCCTTAAATAAAAGTTTCTTAGAGTAATCAAAGAACAGTCAAACAAATAGATAAAAATAATTTTAAGTGTTCTCATTATAAAATATTGCTTCTATAAATAAAATGTATAACTTTATTATAACTCAGCCCTGCAATTAAAAAGTTACTGTAAGAGAACAAACAAACACTAATTTAAAAATATAAGGTGTTTACAGTATCCATGGCCTTCTAAGAGTTTTGCTATATATTGTTTTATAATGCATTAGGACTGTAACAAATTTTTAAATACATGAATTTCATTCTTAAGAGTATTTTCCATTAAACATTTCTCACTTTCAAACTAATTTGTAGTTTGAATTATTAGTAGTTAAAATGCATTTTCCTTTCAAATCTATCTCCTATGTGAAATGAATTCCCGTTGGTGTAACAAGAAATTTATGTCAATGTAGCAGTACTTTTTCTTAAACACTGATATCTTCAATGGAGTCAGACTTCATACTTGTTCTAGTAAATTATGCTGGGAAGAAGCTTGGCTGCAAAAGCTGCTGACATGTTTCACACATACTGTATGTAAAAAGTAAGTGAAGAATCAGAAAATATTTTGAAAGGTTCTTCTCAGAATTATGCAAAATGTGCACTTAAATAATGCAGCTTTTGGTCCAACTGAAATCTTCTACTATGAATTTAAAAAATGTATTCATACACATATCAAATATTTTCTCAGAGTAAAATTCTCCTAAAGTGATGATCAAACTGTTGATTATGAATGTTCAGAAGTGAAAGAAATATCTTATTCATTGGAATCCTCAGACCTGTTAAAATAAAAACAGAGAAATTTGAAAAACTGCTTGAAAACTAGTCTTCGAGCTACATTAAAATTGGCTACCATTGAAAGCATTTATTCTTTCTTCCTATCTTAATTAATCAGCTTTGTTTTGGGGATATCTTATCACAATTATTTTTTAAAAAAATGTGCTAATGAAAAAGGCTTGCATCAGAATTAAAGACACACAACTGAACAATGTTCCCACCTGGAACATTGGCTTCTAATAAAAAATATAGTTAAAATGTTTTACAGAAAGAGAAATGGGAGCAAAATATATAGCATATAAGATTTCAGGACTGCCAATTTCAAATAAAATCCAAATTGTACTTCAGTCTCATTTCTTAAGCATAGAGAAACAGTAAATAGGGCCCCATGGATAGTTATCTTCACAACAAAGAAATGCAGGATGATTGAGAACCTCTGAAAAATAAGATGCCGAAAAGACGATTGCAAACCATTCTAATGAGCAAAACGCAGTCACTTTAGGAAACTATTATGGATGCATAGGGAGCTTTCAGCTGAAGCAATGTCACCTCATAAGTCATTGGAAGCATGCCTTCTCTGTCATTGTGCTTCCATTATGGAACTTCCCCCTCTTGTAAATTTGGATTACCTTGACATTGCTGGCTTTCTGGAAAAAGATGAAGACACATGGGGTAGCCCAGGATATGTGTTTGCTATGAAAGTAACACAATTTGGGCCTCAATTTGGTTTTTTAAGTTAATTTTAATTGCGTACAAGTGTTTTATCTCTATTTGCCAGCCAAAGATCCATTAGTTAGATTGGGATTTGTATAAATTTATTTAACGATTAAAATAAGACTCTGAAAATATATGTTGGAGGAGCATGGACCAGAGCCAGCTGGAGATGAGACTACGACCTGATTGAGCCATGTGATGGACTTGTGACCTGAGGGGCAAGAACTTGGGGTTTTGATTTGGGTGGGGAAAACTCTGGGTCCTTCAGAGTTGGGTTGTCAACAGCTGTGCCAATATGACATTCCTAATAAATTTGTACTTTGATTGCTTTGGGTCTGTTACTTGGAACCCTGACAGATGTTCCTTGTGAGGAGGGATAGGGTGACCATCTCCCAAGCAGCCTCACAGACCTCCTTTGAGCTTGTCTCCGCTCTATTCTCCATGCCTTCGGATCAAATGGGGGAAGGTGTTCCTCATCAGAGGGAATCTGCTGCGTCTCATCGCCACTGCCTGTCCACAGCCAATCCTTCCCTGTGTTTGAGAGGGCAGGCAACTCCCCGTCCAGTTGACCACCTCTTCCAATCCCTTAGGGATCTGGGATAGCATTGTCCTCAGTCCCTTGCCCCTCCAAACATTCCAGGGGAGACATGCCATCCCCACTGGACAGTTCCAATTTCAATTCCTCCTCCTCCTCCGAACCAGGATCTGATGGGGTCATGACACATCATCACTTGATGCTAAGGGGCAAAATTTAGGCATAACAGTATAGTGCTGGAATTAAGGCATTCAATATTAGACTAGACCAGCGATGGCGAACGGTCGTGTGCGGGCGTGCCGCACCCATAAAGCAATGCACGACCCCCAGCACGCATGCGCGCATAACCAGTGCAACCCCTTATTTTTTGCATGCTTTTTTGCCCTCGCCAGGCTCCAAAGGCTGTATAGGAGCCTTGGAAGGGCAAAAGCAGTCCCCCTGCCCCCCAGGAGGCTTCAGGGAAGTTCCTGAAGCCTCCAGAGGGCCTCTGGGGGGGACTGTTTTCACCCTCCCCTGACTCCTATAAAGCCTCTGGAGCCTGGGGAGGGCGAAAAATGGCCTTAAAAAAAGGCTAAAGTCAGCTGGTCAGCACCTGAATGTGTGCTGGCCAGCTGACAGGGCAATGCCTCGTGTGCCCTGACAAATGGCTCGGCGTGCCACCTGTGCCATAGGTTCATCATCCTGGGATTAGATAGATCCACATTTAACTATGGAGCTCACTGGATGACGCTGAGCACATTCAACTCTTGACCCAATCTATTTTTTGTCAGGCTGAAAGGAGGTGAGATTGTTCTGAAATATCAAGAGAAATGATACAGTACAAATGTAATAATAAATGATAAAGTAACAGACCATCAATTTTGTCAACATATGAAAATGGGTACTGAAAAAGAAAGCACTTGTAATGCAGTTATTTTTGCAAGTGCACAACTCTTTGTTTTAAATCCTTCTAACAGAATATTGGCAAAAGACTAAAAATAGCAATCTTAGAATAGTTGTTTGGAATAAGATTATTATAAGAAGTCAATGATCATTGGCAGTAGACAGGCATAGGAGGCACAGGAAGAAGCCACAACTGAATAGCAATATATCAGCTCCACATGTCAAAATCTTCAGGTCAAATTTGTGGCATCTCTAGTTAAATGGATTTGATGTATCAGAATGACCATTGGCTTACCTGAAGGGTCCTTTTCTGTGCGCTGCGGAAGAGTCCAAGCATGGGTTAAAATCTGTCCTTCTGCCTAATGGACTGGATTGAATTTCTGGCCACACCTCCTAGTCTCCTTTAATATTCAGTTTTTCAATTAAGGCATGGTCTGTGTAAGACGAATCTGGAGTAGAAATCCATCGAGATCACAGAGTAGAAAGTCCGTTCTGATGAAAGAAGGCACCCCAGCACACAGAGAAGGCATCTCTTGCAGCACACAGAAAAGGACCCTTCAGGTAAACCAATGATCATTTTTTTGTGCGCTGCTTGGAGAGTCCAAGCATGGGACATACCCAAGCAAAATATGTCCAAGGGCGGGAAAAAGGAGCAACCCAACCCTACTGAGGCATAGAGACAACTGACTGTAAGACTCTTCTTCCAAAGGCAGTGTCCGCAGATGCAAACTTGTCCAATTTGTAGTGTATGATAAACAATGATGGGGACACCCAGATAGCCACCTTTCAGATTTCCTCTATTGAGGCCTGAGTGGCCCAGGCCGCTGTGGTGGCTGCATTGCACGTTGAGTGTGCTGTCACATGAGAAGGAGTTGGTCTCTCCTGTTGCTCTTAGGCAAGAGAAATGCACCCCTTGATCCATCTTCCAATGGTGGACAAGGTAACCTTGCGGCCCATGGACGACGGATGAAAGGCAACGAACAGGGCCTCAAGAGCGACAAAATGGGGCTATATGTTTGATGTACCTCTGTCCTACGAACATCAAGGGACTGCCAATGATGCTCCCTGGGATAATTTGGATGCAGAGAAAAGTCTGGAAGAACTACCTCCTGTGCCCGGTGGAAATACGAGTTGACCTTCAGTAAGAAGGATGGGTCGAGATGCAGAACAGCCCTGTCTGGATGTATGGTGCACAAATCATCCTGAACCGACAGGGCCACTAGCTCCGAAATCCTGCGTGCTGACGTAATAGCAACAAGGAAGGCAGTCTTAAGAGTCAGATGTCATAAAGAAGACTGACGGATTGGTTTAAATGGCACATTGGTAAGAGCTGTGAGCACCGTGGGTAGATCCCAGGAGGGATAACGGTGCATACCTGGGGCTCAGACTGGAGGCCCCATGCAAGAAACTATGCACTTCCGGGTGTCTGCTGAGTGACCGGCCCCTACCGGATGAGAGCACGGTAGATAAAGCTGCTAATTGGTGCCTCAGCGTATTAGGGGCCAGGCCCTTATCAAGGCCCTCTTGGAGGAAATCCAATATCTATGGCAGCGAAGCGGTAGCAGACTGAATCTGCTGCTCCATGCACCAGCGAGCAAAAGCAATCCAGGTGGCGTCATAGAGTATTGTAGTGGAAGGTTGTCTGGTGGCTTGATTAGTCCTGATGACCTTATCGGAGAACTTGGCCCTCCTCAGGCAGCCCCCCTCAAGTGCCAGACAATTAGACTGAACCACTGGGGCTCCTTGGCTGAGAGAGACCACTGGGGCTCCTTGGCTGAGAGAGACCGACTCTTGTGGAATTCTCCAGGGTCATGCGATCGAGAGCCAAGTCCGTCTGGGCCAGTGCGGTGGAACCACGAGAACCTCTGCCTGCTCTTCCAGTATCTTCCTGATCACTCTGGGAATGAGAGCCAATGGAGGGAAAGCATAAAGTAAGCTGGCTGGCCAGGGGCAACATAGAGCGTCGATTCCTTCTGTTCAGGGGCACTGAAACCTGGTGAAGAAGCGAGGTAACTGGGCATTCTCCTGAGTGGCAAACAGGTTGAACAGGGGAGTGCCGAACCTCTGTGACAGCTGCTGAAAAAGCCGAGGATGTAACCTCCACTCCGAATGATCCAGGGTGGTCCGGCTCAGCCAATCTGCCTGACATTGTTCACCCCAGAGATGTGCTCCGCCCGCAGGGATTGCAGGTGTCGTTCCGCCCAATGCCCGATCACCTCCGCCTCTGCCATGAAGGGTCTTGGCCTGGTTCCCCCTTGTCGGTTTATGTGCGCCTTTGTCGCAATGTTGTCGGTAAGGATAAGGATATGGTGGCCCTGAATGTCCTTCTGGAGTAGTCGAAACGCAGTCGCACTGCCCTCAGCTCCAACCAATTGATGTTGTGCAAAAGATCGTGTGCTGACCACTGTCCCTGCGCAACCTGGTTGTAAAGGTGGGCCCCCCAGCCGAAGAGACTGGCATCAGTTGTGATAGTCAGCCTGGCCAGTCCTTTGAAGTAGGTCCCCTTTGCCAGGACCAGAGACTGCCATCACTTGAGGGAGCGAACCACCTTGGGGGGAAGCTGCACCCTGGCTGGTGAGTTGCTGGTTTTGGCCCTCTTCATTGGAAGAAGGAACCACCACAGATCTTTTGAGTGAAGCAGTGCCCAAAGTACAATTGAGAGGCACAAAATCATTTTGCCCAGTAACAGCGACAAGGTGAGAATGCACAAGCTGGGCGAGAGGCGTACACATTGGGCTAGTTCTTGGAGGCCGGTGATGCGGTCTGGAGACAGGAATACCTGGCACAAGGCTGTGTCTATCACGGCCTCCAGGTGCACAAGTCTGATGACAGGAGTGAGATGGCTCTTCTCTAGGTTGATGGTAAACCCATAGCTCTGCAGTCTGCATGGTGATACGAAGGTTGTGCACTGCTTGTGCTGCTGACGACAACTGGATCAATATGTCATTGCATTTTGAATTTTTTGTAGACCAGATGTTCGTTCAACTTTTTCAAATCTAAGATTGTTTTCCACCTCCCCGAGCTCTTGGGAACCATAAAAAGAATGGAATTGAACCCCCTGTGCTCCTACTGGGGGGAACTGGTTCTAGGGCCCTGATTTCCCTTAGATGACAAATCTCGGCCTCCATGAGACCCCATTTGGTGGCACCCTTGGGAGTCGGGCAACGAATGAAGTGGCGTAGAGCGGGAGAGAGAAATTTTAAGATGAGGCCTAAGAGCACTGTCTGAAGGACCCACGCATACGAGGTGATCTCCCATCGGGTGGCAAAGAGTTTCAGTCATCCCATTATGGGAGGGTTGGGATGGTGGTCACTTATTTCACCAGAAGGGCCTGTTTCCAGACACCACGCGAAAGGGCCGACGGGAAAAAGACTGGTGGCGGGTTCTATCCCAAAATGTCTGCCTATCCTACGTGCGATCTGACCCCTGCAGGTAAGAGCGCTGAAAGGAGGAAGTACTAGGATGGGGATCGACCGTGTGCCTACGGAAATAGGAGGATAACCTGTGGTCTGATTTTCAGGACATGGAAGGCATCACCTTCCACTTATCCTTGTTCTCAATTAGCACAGAATCTAGGGCCTCCCCAAATAGCTTGTCCCTCTTGAAGGGAATGGAAGCTTGGATCTCATGTCTGTGTTTCAATGCAGAGCCAAAGGAGCCGGCGAGATGAGATGTTGGAAGCCATAGCACGCGAAGCGAACTTCGCCACATTAAGAGTGGCATTCGCCGAATATTCCACAGCGGCCAGGATCTTATTAACATCATGACGCAATCTAGCATCCCCTGCAGGTAGCCTAGTGAGCAGCTGGCGAAGCTAAGTTATGGTAGCTCTGTTAAAGAAAGAGGCTGAGGTGGCCGCCTTAATGGCCCACGCTGCGGCTTGATGAGTTTTATGACAAGCATGTTCAGTCCTCTTGTTCTCAGCCTTAAGGCCCTCCAATAATTCGGGTGGCAGCACCGAAGATGAGGTAAGGGCAGCTACCAGAGGGTCGATAGAGAGAAGCTTAAGAAGCTCTTCCATGGTAGGATCCACTGAATAGAGGCACTTATCATTACTACCAGGAGTGGCTAAGGTCCCTGGTTGCACCCATTGGCGCTGGACTACATCCTTAAATAGTTTGGGAGAGGGAACAATCTCCTGTGCCGGAACCTGTTCATCGAATAACTCCTTGCTATGGTCTGCTGGATCCGCAGAAGGCTGGTCTGAGGCAGCTGCCACCTCCATGTGGGTGGATACCTTTGCCTTAAAAAGAATAGACTTAAATAGCGTGGGTTTAAACAACCCAGCAAAGGCTGGCTTGTCAGGGATCATGTTCTCGTCGTCGAACAACTCTTGATCCCCAACATCCTCCTCATCCCAAACCGACTTTGCACTGGTGTGGCCAGAATTTCTGGTGTGGCAAGAAGTTCAATCCAGTCCATTTGGGCAGAAGGACAGAATTTAACCCATGCTTGGACTCTCCAAGCAGCACACAGGAAAACTGGAGAAAAATATCCTTGAGTTGCTTTCTATTGGAATCCAGCATCATTAGCATTTTTGACCCAGATGCAGAGCCATTTAATATGCTTAACTACTGCAGACAGAGCTATGGATGAGACCAACATTTGCATCTAGAAACTGCTCATTTAATATAAAAATTATTCTGCAGTAAATTTTACACCGAAAAAATACAGTTATTGTATTTTTACTAGGCTATATTATTAAATGAAAGCTCTCTTAACTGAAAAACACATTTTAAAGACCTCAGACATGGCCTTCATTTTATTAAATTTACCAGTAATTAGCTACTAGCATGCCAATTCATTTATTAATTTGATAAGGGCATCTTTGTCAAATTGGTAACAACCATGACAGCAAGTTGAATGTAAAACTAACACAGCAAATGTTTGAATTCAGTTTATAATCCAGAAATCAGATTAAGACTTAATGCCCTAAATTGAACCTTCTACTATGTGAACCTGATAAAGTTATATTGTAACTCAGAAAAACATATGCCTTTTAATAAAATTTGTACATCTGAAAATTCATCACCAAACATTTTTGGCTGACATAGGCCACATGGCTTTTCTCTTATGTTTAATATGTTTATAAATTCTAATAGAAGATAATATATGTAGCTCAGAGTTGAATTATGGAAACGTTGCTTTTTATTTGCTTGCAGATGTGTTTTCACCCAACTAAGTAATGTGTCAGGTGACAAGGAAGCATTAGCTGGAAGGGACCAAAGATAACTTTTTTTCCACAGTGGCCCCTGCTCAATGGAACATCCTTCCTTTGGAGATTAGAATGGCCTACCTCCTGTTAGCCTTTCATAAAGCCCTAAAAATCTTTTTTATAGCTATACGTGCAAGTTTTGTGGAGATGTGGTTTTCTTCTTGGTAAATTTGCTGCTTTAATTCAAAAAATTAATAGCTTATGGCAATTGCATTATTGGTTATAAGAGCATTTTAATTCCAATAACTTAAGAAAATAAAAAATAAGAAAATGTAAACAAGAAAATGCTTACATTGTCTGTAAGTCTTAAGGCACTCTAATATTTTCTCTCCTATGGAGGAAAACTGATATTAGTTCCTGTAAAGGCTGCATCACCTAAGAGGCTTCTACTATATACTTATGGTAAAATTACCCTTAATTCTCCCAGTCTGTGCATGGTAGATTCTCTTCCTCATCTTCAGACTCTGGTGATGCCTCTTTAATCCGTCGTAGTGCTTCATGGATGCTGCGAGTTAAAGGATCATCATCAGGTAAAATTGTGAATGATTCTTTCATAATGTCCTTTTGAACCTTCTTCAGTTTCACGCCTTTTCTTATCTGTGCCAGGATGTTATTGCTGTCATCTTCATCGGGAAATGGGGGTAGATTTCTCTGTTCAACCTTCCTCAGGTGGAAGCTGCCACGTTTCAGGGAAGCCAAAACTTCATCCATTGGTGAACTCACTATAGAAAATAGTAAGACTTACTAAATATAAATTTACATACTACAAGTTTTAATTTTATCTTGTGTGCAGTATTCAGATTCAAAGTGAGAAAGGTGCTTGATAAAAGTGTGCAGGAATCAGATCCAAAATGAGAAAGGTGCTTCAAATCTAGTATGGACGCACTTGCCTTTTTTGGATCTCCTTAAAGCCACATATCTTCTTGTTTGCACAATAGCGGCAAAATGGTCCTAGGAAAATCTATGTTTAAATTAAGGGACTGACAATATCCCAGGTCACCTAAATGACCTACATAAATGGGATAAATAATTCAAATTATAGCACATTAAATAGTTTCAGGCAAGCAATAACTTTGCCTTCATTGAAGGAAAAAATAGATCTTAAACAAAATTTGCTTATTTCTTCTTTGGATGCATATTTTTGTTAATTTTCCTATTATAAATAAAACAAAGGAAATTGTTTAGACTATAGAGGGAAGGGAAGATATTTTTCAAAAATTATAAATCTCTACTAATCATTTATTGAATACAGTATATGTCTACTTTTTGAGGTTGCAATTTTTTAAAATCTTGAAAGAAGTATCCTTCATTAACTTGCCCCTGAGAGGGAGACAACAATGGAGATATATTTAAATAATAGATAGATATAAACCTGATGTTTTTGGATGATTGGTGGAAACAATACTAATATTGGAATCATGTTGTTATTAAGAAAAAGATTCACATGGTAGTAATCCAGCATTCCCAATCGATTAAGAATGTATTATTAATCTTCCCCCACCCTCCCATAAAAATTAAAGTTATATTACAAATGCTTTTGAAAGATCCTTTGTTTCAAATATATGGGCCTAGGCAGATATTGTTCATGGAATACAATCTCAAAGTTTTATTTAGTGTGACAAGCTAATGATTTGAAATCTGGCTATTATTTTTGATTATTAGCCAAGCAATAGTAAACAAACACTGGTTTTACTTTTTACGTAACTTCATTCAAAATAAATAAAAAATTACCTCTTCTTCTTTGCAATCCTTCTATATCACCAGTTTTCTTCAATTTTTTCTTGGCACTGACTAATTCACTGCTATCAAAAAAATGAGCTGATGGTGCAATAGTGAGCAACGGAGCTGGCTTCTCTGCATTGCTTTGTTTAACAGGACTGGTGCTTTTTTCAGAACACTGAGTAGATTCTTCCTTGGTGGGCAGAGGTGGTGGTGGTGGTGGTGGTGGTGGTAGAGGAGGAGGAAATGGTGCCTCACTAATTGTTTTGGAATGAAATTCATTACTAATGACAGCTGGAAGAGAATCAGTTTGAGAAAATTCAGATGTAACACTACTGGGAGATAGAAAAATATCTTCAAATTGTCCTAAACTTGTAGACTCCTGTTTTTGTAAAGGCTGGATTACTTTTTCTTGCTCCATATTATCTGTCTGTGTAGTTACTGGTGAAGATGGTGGATGTTCTAGACAAGATGTTGAAGTGGCTGTACTTTTTCTTCTTGCATGAGTCAGCCGAAGTCTAGTTGATTTAAGAATTACTTGCCCAGGATAGCGCTAAGAAAGAAAAAAGAAAGAAAGAAAGAAAGAAAGAAAGAAAGAAAGAAAGAAAGAAAGAAAGAAAGAAGAAAGAAAGAAAGAGAATTTAAATTGTAGAATTTTACACTTCTGTAGCCCAATATGCAAACTTCATTTTAAAAAAGTTACAGTAAGGAGTGATTTACATATTTCAGTGCCAGAAACTTTAAAATAAAATGAAATAGGAAAGCAGAAAAACAATATTAAAATCACATTTTCCATGAGGTGGAAAGTTTAGAATGTGGTCACAATAATTTATTTTCATCTGAAGAAGAAAATTTGTTAAAGATAAATTTTCTATTTCTGCACAATTGATGTAAATTGCATTATATGAAGAACCTTTTAATTCCTCCATATTTTTTCAACCACCTTAGTGATATAGACACTGATTACTGGTAACCCCAACAGTCAGCAAGAACCATATCAAAAATCATCACATAGAAGATAAAAAAGATAACAAATATGTGAAACTAAGCTTTAAAACTTCCTATTTTAAAATTCATTTTAAAAAAAATCAGTTTTTTTTAAACAAAATTTTCAGTCATTTATAAATCATAACAGCATCTGAAAGGCTACATAATGCACTTAACTAAATTGAAAAATCCATTATAGAAGATTCAAGTGTAATTATTTTTTGTAGCTGAGTTGAAAAAAAATTATTTTAAGAATATTCCAATCTTCTATTAATAATCTATTCTAATTAATTTCCTGTGGTGTATAATTTAACAACCTATCCACACATCATGTGTATAGATGATAGGAAGGCTCTGGCAAATTGGGGTAACTGCTCAAATTGTTATTTAATAATATCTTTAATAATTTATTATTTAAACTATTATATGAAAATTCAAGTGGTCAATCTTTTCCAATTACCTGTTTAAATGTTCGAAGTCTGTCCAATGTTTTCTGTCGTTCTTGACTAACCCATGAGTTTTTTCTTTCTACCTCATCTTGCAACCGCTCTCTTTTCTGATGATAAAAACAAAATGGTAAAATATAAGAGGAACAGAAATTTGGGAGAAAATATCCTTACATTATTACTTTCTCCTCCAGAGGACAATATGGTGTAATCCTTAATAAACTACATGTACATTGAGGGAAGTAAGTAGTGGGGTACTCCAAGATTCTGTCTTCGGTCCAGTATTCTTCAGTATCTTCACAAACAATTTGGATAAAGGGATAGAAGGGGAACTCATCAAATTTGCAGATGATACCAAGTTGGCAGGAATAGGCAACAGTCCAGAAGATAGATTCAAGATCCAGAAGGATCTTGACAACTTGAACATTGTGCCCTATCTAATAAAATCAAATTCAGTGGTGAAGTTGCTTTTATTAAAAACAAAGAAAAACAAATGTACAGCTATACAATAGGTGGAACTTGGCTCAACAGCAGTAACTGCGTGAGAGATTTTGGGAGTCCTAGTGAACAATCACTTAAATATGAGCCAGCAGTGTGCTGCAACCAATGCAATCCTTGCCTACATTAACTAAGGGATAGAATTAATATCACATGAAGTATTGTAATGCCTTGGTGAGACCACATTTGGAATATTGCATCCAGTTTTGGTCACCACAATATAAAAAAAGATGATGTGACTCTGAAAAAAGTGCAGAGAGCAACAAAGATGGTTTATATATATATATGCATATATCTATATATCTATGTATATAAAAATAAACATGCTTTAACATTTCAGAATGTAAAAGTGTTATATCATCATCATCATCATCATCATCTTAGCCATTGTTTATCCACTGCAGGATGAAGGCCTCTTCCATATGTTTCCAACCAATATGGTCCTGAGCTTTCTTTCGCCAATTGGGCCAGCAAAACTTTCTGATGACTTCGATTCATCTTATTTTAGGTCTCTTTCCTGGACACTTTTTACCAAGTGGGATCCATTCTATGACTGCCTTGGTTCACCTGTCATCAGTTCTTCTTGCTATATGACTAGCCCAATGCAATTCAATATATATTCTTTCTTTGGTGCAGTGAATTTATTAAACATAACCTGGCTCTTTTTCATTAATTCAATATTTTTATTAATAAGTTGCTGCTATCTCATTGTGTCAAAAATTCTACAAAAGTAGTCATTTTAATCTTTTATACTAAAAAATCTTCAGAGAATATTGCTGTATCTTTAACCAAGTTAAAAATGAACATTCATGTAATAAACTGATAAGCTGGAATAGATCCACAAAAGGTAATGGGATTCTTTAAAAAATGATTAGCTTTTAAAATGTCACATGATTATGGGATATTTTTTTTGTTCATTCTTTTCTCTTAATATATAGTTAGGCACTAAAACTCTACAGATTATTTAGATTCCAATAACTGAGAACTTTACACTATTGAGTGCTGTCTGGGCTATTTCACTTATTTCCTTCTGTGGTCATTTCTAAAATAATCTTGCAAATAGCTTAATTCCACAGCCAGGTTCCTTTTCCTCCTTAATATTTTTTGCAGTAATAAGTGCATTGCTTAGTAATAGAAAGTAGTTTCATAACGTAACATTTATAAATGGAAATACTAGTTGATGTTAGTAATGGAAATGTATAGACTTGGGATTAATATTCAAACCAATTTAATTAAGGTAGAGCTGTTAAGTTACTGAAACAAAACATACAAACAATAAAATAACATCCATCCCAGACAGGGTGTGTGTGTGTGTGTGTGTATGTAACACACACACACCTATAAAATTCTGTAAAAAGGACACTAACAATTGCATTAATACCAATTGTGGAAGTAGCAAAAGTACAAATATAAGAAGATTTTTCTTTTAAGAATCTTAAATCAGCAAAGACAATTAGGGCTGAAATATTTAAAGTAAAATTTGAATAACTCACAAACTTTGCAGCATTTTCTGACTCTCCCTCAGTCTGAGAATGTTGTGAGAATTTTTCATTATGTTTTGTAATGCAGATTTCCTACAAAGAAAGAACATTTTTCCATTTAAATATGACTTTATGTATCAATCTTGTCTTTAATCGAGGAACTCTGATTCATAGCAGAAGCTCTGCCACAGAAAATTTATTTATATTCTTTCAGTGTTAAGGTATAATATGTGAATCTATAATTGACCATGGATACAAAGACCTTTCATACTTGCAAGACAATGAGTAACATTCTGGTTGATACACTGATTCCTTTGCAATAGAATGAACAGAAACAGGGGAGTAGGAAGTGGGGTAGGGGTGCAGGAGTCTGATCAAAGTAAGTTTATAAACTAGTACATAGCAGCTAGTTTGCCACAGAATCCCACCCCCCATAGGATTTACACTATGGCGTAAATATTATTTAAGAGAATGAGCATAGTACAAACTGAATAAAACAAAGATTTTTTTTCTAATGACATGATATGTGTGTGTGTGTATGTGACTTGACACTTTTGAGTAGTTTTCAAGCATCATCTCTCTCTCTCTTCTTCTGTTATTTCTATAAACATAACAGTAAATAAATCATGCTTAACCCAATTGAGAAAAAATTATTATTTCTTTAGTATCCAACCAAAATTAAAATATAGAGTCATATTATGTAATTGAAATTAAAGTATAATTTAATTCAGCCCCAAACCGGTTGTATAAACCCATTTTGGATGCATTATTTATTTCTCAGGAATTTCAAAACTAATTATTTTTCTGGAACTATATCACTAATCTCTGACTAACATAACACTAATTTAAGAGCTATCTTGCACTCTTCAGTCCTACAATGGTACTTATAGCAAGGAAACAAAAGGAAGATATGTGTGCAAATGAATACTATAATTTGTGCAGATTAGCATTAAGGAAATATTAAATATATGGCTGACAAAAATATATAACAAGAAGTCATTTTGATTTTGATCATTAGGCTTTTCAAGTTTATATACAGTATATTTGAACTGAGCAACTATTTGAAAGTGAATGAAGATGGCACAGAAATGGCCTAATGCAATCTGCCTTAGCATTAGGATTGGCTGCTGCATTTCAAATAAATAAAAACGTCTGTCTTTTAAGTCAACATCTCGTGATCTTAGCTCTGCTAAATTATTGCTCCTGTAAAATCTGTTTGCTGAAAAATGGAAAAATGAACAAAAGCATTACCTTTTTATTTTTGAGGTAGGCTTTTTTGGCAGAAATGCGACCACGCCTTGCTTCTAGTTGACGGACTTTCTGTTGTAATTTCTGCAACTCTTCTCTTTGCAAATGTATGGATGCTGCCATATCTTCTTTTTCAAGCATGGCTTCCATACTTTCATAAGTATCATAATATACTACTTCATCTCTTTTTTCTGTCACAAAATTCCAACGTTTAATAATTTTACACGTATATTCAGTTAAGCAAAACCATACTACAAAATGTATGCAACATTATAAAAACTTTTTTTAAAAAAATATAATTGTAAGATTAGAACATCTATCTCTGCCTTTGCCCTAGGAGAGAAACAACCACAAAATCATTTACAAACTAGATTACAGAGAAGAAGTTTCCCCAGACTTTTTAATTGGTTTTTAATTTATATTGTTTTCAATTCTGAATTATTGCCTTGCTGCCATCTAGTTTATGCTGTTTTCATTTGCATTTTAATTGATTGTATTGTTCATATCTTTATTCCAATTGAATCACTTAGTGAGTCTTATGTAAACCACTCTGACTGTTTCAGCTACTGGGCAGTGTAGTGTAGTGTAGTGTAGTGTAGTGCAGTGTAATACATATAAATATAAAAGGGAGTTCAGTGAAAACAAAGCCGAGGTGGCGCAGTGGTTAAATGCAGCACTGGAGGCTACTTCAGCTGACTGCACTTCTGCAGTTCGGCTGTTCAAATCTCACCGGCTCAAGATTGACTCAGCCTTCCATCCTTCCGAGGTGGGTAAAATGAGGACCCGAATTGTTGGGGGCAATATGCTGACTCTGTAAACCGCTTAGAGAGGGCTGAAAGCCCTTTGAAGCGGTATATGTCTAACTGCTATTGCTATTGCTATTGCTAAAGCTATGTTCGTATATGGTGATTGTGGTTAGCAAGTAAGTTACCAGTGTGGAAAAATTCATCAAATGAACATTCACAATTTATTTTTTTCTTAAATTGCAAGCATAAATTCACTTTATCATCAGAGACCAGCATCAACATCTTGACACTAACTGAGTCTACTCTGGACATCTCAATAAAATAAAAAAAGCCAGAAGTAAAAACAATTAAGATTACAATCATATATATTGAATAAATTCCATTAACAAGTTACACAGATAATCCCCAAATTACGAGCGTTCCCTTAGCGAACATTCGAACTTATGCAATAAGTGCCCCCTAGCATTTGTGAACAAGGCCCAAAACTACGAGACTTGAAGCAGCACAGCAGTTGTTCACCCTTACGAACAACTGCAGAGGCTCTGCAACATATGTCCTGCACAAAATGGCCCTTCTGAGTGGCGGACAAACTACAGAGGGGCGCAAGCAGCTGAGAGGAGACTGCTTGCTAGATCTTCACAAGTTAAGTGACCCGGCATGGCAGGTTTGGGGGGGGGGAACCAATTGTAGGGAGCACAAGGTATTTAAGTGGGTCAGGGAGGCCTTGGGTGGTGTTAGGCAGGTGGCATATTCCTTCACTAGGCATCACCCACCCTGAAATACCTCATGCACACTTAACAAGCTTCGCATTCTATTAGCAAATGTGTAGAAGAAAGGAGGGAGTGAGCCTATTCAAGGTACGAGATTCACTCCCATAAATCCTTAGGTTACAAATGGGATGGACAGGCTTCATTACATTCATAACTTGAGGACTACCTGTACATTGGACTGTTCTGTACAACAGTTTCAATAACTGAACTAGGAAATAATTAAATGGGTAAAGAACAATATGCATTGCTTTTTTCCTTCATTCTCCACCCCTTCTTATAGAAAATTGTTTGATCAGCAAACAAGGGTCGGGGTGGTGGTGGAGAAAAAAACCCAAACAATCTTTGTAGGCAATCTCTATTGTGTCTGACCATCCTCCCCTCTGCCCCATGCCTCACAGGGTGGAGAGATTTCAGAAAAAGGGTTTACAAGAGGGTAAGGAGACACACAATGGGAAATACACCAGCTATTTGCCTAATGTACTCAAGGCTACCACCTCCATCACATTCTTTTCTATGTGTATTCCCTATTATATGCCTGCAGACTCTCTTGTAATTTCTTCCTCTCCAATATCTTTGATCTCTAAAGGAAATAATACAAGTAAGGCACGGGACAATGCCTACAGGTAGTCCTTGATTTATGACTACAATTGAATGCAAAATTTCCATTGCTAAGCAAGGCAGTTTTTATGTGAGTTTTGCCCCATTTTATGTTCTTGATTGCCACAGTTATGTGAATCACTGCAGTTGGTAAATTGGTAACATAGCTGTTAAGTATATCTGGCTTCCCCATTTTACTTGTCAGAAGATTACAAAAAGTGATCACATAAACTGGGCCACTGCAACTCTCATAAATACATGCCAGTTACCAAACATCCGAATTTTGATGGGGATGCTGCAACAATTATAAATGTAAAAATGTTCATAAATCACTTTTTTCAGTGCTGTTTTAACTTAAACTAAACAAACGGTTTTAAGTCAAGGACTATATGTAATGGTGATTCTGTGTCTGGGAGACTTTATGAAGACCATAAATGTTGGCCTTGTCCATGAAATTATTTTTTTAGCACTGTCATAACTTGAAACAGTCATGGAATGAGGCAATCAATGAAGAAAGACTTCCTATATACCAGTCAATGGTACTGCTAAATATATAGATATAAAACAAATATATGTCACCTGAAATAAGTCTTTTAATGCTTTCAAGTTGTGCTGTCAAAAATAGTTCTTCACACTTCAGAATTTCAAACTGCACTTCATACAATTGAAGTTGCAGATCATAGTAATCAGCTTCAAGTTCATCCAAATGAGCTATAGCTTCTGTGCCCCCTTGCAAGCTCTGCATCTGATTTTTTTTAGAAAAATTAATAATTACATCAAAAAGAGCATAAATCTTAATCTTACCATAAAATAACTGCAAAATATTCCATCATTGAGCAGGACACATTAAGGAATTAGAAATATAAAAGCAAATATTATTCAAAACCCTATTATTCAAAACCCTATTATTCAAAACCCTATTATTCATAATAACTGCTCAATTTTATATGCATTATCAAAGGTCAATTTTTATTTGTGTAGAAAGAAAATCTTTAGATAAATTTTAAAAATTTAACATAATAAAATATCTTACTGTGCTTGAAAATAGTTGAATTGCCCAATAAAATTTTATAGGCGAAAAAGAGACCCACTCTTCTACACATATTCATGCACCCAATACATACCGTATATTGGATAAATACAGCAGAGGGAATTTTAATAGACTGAAATAAAGTACTGCTTTGGTATAATCTTTTTTTCTAAAGTAGTTTTCTTTGCCATATATTCAAAGTAGTTACATTTGTCCTCACGTATGTTGTTAAAATGCAAATTCAGCAAACATGATGCCACACAAAACTGATTTTTTATCATAGTAAATTCAAGCAACATTGCAGTTAAAACAGAAACCCAGTTTCAAAATGTCATCTTTTCAGAATCTACTAGGAAACAATACTTTGAGGCCCTAGAACACACCCCAGCCCAAACATAAAATTGAAAGTTTAAACTTAAGTCCAAGCATAACATTGAAGACATTCAAATATATCTAATATATTTGTAATTCTCTAAAGCAGGACTCCCCAACCCCCCAGCATCATACTACAGGGCGGTGGCCTTTTTACAGCCAGGCTGCATGAGTTATGGGCAGTCATGCACATGCATGCAATGCATAGATCAACTAGTCAAGCTTTGTGTGCATACGCATGTACACCGGCCCATCACTCATGCAGCCTGGTTACCCCCCCCCCCCCACAAAGCTGGGTCACCAAGTTGCAAAGGTTGGGAACCAACCATATCTAAAGCATGCTCAATGATATAGGATTTCAGGTTGTCATAATGACAATGGCTGGCAGCAGAACTGCAAGGTAGGATCTCATCTTCCTCCCAGAAAGTTTTCATTTTAATACCACAGATAAATGCCTACCTTTTATATATTTCATATATTTGTGCCTAAGTACTTAAAAAAAAAAGCAAGCCTTGTTTAAATTGAAATGTTGCCAGCAAAAAATACCTGAATGACACTGTTGTGAATCAAATAAGAAATTCAGTCTAATAACCTTCTCTTACATAATAGCTCTTAATTAATTTCTAGTCTCTTTTCAAAGCAAATTGTAATCACTAGCCTTGACAGTCCCTGTCAATTATTCTGAAATTTAGCACTACAAAATAATTTTCAAGTTTCCTTTTTGGTTGCATACTCATCAGTTATTACCTCTTCTTTTAATGCATGTTTCTTCTGTTCTAAACATATTTCTTTTGCTCTCATCAATTGCAAAGTATCTTTAGACACTGCATACTGAAGTTTTTCCATTCGTTCCACTGCTGCTGCCCAAGCTGCCTTACCAAACTTTTTCTGGTCTGCTCGCATACGATCATATACAGCTGTAAATAAAATTTAATAGCAGGCTTATCAAACTTGGAAATAGTTTCATTATAAGTCCTATTTAAGTAAATCAACTTCCTCTTTATGCAAATAAAATGTTAAAATCTTTAAAGCAGTAGTTATTTTAATAAAAAAATGGGATATTTTTGAAATGTGGTATTTTTATTCTTATTTAATGTATTCTATAGATCGATGCTATTTCATGGCCAAATTATTGATATTATTTAAAGCAACTAGAGAAAACAGCTGAAACTAATTTGTGGAAAATTAAAAGGGAAATTGTAGAAAATAATTGTTTTTTTTAATTATAGTTTTAGTATAATAAAAAGTTATCAATAGGAAAGAAAGTATCCATAGTTTTTAATTAAGAACCAATAGCTTATTAATTTATGTTGGTATTGAATTTGTAAAGGAAGAAATCTGAAGGGAAAAAGAAAATTGTAAGACAGTGATTTCAAAAATTAAAATCAATATAAAGTTATTTCCCAAATTTCAATTCCTTGTGTTCAAAGTGGAATATACCCCACTTAACAGAATGGTGCTAATAATCATATTATATGACACTTTTCCCCACAAAATATCACAGACTGAATAAGCACCTTCAATCAAACCACACCAATTGGTGATTTGAGTAGAGAGTGTTACATAGAACACTAATGATAATTTGAGAAACTGCAAGGTTGCAAGATTGTTGAACATGTAAAAAAATTTTAGACAACAGATAGCTTTAGCAGCAAATGTAAAATAGCTTATTCATTACCTTTTTGTGCTTTTGCTGTTATTTCAAAGTACTTTACTGTAAGGTCCTGTATGGATAATACAGCCATATGAGCCTTCCGTTGCCAGTCTGAATCTTCTTTTTGAAGACTTTCAATTCTTCTAGGTCCTAGGTAATCATTTTCTATGGAAATCTGAAAAAAAATCAACTCACTATATCTATCATGAAATAAACAGCAAGGGATAAGTAGTAAACATATAATCTTGCAACAATTATATAAGGATAATTCTTTAAAATATGAACTTTCCTGAACAGCAAAAAAAATGTTTGAGAAAATGAAGTAATGGAAATTGGACAAACTTGTTTAAAAATCATTTAGTCCCCCTTTATAATTTTGCTCATTTGCTTATCAAACCTTAAATAGGCATTTTTTTCATGTCCTTTTTCCTATTATTGCAAAGGGAAATGATGGAAACAAGACACTATAATCCAGGGAATAAAAAAAACTAGAGATGTAAAGGCAAAGTAAACAAAGTAAACACATAGAGATATCTGGAAAAAAAAATCTCAACCATCGTCCCTCTAGTTCAGTGATGGCTAACCTTTTCCAAACCAAGTGCCCAAAGCGCAAGCGTGCACGCAAATGCACACGTGTGAACCCCGCACATGTACCCCTCCGCGCATGTGCAGCAGAGACCCGAGAACCAGCTGGCCGATGGAAGGCGCTTGTGCTTGCATGGCACAGCTGAGCTTGGGCGACAGCTCACATGCCCACAGAGAGGGTACTGTGTGCCATCTCTGGCTCACATGCCATAGGTTCGCCATCATGGCTCTAGTTACTAAATTTTTAAAACACATCTGCCTATTCTTTAAAAGTCTTGCAAATGGAGCAAGCTCCAGGAAACTTGTAGGCATTTAGAAAGAGCATGCATTCTGGATAGGGGCAGGCAAAGGATTTCTATGTTCCAGCAAGACAATAATGCTGGAATATGAAAACAAGAACAGAACAAACAGGGAAAGGAATTCTCTTCGTAGAAAAGTATTTAAAACACTATATTGTACAGCATTTTTGAAAAGCTTGAAAAGGGTGTGGTGACATCCTTTCCTCGCCCCATGTCCTAATCTGCACTGGAAAGGAAACTGAAGAAAACTTTACAGATGACATTAAATTAGAAATTAGTCTCTGTCCAAATATCTACTTCAAGTTTTCCAGGCAGCTAATGTTTTCTGAGCACTTTTACTTGACAAGAATAAACAGTTCCTGTCCCTTACCTTTTGGCAAGTAGTTTGCAGATTATCCACCATAGCTAAGCATTGGGGCATGGGATTTATATTTCATCTCATGGTCATTCATTTTTTCCTTAGTATCTCTTTTCTATCATTGGAAGAGATCTGATAACATGTTAATAGAATAAGACAGCCAATAGCTGCACTTGCAGGTCCTAAACAATCAAAATTCCTGTAATATGTTACAATTTATTGGAAGAATATATTTGGAAGTAAAAGTGGAACTGTTGGCACAATGATAAATAGTTAAGCAAAGAGAATTTTACTTATCTATTTATCATTATGCCATCAGTGCAATTTTTCTTCACAGACTACGAATACAGTAGGCATCCCTAAGGAAATCTAACACATCTATCCAGCTGAAATACTGAGTCGAAAGCTGGGGAACACAGGCGATGGCATGTCCATACAACTTTGGCAGACTCAGTCTAATGAGGTAGGAGACGGAGTTAATCTATTCCTGGATTCTCTCATCAGGAAAATATACATATAAAGAACAGGTGCTTAATCCTTTTTCTTTAACAGGTTCCCAGTACAATATTAACCATACCAATGCTTATATAAATATGAAAAGAATATTCTTATAGATAACATGCTATTTATATTTAAATAAAAAGTATATTTCAATAGATCTTTCTTCTTATCCTCAAATGATTCAGTGTAATGGAGGTTTGTTACAAAAATGTTTAGTTATGGACATAGAAATAACTGGATGGTTTAGAAGACAGCAGTTATACAAATGAGTTGTAAAGTCAGCAGTGTAGGTCATAACAAATGCCATTTGGCATTTTTTCCCCATTGTTCTGTTGCAACTTAAAACTGAGCATCTAACTGGTAACTCTAATATAAACCTAGAATTTCAAATTTGTTCAAAAAAAAACCCAGCAGTTTTTTTATTTTATTGATCTGTAAAAATTTCGCATCTTGTAAGCACTTAACTGTGAAAGGCTCAAAACCCAGAGAGTATCTGATCCACACAAAATTTCAGTGACTGAGTAAGATATTCCTTACTAAAACCAATAGTTCAATACTTTAGAAAGTTAGGCCAAATACATTTGTATTCAATGTCCATGATCAAACATCTTTTCTCATAGCCAAGACTTTATTTGCCTTCTTCACAAATAATTTAATCAAGAAAAGAAATCAAAAGGGACTATAAAGCTTAAAAAGGATGAAAAGTCATTCTTGTACTTCTAATTTTGATCCGATCTTGGACACAAATTTTTACAGCTTCAGAAAGTGTGGCAAACATTCAAAGATGTTCAAAATATCACATGGGATGAAATATTATTGGACTTGCTATGATATCCAATAATATTTTACAGTGTATATTGCTGATTTTGTACCTTTATTTGCTGTCTTCTGAGCATAGCAAGTTCCCTCATATCTCGGAATGGCTGCAGTAAATATTGATAGAGTTCTGTGGTGGCTTCAGCAAGGCTACCATATGCATCATCTTCCATTTGATATAATTCCAGCAACTCCACCATGCTTTCTGTATTCTTGTGTTTTTCCAGAAGCTGTGCAAAAATAAAAGAAAATATTAAAGTATTATTAAATTTAAAATATAAAAGCATTATCAAACCTTATGAAATCAGGCATAAGAGTTCATACATTTGGTTACAAATATTCATCCTATTATCTCAGTGTATGATATTGATCTCTTGATCCCACTCTATATTTTTGTTAAATTATAAAACTAAAAATAGCTAAGATATTTGATCTCTCCCCCCCTTTTTTTATTTGAATACCATGGTACCAAGTATTAACTAGTGGTTACATTTATTTATTTATTTACTTATATTGCTGTTCCAATCCAGCAGAACTGTGGCCTTTTAAAGATAATACATTTCATGGAATTCAGGAATTGGTCAGTCTCACCACCCAGAACAGTAAAAAATGCAAACCAGCATCCATTCTTAGACGGTTCACCTAAGATTTATTTTTATCCCATTGCACAGACATCCATGAAAGGGGGAGGGATGAAATGAGCATCATGATGTGTTGGTTCAAAAGTCACAACTTATGTACTTGTGTCAGATTTTGGATGAAGTTTGCATTATGATGTCATTGTGGGTATTCTTATTCTGACACTATCTTGGCTTGTTGCAGATATTGCTGACACATAGATAGCTGTGCACAGGCATCTGTGCATAGAAACATACACATGCACAGAACACTCAAAGATACCATGCAAGAAGAAAGCCTGGATGAGGTTTAGTAAGCATGTAAGAATCTTCCTTTTCCAGTAATAAATGAACCCATTTTAATATACGTAGTAAGCAGGAGAGAGAGAAGGTCCTCTATGTTAGTCCTTATTATACTTACTTTATATTATTTATATTTATATTATGTTTTAATTGGAGGACAAGAAGAAACTTAAAACTATTTAAAATTAAAACCTGGATAATATTCTATATAGGTTGTCAGCTAACGATGGCAATTGATAACACTTGTCTGTTGCTGAATAACATGGTTGTAACGCACAATGTCGTATGACTGTATCAATTTACAACGGCAGTTCCAGCAGTTGCAGTTGTTAAGTGAATTCCATACAGCATTAAGCACAACATCATGTGATTGCAGTTTGCAACTTCTTGCTGGATTCCCCACTGACTATGCTTGTTGGAAGCCAATGTTGAACTTGCAAATTATGATCACATGTCCTGCAACCATCATAATTGTGAGCCAGTTGTCAACAGCTCAAATCATGATATGACTCAGGAATACTGCAACTGTAACTTTGATGATTTGTCTTAAGTCTCCTTGTTCAATACCACTGTAACTTCAAATAGTTGCTGAATTAAAGATAGTTAACCTAGGACTACTTGTAATTACCAATAGTTAGTTGGTGCCTTATGTAGCAAGCACTTTACGACTGACTGTTAAATAAAATTTATAACCAAAACCTATTCAGGCTATGGATAACAGCTCTTTATCATAGTTCCTTCATAGTGTATTTCTTTTCTTTTAATCCACTGATTCAACAATACTTACTAAAGCAAATAAGATTTTAAATCCTAAACAGGAAATAGCTAATTAATCGGATTAACTATGCTAATAATGTAACATAATCAATATAAAACTAGAATATACACTAAACAGTTTAGTTTTTCCTATAACATGAAAGTATATGAAAGTATATTTAAGATTTATAATTAATTCCTGTTATTAACAATAAAGAATCAAAATATAGGTAAATCCAAAACTCATGACACAACTGAGCCCAAATTTTTTGTTGCTAAGTAAGACAGTTGTTAATTTTGTCCCATTTTACAACTTTTCTTGCCACAGTTATTAAGTGAATCATTGCAGTTGTTAAGTTAGTAACATGGTTGTTAAGTGAATCTGGTTTCCTCATTGACTTTGCTTGCCAGATTGACCCCAGAACATAGCAACTATCATAAATATGAGTAAATTGCCAAGTGTTTGAATTTTGATCATATGACCATGGAAATGCTGCAATGGTTTTAAGTGTGAAAACGGTTACAAGTCATTTTTTTCAGTGCCATGGTAACTTCAAATAGTCACTAAATGAATTGTTGTAAGTTAAGGACTACCTGTACCTAAACACCCACTATTTTACACAAATTGATAGAAAAATGTCTATATGGTATGCACCAATGTTCAAGATATACTCACAGAGGAAATCACTATTCTGGACGAGCAGTTAAAAAGAGGCAGATTATAGATGTAAGGCAGCTATAGCCACATCCATTTAAAAAAGCAGCCTTCAGATCTAATGGAAATGAAATGCAAGCTCTGCAATTTTTGGAAGCCTGACTTGACTGTGGGACTGCTCAAATATATAAACCTGCCTTTCCTTTCTAAATGAAGTTCCTTAACATTTGCTTGTTTAAAGAATTTACATGGCCATCCAACTCAAACACTGCAACCTCTGGATGACATACAATACAGTCTCTCCCCATCCCCACCTCAAAGCAAGATAAAGAATTTCAGCCTTTGTGAAGACCAACAGGCTCAGGGCCAGATGTATTTTGGGCGGGGATAGGTAGAAACTGTTCCAGATGACTGGTGTCACAGTGGAAAAGGCATATGATCCTTTATGAGTAGCTTTGTGATCTAAGACTAATTCTTAACTCAAATCTTTTATCAGAAACACGAGAATGCTGGTTGTAAAACATCATTTTATAAGTACAAATATTCTCTCACAATCTGAAATCTAAACACTGCAATAAAGCACAATCTTCAGATAAAAGCTGAATTAATACTATAGGACTGCAACAATAATAATTCTGAGGATTTTACGATAAAAAAATTGAACATGAGTCGGAAACACAAGCAAGATTTAGTTTAAATACTAAGAAACACCTAAAGCAGCAAAGTGGGAAAACTCTTGAATCCTTTATTAAGTATTATATTTTAGTCCACTCTAAGGAGCTTAGAATGAAATCCATATCCCTGTATTTTCCCTTTACAGATAGTCTTCGTTTAGCTACCACAAATAGGACTGGCAGCTCAGTTGTGAAGTGGTCATTAAGTGAAATTGCATTTGTGCTTATGATCTTTCTTCAGCTTTGCTTTGTTTTACAGGCCTGCAAAGTTCATAAATGCAATATTGCAAACTTAATTTTTCATAATCATAACTGTGACTGGTCACTAAACAAGACAGTTGATAAATAAGGATTACTTTTATAAGCCCATGAGAAAAAGGTTAAAAACACAAGAGTGTCTGTTATGCCTACTTCTTGGTCAGATAATGTTTTGGCCATTATTGAAGATAAAGCTGTCTCTTTACTTTCTATTTTCCCTTCTCTATTTTATTCTGACAATAGCATTAATATATAACACCCTGTTTATTCTCTACCTTTCTATAACAATAATATGTATGTATAATTTATTTAGATTTAGAAAATATATATAGTCACCTGCTAGTTCTCAGCAACTCTAGGCAGCTTACAAATAATAAAAGCACAGTATAGAAAAAGAAAATAAAAAACAATAAAATAAAAAACAATAACCTTCCACCCGGCCCCAGCGATAACACCACAATTGATCCAGTGATTCAGTCATTAAACAAATTGGTTACTAAGTGAAAATACATGACCATGATTGTGTTTACAAGTTTATTTCAGATTTGCTTTATAGAATCAGAGGGATATGACCACACATAGTCAGGTAAGTCATAACAGCAGAATACACACTGAAAGAAATGGGCTAGAGCTGGCTTTTTGTTTAGGAAGCTTCTTAAGAAGCAAACAGAAGCCTTTAGGCTGAAATGAATTAGGGTTTTTCGGGAAATCTAAGACAACTGAACTGAGCTTGCCCTTAGCACTTTAACTGCAAACTGTCTCTTTCCAAGACAGTTGCTAATAGGTAATCAAGGACTACTTGTATTCAGCCAGTTTTACTGCAGAACAGCTTTATGGGCACAAAAGTGACTGGGAAATATCTAGCAAACTAGGACATGGAATATATATGAATACTTTATAAAGAGGAAAATGTGTGATTTGGTAATTTGGACCACAGAACTATTTTTATTCTTTTAATTATGGGTTCAAACTATAAGTTTTGTAATGAATATATATATTCCCAGAGCTCTAGGGAATACACACTATACAAATGTAGACAAATCATTTGTCGGCTGTGACCAGGGGGGCATTTGCCCAGGTTCACCTGGTGCACCAGTTGCGTCCCTACCTGAACCGGGAGGCACTCGCAACAGTCACTCATGCCCTCGTGACCTCAAGACTGGACTACTGCAATGCGCTCTACATGGGGCAGCCCTTGAAGAGTATTCAGAGACTTCAACTTGTCCAGAATGCAGCCGCGCGAGCGATTGTGGGTGCACCTCGGTACACCCATGTTACACCTATCCTCCGCGAGCTGCACTGGCTACCGATCGGGCTCCGGATACACTTCAAAGTGCTAGTCGTAACTTATAAAGCCCTTCATGGTATTGGACCTGGGTACTTGAGAGACTGCCTGCTGCCAATTACCTCCGAAAGATCCATTAGATCACACAGGGTCGGCCTCCTCCAGGTTCTGTCTACCAGCCAATGCCATCTGGCTACCACCCGGGGGTGGTAAAAGCCGTCAAAACCTGGCTGTGCCAGCAGGCCTGGGGTTGATGAGTTCCCTTCCCCTCTAGACCTGTGTGGCTGTGTGACTCTTGGCTATTTTAACTACTTGTATTGTACTCTGTGTTCCCTTTCCCCCCTTGAGTTGTTCGCCGCCCTGAGTCCCTCCCGGAATAGGGCGGCATATAAATAAAACAAATCTCAATCTCAACCTCAAATTACAAAAACTTAAGAAAAATAAGATACTGCTAGAAGATAATAAATCACTTTCCTGTCTTCAACTCTCTCAGAAAGCTCTTATTTACATCTCTAAGCCTAAAATATTTTCTTTTTTTTTTATGGATAGCTGGTCACATTACAAAACAAAGCATTTTTTTATTTTAAAAGTAATGTTGATTGGGAGTTATAAACCCAAACATATATGGCTTGATATATATTCTGCATCAAGCTGGTTTTGCCTGTATGTGTGTATGTGTCCTGTCTGCAACAAAGCAACTTATCTACCCATGTCAACTCTGTAAGCAAGTCTCTGAAATTAAATATCTGAAAGGTCAAGGTTCATTAGCAAACTGGCATGAAGATTTGCCTCGTCTTACTCCCAGCAGATACAGACATAGATTCTGTATCTTGACACTAGTCCACACCTCAATGTCTAAATCTGAAAACAATGAAAATCTGAAAAATTCAGAAATGGATAACTTGCAAGATACACTTTGGAGCAAAAACTTCAATGTAACTAGTACTTGAAACACAGATTAGATAGGTACATGTTACAAATAGATGTTTTCAGATTTCAGAAGGTACATTTGAAACATCCACCAAAATAAATTTTAGATTCTCCATGATTGACCTGAAGTAGCTCAATAAAATAAAATAAAATAAAATAAAATACTAATATTCCAATGAAGTATAAGAAACAGAAAGAAAATTGTCGTATTATAAAACTTCTAATTGCAGAGAAATATGGGAATTAAGATAGAGCTTAATCTTCATGTTTGTGAGATGGAAACAATGGTAGAAATAAGTCTGCAACCAAATGCAATTTAAAAAGTCTAATGAAGAAGTACATGTACCGTTGGGCAACCCTAAATTTAAGCCTTATATATCTCTGCTGTCAAAATTGTGCTGGCACTCAGTTTCCTTTGAGATGTTGGCTATCATCTTTAAATCCTACATCCTATGGGACCAAAGTAAAGTAGCCCTCAACTTACAACTGTTCATTTAATGACTATTCAAAGTTACAATAGCACTGAAAGAAGTGATTTAAGACCATTTTTCACACTTATGACCATTGCAGCATCCCCATCATCACATCATCAAAATTCAGACACTTGGCAACTGACTCATATTTATGACGGTTGCAGCGTCCTGTGGTCATGTGAATACATTTTGTGACTGTCTGACAAGCAAAGTCAGTGGGGAAAACCAGATTCATTTAACCATTGTGTTATTAACTTAACTACAGCAATTCACTTAACAACTCTGGCAAGAAAGGTCGTAAATTGGGGCAAAATTCATTTAACAAATGTCTCACATAGCAACATAAATTTTAGGCACAACTGTAGTCGTAAGTCAAGGACTACCTATATCAGTTAGACCTCCTCTCCCTAAAGGTATCTGCCTGTCTCAACAGAACAGGTAGGGTAGGCATGTTTCAGGTTCATTTTCTTAAACATCATCCCTTGTGGGTCCTGGAAGCTTCGCCTTTGCAGTCCCCAGAAGACCTCCCCTGGAGATTGAATTCTTTTTAAACTTCCAGAAAGCACTCAAGACCTGGCTCTTCCCCCAGACATTGAGATTGGATAGGGTCATAATGGGAGGAGAAAGTGTTGTGGTGTCAGGTTTTTCTGTTTTTCCTAGTTTTGTATTGTTCTGGTTTTAGCATTATGCTGTTTTACAGTTTGTTTTTTAATATGGATGGCTATACTAATGTTTTAAATAAATAGTTTTAGTGCCAAGTCACAAGACCAAAACTACAGAAAATAATTCTAAGAGCAACTTTTTTCCCGGGTTTGTAGGGCTCTCGATACCAAAAATTCATTCCTGCTTTAATTTTCTTTTATGTAAGTGAAAAGAATTCTATGTGCTCTCACAAACTTTCAATATATCAATAAATAACGTTAAAAGTAGGAAGATAGGAAATTTCTGACTCAATTTCTTACGAAAGAGGAGAATGCCTAGGTTTTGATAATGTATGCTTTTTTCCATTTTAATGTTTGCATGGGCAATTTAATATGCTCTATTTTATGTACTTTTATATTACAATTTTGCTCTATATAAGATAAAATAGTAAATTGCCTTTTGTTCTCATTTATTATCCTTCAAAATACAGGATAATAGACTATTATAGGATAGACTATTCCTGATATGGAAGTTTTTTGGTGATTATTCAGTAAATCATATCAATCTCAAAACATTTTGGTGAGTTTTAAATTGTCTGGAAGATATAATAAATTGACATCAATCTTATATGATGATGATGTCATCCATTCAGTTACAACTGAATCTTGGCAAACCATATGATTAGTAAGCTGAAGGTTTACTTCCTTCTTAAATATAAATTCTCTTGCCTGCAATAGACTAGAATGAAAGAATGCCACGCCCCGGATAGAGTTAGCCAATCAGAGTATTACAGAGAGAACAATCAGTTATAATCCATTTTAATATAGTTTTAATTAAAGCCTTGGGAAAGAAAGGAGAAAGAATATAAACACTTCCTCCCTAGCAGTGCCCATGTCTTTTCATACATATAAATTAGACATATTTAATTTTACAAATTTTACAGGTTTTCTTCACCGCCACAGTAAAGATCTAAACCAGAGGTAGTCAACCTTTTTACACCTACCGCCCACTTTTGTATCTCAGTTAGTAGTAAAATTTTCTAACCGCCCACCGGTTCCACAGTAATGGTGATTTGTAAAGTAGGGAAGTAACTTTACTTTATAAAATTTCTAAAGCAGAGTTACAGCAAACCCTACCGCCTACCATGAAAGCTGGAACGTCCACTAGTGGGCGTTAGGGACCAGGTTGACTATCACTGATCTAAATCTTTCAAGCAAATCAGAAAACATGACAACCTCTAAATAATGTAATAAAATTATGAAGTTCCACAGCAATAAAAATTAAGTCATATAAAATGGAAAGCTGCCATATAAACAATAAAGATCTAAATTAGCCCTGCAAATCTGAGGGAGAGAATGAGAACATGAAGGCCATAAAATTAGTCATTCTACATTAATGACAATTATAAACATTAGAGAAAAATATTAAGACTTATCAAACAAACCACTGTCAATTCTTATACATACACCCTGTTATGGAATATTGCAATGACCATTGTAAAATTGGTAAAAAAGATGAAAAAAGATAAATGAAAAAAATGATATTTTATGCTATTTTTTATTTATTTATTTATTTTTATTTATTATCAAAATTTATACGCCACCCAATCCCAAAGGACTCAGGGCGGCTTACAAAAAAGAGGAAAAAAAAGAGAAGAAAAAAAAAAAGACAGTTTAAAATCACAACACCACATACATTCATTCTAATCGGGGCTGGACCTCAACAATGAGGTCAACAGCCCCAGGCCTGCCGGAACAGCCAGGTTTTTACAGCTTTCCTGAAGGCCATGAGAGTGGGTATGGTCCGGATCTCTGGGGGTAGCTGATTCCAAAGAGTCGGAGTAGCCACAGAGAAGGGTCTCCTCCGGGGGCTCGCCAGCTGACACTGTCTGGCTGACGGCATCTGAAGGAGGCCCAATCAGTGGGATCTTATTGGCCGCTGGGAGGTATGTGGCAGTAGGTGGTCTCGAAGGTATGCTGGCCCTAAGCCATGTAGGTAAAGGTAATAACCAACATCTTGAATTGCATCCGGAGACCAATTGGTATCCGGTGCAGCTCCCGGAGGACAGGTGTAACGTGGGTGTACCTCGGTGCACACAATATCGCTCGCACGGCCACATTCTGGACTAGCTGGTCTCCGAATGCTTTTCAAGAGTAGCCCCATGTAGAGCGCGTTGCAATAATCCAGCCTTGAGGTGACAATGCTGTGAGTAACCGTTTGAAGTGCCTCCCGATCCAAATAGGGCCGCAATTGGTGCACCAGACGAATCTGGGCAAAGGCCTCCCTGGTCACAGCCAATAGATGATGTTCCAGTTTCAGCTGCGAATCCAGGAGGACCCTCACTGAGGGGCGTAAATTTTCACCCCCCAGGGTTAAGGATGGACTTCAGGGGCAGCATCCAAAGCCACTCAGTCTTATTGGGATTGAGCACAAGTTTGTTCACCCCCATCCAGATCCTAACAGCCTCCAGGTATTGGCACATCACGTCCGCCGCTACACTGAGCTGGCACGGGGCAGAAAGATACAGTTGAGTATCATCTGCATATTGGTGGTACTTTACCCCATGCTGTCGCATGATCTCACCCAGCGGCTTAATGTAGATGTTAAATAGGAGGGGGAACAAGACCGAACCCTGTGACACACCACATTTGAGGAGCCCAGGGGTCGACCTTTGCCCCCCGACCAACACCGACTGCAACCTGTCAGAAAGGTAAGAGAACCACCATAAACCAGTGCCTCTCACTCCCACCTCTCCTAGACGTCGCAGAAGGATACCATGGTCGATGGTATCGAAGGCCGCTGAGAGGTCAAGAAGCACCAGTATAGAGGAATGTCCTCTATCCCTGGCCCGCCAGAGATCATTGGTCAGGGTGACCAAAGCGGTTTCCGTGCTGTACCCAGGCCTGAAACTGGACTGAAAGGAGTCTAGATAATCCGTTTCATTCAAGGTCCGTCGGAGTTGAAGCGCCACCACCTTCTCAACAACCTTCCCCAAAAAAGGAAGGTTGGAGACAGGACTATAGTTTTTCAAAGTAGCTGGGTCCAGGGAAGGCTTCTTGAGGAGGGGTCTTACCACTGCTTCCTTTAATGGTTGCGGGAAAGACCCCTCCTGCAAAGATGCGTTAGTAATCGTCTGGAGTCAGCCTCGTGTCACCTCTCTGCTGGTCGAAACCAGCCAGGAGGGGCACGGGTCCAATAAACAGGTGGAGGCACTCATCACTCCCATGCCTTGTCCACTTCCTCAGGGGTGACAAATTCGAACTCATCCCAGAAAATCCGATTAAGACTAAGCCTTGGCATCTCGGCTGGTACTGCCCAAGTGGAGTCCAGGTCTGTCCGAATCTGAGTGATTTTATCTGACAGAAACTGAACAAACTCCTCAGCTCTTCCCTGCAGAGGTTTCCCCGCCTCTCATCTTTCAGGAGGAAGCGGGTCACCCTAAACAGGGCGGCTGGGCGAGATTCCGCGGACGCAATAAGAGCGGAAAAATGCATACATTTGCCGCCTGTATCACCACTAGGTAAGTCCTGATAAAGGCTCTTAATGGTGATCAGTCAGATTCAGAGTTACTAGCCCTCCAACGTCGCTCTAGGCATCTCTTTTGGCGCTTCATCTCCCGGAGTTCCTCAGTAAACCAAGATGCCCTCCTGGATCCACTGCCGCGGAGAGGCCACAAAGGCGCAATCCGATCCAGTGCTTCAGCTGCCGCAACGTTCCAGGCAGCGACCAAAGACTCGGTCGGATTGTGGACAAGGGAGTCAGGTATCTCTCCAAGCTCCCTCTGAAATCCCTCCGGGTCCATCAGGCGCCTGGGGCGGAACCACTTAATCGGCTCCACCTCCCTGAAATGGGGGAGTAGTGTCCTGAAGTCAAGCCTCAGCAAGGAGTGATCTGACCATGACAAGGGCGAGGTCTCTATTCCCCTTAACTCGAGATCACGTCTCTACTGCCCCGAGAGAAATACAAGGTCAAGCATGTGTCCTGCTCTATGAGTTGGACCCTGAACTACCTGGATCAAGTCCATGGTTGTCATGGAGGCCATGAACTCCTGTGCCCCATCTGAGTGTTCACCAAGAGACGGCAGATTAAAGTCCCCCATAAAGTACCATTAGTCTGGGGAACTCCACCGCCAACCTGGCTACTGCCTCTAGCAGCACAGGCAGGGCTGTCATGACGCAGCTGGGAGGTAGGTACGTCAACAGCAAGCCCAACTGAACCCATAGGTCCAACTTCAAGAGGAGAGACTCACACCCCACAATCTCTGGGGCAGGGATCCTGCGAGGAACTAACGACCTTCAGACGATAACTGCTACTCCCCCACCCCTTTTTCTGGTGTCGTGGTTGGTGGAGCACCTGGAACCCATCTGGGCACATTTCTGAGAGGGGGACTCCTCCCTCTTGGTCCAGCCAGGTTTCGGTTATACATGCCAGGTCTTCCTCCTCGTTTAATATTAAATCCCAGACGAGGGGAGCTTTGTTCACAACCGACCTGGCATTTAGCAGCAACAACCTGAGACCAGGGCCCTGAACTCCTCTGCCACCAGGTCCTTGAGTTGAGCCTGAGGGGCCGGAACAAGGAATCGCTGTAATGTAGCGAGTCCTTCTTTCCCGGTAATGGCTAGCCCTACAGCTCCCGTCATATCTGCCCCTCCCAGTCGTAACCGAAATGCTCCAACATCCCCCCATTCCCGTAGACCCCCTCTCCTCCCCCATGGCCCCCATTCTTCCCGGCAGGCCACACGTACCATTCACTCCAGGACGGGAGGCGAGTCTGGGCCCCCATCAACTTCTGCTTCTGCACTCAGTGGAGGGGATTCCAGGTCGCACTCCCGATCCTATCATACTCACCAATGAAACACTCTCTTCAGACACACCCCACAATAGTTATTAAAATACAATAATACAATAATTAAATTAAAAGTGGGCACATTCTCTCTCATTCATATACTCATACACCCAACAAACCAGCTAAAAATGCAGTTCCTAAATCCGCAGGGAAGGCGCTCAGCGCGAGTCCGAGGCGGCTGGAGCCGGTAGTAGTTTGGGGGGGGGTTCCTCGTTGTTCTCCCCTGTGGGGCCTGGAAGTAGTGTAGGAAGTCTGAGGCGGCTGGGGCAGCTGGGGGGGCAGGCTCCCTGTCCTCTTCGTCCTTGTCCTCTCTCTGCAGAGACTGCCCAGGTTGATGACTCCCCGTGGGATTCCGGTCGGTGTGTTAAAGGCTGGGAGAAGCTTCTCCCCAAGTTCTAGAGCTTTGCTCTTGAAGACCTCTTCACCCATCAGGTAATACGAAGACAGAAGTCCCCCAACGTAGCGGATGTTCACTTCAAATAAGGAAGCTTCGCCATTCACATTCAAGTGAAAGCTCTTCTCCACCCAATCTTTGGCTTCCTGGAATTCTTCCTGCAGCTCCATGACGTAGAGGGTATCCAAAGCATCCACCACGGTGGCTCCCCGGAGGCCTCCAAACATGTTCCTGATGTGTCCATTTCTTGTGAGAGGTCTCCGTTCGTTTTTTCCCCAGAGCGAACTGCTTGTAGTTATCCCAAGCAAATTTCATCATCTCCTTGATCTTCAGCCGCCGGACGCGGGTGTCGGGCTCCTTGGTGCCGCCTCTGCTGCCACCCAGCAGCGGATGGTGGAGGCACTGCTGGAACGCCGCGTAGTTGAAGAGGAACGGGGCCCGCGTCTGCTGCAAGGGGGGAGCCGAGGCGCCCTGCTTGGTGGGTGGGAGGCGCGGCGGCTGGGTCCGTCAGGAGGCCGGTTCAGAGTGCGCGATGGCAGGCGGGTCAGGCGGGTCGCAGAGGTGGCGCGAGAGCAGCGGCGACGGGGCGGCTGGGTTGGCGTTGGGGGGCAAGTGGCGGACCAGGCCAGGTCCCGGCAGAGGGCTGCAGGGGGCTTCCAGCTCGGCTCCGGCGTGGCAGGAAGGGGCGCTTGATGCGGGAGGAGTTCGGCAGATTCAAATAAAGTGCACAATTATATCCAAATAGCTTGTCAAAATATATTGATAATATGTTGTAAACTATAGAATCCAACAATTGATATGTCAGATTTTTCCAATGAATAAGTTTAAATTATTCAAAGAACAGAACAGAAATACTTTATACAGTTGGTATAAATAAAATTGGACACACAAGGAAATTGTCTCCAGTGAATAAGCTCTCAGTGTACATGTCAAATAACAGAGTAATAATCATCATAATAAAAAGAGGTAGTAGGGAAGACGAGAAGGATAATAATAATAATAATAATAATAACAACAACAACAACACCATACTAAATGAGTAAATATACTTAAGGCAGTACTGTGGGAACAAGGTGTTTTGTAGAGTAATGGCACAAGGGGGAAAACTGTTTCAATATCTTGTTGTTCTGGCATGCAGTGCCCTGCAGTGGCATCCAAAGGGAGGAGATATAACAGTTTATGCCCAGGATGTGAAGGGTCTGTAGATTTTTCCTCAGCCCTCCTTCTGACCAATTCTTTCCACAATCCTAACTACCTGTTGAAGTCTGTACCTGTCCTGTTTGGATGCTGTACCAAACCAGACAATTATAGAAGTACCAATGACAGGCTCAATAATTCCTCTGTAGAACTGTATCAACAGCTCCTGGAGCAGTCTGAACTTTCTGAGTTGATGCAGGAAGAACATTCTTTGTTATGCCTTTTTTAATGATGGCTCTAATGATAGGTGTCTGTTTCAAATCCTGAAAGATTATAGAACTCCAAAACTTGAAACATTAGCAGAACTTATTGTTTGCCATTATTCCCTAAATTATGAACTATTACTATACCATCATTATCTAATATGAGAGGCAGTTTCTCTATAAGATTTAATGAATAGTCTTTTCCCTTCTATTGCCTAAAATCCTTTACTGAAATGCCAAGAAATGAAGCAGAGATTTTCTGCATGCAAATCTTCTTCCATTTATCTGGGTAATGATCCTACCCAATTAACAAGAACAATATGAGTTTTGTCATTTGAAGATGCCAGGTCTTCAAACAACAGAAAACATTTCTATTTTTTCTATCTTAATTCACTCTGAAATACATGACATAACAAAATAAATCTGAAACAGCCTTTATTTTGTTAATTTAATTAAAACTACTATTACTTCTATTATATATACAATATTCATGGATGAGAGAAGAGAACCTGGAATTGATGGTCCTAATATGAGACGGGATATATGAAATGTAAGAGGGAACTATTGATAGAAGAGCTGAATTCACATTAACTGAGACACAGCTAGTTAATCAATGCTTCAACATAGTGAAAAGGAAGTTGCTCTCACATCTTGGGATAGACCAACTACTTATTACAAGATTTGGAAGCCAATCCCTGAAACTGGAACATCACTGCCACCCTCTCCACTACAGAGCACAACAGCTAATCAGGCATAAGATACTGAACAAACTAGCTAGAGACCAATTACCAAGGCTCAGTAAGAAGTACCATCAGATGGACTTACTGGGAGGAGCCTACTGGTGGGGGCAGCAAAAAATCAGCTGCCTCCGAATTCCTGGCTACGTACCTGTTTAGAGGATCTTCCATCTGACGTCTTATCAGGTTTTCTTATCCTTCAGGCAAGAAGGAAAGAAGAAACTGTTTTGCTGGCAAATGCTCTTCGATTTTTGCAGCTTTTGTGCTTGCAAGGAAAGGGGGGCTAGCCCAAGGCAGAACGGCTGTCCGTGCTGGGAACTTCAAACTGCCTTGTGCAGGACAAAGTAGGTCTCTCCCACTCTGCTCTAAGTTTTGTTTGATTTATTCTTATCACGAGCTGAATCCGTTTACTGTGGACAATAATTGCTTATCAACATTTTAGCTTCTTTTCTTTTTCTCCTCCGAAAAATTATTTACTCAGAGGCTTCTAAAATGGCGCCGAGCAGGCTGGTTTCTCCGGTAATAACGAACACTTTTTGCTAAATCCTCACAAAAATTCAAAACAAAAGAGATTGCTTATCATTTGTTTTGGTTTCACAATAGAAGAATTTTACTCCTTCATTAACCTTGCTTATTTGGAAGTTAAATGGTGATGAATCTGCTGAATGGTCTTGTTACAATGTTTACTCACTGAAAGTTTTGCCAAGCCTTAAACTTCAAAATAAAAGCCTCTTTACTTAAAGCTGCATATTCAGGCAATAGAGTTTCATTAACTGCAGGCAGATAAATTTTGAAATGGCCTCAAAACCAAATATTAACTTGAAGTCGTCACCCTCTACTTCCAGGGGCACATCTTCAGTGCCTGGCACAAAGCTGCAGCCTCCGCTTCCTACACCCCCTGCTGGGGATGTGTTAACGAAAGAATTTTTCCTGAGTAATCTAAGCGAGGCTCTTAATGCACAGACAATTAAAATGGAAGATAAGTTTAGAGATAATAGAGAGGTGGTAAAGCAGGAGAGAAAAGAGGAAATAAAAGAAATGAAAGAAGAAATTAAAAGTGAAATAAAAGGACTTAAACAGGAGTTGTATGAGAAATTTGATGCTAAGGTTGATAAAATTAGAGACGACATGCTGAGTCTTGTAACTGTATTAACAGAACATATTTCTGGAGTGGAAGATACTCTAGAGCACTGTTCCCTCTAAGGTGCGCGCCTGCGCGGCCGCGCACATAAAAAGAAATCCCCGCGCAGAGGTTTCTAACTGCCGCGCAGAGATTTCTACCAAAGCAAACGTGGGGAAGTCCTTTGCAGGCGGCTAGAACTGGCCGCCCGAAAAGGACCTCCCCAGACTTGTTTTGATGAGCCGCCAGTCCTCTTGCTTCTTCTCCTTCACCAGCAAAGCTCCCGCTGGCTTCCCGGCCCATGGCTTTGGCGTCTCTCCCTCCATGCGGAGCACCTGAGCTGGCTCCCGCGTTATCCCTCCCCCTTCCTCCTCTGCAGTGCTTTTGAGGCCGCGGGAGCTAGTAGGAAAGCGGCCGAGCCCTCCGCCGCTTTCCTACTAGCTCCCGCGGCCTCAAAAGCACGGCAGAGGAGGAAGGGGGAGGGATAACGCGGGAGCCAGCTCAGGTGCTCCGCGTGGAGGGAGAGATGCCAAAGCCATGGGCCGGGAAGCCAGCGGGAGCTTTGCTGGTGAAGGAGAAGAAGCAAGAGGACTGGCGGCTTTGAAATGCAACCCCTGCCTTGGTCCCGCCGGCCGCGGATTTGATTCGGCGTAAGTGGGGGCCGAACACATGCTGAGCCGACTTTGCGCAGTGAGGCGGAGTAATTCAACCCCCCCCCCCAAAGAACGTGTGTGTGTGTGTGTGTGTGTGTGTGTGTGAGAGAGAGAGAGAGAGAGAGAGAGAGAGAGAATTGGATCAAAATTTTAGATTTAGATTTTAGATTTTAATAGCATTTATAGGCCGCCCTTTTCCCTGAGGGGACTCAGGGCGGCTTACAATAACAAGGAAGGGGAGTGAAGACAAAACATAAAAAGAAATGTGCAATAACTGAAAAATACTAAAAACACAACATTCTCTCAGCATTCGGGAGGGGCGGAAGAGTTTATCCCCAGGCCTGACGGGCTAGCCAGATCTTGAGGGCTGTACGGAAGGCCTGGACTGTGGTCAGGGTACGAATCTCCACGGGGAGATTGTTCCATAGCGTCGGAGCAGCAACTGAGAAGGCTCTCCTCCGGGTAGTCGCCAGTCGGCACTGACTGGCGGATGGAATACGGAGGAGGCCCGCTCTATGCGATCTGATGGGACGCAGGGAGGTTATTGGCAGAAGGCGGTCTCTCAAATAGTCAGATCCACTACCATGGAGCGCTTTATGGGTGGTAAGTAAGACCTTGAATTGCACCCGGAGATCCACAGGCAGCCAGCGCAGCTCGCGGAGGATAGGTGTTATGTGGGCGAACCGAGGTGCGCCCACAATCACTCGCGCGGCCGCGTTCTGTACTAGCTGAAGTCTCCGGGTGCTCTTCAAGGGCAGCCCCATGTAGAGCACGTTGCAGTATTCCAGCTTAGAGATCACAAGGGCTCGAGTGACTGTCGTGAGAGCCTCCCGATTCAGGTAGGGCCGCAACTGGCGCACCAGGCGAACCTGGGCAAATGCCCCCCTGGTCACAGCCGATAGATGGTGATCAAAACTCAGCTGTGGATCCAGGAGGACTCCCAAGTTGCGGACCCTATCTGAGGGGTATAAATTTTGTCCCCCCAGCCTGATTGATGGTACGGTGGTCAAATTATTGGGAGGAAAACACAACAGCCACTCGGTCTTGTCTGGGTTGAGCACCAGTTTGTTTGCTCTCATCCAGTCTTTAACAGCTTCCAGACCCTGTTCCATCACGTCCACCGCTTCATTGAGTTGGCACGGGGCGGACAGATACAGTTGAGTATCGTCCGCATATTGGTGATACTTTATCCCGTGCCTCCGAATGATCTCGCCCAGCGGTTTCATGTATATGTTAAATAGGAGGGGGGACAAGACCGACCCCTGTGGCACCCCACATGTTAGGGGCCTCGGGGACGATCTCTGCCCACCCACCAACACCGACTGCGACCTGTCCGAGAGGTAGGAGGAGAACCACTGCAAAACAGTGCCGCCCACTCCCACCTCCCGCAGTCGTCGCAGAAGGATACCATGGTCGATGGTATCGAAAGCCGCTGAGAGGTCAAGGAGAACCAGGATGGACGCAAAGCCTCCATCCCTAGCTCTCCAGAGATCATCAGTCAATGCGACCAAAGCAGTTTCTGTGCTGTAACCTGGTCGGAAGCCGGACTGGAAGGGGTCAAGATAGTTTGCTTCCTCCAAGGTACGCTGAAGCTGGAGGGCCACCACTTTCTCAACAACCTTCCCCACATAGGGAAGGTTGGAGACTGGACGGTAGTTATTAAGAATAGCTGGATCCAGAGACGGTTTCTTCAGAAGGGGTCTCACCACCGCTGCCTTAAGCTCGGTGGGAAAATGCCCCTCCCGAAGAGATGCCACAGCAACCGCTTGGATCCAGCCTCGTGTCACCTCACTGCTGTTGGCAACCAGCCAGGAGGGACACGGGTCCAGTACACAAGTGGAGGTACTCACAGCTCGCATAGCCTTGTCCACATCCCCAGAGGCAACTTCCTGAAACTCAACCCAGAGATGGTTTGCCAAGTCTTTCCCCTGTGTCTCAGCTGGCTCTGCAAGAGTGGAGTCCAGGTCCGCTCGAAACCGGGCAACTTTGTCCGCCAAGAACTGAACATACTCCTCAGCCTTACCCTGTAAGGGGTCCCCCGTCTCCCTCCTATTTAGGAGGGAGCGGGTTATCCTAAACAGGGCGGCTGGGCGGGACTCGGCGGACGCTACCAAGGAGGCAATGTATGTTCTTTTTGCCGATCTTAGAGCGCGAGTATACTCCTTGGTGCATGCTGTTACAAGTGCCCGGTTCAATTCGGACCTGTCTAATCTCCACAGGTGCTCTAGGCGTCTCCTCCGGCGCTTTATCTCCCGGAGCTCCTCGGTGAACCAAGGAGGCCTCCGGGGGCCGCTGACCCGGAGGGGCCGTAGTGGCGCAATCCGGTTTAGAGACCCCGAAGCTGCCGAGTGCCAGGCAGCGACAAGGGTCTCAACCGAACTGTGGGCGAGAGTATCTGGAATAACCCCAAGCTCCGTCTGGAACCTAATGGGGTCCATCAGTCGCTTGGGGCGGAACCACCTGGTGGCCAAAGGAGTGGAGGGAGGGAGGGAAGGAAGGAAGGAAGCCCTCCCCCTGTGAAAAAAACTGAAGATGGAGCAGTGAATGAATAAACCATAAAAGCAACAAACAGTTAATGCGTAAGTAAGCTGAGGACGAAGTTCTCAACTAAGGAAGAAATATTAGAAAGAAATATAAAAAGCTCAATATGCCAAAACACTTATTTTAGTCTTCATTTAATTACTTGTATTGTAGTCTGATGTAACATCTTTTTAAAGTTAACGTTAGAAAAGATAGGGTACAAAACTTAAATAATAAAAAAATGTACATTCATTTTGAAAAATAAATGCAATACTTGATTAATTTCATATCTTTATTTAAAATAGTTTTGGCATGGCATATGATTTTATTGACTCAGTTGGAAATGATGTGGATGTTGTATCTGACTCTGAGGTATATATATTCTTAAGTAACATAACATATAGCATATTGTCCAAACTTGCTAGACTATTTAATTGATCTTACTACTTTAAAGGGGGAGAGTTTCATGATAAATTATTTTATTACATTTATGTTGCATTTATATATTATATTTATTACATTTATATTTCACATTATATATTTGTATTGTTATTTTAGTGTTTATTGTCAATTTTGATAGATATTATATTGATATATCAATACTGATTTTACTCATACTAAATAACAATTACTGCTATTATTTATCAGCATCAAATATTTACAGTTTTTAATATTGAGTTAGTCGTATTTTAGAATAATAGGATTATCTTTTAATAGGATAATTGGCAAAATCTAATTCACATGTGATGGGTTGCATTCCAAAGAATGTGAGAGGACAGGTTGCCTGCAAAATGCCAGGACCCAGGACCCTGTTGGTGCCATGTCTCTCTCTAGCCAGTCTAACAATGTAAAAGCTGAGCAGAAAGCCTTTTTTTTTTCAGGGTGAGCGGAAAAGTATAGTGTTTGAGTGGCACTTTTCATGTCTGGCATTCATCGGGCTGAAACCTCGCTCGCAATTGGCGCTTGACGCTTGGAATGTTGCGCAAATGTCCAGCAGACGCGACAGCAGTTCAAACTGTGGCTCTCTTAGGTGCTCAGGCATGAAACTGTGCCGCTCACACACTGTACTTTTCCGCTCACACTGAAAAAAAATTAGAGGGAACATTGCTCTAGAGGTTCTTAATGATGCCAATGCTAACTTGACAGTGAAAACAGAGGTGGTGGAACAAAAAGTGGAAAATGCTGAAAAAGAAATTATTATGATACAGTACCGACAAATGGAGTTCGCATTAAGAGTAAGGGGGCTGCGTGAGGAGAAACAGGAGAACCTGAAACAGATCCTATCGGAAGCTTTTGACCGCCTGATGGGAAGACCAGGGACCAATCAAGACTGGCAAATTGATAAAGCTTACCGCGTTAACTCCTGGCTGGCAAAGCAGAAGCAGCTTCCTCGAGACATCGTTATATACTTTACTACAAGAGAGTTTAGAAATATGGTACTGCAAGCATCTTATAACACTAAGCTTCAAATTGGCGGCCAAGACCTGGTTGTTTTGAAAGAGATACCACCTCAAATGTTAAGAGCCAGGAGAGACTACGCTTTTTTGGTCGAAGAACTCAGAAATCGTCAGATACAGTATAGATGGGATGCACCATTTGGCATCATATTTACATTTGATAAGCAAAGGTACCGCCTCAACTCTGTATGGAAAGCCCAAGATTTTTATTATAATATATTGAAGGCCGGACACCCTGCACCATCTGGATCTAGAGAAAGACCACAAGAAGGACAGGATAGACAGCAAACTACACAACCACCAGATAAGATGGAGCATCTCTCTTCTTTAGAAGTGCAAGGTGCTATGGAACCAAGACCTAGCCGCATGACTACTAGACGTATGGAGAAACAAGCTAAAAAGCAACAGCATCAACAATCATCGGCCATCGATCAAGGATCTACAACAACAAATCTGGAAGCAATGGGAGGAGCTAGACCTAAGGTTAAACAGGCCGTGCAGGAAGCTCTAAAAATGCTTCAACCAACCAAAGATGACAACTAAGATTTTAACATGGAACGTCAACGGACTGAACTCTCCACAGAAGAGGAAGAAAATATTTCATTATCTCAAACAGTTTAAGAACGATGTAATTTGTTTGCAAGAAACTCATATCAAGTCAACTGATCAAAAATATTTGATCAACTCAAAACTTGGTCAACATTTTGCAGCTTCTGCTATGGAAAAGAAGAATGGCATAGTTGTATACTTAAGAAAAGATATGAAAGCTGAATTAATAGAAGCAGATCCCTTCGGAAGATATATTGCTTTAGACTTAATCTTAGAAGGGAAAAAGACATTACTTTTGGGAATTTATGCTCCCAATCAACAGCAAGATAGATTCTATAGAAATCTTCATGCTAAATTAGTACAGTGGGACTATAGTTCCTGTATACTATTGGGTGACTGGAATGGAGTGATAGACACTAAGAGAGATAAGAAGATTTCCCGCCTAAATACCAAGATGCGAGCAAAGTTACCCAAATCTTTCTTTGACATTATGGATGATTTTGAATTGAGAGATATTTGGCGAGAAAGAAATGCAGAGGAATCTGACTTCACTTTTTTCTCGGACAGGCATCAATCCCTCTCAAGGATTGATTTTATTCTAACCACTAATGATTTGCTTTCTAGGGTCAAGAAAACAAAGATTGCAGCTAGGATCCTTTCGGACCATAACCCAGTTTGGATGGAGTTGGGAAGGGTAGTGCAGGCAAGAAGGTCTTGGAGATTGAATGAAAACTTATTTAGATATGAAAAGTATATTAATGATTGTAAAAAATTACTATCTGAATATTTTGTTTTGAATATGAATAAGGGTACATCTATGGAATTTGTATGGGACGCAAGCAAAGCGTATATGAGAGGAGTTTTGATGAATATAAATAAAACACATAGAAATAAGCAAGGGTTAAAACGAACAGAACTGGAAGAGGAAATTAAGAGAAAAGAGCTCGAGTTAACAATGAACCCAGACGATACAAAGGTTAAGGAAGCTATTAACATATTAAAATCTCAATTTGACATGTTGATCTCTGACCAGGTGGCTACTAATCTATTATATGCAAAACACAATACTTTTTGTAATGCAAACAAACCTGGCAGATGGTTAGCTTATCAGATTAGGAAAAAAAGGAAAACTCGAAATATATCTAAACTGATTTACAGAGGGAAGGAGGTGTTTCAACAGGAAGAGATTCAAAAGGCTTTCGGGGAATTTTTTACAGAACTGTATAAAGGGGATAAAATTAATGGTTTAGACATAGACAAATATTTAGACAAAGAGAAAATACCTTCAGTTAGAGAAGAACACAGGCAAAAATTGAATCAACCAATAACCTCGGGGGAAATCCTGCAGGTAATTAAGCAATTAAAGTCAGGGAAAGCACCAGGTACAGATGGCTTGACAGCGGTTTACTATAAAAACTTACAGTTAGAAATGGTAGAACCTCTTAGAAAATTATTTAATATGATTCAAACGGAAGGTAAAGTCCCTCCATCTTGGAAGACAGCGTTTATATCTTTGATACCCAAAGAAGATCAAGATACTACTCAACCCAAAAATTATAGACCTATTTCATTACTGAATGTAGATTATAAAATTTTCACTAAAATATTAGCAAATAGGTTAATGTTGGTCACTCAACAATTGATACATACGGACCAAACAGGTTTTATACAAGGGAGACAGATGAAAAGTAATGTTAGATTAATTATTAATGCATTAGAATATTTGGGAAAGAACAACCAGATCCCTGCTGCGTTTATATTTTTGGATGCTGAGAAGGCCTTTGATCGAGTTAACTGGCAATTTCTGTTGAAGATATTGCAAAAAATGCAGATAGGAGATAATTTTTTACAGTCAATTAAAGCAATATACCAACAGCAAACAGCACAAATCATAGTCAATGGAAGTTTAACAGACTCTTTTCAAATTGGAAAAGGTACAAGACAGGGCTGTCCTTTGTCCCCATTATTGTTTATTATAACTTTGGAAGTATTGTTGAATAAAATACGGGGCTTGGATGGTTTAAAAGGGATCAAGATTAGGCAGCAAGAATATAGAGTCCGCGCTTTTGCGGATGATTTGGTCATAATATTGGAACAACCGCAGGAATCCAGTATGGTTTTAATGAATATGATTAATCAATATGGTCAAGTGTCGGGCTTTAAAATAAACTTAGGAAAAACCAAAATATTAGCTATAAATATGAATATTAAACAAAAGGAAGAATTAGGATTGATGCTAGGATGTGAGGTAGTTAAAAAAGTCAAATATCTTGGAGTTAACATTTTAACTTCAAATGGGAAATTATATAAGCATAATTATGAACCACTTTGGCATAGCATACAGACAGAGATGAAAAAATGGGAGAAATTGCACTTATCTTTGCTGGGTAGGATAGCGGCAGTGAAAATGAACATTTTACCAAAATTTTTATTTCTCTTCCAAATGTTACCTATACTTAAAAAAGATGCGAACCTTTTAGAATGGCAGAAGGGTATCAACAAATTTGTGTGGGCAGGAAAGAAGCCGAGGGTAAAGATGAAATAATGCAAGATGTACGTGAGAGAGGAGGATTGAAACTACCTAATTTAAAACTATATTATGATGCAGTGGCATTATCTGTAATTAGTGATTGGATTCACTTAACCAATGATAGAATATTGAACATTGAGGGACACGATCTGGTATTTGGTTGGCATGCTTACCTGTTATTCAACAAAAAATTGGATAAGAACTTTAAAAGTCATATTTTAAGAAATGCTTTATTGCGGGTCTGGAAGAAATACCAATATAAATTAAATGACAAGTTACCCATGTGGGCAATTCCTAGACACGCAATTGAAAATATGAATACAGCACAAAAACAGGACAGAATTACCTACAGACAGCTTCTTACCTCGGAAAGGGGGGTATTACAATTAAAATCCTTAGAGGTATTAAAAGAGGAGAAGGTAGTTCAAACATGGTTCCAGTATGGGCAATTACAGGCTAGGTGGAAAATAGATCAAAAAATTGGTTTTATTCAAGTTGAGGATAATCTGTTTAAACAAATAAGAGATCAAAGCTTAATGCATATAAAGAGGATATATAATGTATTAATACAGATGGATTCGGAAACAGAATTAGTTAAAGATTGTATGATAAAATGGGCTCAAAATATTGAGGAACCAATAATGTTGGATACATGGGAAAGAATCTGGGTAAGAAATGTGAAATTTACACAAGCTCAAAATCTGAGAGAAAACTTTTACAAGATGTTCTATAGATGGCATTTAGATCCTAAAAAGTTGGCTTCTATGTATCCGAATGTACAGCCCAAATGCTGGAGGTGTGGTTCTCTCGATGCTACATATTATCATATATGGTGGACCTGCCAAAAGGTTAAGGCATTTTGGATAAAAATATGGTGGGTCATGCAAAATGTTTTTAAAAGAAGGATAAAGTTTAGTCCTCAGTTATTTTTACTAGGTATATGTACTGACTTTACAGTGGTAGAGACCAATTTGACTCTGCACCTGATAACTGCAGCAAGACTGTTGGTGGCGCAATATTGGAAGAAGGAAGACTTGCCTACAATCCAAGAATGGACATTGAAAGTAACAAACTTAGCTGAAATGGCTAAAATATCGGCATATCTCAAAGATCATTCAAATGAGAGATATAAACGAGACTGGAAAAAATGGATTGACTATATACAAAATAAATACGGGACTAAGAAATTCCAGTTAGCCTATGCTTAAGATCAGAAATGATTTAAACTGTTAAAAGTCAGTTCAGTAAGAAGAAGCTAAGGTCAATCTAGAATGTTATTAATTTCTTTATTTCTTTTTTCTCAATAGATTTTAGACTGTGTTAGTTAAAAATCCATACTGTGTACGGGTTCTGGGAAGTCGGGGGGGGGGAAGGAGGAGGGGGGGTGGGGGGGTGGAGGGAGGGAGGGGTACACACAACAAAAAAAAATTGTACTTCAATGTCTTAATGATTGACAAATGATGACATATTTGTGTTTTTTTTTAAAGAAAAATAAAAAAGTTCTGTTCTAGTAAGAAGTACCATCAGATGAGTCACTGACAAAAGGGCGAATGACAAAACCGCGCCCGACTAAACCGCGCCCGACTAAACTGCGTCGCTGACGTCATCAACAGGGCGACAACAGCACGGAGAAAGAAGCACGCTGTAAACCCTAAACCTAAACTTAACCCCTAACTCTAAACCTAACCCTAAACCTAATCCTAAACCTAACCCTTAACCTAATCCTAAACCTAACCCTTAACCTAACCCTAACCCTAACCCTAACCCTTACCTTAAGTTAAATCGGCTTTCTTTTGACGTGCTATTTAAAGCGCCCTTCTTTCTCCATGCTGGCTGTTGTCGCCGCATTGATGATGTCAGCAACGCGGTTTAGTCGGGCACGGTTTTGTAGTTCGCCCTTTTGTCGGGTCACACCATCAGATAACATGCTAGAAGATGCCAACAGAGTTCTCAAAACAATCCCTACTACCCAGTGGTGGGTTGCAGGCGGTACGGGTGTACCGGAGCCTGCCCAGAGCACAAGGTACCGTTCCGGTACGGTGCTCCGGAGGGCTCACCCACCCGCCCAAGCTCACCTGTCCTTTAAGCCGTTGGTGCTTCCGCGCACGCGCATGGCGCTACAGTGCTTGTGCAACACTCCACTGAGCAGCTGGAGTGTTGCGGAGGCTTGTGGAGGCATTACAGGCAGGTACAACGCATGTGCACGTCGTGCGCATCCGGAACCCACCACTGCTACTACCACAATAACTCAAACCAATGAACTGGTATAGGTTATAGCCACTGCAATCCTGTGTATGTTTGGCCACACAATCAAGAACGCCAATACAGGTAGTCCTTGACCTACAACAGCTCATTTAGTGACTGTTTGAAGTTACAATGGCACTGAAAAAAGTGACTTACAGCTATTTTCCACACTTACGACCATTGCAACATCCCCATGGTAATGTAAATTACATTCGGATCCTTGTCAACCAGTTCATATTTATGACAATTGCAGTGTCCTGGGATCATGGGATCATCTTTTGCGACCTTCTGACAAGCAAAGTCAATGGGGAAGCCAGTTTCACTTAACAACATTGTTACTAATTTTACAACTGCAGTGATACATTTAATAAATATAGCAAGAAAAGTTGTAAAATGGGACAAAACTCTCTTAACAAATTTCTCACTTAGTTTCTGGGCTCAATTGTAAGTCAAGGACCACCTGTGCATGCCTCCCCAGAAAATGAGGTTAGCAACAACTACTGGCTAAAGACACTAACAGTAGTGTACATGCCTAGCAGCACAGATGAACGAGCTGCTAGCAGCAGGCTCCCACCCATCCTTTCTAACTCAAGGAAAGACATCCCAAAGGTACTTTTCAAAAGGCAACTGGACTTTCTTGGGTTTTTTTCTGAAAAATATTTCACTTCTCATCCAAGAAGCTTCTTCGGTTCTGACTGAATGGTGGAATGGAATTTATGGATGAGAAGTGAAACTTTTCAACAAAAAAAGAACCACACAACATGGGATGTTCTATCAGGCATTATAGCCACTAAGCTACATGACCATATGGAGCATTGGGCTAATACATAAGCACAGCTCAAAAAGGCATTGGGAATAACACCAGAGGCTCAAAATACCAGCTCATAGACACACCAGTTGCCCAAGATTGAAGGGCTAGACAGATCAATCTGAGCACAGCCTGAACTGTCTACAGAAATCCTACAATTCAATGCCACACACATGGAACTGCAAAGGCCTGGGTCTATACAAAGTCAACAGGACACTAAAGGCCTTCCTCAAGAACTCAATGGGACTGTGGAAGACAACACTGGAAGTCAACTCAAGACAACTCACATAAGTAGCCATAAGTAGCATATACAAAAGTGATGCACTGTGTCCACTGCTGTTCTGCATAGGCTTGAACACCCTCAGCCAGATATCCACAAGGATTTGATACAAGTTCAAGAGTGGAACTACCATCAATCACCTCCCATACATGGATGGCATCAAGTTGTATGCTAGGAGTGAACGAGACATTGATTCATTGGTCTACCCGAGAGGGATTTACAGTTAGGACACTGGGAAATCATTCGGACTAGAGAAGTGTGGCCAGATGGTGTTCAAAAGAGAGAAAGGGGAAATAGTTAAGATTGATATGTTGGAATTATCAGTGGGCAACAAAGCAGACAAACAGACTGGTTATAAATACATTGGTATCCCAGTCGCATGTGAACGATGATGAGAATGCAAAGAGGATAGCAACATTCAAGTATCACTAGATCTTAAAGAGTCAGCTCAATGGGAAGAACAAGATCCATGCCATCAATAGGTATGCCCTGCCCATCATCAGATAGCATGGTGATATAGTGAGCTGTCTAAAAAAGGACACTGAAGCTACTGATGTGAGGATCTAGAAGCTCCTCACGATGTACAGAGGTTTCCACCCAGGATGGATAAAAATTGATTTTTTTAAAAATTAAAAAATCAGATTTTTAAATTTTAAATTGGATTTTTAAAAATTGAATTTATTTTAATAAAATGCTTTTGGAGTAAACATCTATCTAAAGATAGTTTTCTATTTAAGATACATGAATAATTTAGTTTATTCACCATGAAATGGAGCTTAGTTATATAGCATGAGGCTGTATATTCTGCAATACTTTCATTTTTGATAAACTCATTAATAGCAATAGCAATAGCAGTTAGATTTATATACCGCTTCATAGGGCTTTCAGCCTTCTCTAAGCGGTTTACAGAGTCAGCATATTGCCCCCCCAGTCTGGGTTCTCATTTTACCCACCTCGGAAAGATGGAAGGCTGAGTCAACCTTGAGCCGGTGAGATTAGAACCGCTGAACTGCAGATAACAGTCAGTTGAAGTGGCCTGCAGTACTGCACCCTAACCACTGCGCCACCTCGATGCAAGCTCTGCAAGCTAAATAGTAAACCTTCATTTTGTTTGCAAATAATAATATTAAAGATTCTAACTACCAGCAAGAATGAGTCCTTAAGAGCCAAGGTGGCGCAGTGGTTAAATGCAGCACTGCAGGCTACTGCTAGATCAGCAGGTCAGCGGTTCAAATCTCACCGGCTCAGGGTTGACTCAGCCTTCCATCCTTCCGAGGTGGGTAAAATGAGGACCCAGATTGTTGGGGGCAATATGCTGACTCTCTGTAAACCGCTTAGAGAGGCCTGAAAGGCCTATGAAGCGGTATATAAGTCTACTGCTATTGCTTACATTTAAAGAGTGCCTGTCAATTCAGATCCATCATGGCAATGCCCGTTAGCAGGCATCCACTCATCAGCTGCCCCCCACGTCCCTCACTTGTTGTGTCCCTGGCACATCACCAGCCGTTGAATGGGATTGTCAGTGAGTCAACAGCGGGTCAGAGGAGGAGCTGCTGTAGGACAGAGATGACAGTTGCTCTTTAAAAATTATGATTTAAATCAAGCCTTTTCACTAGTGATTTAAATCATGATTTAAAACAACTTGATTTACCTCCTGTTTCCACCCAATACCCAGAGATTGTACACTAGCCAGAAAGAGGATGGTGAATGTCAAAGCCACTGTCCTAGATGAAACCAGAGCCCCCAGGAATCAGTAAGATGGCACCCAAAGATGAGCTGCTAAGAAAATGTCTGAGGCAGTAGCAGATATGAGAGGAAGATCAAGCTATGTCATGGCAAAACAAGACCTGGCATGGGATGTATCTTCAAGAGATAGCTGAGGTAGCAAACATTGAGAAACCATATTAGTGGCTGGAAATGGCTAGACCCATGATGGCGAACCTATGGCACACGTGCCACGCGGAGGCATTTTTCAGGGCATGCGAGACATTGCCCTGTCAGCTGGCCAGCTGACTTTGATCTCCTTTTGAGGCCATTTTTCGCCCTCCGGAGGCTTCCCTGAAGCCTCCAGAGCGCAAAAAACTGGCCTTACGGGCAAACCGGAAGTTTGGGACTGTTGCTCGTACGATTGGTTTTTGCCCTCCGGAGCCTTCAGGAAAGCCTCCTGAAGGCTCTGGAGGGCTAAAACCGGCCCTACAAGCAACCAGGAAGTGGTTTGCTTGTAGGGTTGTTTTTTGCCCTCCGGAGCCTTCATGGAAGCTTCCTGAAGTCTCCGAAGGGCCTCCGGGGAGGCAGGACAGACTGTTTTTGCCCTCCGCAGGCTCCTATAAAGCCGCTGGAGCCTGCCGAGGGCAAAAAAAGCCTGCCAAAAATGGGGGGAGAGAAAATGCTGGTCGTGCGTGCATGCACACTGTTGTCGTGCACATAGCATTATGGGTGCGGCATGCCCACGTACGACCCCCCCCTGCTTTTGACACGCGAGCCAAAAAAGGTTTGCTATCATTGGGTTAGACTAAAAGACTATAGAATGAATGGGATTAAAATTAAAAGAGATGATTTAATATGTAACTGAAGTAATTGGTGAAGTGAATATTGTAAAGATCTGTATGAAAATGACACCTTAAGGAATGAAAATGAAATAAATGCTATAATGGTTAGTATCCAATTATAATGATGGAAGCCATAAATGCAGTGAGAATATTGGAAAATAGTAAAGTTCCCAATATATTAGTATAACAACAAAAATGTTAAATATAGATCTAATGATTATGGGGTGTTTAATGTATGTATGGCATGTTTGTGCAAGTCTGTGTGAGCTCGGCCTGAAAAATGGAAGAACTATGGTAATTAATAAGAGTAAACAATGTTATAAGTGTGCCTGGAAAGGAGTTTGGCAAAATTCTGATAGGGGACAATAGCCCTAACTTGGGAAGTAAACAACAGTTGTATGCAAGGTGAAATATGTGCAGACCAGATCTTTTCTTTTTAGTAGCACTGATTAATATGAGTAGCTCACTGATTAATGTAAATTGACTTAAAGAAAGCATTGACTGTGAATATGAAATTGAAAGGAGATAGCTGAATCGGAAAAGAACATTACATGTAAACAGTAACACGCTCCACATGGGGGCTGCCCTTGAAAAGCATCCGGAAGCTTTAGTTGGTGCAAAATTCAGCGGCCTGCATGGTTTTGTGCAGACCCCGGTGTGCACATGTATCACCTCTCCTGCGGGAACTGCATTGGTTGCCAATTTGCTTCCGGGTGCAATTCAAAGCGCTGGTTGTCACCTTTAAAGCCCTTCATGCCTTGGGACCTGGTTATCTGAGGGACCGTCTCTTCTCGGTCACATCTACCTGACACACTAGAACAGGGAGGCAAGGAATGTTGCTAGTCCCATCCCCTAGGAAGATACACCTGGTGGTACCCAGAAGGGCCTTTCCCATGGTGGCTCCCTCTCTCTGTAACATCATTCCCCTAGAGATTAGAATGGCCCCACACTAATACTCTTCTGTAAGGCACTGAAGACCTGGTTCTGCCAGCAGGCCTGGGGAAACCAGAGCGGAATGGAGCCCATTAAATGGGTATGTGATCTGCTGTCAGTGGGGCGGGGGTGGTTGGGAGGTAATTGTTATATTGTACTATATTAATTTATTTGATTCTTTTTGTTAGTTTATTATTTAAAATGTGGTTTTATATTCTGTAAGCCACTTTGAGTCCCCATGGGCAAATAGGCAGCAATATAAATTCAATAAACAAACTAACAAATATGGTATAAATAAATCATAAATGCAAATAAACTGAATGCTTAGTGAATGATTCAAAACTGTGCCCGGAGCATGACAAGGATGCGTGGTATCATGTTGATTAATACAAACATTGACAAACATGTTAAAAAATGCTTTTGGTGGTCAACAGAGGTTATATTGGCTGGGGGTATGAATGTGGATGCTTTATCCACTTTATATGCAAATTACGTGTTGCTGGCTAATAACTTAATGTTTTGCAACAAATATTAATAATGACACAACCATGATGTGAAAATTAATGTATCAAAGGCGAAGGTAGCGTTTGACCAAAAAATGGTCACACACACACACACACACACAGACACACAGTAAGGGATACAAAAAGGAAGTTTTAAAATATGTAAATGCTAATGGATAAGTAGTGATACCATGGGGCTGTTACAAGGAATGAACATTTGTCAAATATAATGAAAATATCTATCTATCTATCTACTATAATATTGGAAGCAAGAAACAATTGTTTCAGAAGAATCAGGAAAATAATGACAATGGATTACTTACAAAGGTTACAAAGATAGAAAAAAAGAAATAGTATCAATAATGAAATGTACTTTTGCCTATTTTGTTATGTGGGAGTGAGAATTGAAGCGTAAAAGTTAAATGGAGTCAAAATCAGTTATTAAGAAGTATAGGCAGAAAAGCAAGAAGAGATAGGATCAAGATAAAATGGGTGCTGAGTAAATGTGAACTATATAGAAAAGATGAGTGAGCAGAACAAAAGTGATATATTAATGTGGCTTGATTATATGGAGGGAATGCATGAGGACTGCATCTTAAATAAAAATATAAAGGAAGAGTGATGGACTGACAAAAAGGAAAAATCCTAATGAGACTCTTAAAAAACAGTTTAACAGTTTGAAAAATTAAATGCAATATATGAATGAATGACAAAACCGGGAAGTTTCCAAGGATGGAAAAAGTATGGACAATAATTGTGAATGGCACCTATATAAAACAAGATTTAGTTACAATATATTTTTTTAGTCCTGTTTCTTTTACCATTTTTATTCCTTTTCTATACTTAATCTAACTTTTTTTATCCTGAAAGGGACTAGCATAACAAGTATATATAAAGATCCATTATACATAAATTATTAAATTTAAACTTTTCTTTAAAAAAATCATACTATTAGATTTGTATCCTACCTTTTCTCCAGGAGCACAAGACAGCCTTATTTCTTTTCACTTTAACTCCACAGCAATTACCCCTTTAAGTAGGCTAGGCCAGTGATGGTGAATCTTTTCTTTATGGCGTGCCAAAATTGCGTGCACGTCCTATCGCATGCACATGCGTCCTATTGCATGCACATGCCCACTCAATCTCCTCGCCCACCTGCGCATGTGCACACAACCCACCCACCCATGCACGTGCGACCTCTTGCCAGGCTCTGGAGGCTTTCCTGAAGCCTGGGGAAGGCGAAAACGGCCTCCCCCGGGCCCCAAAGGCTCTCTGGAAGCCGGAAAGGGATTGTTCTCGAACTTCCGATTGGGCTGTTGGGGCTGTTTTTCGCCCTCCCCAGTCTCCGGAGGCTTTCCTGAAACCTGAGGAGGGAGAAAAACCAGTTGGCCGGCATGTCCATGCGCGCCAGAGCTGATGGCTGGCATGCAACCAAATATGGCTCTATGTGCCACCTGTGGCACACGTGCCATAGGTTCTCCATCACGGGGTTAGGCTGAGGGACGGTAACTGGCAGAGTTAGCCATTGAATTTCTATAGTTGAGTTTGAGATTAGAAAATAATACAGGTACGGTAGTTCTCAATTTAGGACCGGAATCTACATCGTAAGTGATATAGTTAAGTAAATCATGCCTGTTTTTTAACTTTTTTGCTACAGTCTTAAGTGAATTTAGCCCCCTCCAAGTAACCTTCCCCCCCCACTAACCTTCACTAGAGGTGATCACGTGACTCTGCTCTGGGACACTGCAACTATTGCAATTTCATGCCAATTGCCAAGAACCCAAATGTTGATCATGTGATACTGGGGACACTGTGACAGTTATAAATGCAAGGACAGGTCATAAATGACTTTTCTCAGTACCATAAATCTGAAGGTCATTAAACAAATGGTTAAAAGTCAAGGATTACCCATAGCATGTACCATTATGAAAGAGATAAATTTTGTATGGTAAGATTTAACATTTCACTTCACCAAACTTTTTATATTATCTTTTTATATTATCTTATCTTAAAGTAATTTAGGGTACCAATGTTCTTCTACTTTCAATTTTATGTATTAATATTAAATATTAAGACTATAATTTTGGCATAGAAGCAATTTTACAATTCCAACCATTATATTTGCAAAATTAGTGCAGAAAGATATAAAGTTTTACATTTAATATAAAATTCTAATAGTGTCTGAACTTGAGTTACATGTTGCACAGCTCAACAGGAATGTGTGACTAAATAAAACATTGTCCAAGCTAATTCTAAACAAAAGAAATTTATCAGTGCATATGGCCTTTCTTATTTCATCCAAAGAGATGAGTCATTCAACTGACCATCAGGATAAATCTTAATAAAAGGGCATATTAATATATGCTAGGAAATTTTATAACCATATCAATTATTAATATTCTCTTTAGAGCCTCAGTGGTGCAATGGTTAGAGTGCAGTACTGTGGGCTACTTCTGCTGACTGCCTGCAATTTGGCAGTTCAAATTCCACCAGGCTCAAGGTTGACTCAGCCTCCCATCCTTCTGAGGTGGGTAAAATGAGGACCCAGTTTGTTGCGGGCAATATGCTGACTCTGTGAACTGCTTAGAGGGAGCTGTAAAGAACTGTAAAACACTGTAAAGCGGTATATAAGTCTAAGTGCTATTGCTAAAACTGAAACATTTTTTGTGTAGATTTTTAATTAGAGAACTGTTAAGAATACACTATCTTCACTCAATGACTCTTAACTGCCTTAAAGTCACTTTCAAAGCAAAGGTAAGGCAAAAGAAAATGAGTGAAATACAGTGCATGAACTGAGTTGTCTCACATTTCAGGAGACAATTGAATCCCAATCTGAAGTGTAGAAAACTACTATATTCATATTACACATTAATATTAAATGTCTGTCATCTGTTTCTTCATTATCATGGAATAATTTAGCCAAGTGAGCTATGAGGTTCTTATTTCAATTGATAAGACAGTGGAAACCTGAGAGAAAAAAAGTAAGTTAATCTTTCTTAAATATGCACCTTTTAATTAAATATGAGTCAGTTACATAGAAGGTACTAACAGATATACTGACATCAGACAATGCATTTAATTAGCATATACAGTATATATACAGATTGTTACCAGTCAACATAATACTGGCACAGCCAATAGCTCTAGAATCATATCCATATAAAACTGAAGCTAGTTTAACAAAATGTATTTTATGTCTCAGTTTCATATGAGAAACATTTTAATTTCTAAGATACTTAAAATACTTGGTAAGTAATTAAATATACTGCATGTATAATCACTTCATTTTCTAAAATAAATATATCCTGATTAGAATAGTTACCAACATTTATATACAGTATGACAAAAATCATATACAGACTAAAGAGCTTGGATAAACCCTTACAAAGTGCTTTAAAAAAAACTTATGGCCTCAGAACCCTCTATTTCACACTATTCAATGATTATTATGTTTTTATCCAGTGTTTATTACTTTATTAGTCACTCAACATGACAAACATTTCTAAATACTCCTTCCTCCTATTTTCATCACCACCATCCTGGGGTGAGTTGGGCAGAGACAGGGACCAGCCCTAAGTCACTCAGCCAGTTTTCATACCTAAGGCAGAACTAGAACTCTCAGTTCCTGGTTTCTATGCCACACCTTAACCATTACACCAAACTGGCTTTCCATTCTTCTTCTAGAATAAAATGTTATTCTCCTCTGAGGAAAAAGCTAAAGCAATAAAGCTTTTTCTTGGATATTGCTACTGCTACTAGGGCCCTTTGCAGCTTTTATTTTATATACCTACAATGAATTATAAGCAAAATAAAAAAAGAATACTGGTCTAAATTTCCCTTCTATTGAAATCTCAGCTTTGATTGTTATTACAACTGACATCCTGCTTCTGGGCTAAATTCCTAATATTACATATATGCCAACTTCAAAATCAAATTTAGCAGAAGACAAATACCATTTATTTACTTGCTTGTTAGATTTATAGTTCCCCAGTCACTGGGAACTCGAAAAAGTCAACATGGCAGCCATAATGAAGTTGGTATTATTGTTTCATCTTGTTTTGTTTTACTAATCTTGTTGTGAGCAAACAGGGTTATTACATATAAGATGATAACTCACGTAAGCCAGGTAAATAAATAAAAATGATCACATGATTGAAGCCCCTCCCCTCTTGTGCAGGTATCAAAATACTGCCATCTTTTTTTCTTAAAAACTCTTCTGGTTGTGCTTCCTCCAATCAATATACATTATCCTAATTTCCCCTATAACAATAATTCTGTGAGGTAAATTGAGTGAATAAGTGACCTATAAAGACCCGAGCAGCTTCACTAAGGGTGGATTTGAAACCAGGCCTTCCCAGTGCAGCCCAACATATCAACCATGTTTATGGTTGTGGTTAATGTTTGTACCTGTGAGTCACCTAGAGTCGGAGGGACTAGAAATTTAATAAATAAATAAATAAATAAAAATTTCATAATAATTAGGTATACAGGTTGAATCAAGAATTTGCATCTTGGAAGATTTTCTAAGAAATACTCCAGCAAACGTTCAGATTTACCAACTAATAAGTATTTTTTTCCCTAAACAATTTGGAATTACAGTATGTTAAGAGGAAAAAAGAAAGAAAACAATTGAAAAACAAACCTTAGGAAATTTATTCTAAGATTGTACATTGCAGAATGTATTAATTAGCTTGATGAGGGTCTCCCCTCCACCTTTTATGTAGACTGGGGGCATTGCTCACCTCCTGAATGCGCTTACGGGCCCTTTGCAAAACCTCCTCATAGCCCTTCTGCCGAAGCTCGCTCAGACTCTCGTAATATTCCTCCGGGTCATCGGTTTCGGTAAAGAGTACCTGCGAGAGGATCTTCCAGCCGCAAGTATCGAGGCAGTGGCCCAGGTATACCTGCAGCTGGTAACACAGCTCATCCATCTCTTCCTCCGAGAGCTCTGGAATCCCAAAGAGCACCGTCCACATCCCCGACGGTTCCTCGGGAAGGACGGGCAAACAGGGCTCCAGCTCGGAGTTCACCGAGCTCAGCTGTTGATGGACGGCCCGCAGATCCTGGAAAGAGAAGAGGCCGGCCCAGCTACATTCCTCTCCAGATAGCGCTTCCACCTCGGCGGAGGCCGCGGTGGGCGACTCGGTCGCTTGAGGCCCGGCGGGAGAAGGGAGGAGAAAGGCGGCAGCGACGGCACCTCCCGAATGCTCGTCCTTGCCCAGCTCCAGCTCCTCCAGATCTTCGGCCGCGCAGGCCGCTGGGCTGAGCGGCGCCTTCGGAGCGGGCTGAGGCCTCCGGGCCAGGCTGCTCTTCGTCCTCGCCGGGCTCCTCTGCGACGCCTCAACCGCTCGGCTGCCCGGGCTTCGCGGAAGCGACTCGGCCCGGGCAGGCGATGCCGGCGAGCTCCTGGCTTGGATGGGCTCCGCGGCGCGTCGGGCCGGGGATTTTCGTATAGTGGGGCTGCCGGCCGTTTTACAGGAGGCGCTTAGCTGTTCGGGCGCCCCGGGGCCCACCGCGCCAGTGCGGCGGAACTCCCGGGAGCCGCTGCGCTGCCTCTGCGCCGTCCGGTTATGGCAGGTGATGGCGAACTTGCTCTCGATCTCATTCCAGGCCACGATAAAGGCAAACTTCTGCTTCTCCCGCTCGTGGAAGGCGTGAGGCCTCACGGCCACCCAGTCCGCCTCCAAGGTCTCTTCCAAGGCGAAGGTGCTCATGGTGGACCGACACCGCGACGCCCCCCCCGCCTCCCTTTTCTCTCACGGACGTCGCGAATCAAGAACTGGGGTGGGGGGGGGGGAGAGAAGTCTCTGTTCCGGTCAAGATTGCCGGGTCCCCAGTCACCGCCCAGCCTGAGCCATGTTAACGGCCGGCATCGGAAACCCAAGCGGACGGAAACCCAAGCAGGAAAGATGCCAGGCTAGTCAGGACCCGGAGACCCGTGGTGGAAAGGCGCCAGAGACCCGCCGGTGGCTCCAACGGCCGCCGCTGATGCTGCCGCCGCTGCTGCAGCGCGCGCGCGCGCCTTCCGCGCGCTCTGCTTTGTTGTCAGAAGTCTGGCGGCCGCAGAGTCTCCCGCACAGGTACTTGCAGTCGGTCACGTGGAGACGCCGGATCTGTTTACAAGCCACCGCGAAGCCGCTGTCCCGCCTCTTGCGCTGTCCGCCCTGCCCGCCTCTTCCCTCGAGCTGGGGGAGGTCTCATCCTCCACTCCGCCGGACAGGGAGGACGGCGGTTCGCTCCTCTCCTTTTGTCGGCCTTGTTCCTCCCCGATATTTCAGGACCGCCCGCCTTGTTCCCCTCCTCTTTCTCCTCCAAATGATCCGGATCAAAGCGCTCCTGGGCGGATGATTGGGAAAAACGGGATCCTGCCAGAAAGGCGCCTTGAACCCAAGACCGGTCCCGAAAAGAGCAGCTTTAGGGTCTCAGTTGAGGGGTTGGTGAGACCCTTTCATGGAGAGTGGCTGCTGAAGTTCGTGGCGGGTTTCTGCGGTGAGATGGCGGGCGTCGAGCTCAGCTGCGTTTGCAAACTTCTCTCTTGCCTTTGAAGTGAGTCCCTCACGTTTCCGCTGGTTGTTGCGGAAAGAAGATGCGTATCAAAGACGTCTACGAGCCCTAAGAGGAAAACCTGTATCAGTCGTAGCGACTTCAGATTGTCGAAAAATACAAACCTGATCCGTGGGAGTCAGTCTTAATTTTGAACCAGCCTTACCTTACCAAAGTCTTTTTAAAGAAACTATTTCCCCAAGGTACGATACCAGGTTTTTATATTTTTCTAAATTTCATTACTCGGTATATACATACATAAACATATATACATATATACACATATATATATACATACATACATACATACATACATACATACATACATATATATATATACACACACACACACACACACACATATCTCACATCTAAATATATCACATTCTGAATACTTAATTCCAATTCCTTTTCATAGAATTTAATTCCATTAAATTTTATTAATTCTTTTCTATTGACTGTTAATAATTAAAATTAAAATAATCATAAAATAATAGTTAATAACAGTTCTAAAGGGAAGGAAATGACTAAATATGTTTTGCCTAATCATTATATGATATTCTTCCTAGGCAGCTGCCTATTTATGAACCTGAAAAATTTAGATTAAAGGAGTCCAGGTTGACAGGTTGAAATGTGAATAAGAGTATTTGAAGCTAACATTCCTGACATGGGTCAATAATTATCAGGGATCATGATGGTTCCAATTAGGATAAAAGCTAGTGCACATACTGTATATGCCTGTCCCTCAAAGTAACAAATTGATAAGATACAGATTCTGTCACAGTGCAGATTTTTTTTCCACTTTAATACTTTATTATGAAATAATACATTCAAATCGGGGTTGTCGGACTTTAATGCACCAAAACAACAACAATAAAATCCTAATAGTAGAGTTTTTCCAAGACTATTTCAAAAGTTTACAACTCAAATGAACCTAAATATAGTTCTTGAAACATAAAGGTCATTAGTATCTCTACAATTAAAACAACTGATTGTAAAATAATGGACTCTAGTGGATTGTGTGCCATGTGTTTGGAAGTTGTGGTGTTGCCTTGGTAGTTTTAGAAATATGAATTATTTAAAAAATATCCAAAATCAAATGTTTTCTAGCCGATTCTCATTGGCTAGTTAATATTTAAATTTATTTTTTCAAGCTCCAAAAATGGAGCTAGTGGAATTAGTGGCAAGTATTATGTGGCAAAATGGGTTTGAATAACGAACGGAAGATTCCCTTCTGTTGAGATAGCAAGTTACATTCTGAGTTGGGAATATTTTCTATTGAAGGTTGACTAGGGCCTATGTATCTGTAATTAGTAAATGAAATATGAATCACTACGTCCTCTCTTTGTCATTCTCTTCATTTATGCATTTGTATTCTGTTTTCTATTAGCTGAATATTTCATAATTTACATATTTTAAAGCAATTTTCACTAAAGGTAATTTTAAAGGAGAGTAGCACAAAATGAAACATAACTATTAAATGCATAGTGGAGTGTTTCTCAATCTCAGAAACTTTAAGATTGAGTTTTGGGAGTTGAAGTCTTAAAGTTTCTGAGATTGAGAAATACTGGTTCAGTGAATACATCAAGCTGTACTTATAATAAAGAAGAAAATAGAAAAACCTTGAAGTTGTGAGCTCCTTAGAGTAAAATTGAATAGTGCAGTTTATATAATTTGTCATATAAACTTTAATAGAACAGACATACAATATCTATCCTCAAAAAGCAATGGAAAACAAATACTTTAACTTTGTAACTACAACTAGATGTTAAACTCCAAAACAGTAAATAAGGAACTGTGGGAGAAACCACAAGCCACATAACAGATCAATCTTCTTTAATAGCTGCTGGCTTGTTTTTCAAACATATACATCTCATTCTTATTACAAATGATCAGTGGTGGTAAAATAGGTACATTTTTTAATATTTAAATTTTGTTGCTTTGCCTTGTTGATCTTTGATTTTAATAGAATTCTAAAAACTATAGTTTGAATTATGCCTTGCCTGACATATTGTGTTTTCCATTGCAAAAGGATCTTGATGTATTTTAGAAAAGTAAACAAGGCAGGCTAATGGTAGACCATTATTCATATTTTATTAAATCTCACACAGTTATTGACTCTCACAGGTGGTGACTCCATAGAACTATAGGGTTATTTGCTTGATGATACATTTGGATCAAGATGACAGCTTAACATGGTATAGGGAAATGACTAAATGGATTTAATGTGTGTTTTTTACTGTATGCTTTCAGAGCAATAATTTAATTATTCCTTTAATTTAAAATGTATGATGCCTAAAGAATTTTAAGATCACCTATAAAAATCCATGACATATATGTTGAATGTGTCAAACATTTAATATTTCTTCATTTCTGCATTTTTATACTCTAATATAGTAATGGAATACTTATTTTTAGAAGTTAACCTGTTTCCATCCTTCTTTTTTAAAAAAAAACTAATTCAATAACTTGTTTTGAAACATCAAACATTTGCATTCTTTTTCATATGAACTGCCACATAAATGATGTTTGAATTGCCATTCTTTTTTGTGACTTACAGTTGCTTGGTCGCAGGGAGCTCTGTACATCAATTTGCCACCAAAACTCACATTCTTAGCAGGATGTAACCCAGGTGCATGTTATAGAATTTCTACATTGTGGTTTAGTTTCTTTGTCTTCAAACTGGTTTTACAAAATTTTCATTTCATACTGTTTATATGTAGCCTTTTAAAATTGGTTTCTTTTATAAATTGTCAAATCTATAAAATTAGTTTTAGATGCGGTCTACACAACTATACTCATAGAAGTTGTTTCCTTGAATTGTGCAGAACTCCTTTGTATAAGGATTTATAGGCTTTCAGTGGAATCTTCTATTTGAAAATTATCTTAATAGTGCTTGATAAGCTTGCTGCCAAGTAAATAGGTATACTTACTTAGTAGTTAGCTCTGAAGATACTAGGAATTAATTTGGAGTAGGAACAGGATGTTTCTATTTATTTGGAAGATAAAGAGTTATTCAAACAACAGCTTCCACATCTCATGTAGGATTCCTCTGAGTCTGGAAAGCTGCATGCAACTTGATGTCCGTGATCCTTCTTCTAATTTGTTTTCCTACATTTCTGATTAATTGCTGTGGCAACTCCTGCTAGTTTTATTATTAGAAAATCTTCTTCCTTTGTATCCTAGAGATCATAGTGTTAGTGCCAAAATGACAGATGTTGCTGGGCCTTATTGTAGGAAATCCTGCAGGACCTATAAGTCATGAGAGGAAGCAAGTTGCTTTAGTGTTCTGTCTTCAATAATCTTGGCTCTGTCCAGATCACTTGGGAAACAAGGAGACAGCTATAGATTCTTACGTATTTAGGTATGCTGTATGGGATTCATCACCATTTACAGGGTTTTGGTAACAAATTGATGTACAGAGCTCCCTGCAATCAAGCAACTCTAAGTCGCAAACAAGAATGGCAATTCAAACATCATTTTATATGGCAGCTCATATGAAGAAGAATGCAAATTTTTGATATTGCAAAACAGGTTATTGAATTAGGTTTTTTTTAAAGAAGGGAGGAAACAAGTTGACTTCTAAAAATACTCCCATTACTATCTTATAGTATAAAAATGCAGAAATGAAGCAATATTAAACGTTTGACACATTCAACATAATATGCCATAGATTTTTATAGACGACCTTAAAATTCTTTAGGCATCATACATTTTCGCATTAAATCTATTAAGTCATTTTCCTATACCATGTTAAGGTGTCATCTTGATCCAAATGTATCATCAAGCGTATGTATATATGTATGTATGTATGTATGTATGTATGTATGTATGTATGTCTTGGAGGTTATCTGTCCAGTAAAAAATGGAAAGTGGTTATCCAGCTGTAAATGACTCTTGTAAAAACAGGCCACAAATTCAAAATTAACTATTGTTTAGTTTCTTAATAAAAGGTAAAAAAGAAACTTTGTGCTGTGTCTTGTTTCAAATCCTATGAAAATGCAGAAGCACCTTTTTATTTTTATGTATGTCTAAAATGGCTGGGTTGCACATCTACATACAAGTGTGCATTTCAGTGCATATCTATATCTATGTGTGCATATGCATTTTGCAACTCACTATCACATGTGGGCTACAGAACTGAAAACAGAACTCATCTGTTTTAAGATGAGTGACCTCTCTGTGTTTGGTTGTAATAGAGCAATATGGCTACATCTCTGGAATTAATCCCACCAGTTTACTTCTCTTAAAGCTACGGTATGTTTGCTCATTTTAATCAAGAACATTTGACAACTAAATCATACAAAGATCTTCATGTTTAATGTTCTGTTTCATCTCTGGGAGCTGACACAAAATATGCCAGCATAAATTTGCTCAATTGAAACAGCAACCAAGCATTTTCTCTAGTGTGGCTGGGTCTGAGAAAAAAAGGCAAGTTTTACTGATGACCAGTGTAGTAGCTGATTGTCAGAATCAAGAAGCTCTTGTCCACCTCATAAATCAACCCCAGTGCTCACTCCTACCGTTCAGGTATTGGGGAGAATATTTTTTCAGTCATATTATTTATTACCTAGTGTATGAGTGGCCTATCCATGACAGCTGACCAGAGAGGAGGAGACTGCATCACAAAGCCATCAGAGGAGCTGAGTGGATCCAGATCCTTGACCTCTTTTTGCCCACCAATACCAAATGGAGCTGGCCATAGAATAGAGGAGAATCACCACAAAACAGTACTTCCAGTCTCCTGAATCAGTCCAGAAGAATACTACTGAAAGCCCTGAAAGATCCAGGATACCCAGTTGCACCACCACATCCTTTCAGAGATCAGTAGCAAGCATGGCCAATGCCATCTCAGTGTTGTTTTATGGCTTGAACCCAGATTGAAAAAAATCCAGATAATCTGCTTCATTCAGGGCCTTCTGAAGCTGTTTGCCAACTACCCTCTCCACAGTCTTTTCCAAAAAGGGATGGTTTGACACAGGACAAAAGTTATTACCATGGCTGAGACCATTGGATAGCCTCTTGAGTAAGGGTGCATCATGGTCTCATTCAAGGTAAGTGGCACCATCCCTTCCTACAAAGAAGTATTAACAACCACTTGGTTCCAGCCACATGGCATCTCCCACAATGTCTTAACCAACCAGCAGGGTCCAGAACACAGATGACTTAGCTGTCAGCTGCAAGGACCTTGTCCACATCCTCAGGATCAACTATCTGAAACTTCTGCATAACAGGGCTCAGACTGTCTCATTAAGTTGGCTGTTATTGCCTATGAGTTGGGATTAAAACAAAGGTAATGTCATGCAGAGATGTTCCTCAAGAACTATTAGGTTCAAATTGAAATTGGGAAGACGTGAATATGCTCAAAATATAATGGGGGAAGGGAATAACAAAAAGGCAAGGTTGCTATAACTGAGATAGGCAACCACAAGATGGCAGCAAAGAATTAAATGTGTTATCAGGATATTGCCAAGTCCTACAGCAAATGACCCTACAAGGTCATTTTTCTGGCAACAACTAAGTCAAATCCTCCCCTAAATGTTCAGGGAACCTCTTAAGTAAAAAAAGTGTGGCACAAGTGGATAAAAGGTACAAGTGACAGTAAACTATTTTGAAATGTAGCCATTGTCTTCAAGAGTGTCCAGATAACAATAGTAGCAACAAATAGGAACACTATAATTAGCTGCCTTGTATAAAGGATTCCAAACGTATTTGCTACTGGCCCAGCTGAAACGGAATCATTTTTCTAGCTATTAACATTGATACCAGAACATTTTATACCAGAAGTTACCAAATTCTGGACCTCAGATACACTGTACATTGAATTATTTGGAAGTTCCTCTGGCTAGTTAATGTAATTAAGTAATTCTTAGGACAAAAACTTTTTGAAGATATAATTATATTGGATTGATAAGATGTATTAGTGTCCTACTACTATTTATTTTTCTTTTTACAAGGTATGAAAAATTATCTTCTATGATGGTAGCTTTATAGGAAAACTGGTTTTGGTTTCTTGTAGACAAGCTGTATTCAAGAATTTTTTGCCTTCCAGTGATTTAGCACAAAGAGCTTTTGTTCTATTTTTGGAAAAGGTTGCCACAATGTGAACGTTCAAGTGACTGTATTACATTTTATGAAATTGTGCAACAGTAATATAAAACATATCTTTAATTTGAAGCACTTAAATTAAAACGCTATATTTTGTTCTGGGTTGACAAGTTTGTCCAAGGATTATCTTTCTGTCCAAGATTTCTGTCCATTCTGAATTTTATATATTTACTGACTATCCAACAGTAATTATTAATACATACAAGAACAAATCTGAGATCACTTGATCTTGAAAACTTTGACAACGGTCAAAATTTGATAATGGTCAGATGTACAAGCTTGATTCAAAAGAAATGCATATTTCCTAAGAGTTATGTTTACCTGAGATTAAAAAAAAATAAGACCATTCGCTGGCCCCCAAAAACATTTGTTAGCTGTCTCCATCGTTTAAAATCTGTTGGTAAGTACTAGAAGCAATTTGCATCCAGTACTACAATGTAACAGTCCTCTAAATTTGAGTTCCTTATGTAGCATATTATAACTTGTTCGCTATAGTAATATAGTATTATGCATAAGTATGCATGTTATTGAATGTTTATATCAGTGATGGCTAACCTTTTTCTAAAGGTGTGCCAAAAGTTTGTGCATGTGCGCTATTGCATGCCCACCCCTGTGCATGCATGAGCAACCCACATGTGCAGGGGGTTCCCCCCCCCCCGAGGCTCCGGAGGCTTTCCTGAAGCCTGGCGAGGGTGAAAACAGCCTCCCCCGGCCCTCCGGAAGGTCAAAAATCAACGTGCACCAGAGGGCTGCTGTGCTGGCAAATATGGTTCCGCATGCCACACGCGTGTCATAGATCTGCCATCACGGGTCTATATTATTTCCTTACACATATGCAAGTATGCATTTCAACTCATTCTTACTTTTCTTTATCTGGGTTTTTTCCTCCAACTTATCTTTTTTTCTTCTTCACATATGCAGTTTTCTTTTAATTGAATGATTTTAGGGTTGATGGAACATTTTATAAATAATGACAATTATGTATTTAGTTACAAAATAGGTTTCTTAACGTTCAGTCTTTGCCTCTAGTAAATTTCTTACATAAGTGTTTCCACGAACATAAAAAACCCTAACTTTTAGCCTAATAAAGATACTGCTCTGATTTGGGAGGGTTTTTTCTCTTATGGCTATTTGGCATATTAACTTTTTATATAATAATTTAATACGTTTTTTTTAAAAAAATGCATATATCATGTCATAAATTGTATGTCCAAAATTTTAGACACATATTTAAATGTGATGTTTGATACTTTATATCATTAATTTTTTTCCAAGAGGCCACATGAGAAACTGGAACTGTTTTGGAGGGCTGCCGCCCCACCCCCCCACCAGCCCCGCCCTCGTTTGCTGCTGCCGCCCATGCCACAGGCTAGACAATGTGGCCCGTGGGCCATAAAATGCCCAAGGTCTACACTATATTATTAGACTTATATAAAATAAGAAAATATTATATACATGCTTTATACTAGTTTACTAGCCCTGTGCTAATTAAAAGATATTTCATTACCAAACAATAAGATAGATCGTGACCCAACAAAAGCGCAAACGTCATAAGCGCGCCAACACCGCGGCGCTAAAACCACGATGTCAAAAGTGCGCCGACAACAGCACGCCGACAGAAGCGCGATTTAATTTAAGGTAAGATTTACAGTTAGGTTTAGGGTTACGTTACAGCGCGGTTTTGTCGGCGCGCTTTAGGGCTAATTCGTCGCTCATTCATCGCACGGTTTTGTCACCACACTTTAGACACCGCAGTTTAGTCAGGCCCGCTTTTGTTGTGCGCGCATTTGTGGTGGAACCAAGATAGATATCTGTCAAATCTGAACGTAGTAGTTCAGAAGAACTATTAGAAATATATCAGTAATACTCAACCTTACTTATTTCTGGAGCTGTTGTTCCATTTCTTTACTGATGTGACAATTCTTTATTCTTATTTGCCAGACACATCATTCACACCTGAGTGTCTTTGACATATAGGAAAAGTGTGCAAAATATACACAATTCAATGAATAAAGAAGTTCATCTCAAACACCTATTGTTACAGTTACATTACAGTTTAGTTGAAAGAACACTCCCTTTGCTAGGAATTACAGCATTCTCTGTAGTGTTATTACAATTGAGTTACTCAGTAATGGACTTAGCAAAATAGTTATCTATGGTGTGTACTAACAAGTATACATTTTATTTTAGTTTAATCAAATCTAAACATTCTTAATTATTTTTGTCCAGAAAAGCTAATAAGGAAGGAGTACAACTGGCAATTATTTTTGTAATTTTATTTGTCCACCTCAGAAGAGTGAATTGCTTAAACTATAAACACATAATTTTACGAACATCTCAATCAAGAAGAGTATTTGTACATCTGCTCCAAAATACAGTATAGGAATCTTCTGCCCAAATGAGAAAATAGCACCAAAGTTTAATATGGCTCTGCTTAAATTTAAGCAAAATGTTGTTTTTTTTTAAAAAAACATTATTGTAGGCAACAGATGTTTAATCTGTCAGAGGATTGTTGACTGAAAACATGCCTGTTTTTTAAGTGTTTAGTACCTTGGTATTTTGCTAAATATTGCTCCACATAATAGCCTCCCCCAAATTATGTTAGCAACCCAGATGAAGCTAAATTATATTTAACCTAAAATACACTCATATTTTCCCTACAGTCTTAAACTCAGGCTTTGTGAAGGAGATGTAACTGAATGCAGTGTGACTTAAAAGCACAAATCTGGAGCCAGCAATTGTCATTGAAGAAATAACCCTTTTACATAATGGAATTTCCACAAGCATGACTCATCTATGGAACCCCTGGTAGAAATGGCCAAAGCTGGGTCCTGGAGGGTATGTAAAATAATCAAGAATCTGCAGGACTGTGTTGTGCTTCTGTAGAAATCTCAAAATTGCAACACTTGAACCAAAGGAAAGAAGATCACACTTCGGCCGTATAGAATTTCTAATTGCAGTGAGCCAGCATAGTTTTAAAAGCACTTTATTAGCTCAGCTACAGAATATCTTATCTGTTTTGTTTTAACTGGACAGTCCTACGGTATTTAATAAAATTATTTCAATAGGATGAAAGATGAGGAATCTTTTCTGTCTGTATAACCATGTGGGAAAAAAGTAGATAAAGTTTGAGGTCTATGAATTACATTTGCCTGTATCATCGGCTCATTTAATAATGATTGCAATTTTTATTGCTATTAAATTGCTGCTAATTTACGGTATAGTTTTGGATTTGAATGTTTGTTTCTTGAAAAGCTCTTTCAGCTGTTGTTCAGTTGTTGCTTCTTTCTGCTGTATCAGATCGCCCTTGGTCATTTCCCAATCATCTGGCTTTGACAGTGAGGGACAATATGGCCGACCTGAAGCAGGTAACATATTCTCCCAGTACTCTTTTCTAGCCCTAAGTACAAAACAAACAAAGCTAATTAGTGGCTATAAGAAAATGGAAAATGGCATATTTCTAATCTATTGTGTCATGACTATCAACAGTAATTATAAAAACCAAGAAAGAGAAAAAAGCTTTGCGGCTTGTGGATGCACAGTGAGCTCTAGACTGTATGAAGAGGCATGCACAAGCATAATATCCTAGGAAGAGTTCCAGATAGTAGTTAATACCTGCAGAAAACAAAGTCAAAAAAGTTAAGGTGCAAATAGAATCTAGACTCATAAGGTATGTAAAAAGTCAGTTTGCTAACAAGAGGAAGAAAAAAAGGAAGGGGTAAGCCCACTGCTTGGTAAAGAAAGAAGATTTTAAGAGGCGACAAGGGGAAGAAAGAGAAAGTTTCTCAACTTCTATTTTGCTTCAAGGAGAACTGTTGAAATAGACCTAAGCAGATCAATTATCCCATGGAGACAATCAAATGTTAGGCAGCACCCGGCTACTATAAATGGGTTTCTAAGTCTCCAGGACTAATACAGTTACATCCATGAGATTTCAAGGAATTTGAGAATATCATCCTGAAATCCCTTTTCTGATCTGTTGAGAAATCATGGAGGATGGGATTAATGGCACAAGATTAAAGAGTGAAAAGGGGGAAAGAGTACCTAAATAACTATTATTTATGTTATTATACATTATTATTTAGAAAATAATGTATTGCTTGGCAGAATATATCACGCCGATCTCCATTTTTATTGTGATCAGTTTAGCTGATCATAGGAATGTAATAGACATAGTGCCCTTCTGATTTTGCAAAAAAATTGATGAACTTTCCCTTAAGCTCCTAGCAGAGAAGATAGCAAAATATGGACTGTGTTTAGTTATGTGAATTAAATCTTATGAAAACATATACAGAAGCACCCAAAAAGTAAATCGAAGAACAGAAACAGTTGGAGGCTTGTTTAGCATGGAGAAAAAAAGACTATGCAAAAACATCTTAGCTGTCTTTGAAAGGCCATCATCGAGAAAATGGAACAAACTTGTTCAGTGTGGGTACAGAAGGCAAAAATAATAGTTTAAATTATAAGGAATCATATTGTAATTGGACATTAAATAATTTTTCAACAGTAAAAGTTATTATTATTCAAATTATATGCTGCCCATCCCTCCATCAGGGATGTCAAAGTCAATTTATTCAGGGCCACATCAGGGCTGTGGTTGATCTGGGGGGGGGCTTGGCTGGGTGGGGGCATGGCTGACTGGGTGGGTGTGACCATCTTGACACCACTCACTGGGCGTGGCCGACTGGGTGGGCATGGCCAGCTTGATACCACTCCCTAAACTGCTGTGCCTCTTTGGCACTGGGTAGCCTGGGCCCAAACCACGTGGGCTGGCCCTTACATTTTCCAGTCTGGCCCCACAGGCCAGATGTGACCACATCACAGGGTGGATCCGGCTTACGGGCCTTGTGTTTGACACCCTGCTCTAGGTGATTAAATAATAGAACAGACTGGATAATAAAATACTGGCGTCTCTTTTGCTAGAAGCATTTAAAGACAGGCTGGGATAGTTTTCTGTAAGGCATCTCAATAATGGATTATAGAATAGGACAGGTGGCTGGAACAAATGATCTCAAAACATTCAGTTTATCAATTGAAAGGCAGTAGAGTGATAGTATATGTTCTAGCTCTATTGGGTTTTCAATATCTGAGCTGCAAATATCCAGGCAACCACTGGATGGCAGCAGAGAGATAATTTTAACAACCACATTAGTTAGCAACAGTATTTCTGATCCCAATAGTTGTAAGTTGAGGAGTAGCTATATTTTAAATCAATTATTTTACTACCAAAATTAAAAGTATACTTACCTTGCTCTAACCCAGGGTTTAGTATGCATACTCAAATCACTCCCCCAGCTACCATGTTTTTCAGATGCCTGGGGTAAAAAACCCTTTTCTGGGGCCAGCTCTTCAGCAATTGCTCTGATATGATATGGTTCAAATCCACAGCAGCCTCCAATGTATCTGATCCCTAAATTGTAAGCTTCTCTTGCATATTTGTGAACATCCCATCGGGTTAAAATTCTTGGCTCCAAAGCTGTAATGATATGAATTTTTAAATATTCATTGTAATATTCAGTTAATATTATACACAAAACCGGTAAAACATTAGCATTATCCTCAAGAGGTTTCCTTTGACCTCCACGGACCAAGTTAGGTAATTATGCATTTATTTACTCTACTTTAGCTTCTAAAAAATTTCCAGACATTGTCATGAGGGACTCCTACTTTGGGAATGGTTTCCTACCACAAAGTTGACCTAATCTTAAAAATTACTTAAAATCACTTGGATTTTATTTCTATTTATACCTTCTATTTACAAACTAACATTCCTTTCCACTCAGCTTTTGGTTTCTCTGTTTGTTGCTGCAGGTGTCCCCCCTGCCCCCCTCCAATTTAACAGCATTTTTGTTCTCTTTTCATCAATCTCTACATTTATTAAATACAGGCCCAACATCCCCAGGGAAAATGCAAAATATACTTTAACTGGAAGAGTTGTGGAAAAAGCTAATTCAACTGGTTTCCATCCTTGGACAAATTCAAATAATGTAAACTCCCTCATTTTCCCCTACTACCATCCAAACATATTTTAATCTATCTATGCAAGTTGTAGTTAAAGTATCTGTGAAGAAATCATCACAATCTAATCTAAATTGTACCTTAGGTTATTCTTGAAAAATTTCTTTATTTTGGTTTAAGTTATCCAATATTTACTTGCATTCTAAGCAAGACAGTGTAGATTTCATTTCAGACCAACCATACACAAGTCTTCTCTAAAATTATGTGTGTAGTTTTAATCCCAGCATGTATGTGATTTTAATGTTTTGCACTATTTTTCTTGATACTCTTGATAACCACAAAAAAAGAGCAATGAAATCTTACCAAAAGGAAACTCTGGTAGATCAATGAAACCCTGCTTCCCACAATCAGGGGTATGAAAAGCAAGTGGCTGTGACATCAGGTGTGCTTTTAGTTTCGCAGTTGCCAAACCTTCCTTCATGAGTTTTATAGTTCTAAGACAAGTAACTGGATCAAAGTGGCAGTTTACTCCAACAATAGAAGCCCCTAAGAAACAAGAAACAACATTTTCTGTATTACTTTTCAGGGTCAAAATTTTTAAACATAATGCCCAACATTCACCCCTTTTAATCTTTTGTAAAACTAATTGCATTTTAAAGATGCATGGATGAAATCACCTTAAAATAGTGAGAAGCTATATTTTTGTCATGATGAAAATAACTAAAAAGCCAGAAAAATTGAGAAATAGAAGTACAATGTTTTTCTTTAACTCTTTTAATTATTGGATAGGAATATCAAAACATAGGCTACCTTGAAAAATGGGAAAATTATCCCAGAAGGCAACAGCAAATCACTTCTATATTATTGTCAATAAAATTATATTCATGAAAATTATATTCAGAATAGAAGCTTGAATCAAAATTGATACTGAAAGTAACATCTTACCAGCATTAACTAGCCGAACAGCACATTCTCCTGGTGATACACCATCCATGTCTCCTTCTGGGCCAATGCACAGAGTAACTGCAACTGGCAACCCAGATTCTTTTAAAGTTTCAACTGCCCATGTGGCTTCTTCAACATGTTCAAAATACTAGCAACAATTTACAAAAAGAATTTACAAAACAAGTTGAGGAACATTTTTTTAATTGAAAAAAATGCAATATGTCAAGATAAAAATAAGAAGCCAAGTTGTTTTTAAAAGAACAGCTGCGGATATTTACAAGTAGTCTTATGATCACAATTGAGCCCAAAATTTCCATTGCTAAGTGAAACAGTTGTTAAGTCAATTTGCCCCATGTTACAAAACATTTCTTGCCACAGGTGTTAAATGAATCATTGCAGCTGTCAAAGTTAGTAACACATTTTTGTAAAATGTATCTGGCTTCCCCCATTGACTTTTTTTATGTCAGAAAGGCACAAAAAGTAATCACGTGACCCTGGGACACTGCAACTGGGACATAAACATGAGCCAGGTGCAAAGTGTCCAAATTTTGATCATGTAACCATTGGGATGATGCAATGGTCGTAAGTGTAAAAAATGGTCACAGGTCACTTTTCAGTGCCGTTGTAACTTCAAATGGTCACTTAATAGTTGTAAATCAAGGGCTACATGAATTGTCTATGACAATTGCCACAGCCAGCTCGCCATATCCAACCTGCCACAGCCAATTCACCACGGCCAACCACGCTGCAGGACAACTTGCTGCAGGACAAAAGTTGCACTAATGTGAAAGCAATGGTGGAATAGAATCATTAAAGAAAGTATACAAAAGGAGGGACAGAATGAAAAGCGAATGGCAAAAATTAAAATAATTTGCATTATTTTAAATAATTAAATAGAATTGTTAAATTGTCCCACAACAAGTTGTCTTGCAGTGAGTTGGCCATGGCGAGTTCGCCTGCTGCAAGTTGGCTGTGGGTGAGGTGGCTGTGGCAAGTTGGCTGCAGGGAGTTTTCCACAGCAAGTTGGCTGTGGCAAGTTGTTCCATTCCCACCCATACAACCAAAAGTATCTTTAACCATATAACAACTTACTTTAAATCTTGGAACTAGTGGTGATTTCTTAATTCAATGTGAGAACTTTCTAACCACTTCGATTCAATGTTTGAGGCCTGGGTCACCATGCCAAAGGAAGGATATACCGTATTTCTCGGAGTATAAGATGCACTCCCCCCCCTAAAAGAGCGTGGAAATGTTGGTGCGTCTTATACACCGAATACAGCTATTTTTGGCCTCCCAAAGCCCCGCCCATGGATCCAATTTTTGAGAAAAACGGGCCGTTTTTCACAAGGACGGGTGCCTTTTGCCTCCCACCCACTCACCAGAAGCACTCTGCAGGTTTCAGCAGGGCTGGGGAAAGGGGAAAATGCCCCCGTTTTGGTGAAAAACAGGCAAAAAATGGACCATTTTTTGCGAAAAAGGAGATGTATTTGTCTTCCCCCACACCCCCCAGGAGCACTCTGCAGGCTTCAGCAGGGCTGGGGGAAGGGAAAAATGCCCCCATTTTGGTGAAAAATGGGGGAGTTTTTGCCTTACTCTAGCCCTGTTGAAGTTTGCAGAGTTCTCCTGGGGGCCAGGGAGGACAAAAAGTTTTTTTTCTTACTTACCTCTTTGAAATCTTGGTGAGTCTTATACACCGGTGCATCTTAATAGTCCGAAAAATACAATAAATATATCCATATAGGTGTGTGTGTGTGTGTGTGTGTGTGTGTGTGTGTTCATGTGTCTGTGCATGCATCATATTATCAAGAAAGGTCTTAGAATTTGAAGTACAACTGAGGTACAATACAATTCTTCTAGGAGATGTACACAGACTTTGCACAAATTAAAGCTTTCTTGGGCAATAATACTTTGCCAATCTCTTCCACACGGCAATCCTATTTGCCTTGTCTTTCCTTATGTCATTAAGAGTACAAATAAAATAAAGACAATACTTTTCATTTGTCAGTGAATTTATTTACCTCAGCAATCAGGAAATCCACTTCTTTTTTGATAAAAACTTGCAACTGCTTTCGAAAGATTGCTTTCACTTCAGTTTTACTCTTGCTGCTTAAGTATGAAGGTGTTTGACTAACACCTCCAGCCACCAAAGCATCACCTTCTTGAGCAACTTCTTTTGCAATGTCACAAGCAGCTTCATTTATTCTCTGCCCCTAATGGTATGAAAAGATTGAAGTGCTAATTTTTATTATCATTATTTAAATGTGCTGTACGCTGCCCAACTCCCAGTGACTGTTAGTGGTTTACAAGTGACTGAAAACATGGAAGCAAGGCATTAAAAACAGGAAACAAAAAATGAATAGATGGCAGAATTACAAACCTGGTGGAACCAAACAAAAAACAACCTAGATTAAAAGAAGGCTTCAGTTATCCTTATCAAAGGCCTGGGTAACGAGCTAAGTCTTTGGGCCTCTTCAAAACAGGGTATTAAATAATATACATAATAGTGTAAGAAAAAAATAAAAGTCACATATATTTTATCAGTCAGCAATTCCACAAAGCAAGCAATGGTTGTCAAGTGTTAACTGGCATACTTTTATACATGAGAATGGAGCAACACTTTGATCATTTCCAATTTCAGTAGCCTACAGAAATGCAGTATATACGGTATTGGAGAAGTGCAGCTTATCCTTTAAACTTGATCTTTGCCCAATTAATTACAGATAACCAAGGGAAACAAATAAAAAAGAAGCCTTATTAAGAGAGAAGATGACTCTGACCAATTTAACGTAAATAGTAGTAATATCCCATTTTGGGGTAAGGAGTTTAACCAGGGATGGCAGATCAGCATGAGTCTGGACTAGACTTGGAAAGTTTATGGCCTGCAAGCTACATCTGGTCCTTTGACTGTCCCTGTCCAGCTTGTGCAGGTAATGAGGGGCAGTAGGGAGGTGGCGGCAGCGGTACTCCATAATGGTTCCACCACAAAACCGCAGAGTACAAAATCGCGCTCGACGAAAGCGCGCATTTGACGTCATCACAGCGCGACGAAAACATCGTGCTGTGATCGAAAAATGTAAAAATAAAGCAAAAACCTTACCCTAACCCCCCTAAACCTAACCCTAAACCTAACCCTTAATCTAACCCTAAACCTAACCGTTAACGTAACGCTAAACCTAACGCTAGCCCTTAACCTAACGCTAAACGTAACGCTAACACTCTAACCCTAACCCTTAACCTAACCCTAACCCTAACCCTAACCTTTATGTGAATCGGTTTGCTTTTATTAACCTTTATGTGAATCGGCTTGCTTTAATTTTAATTTTATTTCAATTTTTAATTTTTTTCGTCGCGCTGTGATGACGTCACATGCGCGCTTTCGTCGATCGCGATTTTGTCCTCCGCGGTTTTGACGGGTCACGCTCCATAATAGCTCCAGTTTCTTATGTGGTCCATCAGAAAAATTATCTTCTCCTGATTCAGACATACATAAATCTCATTATAAATCCTAATATCTATGAGTGTTCCTTTCATCAGTTTCTCCTATGTCAGAAATCAATAAGTGTTTCCTTGAATGGGAGACAATATTAAAAAAATAAATAAAAGAACATGGCTGAAAAGCCATACTCCTTGAGATCTTGAGAATTTTGGGGCATTTTAATTTTATATTTTATAAGGTACTTATTCAAAATATTTAACAATATGATTTCAAATAGAATTAACAGCCAATTCAAAACCTTTGGAAAATAGAAAGGTGCCAGAACAATATTAGTGTGGATGCCAGTCAAATCTCTCTGGAGAGGAAGTTCCATAAGTGGAGTGCCATTATAAAAAAGCCATTCTCTCCCTTGTAAGAGACCCAACTTATTCTCTTTTAGTAAGGGCACCTGGAGGAGAACTTACTCATTTTTTAAAATCCAGATAGATATATAAAGGAGAAGGGATTCTTTCAGGTAACCTGTCCTTAAGCTGTTCGGGTATTAAAAATCAAAACTCGCATTCTGAATTAGATCTAGAAAGAGACCAGCAACAAGTGTAGATGGCAAAGAAATTGGCAGGAGAATGTTTGCATCATCAAATCTCAGTGAGCAATCTAGCAATAGCACTTAGACTTATATACCGCTTCACAATACTTTACAGCCCTTTCTAAGCGGTTTATAGAGTCAGCATATTGCCCCCAACAATCTGGGACCTCGGAAGAATGGAAGGCTGAGTCAACATTGAGCCTGGTGAGATTCGATCTGCCAAAATTCTGGCAGCCAGTGATCATTAGAAGTAGCCTGCAGTACTGCACTCTAACCACTGCACCATTGTGGCTGCTGTATTTGAAATTTACAGTGAGGTAGAAAATGCAAGGGAGGCGGGGATCTCTATGTGGTAGGTTGTTCTACTCCTGAGTTCCAGTAGTAGTATGATGGAAAGCAGCTAGAAAGAGTGCAAAGAAGAGCAACAAAGATGATTTGGGGCTAAAACATAAAGAACAATTGCTGGATTTGGGTATATCTAGTTTAATGAAAAGAAGGGCTACGGGTGGCATAATAGCAATATTCCAATATCTCAGGGGTTGCCACGAAGAAGATGGTAGTCAAGTTATTCTCCAAAGCACCCACCTGAGGGGCAGGACAAGAAGCTCTGGGTAGAAACTAATCACGGACAGAAGCAATCTAGAATTAAGAAGAAATTTTTTGACAGGTTGAACAATTAATCAGTGGAAAAACTTGCTTCCAGAAGAATGCTCCAAAACTGTTAAGTTTTTAAGATGAGATTGGACAACCATTTGTCTGAAATGGTATAGGCCAGTGAGGCACACGGAGCCATTTGTCAGGGCACGCGAGGTGCTACCCTGTCAGCTGACCAGCGTGCATATGCGCGCTGGCCAGCTGAGTTCACCCTTTTTTAAAGCCATTTTTCGCCCTCCCCAAGCTCCAGAGGCTTTATAGGAGCCTGGGGAAGGCGAAAAGAGGCCCCCCTGCAGGCCCTCCGGAGGCTTCATGAGCTTCCCTTCCCTCCTGAAGGTCCCTGAACCCTTCGGAGCGCTCAAAACGACCCTCCGAGCAAACTGGAAGTGACTTCCGATTTGCTCAGAGGGTTGTTTTGACTGCTCTGGAGGCTTTAGGGAAGCCTTCTGAAGGTCCCTGAAGCCTCCGGAGGGCTTTCGGGGGGGGTGGGGGAGGCTGTTTTCACCCACCCCAGGCTCCTATAAAGCCTCTAGAGCCTGGCGAGGGTGAAAAAAGCATGCAAAAAATGGGGGAGGGGTCGCACCTGTAGTGCGCGCATGCGCACTGGGGAGGTTGTGCATTGCATTATGGGTGCAGCACACTCGCACACGACCTCCCCTGCGCTCCCACTTATGGCATGCGAGCCAAAAAAGGTTCGCTATCGCTGGTATAGGGTTTCCTGCCTGAGCAGATGGTTGGACTAGAAGACCTCCAAGCTCCCTTCAACTTTGTTATTCTATTCTATTGAGCTGCAGGCTGTACAACCGTTACCAATGGGAATATTAACCTCACAGAAGATACGGTTTTGGTATTCCACCAGATTGATATTGCCCAGAGCAACCCTATTCCAAAGAACAGAAAGACAAGCCTTGTTTCAACCATGGGCTTGGAATATTAGTTGGAGCCAATGAAATAGTTTTTTGATAGCTATTGTTTTTTGTCTCAGTAGCTGAACATATATTTATTTTGGGTTTCTTGCATTTTTAAATTATTGTTAGCTACCCAGAATAACTTGTTAGATACAGGTGACCATATAAATAAAAATAAGTAAGTAAAGAATAAATGCATGTTAAAAAACTAATACTAGTTATTACATACATACATTTTTATAATATGGTATCTAAATGATTTTGAGGCAAAAATGTTTGAAGTTCTTACTGCATGTTTGGTATATAGTTACACCCTATAAAACAAGTAGAGAAGAATTAAGCACTTTGTCTAGATTCATTGCACTATAAAGAAAATGTGCCCACCATTTCTTCTTTTAAGAAACTTTTAACTATTAATATTAAAGCATTCCTGAAACTGGGAAAATGTAAAAAAAAAAAAACTGGGCAACTAAGTATTGTTTAACATTGTGTTAGTGTTGTTAAATATTAATTTAACAATAAAGATACAAGTAGTCCTTGACTTACGATTATTTGTTTAACAATCATTTTAAGTCAGATGCTGAAGAAAGTTTCTGATGGCTGGTTTTTGGACTTAAAACCCCCTGTGATATGATCACAATTTGGGTTCCTGGCAACTGGCATGCATTTACGAGCATTGTAGTGTCCTGTGGTCATTTGATTACCATTTGTTGCCTTCAAAAAGGAGCTTCTCACAAGCAAAGTCAATGGGGGAAGCCAAGTACATTTAACAACTGTCTGGTTGGCTTAGTGGCTCACTGAATGACCGTGATAAAAAGGTTGTAAAATTGGGGTGTGGTTCATTTAACAACCGCATTGTTTAGAGATGAAAGTTCTAGTTCGAATTGTGGTCCTACATTGAGGACTACGTGACTACGTGAAGAGCCAAGGTGGCGCAGTGGTTAAATGCAGCACTGCAGGCTACTGCTAGATCAGCAGTTCAGCGGTTCAAATCTCACCGGCTCAGGGTTGACTCAGCCTTCCATCCTTCCGAGGTGGGTAAAATGAGGACCCAGATTGTTGGGGGCAATATGCACTCTCTGTAAACCGCTTAGAGAGGCCTGAATGCCCTATGAAGCGGTATATAAGTCTACTGCTATTGCTATTGCTATTATTAAACTGTAGCAACACAAAAGTATCAAGATTAAATACACATTTTTTAAAAAACTCTGCTTACTTGTCAAAATTACTAATAAGAAGCGGTTGAAACTACTTACAGAAAATTTATCAGCTGCATAGTTTCCTCTGTTCTCTAATTTATCATCACTGGCATAAAAGCTGAATGTCTGTAAAACATTTGCTCCAGCCCTGAGGAATTCTCGATGAAGCTGACGAACTACAAAATATTGAAGCAAAGTCAAGAGTTAAACATACCGTTAGCACTGTACCAGCAGTATCTTTTAACAAACCCTATTGCCCCTATGATTCTAGGTCCCGTCTTGTGTCCGAAGTATCTTGATTGAATGTTCTTCAATGACTCAACATTATTCTGTTATTATTTTTAAAAAGTCATAATTGACTTCTTTAGAAAACCTATTACTTTAGCTCATAGGAATCCTGTGCAACATAGCTTGTAAATGGTACATGATGAATTATTATTAAATTATTCCGCATGTAGATCCACACAGATATACAAAACTATAAAATTAGGAAGAACACTAGGCTCACTTCACAGATGTTGATTTGGGCAAACAATGTTTCTAACTTGCTTTTCCCTGCTTAAAAAAACAGTAATGTGATTTACATCAATTCGAAAAACTTCTACATGCGCAAGGTTAAAAGGTAATATCTAATTAAAAACCTCCATAAAACCTCCGTAAACTCGTATAGGTAGAAGAGAAAGGGCTAGGTTAACTAATTTTAATTGGACTGGAGCAATATGTTTATTCTACAACTGGGTCACTATCCAATTCAGAATATTTGATTTAGAATTTACAATAGAATAGAGCTGGAAGGGACCTTGGAAGTCTTCAAGTCTCAGGCAAGTGACTGTCTAGAATCTACTTAGAAACATGCAGTGATGGAGTCCCCATGATTTCTGGAGGCAAGCTGTTCCACTGGTTAATTGTCCTTACTGTTAGGAAGTTTCTCCTTATTTCCAGGTTGCTTCTCTCTTTGATCAGTTTCCAACTATTATTTCTTATCCTACCCTCTGGCACTTTGGAGAATAATTTAAACCCCCTCTCTTTGTAGCAGCCCCTTAAATTTGATTTGATGAATACATAAATATACATTACCTGCTTCAGGGTTTTCCACTGTAGCTTCAGGAGTCCAAGGTCCAGCTTTTACATAACCTCTCTTTTCAAGAGCAATGACAAATCCTCCATCACCAATCACAATTTCTCCAGCATCCAGCCGTTCTAAAATACCCTAAAATGACAATAATGCATCCTTGTAAACTTCAAAAATAATGTGAACCTGATGGTGGCAGGTAGCCGTCACTTAACAACTATTCGAAGTTATGATGGACCTTTCAAAGCAAGCAGGTTTGAAAAAAAGAATCTGCTTTTTTGGGTTACTCCACAAAACACAAAGGTTTCCTCCTCGTGCTGAATAGAGAAGCCTGAATGTTGCAACCTGACATGGGTCTGCTGACAATGAAGTCACTTTTTCCAGTATCAGCTCAAGTTTCACAATATATGGCCTGCTCCTTCCCAGCCTCCTGATTTTTGCCCATCTTCAGTAGGTAAGCAATGGATTTTAAGAGGTGGAAGAGGACTGTTTGGAATCCAGTGGTGGAGGCAAAGTAGGCACAGTGCTTTAGGGACCCAGTATGTGCGGGGGGTGGGGGAACTAAATAGGTGAGCATGCTGCAGCAGCTCTCCAAATTTAAGAATTCTACGTAAGGGAAAATGATTGGGTAGCTTGCGTAGAATTCTTAAATTTGAAACAGCTTTTTTTTGGAGGGGGTAACATGATTTCAGAGTTTATTCTAACTATGGTATTTTAAAGTGGTATCGGCTTCCTAACCAAAGAAAGCGGGTGGTAGAGAATAATTTTGCCTAATATAAGGACTGGAATTTTGGTGTTAACTTCTTGTATTTTAGTTGCAATAAAGATTTGGAATTTTCCCAGTCATAATTTGAGGAACTATTCCAGTACAAACATACTTACTACCCTGTCTACCAAACACTAATGTGAGTTATTATCATTCTAAAGTGAGAAACACTTTATTTTGTGTGCAGAAAGAGACCAGAACAGATGGATTGTTTACAAGCTTTCTTTAACTAAATGTAAAAAGACAGAGGAACGTATCCAAGCTATATATATACTGAATCAGACAAGGGTACATACAGGCCATGAATTTCTACTGTACAGCAGGGCCCCCAACCTCAGTTCAGGACTAGCACCAGGCCGCAGCATGCCAGAAACTGGTCTGCGCAAAGAAGCAAAGCCCCATCCATGGGATACAGGCAGCATGCAAAACCACACCCGCTCCAGTCCATGGAAAAACCTCTCTCCATGGAACCAGACCCTGGTACCCAAAAGATTGGGAGCCACTGCTCTACAGCAATGGATTTCAGTTAGAGGTCTCTTTCAACTCTTCCTGAAGAGTTGGTTACGATGTAGGCATCATCATAAATTGTAATCATCCCCAAACCCCCATAACTTTAACCTTAAACTGTCTACTATTGACCTCACCCCATTCCTAAGAGGTCTGTAAGGGGTCGTGCATAAGCGCACCAATGTCCCTACCATCCCTGTCCTACTGTCCCCACTTATTCGTATCCAATTCCTGTATTCATAATCATGTTTATTCTTATATCTGTTATCTTATATATGCTTGACAAAATAAAACAAACAAACAAATAAATAAATAAAATAAAGATATTGGGAATGGAGTATAAAATCTACTATGAGCAAAATGATCATGATCATCAGTGGGCTGAAATTGCTTCTTGGTGTTTTTCCTAGTCAGTAAGAGAAGTATCTGGTCCGCTTTCTGAAGTTATATTTTCCTAAATGTTTTATAATGAATTATTCTCAAAGGAATGCCAAAATACCATTGAGATTATTTAGCCCTCTATATCAGTGATGGCAAAGCTTTTAGGCACCGAGTGCTGAAAAAGTTGTGCAGAAATGTCGCAGGAGCACATGTTTATCAGGACAGCGCTCCAGAAAAGCTGAACTTCTGGGTTTTAGTGTGCATGCATACCAGATGATCAGCATGTCGGTTTTCGGCACTGCCACGTGCTCAAAGGACGGCTGATCATCACGTGCACATGCGCACCGGAAACCTGGAAGACAAGCAGGCAAGGCTGCGTGTGCCGGACAACATGGCTTCGCGTGGCCCTTTGGGCATGCGGGCCATAGGCTCACCATCACGGCCCTATATTATGCTCATAAGGTATGACAGCTGTCCTGTTACTTTTCATAGCTGCAGAAATTTGCCCTTTACTATCAGATTCAATTCTTCTTGAATGTCTTCCCCACTACACCAGGGGTGGGTTCCTGCCAGTTCTAACCTCTTCTATAGAAGAGGTTCCACAAATCTACAGTGCCATTTAGAACCGGTTGCAGTTCCCTCCCCCCCCCCGCACATCATCAAGATGAAAAGCAAGAGGAGGAATTCTGGGAGTTGAAGTCCACAAGTCTTAAAGCTCTCAAGTTTTGAACACCCCTGGGTTTTTTTTTCCTGAAGGGTTGGGGGTGCAAGTGTCTTGTAACTTGACAGTTTTAAGACGTGCTTGTTTGCTTCAAATACCAGTTTCTGAGCCAACATTTTGGTTGCTAAGCAAGAGCATTGTTAAGTGAGTTTCGCCACATTTTACAAGTTGGCCACTCCTACCCAGTTACATGGCCAGCAAGCCACTCCCACAAAGCAGACCACACCTATAGAAGAGTTTCTAAAAAAATTTGAAACCCACCACATACCTTTTGGCTTCTTTTTTTCCAGAGGATTACTTGATCAGATCAAACTTATAAAACTCTGATTCCCAAATGAAAACAATATGAATTGGATCTCACCCTAACACCGTGGAAATACATTAATCAAAAAGTGACCAAATAATTTCAATTATATATGATGAAATTAACTATTCTGATGAAGAAAGTAAAAATCACATTGAAAACTTGTGAAGCAACAGGATTTTTCATGAAGAATCTCTTTTAATTAATACTAATGGTTAACCCTCTGGTTTTATTAATTTTCAATTTTACTGATGATTCCCACTACTTTTTTGTACTATTAAAAGTTGAATTGATTATATCAAGTAATCCTGTTTTCTTCAGTTACTTTTATTTAAATTTATCACTTTAAAGAGTAATCCACCCTTTAACAGAGCCAGTTCTGTACTTTAGCTCAAATAACTTTTCTTATAAGTTCTACTCATAATAGAAAAAATATTATTTTTATTTACATGTGTGTGATTATAAAGCAGTCAACAATGCATCTCCTCTCTAAAAGGACAAAAATTCCAATTTTTGCATTTACAAATATGTATTTCAGTATATGGAAATAGCAAGTCAGCTGTCAGTCTTAACTGAACCAGCTTTATCTGGAATCCTGTTTGTCCCAGAATGGGACTACTATGTCATAAATCTGTGGGTGCATAAGTTAGAACTATGGAAAGTGTGTTTAACTATCTTTTCCCAAATGCAGGAAATACAATTGGGCAGCTATTTCTGCCATCAATTTAATCAGCAGCAAAAGAGCCAAGGGAGAAAAGATAGTTGGCATTCATTTGTCTCAACTCATGGTTGGTAGTTTCCTGGCCACCGCTCCTACTCTTCTAATTCCCAGAACTTTGCAAGACCCTCCCAGGAATATTACCGTGAGGTTTCTTAATATGCAATCTCGCCAACCAAGAGGGCCACTTTCCTTGCTTTTCGTTCCCTGCAAAAGAGAATGGATAAATGCGTCCCTCGTTCTTTTTACCTTCTTTGCTTTAGAGCTCCCTCCAATAGGTGCCATGACGAAGTATTCCCGCTGGATGCACTTCTCGTCCGCCGCAGAGCCACAACTCTCCCTTAACCAAGCAGGGTGAGCACAACCCGCCAACCTCGTATTTTATAGGCTGGAGGCTGAGGTGGGCGGATTCGGAGGCCGGGGCGGATTGAGAGAGGCTTGGAGGTTCTTTGCGGTCATGGTACTCCCCTTTCTGAGCTCATCATCTATACCTCGACCGCGAGGCGAGGCCCCTCTCGCACGACTGAATAAAGCCGCTTGTTTTCAGACGCACATCCAGAATGTGTACTTAAGAAATAAGCAAAAACGGAAGGGCCGTTTTGGAGCAGCCGTTCCTAAATCTTAATATTTTTGGAACGCGTTGACCACAGCTCCCATCATTCGCAACTACCACCCCCCTCGTCTCCAGACGACGTTACGGGGGCCTTGGGAATCCTACTCCAAACTTTCGGACGATGCCAGATGGGGGAAAAGGCGTAGTAAGGCATTTCTTCCACCGAAAGACTATGATATAACGTGCTATGATTTCCACCACTGACCAATACATAGACACGTGTATGCATGTGCGAACGTTTTGGTGGAGATACCGCTAGGGGGGTCTGTTTCTTCTGCTTAAGCAGCTCACACGTACTATTATCGGGATTTAAAACCAGTGCGCCTATTAGTAGATTTAGACTTAGACTAACTTTATTGTCACTTTGAATGTACACTTAATTTCTACACTAGTTTTAAAAAACCCTGAAGATTAGTAAATCTTGTTTAGCTGCAATGTTTTTCCCTAAACTTTCATGGAAAGAAAAGTTAAATGATTTTTTTCTAATCCAGCCAGTAACTACTCATCGGGCTACGCATCGGGCAAGCCAATCGCGTAGGCATACCGTTATGAGTAAATATCAGACGATCCCAAGATTCCCGCTGCATTTCTGCTTCCCTTCTCCGGTCCCGAAGATAGCTCTATTTGCCACCCACCCACCCACATCCTACTGCAACCACTTGGACGGAGCCCCAGGAGTGTGGCGGGACGACACCATTCGGACCCTGTCTCCTCCCTCCAAGGAGGGCGGTTCCGGGCCCCTCCGCTTAGTCTGCCAACTAAGGGAACTCTAAGTTTACTCAATTGCTCGGTTTGAAACGGAGACCGGGGAGATCTTTGTGCCCGTGGCTATCCGCTACTTGTACTAGCGCCTTCGAGGGGGAAGCTATGCTCCGGGGAACGCGGAGATTGCTGATCGTAAAACTGCGAGCTAAACAGCCCGCCTTTCCCGTGTCGTCTTCTCGAGATTTTGCTTGCACCACTCACAGGTGGTGAGTCCGGCTTCAGTTCTCCCTTCTATTGTTGGCGGGGTATTTTTGCGTCTCTTTTTTCAGACAGTACAAAGGCGAGGGTAGGCTACAAATACAGTTTCGGCCTCTCCATGGGCATTATAGTGAGCGGCTTGGTTTGCGCAGATATATACCCCGCCCCACTCCTGTAGGCTGCCCATAGAGTGAGGCGATACACATCTCTTAAATCCCCCATTCCTAGGTATTCCAGGACATTAAAATAACTTAAATGTTACAATATTGACAAGACACAGGAAGGGGAGATTGCATGTGTGTTACTTTTGCCCAGAGTCTAGATAACAGCAAGCCCAATATTTATTTATTTGCATTTTAGTCTAGCCTTCCTCCAAAGATATTGGACGGGCAGCTGCTGTCTTCTTTAATTTTCGAACAAAATGTCACTCAAGAGGCTTTGAGACCAAGCACAAAGTTGAACTAAGCTGCCCCTGATCTAAGACATGATTGCTCGCCCCATAATATGTTCATTTCATTACTAAAGCATGCCCGGTTGGATCATTAAAAAAAAAATTGTGACCAAATGTACCAGTCAAAGACACATTGCAGTTATTTCGCCTTTTATTTTTCAGTGGATTTTTGTTATGGTAGAAAAAATGGGAGAAGAAGAAAATATATGTTGGTGAGCTGCATGTGATGAAATCTAGCTATTCAGTGAAATTACAAAATAATTGCATAATGAATGATATAACTGGAAAGGTCCTTGAATTTTATCCCTGTGTTTGCACAGCACACTTAACTTGGTTACGGAATTACTGTACTGTAATCTATTTTCTTGGATTGCATAATATATTAAATTATAAGTTAACTAAGATGTCTACTGAGTTGCTTAACAGGGTAAATAATAAAAAGAAGCAAAGTTAAAACATTAAACTCAGTACATTGTGTACATGCAAGCATTAAACTAACTGACCGTATTAAATGTTACAGAAATTCAATTGATAAACCTATTTCTGGCATATTTAACATGAAATGAACACAGTTCATCCATCTGATTGTAAACTACTCTGAAGCATTTTAGAATAACTCAACTGGCTTCTTGGATAATTACAGGTAGTTCTTGACTGTTGTGGTCATTCAGTGACCTTTCTAAGTTACAACGACACTGAAAAATGAGTTATGACCTTTTTTCACACTTAAGACTGTTGTAGCATCTCCATAGTCACAGGTTCAAAATTCAGATGCCTGCCAACTGGTTCAAACTTATAACCGTGGCAGTATCTCAGGGTCATGTGATCACCCTTTGTGACTTTCTGACAAGCAAGTCAGTGAAAAAACCAGATTCACTTAACTATGTTACTGATTTAACAACTGAAGTGACTCACTTAACAACTGTACCAAGAAAGATAATAAAATGGAGTAAAACTCTCTTAAATGTTTTGCTTAGCAACAGAAATTTTGGACTGAATTGTGGTCGTAAATTGAGGACTATCTGTATTTGGGTATGTTGGTGAAAATGAGATGTTTCTCCTTCCTTTCTTATCTATAATTTTTGTTTTGAATCCAACAGAGCATGGATGTGCCATTCCCATAATTCCATTTGAGATGCCTCAAGATTAGGTTTTGCCTCTTGTGCGAGATTTGCCTTATAAAGTTTTTTTTTTAATTGGAGACATATTATGTAGTCTATCATTTGTAACTTTTACATTTTTATACTTGTTCTCCTATTTTTGTTCTTATTACAGAGAAATCCATTAAAGAAGAATGATTAAACCGTACCTTGGAACCTTCTTTGGCATATTATAATTAGACACCACGTTGGCACAGTAAAAGATGTACAAATGTCATTAAACAATTAAACAAAGCACAGCATTAGTGTTGAAGTTCTCAAGTTGCATGAACGTTCAATTGATTGGGAGTCATAGACTAGAATCACTATTGATATGCTATCTACCCATTTTGGAATCTCCACAAAAGGATACTGGCAAAAATGTCTGGTAGGCAGAAAGAGAGCAAAGATGGAACCCTGCCCCTTTTCAGCAACTCATAGTGTGTATCTAGTTATGCAGATGATTGCTTTAGACTGGCAAGATTCTGTCTGTAGCTAAACAACAAAGAAACTTAAGAAATAATTCCCCATGCCATTCTTAGTTCTTTGATCCTGATGTTTGATCTAAAACTGCCAGTTAGTGCTCATCGTTTTCATCTGGGTAGCTCAAAATTCTATTAATGTCCAACAATGTAATTGTTGATAAAAGAGTATATAAAGAACAGTTGATACCGTGTTTTACAGTATGTATAATTGCATAGAAAATATGCAGAAATTAGAAACATCCATCATTTTCCCCCCAGGGAACAAAAGCCATCTTCTGTGGAAGCAAAGTGGAAAGACACAGCAGAAACGGTAATTATTGGAGGTGGTTGTGTTGGTGTCAGTCTTGCCTATCATTTGGCCAAGGCTGGCATGAAGGATGTACTTTTGTTGGAAAAATCTGAACTCACTGCTGGATCTACTTGGCATGCAGTAAGTGAAATTTCTAATGTTTTAAACGTGGAACAAAACCTAAATTTTCTGTGCTTAGATCGCAATTCATTTTAGATGAGAAATGGACTTCTGTGAGCCATTTAAATTACTGTGCAATGCAGTGTAAAATGTCATCCAGCTGAAACTTATTAATTACTGATGCTTAATGCTAGTGTAAAAGACCCACTTGTCCATTTGCAGCTGTTCTGGCAACCAACTGTACACTCAGATTGAAGGGACTGTTCCTGGATTACCACTGTAATATGAAACCCAGAGAGACAGAAACAGTGTTCAATAACTAACATTACTTATGTTTTGTGGGACATGATATTTTGGAAGCAGATGTACAGAGCTTCAACAGTAAGAAGCCAATATGCGTAGAGGTAAAAATGGTAATATCTACTGCTGCATTTAAATCAAGATACACCAATTTTGTTTTGTGAATTTTTAGGGTTGCAGTCTAAGGAGAAAAACATTCTGATGTAATGGCAAGAGAAAGGTTGCATTTACTGAAAAACAGTCTATTTATATTTTAGTTAGTACATAAGACATCTTGCTCTGGAACACGTAAGAGTTCCTGGCTCACCCAAGTGTTATCACTTGTTGTTTTCCGTAGTTTGCAGTCAGAGGGTAATCCTAGATGACCAGATCATATGTCATTTTATTATGCCAAGCTGGACACAACTAGAATGTACCATAATATCTAAGATGGAAAACATTTGTGGTCATCATATATGTTCATGTATATAGTAATCATGAATAACTTTAGTTTCTAATAAGTTTTATAAGAAATATTTTTCTTCTAATCTGAGAAGAAAATCGCCTTTATAATAAAGTTTGTTTTGTTATTAGAAGCTAAAAAAAATTATATTCTCAGTCTGAAAATCTTGTAATACTAACTTTCCAAATTTTTGACTTACATGTGCAAGTACTATTGCTACATGGATTTAGGCATGTATTAAGATATACAGTTTAATCATTAAAAACCCTGTCTGAGTTATTTCTGCTGGGACTAAAATGGGATTAATGGTTTGATCTGTTTCCTTAGTACACCAGGATTTCTTGAATAATTCCAAAAAGAAGCTCATGGAATTTCCAAGAATTCTCTGATAATGTTTAGAATAATCTGAGCTCTAGAAAGCTTTTTACCACGTTTTGTATTTTGTTCAATCTCTTTTCCAAATTTACCCTGGCAGAGGGGAAGGCTGACAAAATTGGATGCCTTAGCCTTAGGTTCCAAAAGCGATCCTCTGGAAATACCTGGTAGTGTTGTATATCCCAGTATTTGGAAATAGCAGGACAGCATAAGCTGGAACTCACTTAATATATAATAACATGAGAGGGTGATTGCATAATAAAAGATGCATCTGTCATTTTTTCCCTGTCTAATGCAGTATTCCATTCTCTAGCAGGAGCCAATCCCCTTAACTAGTGTAGCTAACTTTTTATATGCAAAATGATTTCTTGCAGCATAGCAAAGTTGGATTCATGCAGCTACAGGTGTAGAACACAGTGACTGAGTAAGCCATTGTCTCCCATTCACAAATCCTACTGAAAGACAGAATCAGTTTTTTTAAGCAGAGAATGAACCATATTGTTATCTAGTAGTATTAACTGTGACTATATGCTTGAACTGATTAATGCAGGATTTTTCACTCTTCTGTGAAACGTGCATCACAAAAGCATATAAAATATTAATTAGAATCATTGTTAAAAATCTATTTGTTAATGCTAATGATTTTAGATGTTTGTTTTAGTTTTGTTGTACACCGCCTAGAGTCACTTACTCATGATGGCCGGTTCTATAAATTGGATAGGTAAATAAATAAAGTATGCTAAGTGAGGCTGAGAAATTGTGACATTTCCATAATTTGCTTTAAGGTTATTTTCCACAACCTTTAAGAAGGTGGCAGAATTCATATCAATAGCAGTAGTTCCGTGATGGCGAACTTATGGCACGTAATGCAAGCCATCGTCCATTGCTCTTCTGGGTTCCGGCGCACCAGCCAGCTAGTCTTCATGAGTGTGGGAGCTCCAGAAACAGAAAGAAAAGCTGCCCAGTGTGCATGCGTGCATCGGGAAGATGATCTTCAGGTGCTAGCTGGTCTTTGCGCACACATGCGTGCCAGAAACTGGAAGACTAGGTGGCTGGTGTGCATGTGCGTGCCAGAAACTAGAAGATCATCTTCCTAGCATGTGCATGCGCACCGCGCGGCTGCTCTTCTGGTTTCCGGCATGCATACACTACCGTTTCGGCACTCAGTGCCAAAAAGGTTTACCAAAATTGCTATACTTGTTAGAAACTATATGGTTCTTTCCTCATGCTATTAATTTTTAGATGCTAATTGTTCTAGGATTTTTTCACAATTGTTATTTTAAAAAAAAGCTATTATGTTGTATGCTGCTTTTTAAAAATCTGGAGCATGAATTTTGATTGATCTGACTGACAACCTTATCTTTCAGTGAATGGTTAAGATGCCAGGCTAGAAACCAGGAGACTTACTAGTCCCGCTTTAGTCATGAAAAGACAGCTGGGTGACTTTAGGCCAGTCACTCTCTCACCCCAACTCACCATACTGAGCTGCTGTTGTGGAGAAAATAGAAGAGGAAGGAATGTTAAATATTTTTCCACCTTGAATTATTTATAAAAATAGTGAAGGTGGGATTGTAAAGAAAACCTGTTGTATCGTCACCAATCCTGCTTCTACACCATTAATATTGTATTAAAGGGCAGTGCCAATTTTCCAACCAGTAGTTGAAACTTCCCCTTGAAGACTATCTAAGGTGCTCTCACCAAGAAGTCTGATTAATAAATTATATTTTCTGTTCTGGTCATCAACATTGTTTATCGAGGCACTGTGCCCCATGTTATCATTCACTAACACTAACAAACCACAGATTTGGTCTGGCTGGAGTCTGTAATATTACAATGTCAGTATTAAATAAACAGTTCTTTGGCTAAGTCTTTGGTTAGAAATGTGAGGTGCTTGAAAAATGGTATCTGAAGGCTAAATAAGAGCTTTGCAAAATTACAGAAGCTATTCCTGAATATAATTTGAAAGTCATCGCACAAACGTTTTTGCAGATATTATATTAGATCCAGAACTTGTCACTGTTCATGAATCATAAACTACTTTTTTTGTAATAGAGTCATCTTCATAACCACAACTGACCACCTAGTTCTTACCTGAAATGGTTTATTACAATCTGGAGGTCATAAGGCTGTATTTCTCAATGCCCACAATTTTAGAAATTGTAGAATTTTTGGTTCCCATTCCCAACCAACTGTCTTTTTTAACAGTAAAAATAAAGGCCCTGTCTTATAAAAGTAACATTTGGAATATGTTGTTTAGTGAAATTGAAAGCCCCAATAATTGTTTTTATTTCCTTAAAATTTCTTGGTGGCGCTCGTTCCACTAAGACAGGAACTTTGTCTACCTCAGGGGCCCTCCCCTGTCCATCACTTTGAATCTTGTATTCCTTACCAAAATTAAGACTGAAGGTTCATTCCTTCAAATCTTCTTCCTCAAATCTCCCTACGGTCAGAGTATACACCTTTGAGAAAGCATTATTCCTATCAGATGTTGGTAATCAAGCCAACATTTATGTCACATAATAATGGACTATCTCTAGGCTATTTTGAAACTCTTAAAGTTTTAACCACTCATGTAGGAACCTGAACACCCCCCCCCTCAAATTAGGTTTGACCCTCTGGAGTCAATAGCAAAATAAAGAGGCATTTAGCCAAATCGATCACACTAAACCATTTAATTTTCACTCCTACTTTGCTTTGGAGTTCAGGTGTGCTGGCTGCAGTTGGAGGTATCTCTGATATCTGTTATAATATACAATCATTCTACAAATTTTCCCATTTGATTCTAAAACAGCCCAGATCGGACCATTGAAGGGATTAACAGTCCTCTTAATTACCTTTTCTAAGTTTTGTACAATTTGCCCAATGCACTATAATTTTGAAGATCACTATTGACCTCAAGATACTTAAGTAGGCAATTTCCAAAAGTGATTAGAATAGTGAGACTAACAAATCCAGTATCCTTAAAAAGGCTCCATCCTGGTGGGAAGCATGATAACTTTTCTTTATTTCCTGGGACTCAAATCCATTGGAAATTGCCATCCTAAGGTCTCCTTATGAAGAACAGCCATTTAGAGTACAAATGGGCAATCTCCTGGCCTCTCCAGATCCAGAGAATAGCATGATGTTGGCTCCATTCATTTGGAGTTTCCATTCCTCATCCAGAAGTCTGAAATCAAACATAATTTTGAACATAGGAACATTTTGAATATTGAATGTATTATACTATCTGAAAGTGTGGTAACAAGAATGATAAAAAGGATGAATTTTCATAAGGAGAGAATAAGGACAAAAAACAAATGTAAAAGAAAATAATTATGAACATGAGGATAAGAGAAAAAACTATACAGTATGTATGAAGAAAAAAGATATTACAGAGTGTTTACTCAAAGACTTGAGAACAAATTTGATAGAAATTAAAAATAGCTTTGAAGTGGGTAAAGGGAGTTCATTAAAGAATATGCAGCAAAGTAAATGAAATTAAAAATAAAATTTAGGAATTCATTTGAATAAACTGAAGTGAGGGAATGTTGGAAAAAATATATTAGAGATTTTAATGGGAATGGGAATGATATATTGAACACAAAAACTGAAGCAAAACTTTAAATGTTATTATCCAAGAAAAAGTTAATGGAAATGAAATGATAAATGCTGTGAAAATCTTTTTGTTGGTCTTTTTTAAAGGCAGGTTTGACAACATATTTCCATCCTGGAATAAATCTAAAGAAAATCCATCATTACAGCATCAAGCTTTATGAAAAGTTAGAGGAGGAGACAGGGCAGGTAATAATACCTAATTTACCACAAGTTAAATAATAATATGTGAAATACACAATTTTAGAATGATTTGATTGGCTGGAACTGTTTAACTGTTTAACAGTATATGAGAACAGCATTTTTGGATTAATGAAACAAATATTAAGCAAATACATTATTAATATATAGTTTTGTATGTTTGTATACTGTATAACTAATATGTTTTAATGCCTCAAAGGTAACTGCAGATATTAATCATTTTATTATATCCTGACATCCTTATTTATCTACGGTGTCTCTGGAAATTATATTACATGTGAATTCATGTTGAACCCTTTTATCTGTGGCACACATTAATTAATAACTTTAAAAATGTGAAAGTACTGCATATTAAATTGTTTACATCTGTGAGGGAGAACAAATAAATACAATGAAAATGCTTAATGGCAAAGTTTAGGATGATGCAATAACCACATCTGTGAAGCAAAATGAAAGACCAGATGATCTTTGACATCAAAAGGGTCATTCTGCTAATGTCTACATTGTATCCGTTATGGAAATCAGGGATAATATATTTTTTATTCTATATATTTTTTAATCATGCTCAATACATTTGATGGGAAAATGCTTTCAATTTTTCTCCACAAAGGATGGAAGGTTTTGGTGTAATTCTCCTGAATGGGATGACACTTTATTACTTCAGCACAATCATCTTTCTAGTAGTCTTCAGATTCCCCATACTTCAGTTAAACTCCACTGAATTTATTATGTGGGAGTATTTTCCATAGGGTTTTTTCAGATTCATTAGTTATGGGGAAACGATTATGGAATCTATGTTTAGTATATAGTATATTATATTAGTATATAGTATAAATATATATTTACTATGCTTAGTAAAAAAAAAATCCTGACAACACAACATCTGCCAACTGGCAATCATAAAATAAGTTTGGAAATACTATCCAAATAAGTTCTAAAGCATCATGAATATAAAAATCTGATTAAAAAAAAAATCTTGGAAGCCTCTTTCAGAAACATTTTGAGCAAGAAGTCAAACCCAGTGGAAATGTTTTTTTTTTTTAAATCAAATGGAAAAATACATTCCCATAGTTCATAATAAGACTGCTCAGATGTAGGACATATTAAAATATAAAATATATAGTTTTTCTAGTTTTTCTTTTCTAATATTAGTAACTTATTTAATTTGATGAGGACGAACCAAGTTCAAGATCTATTTTATCGTAATTATTTTGAACTTTAGTGAATTATGCATAAGGGCTCATGAATGTTTGATTGTGGAAGCTGATGGGTTGTTATTGTTTTGTTTTGTTTCTCTCAGGCTGTGGGGTTTCATTGCCCAGGGAGTGTTAGAATTGCGTCAACACCAACAAGAGTGGATGAACTTAAATACCAAATGACTCGAGCAGGATGGCACCCCACAGAACAATATCTTATTGATCCAGAAAAAGTGCAAGAATTATTTCCGTTATTAAACATGGAAAAGGTATATGAATACAATTTATTTATTTACAATATCTGTAAAAATGTTGAAGAATCGCAAAGGAACATGTCTTAGATGTAAAATTATTTTTAAATGTCTTAATCAGCAGAGTTTTCACTGTTTTGCCAACAATGAAAAGAATGAGCACTAAAAAATACACACTTTTCATGACTGCTATCTTATGATTTATCACTTGTTTGTATCTTATGATTGTATCTTATGATTTATGATCTATGACATATCACTTTGTTATTTGTATGTACACTGAGAGCTTATGCACCGGAGACAGTGGTGGGATTCAGCCAGTTCACACCACTTTGGGAGAACCGGTTATTAAGTTTCTGAGCAGTTTGGTGAACTGGTTGTTGGAAGAAATAATTAGGGCAGAGAACAGGTTGTTAAATTATTTGAATCCCACCACTGACCGAAGACAAATTCCATATATGTCCAATTACATTTGGCCAATAAAGAATTGTATTCTATTCGAAAGAAGAAATGAACTATAATGAGATAGGCAAGAATAGGATCAGTCTTAATAAAACAAATGGATATTTGAAAAAAAGAAATGAACAACAATAAGGCAAGAATAGAATCAGTCTTAATAAAGCAATTTGAAGGCATTGTTTCAAGGAACCAATTTAAAATTTACATATGTTTTCTGCTTCCAAAATTGAGCTCATTGTATCTGCACAAGGGTGTAAGCCCTGAGAAATCTCCAATACTTGTTAGCAAATTGTGGGTATTTGAGAAAGGGAATATTATTAGATACGTGACTGGAAAATAGTTGTATTAACTGTAATCAATTTTAATTAATTTAAATACAAGTAAAATCTAATTTAATTTTATCCTCTCAGTTGTTTAGAATATGGCTGTGCATTTCTTGGATCTGACTTATTTAAACTATTGCGTTTAGCCTAGAGTGGGAGGAGATCATGTCATCTTGTAAGCTACGTGTACAAATATATTAATTTATTCCGTAGCCTATGCTAGTGCAGAGGCAGAAAGAAGTATTAAATACTAGTGTTTATAGAACTTGGAAATACAGTGAAGGTCAACTTTTGTTTGCAATCTATTGTTTATGACATGTCTGATAAGTAAAACAAAGGCTACGAAGTAGAATAAGACAGATAAAAGTGAACAATTCCTAATTTAATCTTAAAACAAACTAACATGAAGTATTTGGTTTTTTTTATTCCATATAGAAAGATTTTGAATTTTTAGAATCTATATATTGCTGCTAAGTTTTGTATTCACAACTTCCTACTATCTATTGACTGTGGAACCAGAGAGAAAAAATAAAACTAATATAAGTAACGTAAATTAATTCTGTTTGATACAGGTTTTAGCTGGTCTGTACAATCCTGGAGATGGTCATATAGATCCTTATTCTCTTACTATGGCCTTGGCTGCAGGAGCCAGGAAATATGGAGCTCAGTTAAATTATCCAGTTCAAGTAACTAATTTAAAATGTAGACTAGATGGAACATGGGAAGTTGAAACTCCACATGGAACAATTAAAGCAAACAGAATTGTGAATACAGCTGGTAAGTGATGAAGTATGCTTTCCTGCTTTTATAGTTTATCACGATAAAAAATTCCATCTGTGCAGGGAAATGTAACTTACATATTAGAGTATTAATGTTTTAGGAAATAGATTACAAAATAAAATAATAATTTGCTTTTCACTTCATATTTCATGATCTCATGGAATTTTTTTGCTCTGTAGTTTATAAAAAGATTACATTATTCATCTTTTAAGGTTAAATGATAACAGTAATAAAGAATCTAAATTATTCCCCCCCCCCCAGCTACATTACATAAATCAGTGGATCTAAGTTGCGCACCAATATATAGGATAAATACAATGCCAGATTTCCAAAGTATAGATATAACTGAAGGCTCATCCACAAAGACATTTTTTCTGTACTTTTCTCCTATCAGCTAGGAGGAACTAGATGACAGGAAAAAACAGATTTGCATGATTGTTCAGTACTATAGGTACTGTGATAACATCCTACAGCACACACTTGGTGCTTGAGGGTATATGAGACATGTTATTATGCTGTGGAGTGTTCTTGGCTACAAAATGTTAGCAAAATGATTATCAACCACTTGACCTAATAACCATTAGCTGGCAACAAAATTGTTTAGTATTTCTTGGATGTTATCAAAGGGTCTGCTGGAACCATACAAATGAGATGCAGACAATGGATAGGCGTTTTTGAGGAGCTGGTGTGTGAGAAATGATTTTGTTACACATGTGTAGGTTGAAATGCCAATTTATCTATCAAAAAAAAGCAGTGGCTCGTGTGGTTAGGACACTGGGCTGAAAATCAGCAGGCTCAGGGGTGGAGAGCCGGTTGCTGCTACATGGTGAGGTGAGCTCCCGTCACTCATTCCAGCTCCTGCCAATCCTGCAATTTGAAAGCAGGTGACCACAAGTAGATACATGTGTATCACTTTGGGGGGCAACTAAACAAGGACATGAAAGGAGCCCCCAGCTGGGTATCCCCCAGTCAAAGATGATGGCTAATCCTTCCAATCTGGAAGTGATTCGGGGCTTCCAACATGGATGTAGTATCCATCAAAAAGTAGCCTTTAAAGCATCTCCAGAAGTCAGGGTTCTGCTCAAACAGTGATAAAATTTTAAAAAGTCCTCTTGATCACTTTATACCTTCATAAAACCCTCTGGACCATCTGCTCCATAGCCTGAGATAAAAGGTACTAGTATTCAAGAGCAGGAGCATATTTTCAGTAATTGTCTTTGGATTTCATAGCAATTTTGGTAATTACATAGCAGACTTGCTACATTGCCCTACATTGTCTGTAGAGTGATCCTTGCAGTAAGAAAAATGGCATCACAATAACCATTTCCCTGGCATACGTGCCTTCTCTGCATGTACAATCCTTGGCAAAGAATGGGGCAAGTTGGGAACAGGTTCCCTTATCCTTTGGATCAGTTCATGAGAACTGGCACCAAATTAGAGAACTGGCACCAAACTCACAATTACTGTATATATCATTTTCTTTCCAAGTATGAAAGAACTTAGGGTTGAGGCCCCTGTGTGTGGTAAAGGTCCTTTTTATTTATTAATGTTAAACTTAATAGTGGCAGTGGTTTATAAAAATGGTATTCTATAACATGAGAAGTTTCCCTATCTTTATGCAACTTGAAGCAGTGTACAGAACAGTTGAAAACACAATGTAATAATAAAAGCACAGAAACAACTAAGAGCAGCGCATAGAATAACCCCCCAAATTACATTTGTATTTGTATTAATGAGTTCCCATATGCTGTTGGCCCAGCCAGGCCTTTGTGACTTTCTTGAAGGGCAACAGGCTCACAACTATACAAACTTTGAGGGGAGTGATATCCCAGGTGAAGAAATTTTGACTTGGCTTTGGGAATAGGGTACAAATGAGCAAACCATTAAGAAAGTACTTTGAGAAAATAGTATTTAGTCCTGGGAAAAAAGGAAACTGAAAAAAGACTTAAAACAACCTTGATTTTGTTTGTTATATGATGAGGCGAAGAGAATTCTGACGGACTTTCAAGATTCTTTGACTATACCCTTCAAGAGTGTTTCTCAACCTCATGCTGGCTGAGGAATTCTGGAAGTTGAAGTTCACACATCTTATAATTGCTGAGGTTGAGAAACACTGCCCTACAACAATAATGGGGCTTTCCTGGAATTCCTTTGTTCTCTGTTTCTTTGTCTGGCTTACCTCTCAGGACTGACAGGAAATATGTGGGAAAGGAACGGCAAAATAAGGAGACTAGAAACAAGAAAACAAACCTTAAAGCACTGGGTCTCAACCTTCCTAATGCCACGACCCTTTAATACAGTTCTTCATGTTGTGGTAACCCCCAACCATAAAATTATTTTATGTTTTCTGTATTTTTTTGAAAATATGTGTTTTCTGATGGTCGTTTGACCCCCAAAGGGGTTCCGACTCACAGATTGAGAACCACTGCCTTAAAGGAAAAGGCAGACATTGGTAGATCAGTCTATGCAGATTTTAAGTTAATAACTGAAGTATGCCTGGATTCAGTATTTAGCCAAAAGAACCCTTGGAACTAATGCAGTATTGATTACTGCCTTGGGGAGGCTCTAGGTAAACAAAACTATGTAGTTTCCTACAACTGTTGGAGCCAATCTTCTTTCTTTGTTCCATATCCTCCTCTTGAAAGCAAATAATTTGCTCTGCGTTTTCATGCCAGGCTTAGTGTGGTAAGTTCGGAGTGGATTTTGTAGAGAACAGCTTACCTTCAGGTCTCATTCATTTGCTCAATTTCAGAGCATACATTACACAATTTCCAAAGCATAATTCAGACTGCTCAGCAGTTTGCCTAGCTGCTGCTTCATGGTTAGTTACATCATTACTTCTATTGCTGTCGCAACCTTTATGGAGTCCAATGGCCTTTTAAATTTGACAAGCAAAAAACACAGTAAATATTTCTCACAAATATTTTTCCTCTTCCACTTTGCAGTTTGGTATTTAATTTGAACATAGTGGTAAATTCTTGGTAATAAAATGGCAAGTGGGAAGGCTCACTTCCACATATGAAGGAAGCGGGGTTAGAAGGAATGAGAAGGTTAACCTTTGTTTTGTTTCCAATCTCCGTTTCATGACTTGATCTTCATAAAAAGTAGCTTTGGAATTGAAGCCATATGTGTTAAAACAAAATTGTGTGTTTAAGTACAAGTATGCAAAAAGTTTCAAGATTAATCCAAGATGTTTAATGGCTTCAAATATCTGGGTGTTGTATTAAGATTTAGGTAGAAGGGTTCCAGCTGAAAATATACAATGAGTAGCATAGAGATGCATGGTCGTTCTTTCTTTCTTTCTTTCTTTCTTTCTTTCTTTCTTTCTTTCTTTCTTTTCTCTCTCTCTCTCTCTCTCTCTCTTTCTTTCTTTCTCTTAAAAGGAGGTAATTTTGTATCTACGATTTGAACCCAGATGATTAGCTCAACTTCTATACACAATTCAATTTGGACTATACCCCAACTTACAACCATTTGTTTAGTGACTGACCGTTTGAAGTTACAAGGATACTGAATAAAGCAACTTATGACTGTTGCAACATTCCCATAGTCATGTGATCAAAATCCAGATGCTTGGCAACTGATTCATATTTATACAGTTGCATTGTCCTGGGATTATGTGACCATCTTCTGCGATCTTCTGACAAGCAAAGTCAATGGGCAAGCCAGATTCACTTTACAATCTTGTTACTAACTTAACAGTTGCAGTGATTCACCTAACAACTATTGCCAGAAAAGTCATAAAATGGGGCATAACTTATTTAACAACTGTCTGGGGCATAACTCATTTAACAACTGTCTTGCTTAACAACAGAAAAATTGGGCTCAATTGTGGTTGCAAGTAGAAGACTACCTGTATTCCCCTCTAGAAATAGCGCAGTCTAACTTCAGATTCCTATGTGTGCTTCATGTCTAGAAGATCATCTGTCTTGAGTTGGAAGCTTGTGCTTGTCTGGTGATCTTTAATCTCTGACTAAAGTTTAACTTTTGTACTGCCAGTCTGATTCACATAATTCATGATAAATTTCATTTAGCCTGGAACATGACCTTATTGAAAAAACTGCAATCCTATGGCTTTTCCGCAAGGTTTATGCTGTCTGTGAACTACAATCAACAAAGGTACTGTTAAAATAGCAAGCTCTGGACTTTGAACTACAAAATGAATTTGAGTTTGCAGCTGGCTAAATATATTGGAACTGCCCAACCATTGTGGATACCTAACTCTGATTCACTTCATCCTCCTCCTCCTGGCTCCCTTAAAAGGCAGATTTGCTAAGATTCCTTACCAGGAAACCAAATGTTGCTCAGGGCTAGTCAGAACAATTGCGTACATCTTGCTTCACTGTGAGTTTTACAGATACCTTCTTAAGAAAGTTTATATGACCTTTATAGGAAGACTTTCCAGATCATCCAGCTAAATTTTATACAGTGCATATACAGCTGTTCATAGCAAAGGAACATCGGGAAACCTGGAATGGGGACATTATTTGTTTACTTTGTTTCTTGTATTTATATACCATTATAAAATTAGGTTAAAAGGGACGTGGTGGCTCAGTGGCTAAGACGCTGAGCTTGTCGAGCAGAAAGGTTGACAGTTCAGCTGTTCGAATTCCTATCACAGCATAATGGAGTGAGTTTCCATTACTTGTCCCAGCTTCTGCCAACCTAGCAGTTTGAAAGCACCTAAAAAATGCAAGTAGAAAAATAGGAACCACCTTTGGTGGGAAGGTAACAGCACTCCATGTGCCTTTGGCGTTTAGTCATGCTGGCCACATGACCATGGAGACGTCTTCGGACAGAGCTGGCTCTTCGGCTTAGAAACGAAGATGACCACTGCCCCCTAGAGCCGGAAATGACTAGCATGCATGTGCGGGGGAAACTTTACTTTTTATAAATTAGGTTACAACTAACAGATTACACTCATTCAGTGTAAACATATAAAACACATTAATGGTACTAGCTGGATACATTACAAAGAAACAAACACAACAGAATACAATAAAATACAAAAGAAAGAAAAATAACAACTAAAAAAATAAAAGTGGCAGCTTTTCCTTAGTCTTCAAATGCACTCCAGAACATTTCTGGACTTTCCCCAGCTTTTAAAAGGCTACTACCAGGGATGCTAACCTGGCCTCAGGAGGAAGCTATTCCAAAATACAGGGTCTGTAGTCAAAAAGCATTATTGGGTCTCTCTGCTCACTTGATAGAGCTAGGTTGGTATGGAAACCTGGAAGGACCTGTCTGTCTATCTGTATGTCTTCTTTCTATCATCTAATCAATCTATCTATCTATCTATCTATCTATCTATCTATCTATCTATCTATCTATCTAACTAACTAACTAACTAACTAACTATCTATCTATCTTGTGATGCCTTTAACGTTTTCTTCTATAATATTTATAGAAATTAATGCGGGCTGATTAAATTGATGGCAGAAACAGCTGCCCAATTGTATTTCCTGCGTTTGGGAAAAGATAGTTAAACACACTTTCCATAGTTCTAACTTATGCATCCACAGATTTATGACATAGTAGTCCCATTCTGGGACAAACAGGATTCTGGATAAAACTGGTTCAGTCAAGACTGACAGCTGACTCGCTATTTCCATATACTGAAATACATATTTGTAAATGCAAAAATTGGAATTTTTGTCCTTTTAAAGAGGAGATGCATTATTGACTGTTTTTAAATATCACACATGTAAATAAAATTAATATTTTTTCTATTATGATTTTCTATTTTTTTAAAAATTCTACCATTTTATAATTCCTCAGGATATTAATGTGTTTTAATGAAATCTTTGCCCTGCTCTTGTTACTGTTTAATAATAATTAAAAAAAACAAGCAATATATTGAACAGAAAGCTTCAGGTGTTTGCTTATAAACCAGGAGTCTATGAGTGCTAGTTGCTACTTAGGCATGAAAGCTGGTTGGGTGACCTTGGGACAGTCACTTTCTCTCAGCCCAACTCCCCTCACAGGGTTGTTGTTATGGGGAAAAGAGGAGAAAGAAAGAGTATTGTGCGTGCTCACTGCCTTGAGTTTTTTTTATAGTAAATAATAAAGGCAGGATATAAAAACTGTGCATACCTAAATAAACCTGAAGTTATCCTGTGTATCTTTGGGCTTTCCTTCCTTTGACTTTTTAAAATATTAGTTGGATACATTATAATAGACAGCTGCAACCCAGGCATAAGTGGTTTCCTTGAACCACTGTCATATTTAAAAACATTAAATTTTACTTTTTAAATATTGTACTTAGAAAGAAGATTGTGCTATTTGTTGGCCAGGATCATGTCATTCTAATATTTATATTTCTGTACCTTGTGCTTTTAGGTTTCTGGGCTCAAGAAATAGGTAGAATGATTGGACTACATCATCCACTTATACCTGTTCATCACCAATATATTGTTACTGGAACTATCCCTGAAGTGAAAGTCTTGAAGAAGGAATTGGCTGTTCTTCGTGACTTGGATGGTTCATATTATCTAAGACAAGAAAGAGATGGCCTTTTATTAGGGCCATATGAAAGTCAGGAAAAAATGAAACTGCAGAAATCTTGGGTAGAAGATGGAGTCCCACCAGGTAATTTTTCATGGGAAAAATAAACTTCAGTGATACATGCTCAGTGCTCAGACTTAATTAATTGTAATTTTACATCACACATACATATCTATATGGAGAACGGTTGCAGGAACTGGGTATGTCTATTGTAATGAAAAGAAGGACTAGGGAAGACATGATGGCAGTGTTCCAATATCTCAGGGGTTGCCACAAAGAAGAAGGAGTCAAACTAGTCTCCCAAGCATCTGAGGGTAGCAAGAAGCAATGGGTGGAAACTAATCAAGGAGAGAAGCAATTTAGAACTGAGGAGAAATTTCCTGACAGAACAATTAATGTGGAATAACATGCCTCCAGCAGTTGTGAATGCTCCAACACTGGAAGTTTTTAAGAAGATGTTGGATAACCATTTGTTTGAAAGGGTATAGAGTTTCCTGTCTAGGCAGGGGGTTGGACTAGAAGGCCTCCAAGGTCGCTTCCAACTCTGTTTTTCTATTCTATTCTATCTATGAAGTCAGAAAGACTTTTTGGCAATATTGCTTATGAATGTATGCTAGTCATTGCTTCTTTGTTGTACTCTTCCAAATTTATATTTATATCCAAATTTATATTTTTTTGCTTACACGTTCAATATTATAACATTGGAGACTTACTGAGAACAGGAACATTTGCTTGCTTTGTATAACATAGAAAATGTATTAAAGTGGGAAGACAATACATACAAAATGTATCAAACTTTTTTTTAAAGGCTTTGGAAAGGAGCTTTTTGAATCTGATTTAGATCGAATAATTGATCATGTCGAGGCGGCTATGGAAATGGTCCCTGTCCTGAGAGAAGCAGATATTATCAATGTAGTTGCAGGTCCTATAACATATTCTCCAGATATTCTGCCAATGGTGGGACCACATCAGAGCGTTCATAATTACTGGGTGGCCATTGGTTTTGGGTAAGTAAGCTGATTCTTTAAGGTTTGGAGGTATCAGTCATTACTGAAAAAAGTTTGCTAAATTACTTTAATCTTTACTGCAAAAATAAAATAGAAATAAAATATAAACCACGGGTACCTGTGCCTGATTTTCCTTTTTCAGAAAAGGAAATTGAAGACTTGCTGCAGGTAATGATAACATATTTTAAACATCAAAAACCATGAAATTGAGATAGTATTCACTGAGAGTTATTAAAGATCTCTGGTGTGATATTTACTAAAAAATATGCAATTTATATATAATATCAGGAGACTTTATTGTTGTTTTAACCTGTTGAAAGAAATGTCCTTCTGGGTTCAGCTCCAAGTGGGGAAAAAAGACACTGGAGACATGGAGGCTGCTTGGAAAGATGGTTTTAATAGTGGACAGGACCACATGGCTTGAGTCCTGAACAGAAAAGGTGATCCACATGCTTCAATGTTGGTGGAGAAAAAGAGAAAGAAGGGCTGAGATGCTGAGTCCCGCTCTGGCCTTTTGATCTTGAACTTGTATTCTGATTGGTTGTCAGAGTCCGATGGGGCCATGCAGGGGCAACTCTCTAGGCTGCGTTTTGAATCCAGGTTTGGTTGAGTTCTCAGATGCCATGTGGTGAGTTGGGTAAAGGCCAATATTATCATGCCTTAATCCCATCCCCCCTGGAGCTGAAGGGGAGAACTCTTTATTATGTAAGGGACTGGCTTGGCCTTCTTAATGGCCCATTGACAAAGAGGGTGGGGGCAGGAAGCTGCAGGGAGCTATTCTCTCTTTAAAACATGTTTCTTCCTTTTCACATCCAGGGAAATATAATATTCTGCCATTTCAATATTTCCTAGGATATTTCATTTTTCTGGGAGAGGGCTACATGATAACTTCCTACAAACCATTCAAGTGTGTCCAACTCTTGGCCACTTTATGGGCAAGTGCTCTCCATTTTATCCTGTCAAGTGTAGCTTCTTTCAGTTGTTGGATGTTCATCAATGTATCAGACTTGATGTTATCAAGCCAGCATGTTCCTTTCTTTTCCCTTCTTCTTGTTCCACTAACCGATCCTAGCATCATTGACTTCAATTAATTTGCACACATGATTTGGCCAAAGTAAATTGGATGTAGACTTGTGATTAAGCACCTCTCTGTTGGTTGCTGTGGCAGTCCGTGGTAAACACAATAATGTAAGCCAGCAGCACAGGTCAAAGGCTTTAATCAGAGGACTAAAAAGCTCACTTGAAAAAGTTCTAAAATTTAAGAATCCTTAATTTTGGATTAATGATTTTAATTTATTTAATTGCAAAATATGACTTTATGCATGGCAAAAAGCCATCTTTTGGAATTACAGCTAGTATTTTATGGTGCTGAATGGTTGTCTTTTTTATGAATCTGTTCTTCTTAATAGTAGATTAATACTCAGATACTCACTTCGAAGCCAGTCTTAGCGTATGGTGATTATAAATAAAAATGGTAAAAAGTATCTTCCAGGATGATTTGATTCCAGCCAAATTAAAGGTATAAAAATTAATAATTTCAGGTTCCACCACAAAACCGCGAAGCCCTTATCCGCGCCGACATAAGTGCGGCGGCAAATCCGCGTCGTCCTAAGCGCTAAGAAAAATAGGACCCTACCGCAATGACATAACCACGAAGGGCAAATCCGCGCCTACCCTAAACCTAACCCTAAACCTAACCCTAAACCTAACCCTAAACCTAACCCTAAACCTAACCCTAAACCTAACCCTAAACCTAACCCTAAACCTAACCCTAAACCTAACCCTAAACCTAACCCTAAACCTAACCCTAAACCTAACCCTAAACCTAACCCTAAACCTAACCCTCGCAAGCGGGGCGGCGACGCATGGCGGAGGCAGGCCGCCCTCTTCCACTAGTAACACTTAGGAAACTACACCACAAATGTTGGATAGAGTCACAGCGTCCTCCTCTGCCGCCGGCACCTCCCCCGGAGGAAGAGGCAGGGTGGGCGGCGTCGGCGGAGCCCGCGCCCCGCCTGCTGCTTCCGGCCCTGCTCGGGCCCCCCGTGGGCTTCCTGCTGCCCCCCGCGGCCGAGCTGGACCCTTCCCGCAGGCTGCTGGTGCTGAGGCAAAGAACGGCGCTTTAAAATCAGCTTTAAAGCGCCCTTCTGTCGCCGCGCTGTTGTCGCGGCAGTGATGACGTGCGGTGATGATGTCGCGGCTTTAGCGACGCGGTTTAATCACCGCTATTTTGACCACCGCGGTTTTGTCGTGCCACGATAATTTCAAATTCAATTAATATTACATTTACACTACTTTGCAAATAATAGGGGGTGTGATGGCTCAGTGGTTAAAGATGCTGAGCTTGTCAGCTGGAAAGCTCACAGCCTGGGTTCAAGACCTGAGTGCTGTACAATGGGGTGAGCTCCTGTTACTTGCACTAGCTCCTAGTCACCTAGCAGTTCTAAAACATGCAAATGTCAGTAGATAAATAGGTGCCACTTCAGTGGGAAGGTAACACTGAGGTGTCCAGTGTTCTGGACACCTCAGTGTACAGTCATGCTGGTCCCCTGACCACAGAAATGTCTTAAGACAACACTGGCTCTTTCAGCTAAGAAACAGAGATGAAAACTGCCCGCTAGAGTTGCACATGTCTGGACAGGGGAAACCTTTACCTTTACCTTTTACATGTCAAATATTTCCCTCTTTTGTGTAAATTGTGAAATATTGCTGGTGACATAATTAGCAATTCTGGTTCTCATAGATTTATCCCGTGGTATTTGAATTTATATTGTTTCAGTAAGTCAATATTATCTCCCATATTGATTTTATTAATAATCTGGTAAGGATTTGTATGTTATTGTTCATGTTTATAACGAAGTTAAATAAACCATTAATTATTGCAAGGCAATAATCCATTTGCATCTTACAAAACTAATTTATTACTGGTATAAATTTTAGCTATAACTAGGTATGCTTAATGTGATTTGAACCTCATTTGTTGCGATTATTCTATTAAAATATAATTTAACATTAAGTTATGAATCAGAATAATGATCAATTTTTATAATTCATTTACCTTTACAGAGCAGATCACTGATTTCCCCATTTTACAGGTGATCAGCTAAAAAAAGAGATAGAGAGATAGTAAATGAGAAGGGACTGTCCTGTGAAGATTGCTCCATGCCAGATGTATTTCCTACACAGAGGCCATTTCTTTGGAGGAAGCTGCAGGTATCAGCATGTTATATATGAAAGTGTCTATTTATCATGTGTATATACGGTGGGAAAATGCAGTTAACTGCAGCTTCCTATGACATGAGCACATGGTATCATAGATACTTAATTTTGTAACACAGACTAAAACTAAACTAACGCTGTTTCCTATGCGGAAGTTTGACTTCTTTGTAGGAGATTTCATCCTGTGTCAAGTAGATTTGAATCAATGCTGTATTTGGGAATTATAGACAGATTTTCAGATCTAATTCTTCTACTGGAGCTGACTTCCTCTCCTTTGCTATGCCTTGCATTAACCAAATATCAGGGAGTAAAACAACAAAAACAGCAACCCAGAATTCCTGTTACACAAGTAGAATGTGAGTTTACATAGCCTTTGTTAAAATGTTTGATGGAATATATTACTGTAGTAAATTAAGTACTTTTCCTCTTTCCTCTTCCCTACCAGGTATGGAATCATTCATGCTGGTGGTATAGGAAAGTATCTTAGTGACTGGATACTCAGTGGAGAGCCTCCTTTTGATCTGATTGAAGTAGATCCAAATAGGTATGGAAGGTGGACAACTACAAAATACACAGAAGCAAAAGCAAGAGAATCGTATGGTTTCAATAATATTGGTAAGACATTTGCTTATAATTTCCCATGTTATGAATAATATTGACACTCAAACATTCTTTTACTGACTTTTTTATAATTATATGGACTAATAGGAATAGGGATCAGTTATGTATTGCCATGTGGTTTTGGAATTCTCTAATACTATACATAGGCAACATTATATATACTATTTTCTTATTTATATCCAGTGTTTAGTGTACTTTGTTTATGTAGAGAAAGCCTATGAAAATGGTTACGAACTTGAATTATGCAGTGATGTTGAAAATTGGGTGATAAGAGCAGCATATGATAGAAGTAAAGCATGAATGAGAATAAGTGTGTTAGATCAATTGTGCAAGGTGTATGGATTTTGAAATTAAAAGGAATGGAGTGAATATCTGTAAATTATAATAAATGATAAAATAAATAATAAATCATAAAAATAGAGTATGTAGTAGGAAAATGGATGAAGAAATCTTAAGATGTACGTAGTATAGCAGGTGGTTATCCTGGTGCTGTAAGGAACCAATGTTTGTCTGTAATGGTTAGGTGTTGGTCTAGGAAGCAGGAGACTATGAGTTCTAATGCCACCCCAGTTATGAAAAACGAGATGGGTGACTTTGGGCTGATCACTCTCCCTCAATCCAGCCTACCTCACAGGGTTGTTGTGGAGAAAATAGGAGGAAGGAGTATTAGTATCTTTGCCACCTTGAGTTGTATATGGGGAAAAGGGTAGGATAAAAATCTTTAAAAATTTAAAAATGTTTGCTATAATTGCTGTAAAATAAGTGTGAATTGTTCATAGAGCACACTTCTGATCACTTGTGACATGCAATCGAGTGCTTAAGAAACACTTAGGACAGTGTTTCTCAACCTTGGCAACTTGAAGATGTCCGGACTTCAACTTCCAGAATTCCCCAGCCAGCAGATGCTGGCTGGGGAATTCTGGGAGTTGAAGTCCGGACATCTTCAAGTTGCCAAGGTTGAGAAACACTGACTTAGGAAATACTTAAGAAGTGTTTGTCATACAACAAGAAGAGATGGGGCGAATGAATGGATGGTAAAAGAATGCAAACTAAATACAAAAATGAGTAATCAGTACAAAAAGCTAACTTGAGGTAGTTTGGTCATGTAGAAAGATTGAGAGAGAACCGAACTACAGATCAAATATATGAAGAGAATAAATCCACAGAAAGGAAAAAAAACTGAGGAAAGTCGCCCCAAAAAGAAAGAGGTGAGAAGTTAAAAAAAAAAGATAATGTATTAATTATTATATGAATGTGGTAAATGAAAATAGAAAGAGATGGAGTTGTCAATACTTCTAATGGTTTTGGTTTCAGCTGCAGGTAGTCCTTGAGTTACAATGACAATTGGGGTCGGAATTTTTGTTCCTAAGTGATGCAGTTGTAAAGTGTCATGTCACATTGCATAGCAACAGCAATCTTTAAAGTCCTGGTTGCCATTATTAACTGAATGCCACTAGTTGTTAGCCAAGGACCCAGTCTGATCAAAGCCACTCCTGGCTTGGTCCCTCTAGTGGAATCCGCTAATATACGTTGATGTCTGTATATCGGACATTAACACAATTGAGCGAGTCCAGAAATATTTCACGAGAAGAATACTCCACTTCTCTTCTCGCAACAGAATATCTTATGCCACCAGGCTTGAAATTTTCAGCTTGGAGAACCTAGAACTACGCTGCCTATGGTCTGACCTAAGCATAATACATAAAATTATCTGCTACAACATCCTACCTGTCAATGACTACTTCAGCTTCAACCGCAATAACACACAAGCACACAATAGATACAAACTCAAGGTAAACCACACCAAACTTCATTGCAGAAAATACGTCTTCAGCGACAGAGTAGTCAAGGCCTGGAATGCACTACCTGACTCTCTTGTTACATCCTCAACCCTCCATAACTTTAACCTTAAACTATTGACTTCTGTTGATTTCACCCCATTCCTAAGAGGTCAGTAGGGGTGTGCATAAGTGCACTAGCGTACCTAACGTCCCTGTCCTACTTTCCCCATTTATTTGTCCCCATTTCATGTGTTCTTATTCATGTTTATTCTTATTCCTGTTGTCTTGTACATGAGTGACAAACTAAATAAATAAAAAATAAATAAAAACCTTGCTGGGTAAGCAACTGCCTCCTTATCGTCGTCCCCTGCTGATTTCCCCTCCCATCTCTGCCCTTCAGCCATCTGGCATTCTGTTAGCGACAGCAATAGCAGTTAGACTTATATACCACTTCATAGGGCTTTCATTCCTCTCTAAGCGGTTTACAGAGTCAGCATATCGCCCCCACAGTCTGGGTCCTCATTTCACCCACCTCGGAAGGATGGAAGGCTGAGTCAACCTTGAGCCGGTGAGATTAGAACCGCTGAACTGCAGATAACAGTCAGCTGAAGTGGCCTGCAGTACTGCACCCTAACCACTGCGCCACCTCGGCTCTTTGATCCTGCCAGCTCTACCAGTCTGCTGCCCTGCCAACCCCAGTTGTCCTTTGCCATTTTTTCCTGCTGCTGAGGCGTGCCCAGTGTGGCCCTTTATGAAGCAGCCTGGTCGTCTCCCTGGGGCCGTACTAAATCAATTGGCTAAATCATACATGGCCTTGTCCAAATTGCGTGTGGTCTTCTGATGAGGTTTTGGAAGCAAAACTTTTGCTTGTACAGTATATGTCAGGGGTGTCAAGCTCAAGGCCCAGGGGCCTGGATCCGGCTCTCACGATGCTTAGATCTGGTCCCCGGAGCTGCCCTGGAAACAGCAAAGGACCATCCTATTGTGCCTCTGCCAGTGAAAACAGAGCTGGGGAGGGCCGCAGGCGGCCCTTCCAAGCTCCTTTTTTGCTGGCAGAGGGTTGCAGGAGGATGTCCCATCAAAAAATGGAGCTTGCAAGGGCCACACTCCACCCCCACCACCCCCGGCTCTGTTTCTGCTGACAGAGGGTTGTAGGAGGCTGTTGCAGCCGAAAACGGAGCTCAGGAGCCCGTTTTCACTGGCAGAGCACTTGGGCCACCACAGGCACTCCCTGACACAAGTGATGTCATGCTGGCCACACCCACGCTGGCCATGCTCACCCTGCACCCCCCCCCAAGGTCAAACACAACCCTGATGCGCCCCTCAATGAAATTGAGTTTGATACCCGTGGTATATATGATTCAATTTATTGTTTTTCATGTTGTTTGATATAATGTGTTATTTTCTAGTTGGATTTCCTAAAGAAGAAAGATTTGCTGGGAGACCTACAGAAAGAATCAGTGGGATTTATGAAAACCTTAAGTCTGAATGCTCCATGGGATTCCATGCAGGCTGGGAACAACCTCATTGGTTTTACAAACATGGGGATGACATTGGATACAAGTAAATGAAAGTTACATATTTGTGCTCCTAATTTATCTTTAAGAATTTAATAGAAACCTATTGTACTGCGTTGTCCATTTGGCCAGGTACTGTATTTTTCGAAGTATAAAACGCACCTTTCTTCCTCAAAAAAGAGGCTGAAAATCTGGGAGCGTCTTATATATGGAATACAGGGTTTTTTGCTTCCCGAAGCCCCATCCCTTCACCAAAATGGCCGTGCATACCCTTATGAAGGCTTTCAGAGAGCTCCTGGGGGCTGGGGAGGGCAGAAATGAGCAAAAACTGGGCTGTTTTTTGACCCCTCCAGCCCCCAGCAGCACTCTATAAGCCTCCATAAGGCTATGCATGCATTTTTTTGGATAAAAACGGGCCTTTTTTTGCTCATTTTTGCCCCCCCCCCCCGGAGCACTCTGCAAGCCCCCCCCCCCCCAGGCTATTCATGCCTTAAAAAGTGGACCCGTTTTCATGAAAAATGGGCCATTTTTGGCAGGTTTGCAGAGTGCAAACCCCCCCCCCCCCGCCTTTTGGAAAGCTCTTTAACTGATTGATGAGAATTACATTGATGAAGTGCTGTGCCAGTAGAAACAAAGTCTTAGGTGCTGCAAATTGTCAGCAATTTCCTTCTCCAGCACATGGATAAATAACACCTGGAAACATCTACCTACCTACCTACTCTCTCTCTCCCTCCCTCCTTACTCTCTCTTCATATCTATTTACTGTATTTTTCTCTCTTCCCCCCCTCTATCTATCTACCTACCTTCTCTCTCTCTTCTCTCTCTCTTTCTCTCTCTCTCTCTCTACCTACCTACCAGTGGTGGGTTTCAAAATTTTTTGGAACCTCTTCTGTAGCTGTGGCCTGCTTTCCAGGTCCCCTGGTGGAACCTCTTCTAACCGGTTCGGTACATTTGACGAACCGGTTCTACCGAATAGGTGCGAACTGGTAGGAACCCACCTCTGCTACCTACCTATCTACTGTATTTCTCTCTCTATTTCTCTTTATCCCTCTACCTACCAACCTACCTACTCTCTCTCTTCCCTACCTACCTATCTATTGTATTTCTCTCTATTTCTCTCTCTCTATCCCTCTACCTACCAACCTACCTACTCTCTCTCCCTACCTATCTACTGTATTTTTCTCTCTCTATTTCTCTCTCTATCCATCTACCTACCTACTCTCTCCCCCTACCTATCTATTGTATTTCTCTCTCTCTCTCTATTTCTCTCTCTCTCTATCCCTCTACCTACCAACCTACCTACTCTTTCTCTCCCTACCTATCTACTGTATCTCTCTATTTCTTTTTATTTCTCTCTCTATCCCTCTACCTACCTAGCTATCCTCTCTGTCTACTTACCTACTGTATTTCTCTCTCTCTCTTTCTCTATCTATCTATCTACCTACCTACCTACCTACCTACCTACCTACCTACCTACCTACCTACCTACCTAACTACTCTCTCTCTCTCCTTACCTACCTATTATATTTCTCTCTCTTTCTCTCCCTCTCTATCCCTCTATCTACCTACCTACTTTTTTTAAAATTTGCCTCTTCAAAACCTTGGTGGATCTTATGCTCTGGTGTGTCTTACAGTCCAAAAAATATGGTAGTTTTTTTGTACGTAAACATTAGATTTTTTTTGTGGACCTTGGTATAAGAGGTGGTGGTAGTAGTAGTAGTAGTAGTAGTAGTAGTAGTAGTAGTAGTAGACGACAAAATGTAGTGTCTATTTCAGATGTAGTAGATAAAATCTGGTCCTATAACATTTACTGACATAACATAAAATAACACAATCCCATTCCATATTTGTATATGAATAAAATGAGTAAAATATGTATGCATAAAATCCCATATTTAATGGTTTAATAGACACTCCTGTCTTATCCATTCATTAAACTAAGGTTTATTGTATTTTATATTCAATAACTAGTATGTTATGTTTATATCATCTTCTAAAATGTTCAGAATAGTCTAAATGGTTTTCCTTCTCATTTTATTTTTACTGTACTTTTTAGAAATAGGACTAAGAATAAGTGAGCCATCAATTTTCACTGCATATTTGGCATATGTATATGAACTCCTTGTTTCTGTTTAAAATATGAAAAGTGCCCTTAAGAACATATTATTCCTGTATTATATGCTGTCTTTTGTTTGAAACAAATCAAGTATTTTGCCTTCAGTTTAAAATATATTTTATTTGATCTCTATTATCCGCTGCAATGCATTACTAGCTATGTCAGCATTTTGAAAAGTAGTTAATACATTAATCAAGATACATGACATTTATTTTTAAAGAAAAATAATGCCAAAATGATGTTTTTGCATAAGTTGCTTTATGCTAATTTACAAATAATCATGCTAGATTTTTTGAGTCATTGAAATATTGTTTTTCCAGACCTAGTTTTCGACGCACAAATTGGTTTGAACCTGTAGGTCGGGAATATCAACAAGTGATGGAAAAAGTGGGTGTGATTGACCTTACTCCTTTTGGCAAGTTTAGCATCAAAGGCAGTGATTCAGTTAAACTTTTGGATCGTCTGTTTGCAAATGTGGTCCCAAAGGTAAATAATGTAATAATAATAAGACATAATCCACTGTTAATTCATTTCATTGATCACTTTTGTACTCAGAGGTGTTGAATCAATAGTCCCAACTAGATAGTATACCACCATCCATCTGGAGCTACAGGGACCATGAAAGTCACTTTACCTCATGTCACATTGCCTTCCTCACTGTATTGACATTTTCCACATTTCCTAATTGCCACCAGCTTCCTTTGTTTAAATACGAGGGTGCACAGTTGGATACAAGGTGATTTAGAATTGACTTCCCCTTGCAATTTCAAAAAGCCAATAATGTAATAATACTTTCTGTAGGTTCCAGGATGGTAAAATAACAGGGTCACAATCTCCCCATTATTTAGATGCCTTTGGCTATTTCTGGACTCATCTCATTTCCACATTATGGTGGAGAAGAGCAAATATATCTTGTATATAGTGTGTTTACTATGGATGGAGTAGTGATTGCATGGATGATATTTGTATTAAAGAGATAATCAATGCATATGATGCATGGCCAGCATCAGCCTTTGGTGGCCCGAGCACTCTGCCAGCGAAAACGGGCTTCCGAGCTCCATTTCCAGTTGCAGTGGTCTCCTGCAACACTCTGCCAGGGAAAGCGGAGCTCAGGAGGGCCACATGCGCTCCTCCCAAGCTCCATTTTTGCTGGCAGAGGGACCATGGCCTGGCCCTTTGCTGTTTCCAGCGCAGCCCTGCAGGCCAGATCTAAGCAACCCATGGGCCAGATGCGGTCCCAAGGCCTTGAGTTTGACCCCCCTGATGTAAATAATGCTTCCAATATCTAGCTATTTAATCCATTCCAACTTAAAGAGACTGGTGTAGACCTAATCCTGTTAGTTGTGAGGATATGCCAGGAAGAAGAGCAAAGCAAACTGCTTACCTACTTATCTATGTATTTATTTATCAGATTCACATAACCTCACAAAATGTGACTCTGGGAAGCTTAGAAACATAATAATTAAAACCATAAGACACTCAAACCGAAAACACAAAAGTATTGTAATTGCCATTTCTCAAAAAGAAAACATGATAAGTTGCCAAAAAGTGCCAGGTCAGAGGAAGTGTTTAAAGATTTGCCTGGAATAAATGTTTTCCAATTGATTCTGGGTACAAAATGTTTCTATTAGGAGGGAAAAAAAGAGAAGAACATCGAAAGTCAGCAGAGGAAGAAGTCTACTTAATTCAGTAATATTTGTGTGCTATGCTATAAAAAGTTAATTTGCATTATTATAAGCTACTGTATAATTGATGATTTTAGCTTACAGTTTTGACTTTATTTCTACACAGATGGGTTTCACAAATATAAGTCATATGTTAACCTTCAAAGGCAAAGTCTATGCTGAACTCACAGTCTCTCATCTGAATCCAGGGGAATTTTTATTAATTACTGGTTCTGGATCAGAGCTTCATGACTTAAGGTCAGTGTAAATGTTAAATACTGAAGTTTTAAAGTAACCTGTGGTCTGAGGAATGTAGGATAAACTGCAGTTCAGAATAATAAAAAAGGCTATAAAAACTTGAAATAGCAGTTTTTATCAGAGATAAATTCATGACTGGTTGAGTATATATGTGTATTGTATATAGTGTAAAATCTTGAAAGGAATTTGTTCATAAAGTTTCATAAACTGCAGAAGTCATGTTCACTAATGTGAGAGAAATGTATGTGGATACAGGAATACGGCACTTGTTTGTGGCATATTTGTGTAAATATGTTGAATCAGTACAGTACAATACAATAAGAAGTAATTTTAATGAGCTGTCTTTTGATGAAATATTAGCAATGGAAAATTATGTAATAGCCTCAGTTAAGTAGAGGTTTTTTTAAAAAAAACACCTTATGGGCATATTTTTGCATGTTTCTTCAACCTTTCCTTCCTTATGGAATATAAAGTAATGGTTATGCTAATCTTATCCAAGAAGGCTTTTTTTTTTAAGTAATTGCTGAAATTGTACCATGCCTTAGATTCACAATCATTATACTCCTTGATCTACTGACTAGCTATAGTAGAAGAGACAACAAGGCTGGGCTAACATGTTATGTATCTCTGCAGTTAGCCAGGAATTGCATTTCCAAGCTGTTTCTGCCTCAGAAGCAGATACAAATTCTGTCCTATCCTATGAATTCTCACAATTGGAATCTTCCAGTCTGGCTGCCAGTTAGCACAAAAATTAAAAGAAACCTACTACCTGTGTTTTCCCGAAAACAAGACAGGGTCTTATTTTCTTTTGAACCCTAAAATAAGCACTTGCTCTTATTTTTGGGGAGGTCTTATTATTTTTGAGGTGCAGGAGATGGCGAGCGTGGTCACCTCATGGCTGCTGCTGTGTTGCAATATTTTCAGGGAGGACTTATTTTCGGGGGAGGGCTTATTTTAGTGCATGCGCTCAAAAGCCCGATTAAGCTTATTATTCGGGCAGGTATTATTTTCAGGGAAACAGGGTAGTAAAAAACAAAAACATGTAACACAGAAGGAGGAGACTACATTATTTCCTAACTGTTTAGCACCATTGACTCTACTGACTCTTCGATAATTTTCTTGGGTGTCTGTCAATATTACTCTTACTTTCTATAGAATTTCTAGTCCTATAATATTTTAAATATTATTTTGTTCTGATCTAACAATTCTATTTTATACACAGATGGATTGAAGAAGAGGCACTTAGAGGACAGTACAATATTGACATCAAAAACATTACAGATGAAATTGGAGTACTGGGTGTAGCAGGTCCATATGCACGGAAAGTTCTCCAGAAATTAACTTCTGAAGATCTTAGTGATGCTGCATTTAGTTTTCTACAATCCAAGCATTTAAGCATTGGTAACATTCATGTTACTGCAATTAGAATTTCTTATACAGGTATGTGAAAGGAAATTATTTGGCCCATAAATAGAATAGTTGATTTTACTAAAAATGTAAATATCAAATAACCTAGCTATAACAAAAGATAATTCCACATTTCTTTTCAGCTTAAAGTTTTGATGGCTACAATTTAATCCTAGTTAAAAATTTATATTAGTCTTGATTTATTATAGGTGAACTAGGATGGGAATTGTACCACAAACGAGAAGATACTGCAGCTCTATATTCTACAATCATGGATGCTGGATGTGAAGAAGGAATTGACAACTTTGGAACATATGCAATGAATACTTTACGTCTAGAAAAAGCTTTTCGTGCCTGGGGAGCAGAGGTCGGAAACCATGTCTTTTGATATATGTATGTGTGTGTCATGGTGGGTTCCGGATCCCGTCGCAACCAGTACGCTGTGATGGGGCCGGGCATGCATTTCGTGTCAACTTCTAAAGCGTTGCCATGACTATTATCAAGTTGGCATTCGAGGGAGGATTCCATGCATACCTTCGGCCAGAGTTGGATCTCATATTTCTACAACCTGGTTCGTGAATATGATGTATGACATATGACAGAAGGGAGGAGATGGAGGAGTAAAGTTCAAACGCAATTAAGCGAAAGCCAGTTTAGGCTCCACAGAAGATCAAGCCAAGATGTAGATCCTAATAAATGAATGTTTTTTGTTTGAACTTTGTCTCGAGGCTTGTAAATTAATTAGGTCAGCTCTTGGGAACTTCACATCTCGGGCACGTGCGCTGCACATGCATGCGCATGCCACTGTTGCTGTCCGACTTCTGCGGCCACTCGCAACTGCTCCCGGCCAGACGCCACGTGGTTCACATAACCAGACAACTGGGCAAAAGAGGGAATAAAAATCAATGGCGCTTATTTAAATCGTTTAAGATTTGTATATTATGTTGTTCTCTTCTCACAAGACCCAGAAGAGTTACAAAGATACATACAAGAGCTGCACAAAGCAAGAGCACCATTTGGCTTAAAAAGAAACCTGAAAAAAAGCCAGGTTATGTTTAATGAATTCACCAAAGAAAGAAAAAAATGTATCTGGACAAGAATTAAATGTAGTAGACCACTTCGTATACTTTGGCCAATGGATCTCAGTGGAAGGTGATACAATAAAGGAAATTGAACGGCATGTTAAAAGGTGATTGGCAGGCGTTCGGCAAACTAAGCATAATTTTCACGGACAACGTCTCCTTATGACCTGATCAGTATGTTCTACCTGCTCTAACATATGCCAGTGAAACATGGACCCTAACCTCACAATCAATACAAAAGCTAAGAGTGGTGCAAAGAACTATGGAAAGATACATGCTCAGTATTAGAAAACAAGATAGAAAGACCTGCACATGGATTAGAGAACAAAGAAAGTATATGATATCATCAAGAGAGTAAAAGAATTGAAATGGAAATGGGTTGGTTACATAGCAAGAAGAACTGATGGCAGGTGGACCAAGGCAGTCGTAGAATGGATCTCATTTGACAAAAAGTGTCCCCGAAAGAGACCTAAAACAAGATGGATTGACGATATCAGCAAGTGTTGCAGATCCAATTGGCAAAAGAAAGCTCAGGACCATATTGGTTGGAAACATGTGGAAGATGCTTCATCCTGCAGTGGATAGAAATGGCTAGAATAATGATGATATATACATACGTGTGTGTGTGTGTGTGTGTGTGTGTTGATTTCTATGAACTGCACAAGGAATGTATTTTATATTACTGTACTTTATTCTAGTCTAAAATAAGATAATCAATCTAGCTAATTAGTGGCTGTGAACCTTCTAGTGAATAATCAGCCCCTGAATAGTAATTCTCCAATGTCTAGAGAGCCAAGATATAACTTAGAACATCAGAAATCCAGACAGAATTGGTAACATATATTTGTCTAATTATGTAGTCATATACGTGTAAAATCCCTAGCATCCCTAGCTTCACCTACAGAAATGTTCCTTTTCACAGTCCTAGAAGGAGCGGCTTTTCACATAGAAATAACTTTAACTGCTCTGATTGTGCAAAGGTAACCTTAATGGGTTTCCTGGTTTGTCTTGCTTAAAAAATGTCCCTTTATAATCATGATCCTTTGTCATTTAAGCACTGCAGATTTTGCAATAGATGGTGAAGCATACAATTTTATTTTTAATGGGAATAGTATAAGATTAGTATATAAATTTTATTAAGACCTCTGTTAATTTAATAAAAATCAGTATTTATATAATTAATGTAAAATATAGATTTCATTTGTTGGACATCAAAAGGAATGAGAAAAATATATGCCACCTAGTGGTTTTTTACTGCACCTTTTTTTTTCAACAGATGAATTGCGACACAAATCCACTGGAAGCTGGACTGCAATATTTTATCAAATTAAATAAGGTGGGTTTATTTATTTTTCTACTACACTTTATCATTTTCTTCCTTTGTTTGCAAATAGCTGTTATATTTGAATCTGTAAAACACCAGATAATTATACACTTCAGCAGTAATGTACCTTGGTGTACCTAGCAGTGTTCCTTCCTTCCATCTCATTCCCCAGTCCATGCTGCAATTTAGGTACATAATTCAAACTATAGTGTGATCTACTAATTAATTTCATTTTTTGGCACTTTCCAAGTAATTTGGGAATCAGAGCAGTTCCTTCATAAAGTTCTAACTTAGCTGAAATAAAATTAGTTGCACACACCTCAGTTTTACTGTAAATTATATATGCATAATAATAATTATTTATGCATAATTATCAAGCTATTAATATCATGAAATCAGGAAATGTAGGTTGTTGGAATTTTTTTACAATTTGCAAACATTTTAGTTAATGAGTACTATTAAACTGGAACTTGCCATGTAAGATGCATTTAAAACTTACAATACCAGATTTTCTGTTACGTTCAAATTAGAAATTTACAGTTTTACCAGAAAAGCTGGGATAATCTTTTTAGAGAATGAGAAATTTCTTCCTAGCACTTCTCATTTTTAAACCATCTCTCCTTTTGTATGTCTGTGTAAACTTACCTTGGCACTATTAAAACAGTCCATGATCATATGATTAGCACCATCTCACAATTACAAAATGGCAGAGCTGTAGTCATGTGATTGCAATTACACAGTCCTCATTTAACAACAGCTGGGACTGCTGGAGCTGGATCGCTAAGTGGCCTGGTCATGTGATGTTACACTACACAGCCATATTGCTTAGCAAAGGCAATTTTGTAATCAGTACGGAATCAGCTAACAATATGGTTGTGACCTTATTCAGTTCGTTAAATATTTTCTTGTAAAAAGGAGAAACCATTTCAAAATATTTTCTTGACTGTATTTTTAGGAAAGTACATTTGGCATAAGTATTTGGAACATGAATCAGTGAAATATTGGTTGCCTTTAGGGGCAAAATGTCATATCTTTGTTTAACTATGAAAGGAATTTACTTCAGAAGGCTGTCTTGCAATTAATCAAGAACAGCCAATGAAGAATAATTAATTTGAAAGTACTGCACAAGTATGGTCTCCTGTGTATTTTAAGGTGGTGTTTAAAGCAGATTGCAGCAGATGCTGTGCTCTCATATGCATCTGAGTAGTTTTGTGTGTATAATTTGGCTCTATTCCAGCATTCACAAGTGATTTAGCAAATAAATCATGCTATTAAAAGATTGCACATATCTTTTGACAGCTTTCTACATAGTAAAAATAGAGAGATTTTTTTATTGTCCTTAATTGCCTCCTTTTGTTTTCCTCACCAGATAAAATAATCTTATTATCTGGGAGTTACTGTCCATATTCCACACTATTTTGGGTACTTAAATTTTTGTAATTTCTACAGCTCCTGAGGCTGGATTAGTCCTTGTGATCTTTGGGAATTATCTTTGAGAATGCAACACAAAGTATTTTATCACAAAAATATACTATAACAAAAGAAACAAGACCGGTCTCCTCTTGCCTTCTTTATTTTTTATTACTGTTACAATTAGCAAAGAAAATACCAGTAAATAAATTTTCAGGAATTAAATTATGAAATCAAGAACATAAATTAAAATGATTTGCAGATGATGTATTTACAATTAACCACCCCAAAAACTTGTTAGAACGGATAATAGAATATGCACAACAGTAAGGCTCATTACCAGGATATTGACTTAACCTTTAAAATTTAAGAGTGAACTTGTTCATTGTTTATTTACTCCATTTTTGCCAACTATACAAATAATTCAACTAGTAAAAGAACCTAATAGAGCAGGGGGGTCAAACTCAATTTAATTCAGGGCCTCATCAAGGCTGTGTTTGACCTCAGGGGGCCGGGGTGGGTGTTTCTAGGGTGGGCGTGGCCAACAAGTCACTATTGTTGGCGAGGTACTTGTGGCGGCCCAAGGGCTCTGCCAACGAAAATGGGCTCCCAAGCTTCATTTTCAGCTGCAGCAACCTCCTGCAACCCTCTGCCAGCAAAACTGGAGCTCGAGGAGGGCCACACGCGGCCCTTGCGAGCTCTGTTTTCAGCTGGCAGAGGCACCGCAGACCGGTCCTTCACTGTTTCCAGGGCAGTCCCACGGGTCAGATATAAGCCCCCTTGCTGGCCGAGTCTGGCCCCCAGGCCTTGAATTTGACACCCCTATAATAGAATATCACATTCATATAAAAGAAATGTACAATATCATTTGTCAGCGAAATTCAAATCTTCAATTACAGCATACCTTTCCCCCATACTTAATAATATTACCAAATTTTAATAGTTCTCCTGAAACATAGAAGTGAATGTTTTTTGTGCATATATTTGTTATAAAATGTTTGCTTTTTAAAAAACAACTGTTCATCAGGGCAGATAACTTTAGCTGTCTTCTTTATATATATTCTGAGTAGTGAAGTGTCTTCTATGCAATTAATATAGAAGGTACAGCTAAACGATTCACACTTGCTGCCAGATCACACTCAAAGCTCTAATTATGATTTCTATATTAGCCTTCATGCAAACTATTTGTTCCATTTATAAATTATAGATTTATGAGTATCAGAAGAATAATGTTGAAGATAAGCACTGGGGAGATTAGTTGTATTTGAATGTGTTTTATAGGCAGTGTTTAATTATAATTTGTAGAGACAATATATGGAATTACTGCTTATGGAATATAGCAAGGAAGACCAAAGTAACCCACACATTGTACATTAATTCTCACACGGGAAGAGTTCAAACTCTTTTCTGATTAACTGGGCAAGACTTTGCCTTGGCCAAATCCAAAAGACTGTACAGCCAATGTCCAACTCAAAATGAATCTAATTCAATAGATACCTAGAAAAGTCCTCCCTGCAGCTCTGCAGGTATTTCTGTTGCACCTTCTAATCAAGGAGGGATTATTCTCGTTATTCTAAACAGGGCCACCAGCTGATACTCAGTGATACTCAGTGCTGCCCTTATTGACACGAGGTAATCCCCCCCAAAGGGTCTTAACTCATATTCAGTTGGGTTCACTCTTCATTATCCTTCAACAGCATTTCTAGGCCTCTCTCATTATCTTCTCAGCCACCATTTTATTAAAGTGAACTGTAGAAATTGGCCATGCTTACTGCAGAATTCATTGTTGACCAGATATTTAAGCATAGAATAAAATAGAATAGAATAGCAGAGTTGGAAGGGACCTTGGAGGTCTTCTAGTCCAACCCCCTGCCTAGGCAGGAAACCCTACACCACTTTAGACAAATGGTTAACCAACATTTTCTTAAAAACTTCCAGTGTTGGAGCATTCACAATTTCTAGAGGCAAGTTGTTCCACTGATTAATTGTTCTATCAGGAAATTTCTCCTTAGTCCTACTGTAGGTTGCTTCTCTCCTTGATTAGTTTCCACCCATTGCTTCTTGTCCTGTCCTCAGGTGCTTTGGAGAATAGCTTGAGTCCCTCTTCTTTGTGGCAGCCCCTGAGATATTGGAACACTAGATTTTATTGTTTTCATTTCTCGTGGTTTGCTCTCACTTAAAAAAATGTTTCTTTTCTCTTTTCTGGCCTGGAGTATTTAAATACAAATTAGCTGATTCTTGGATGACATGTGATGCTATTGTCACTGTTCTCTTTATCTGCAAATTGCATGGTCATGATTTTTCGTAGCATAGCCCTCACTTCTGACTGATACAGATAAAAGCTAAAATAAATGGGAGGGAGGGATAATGAATGAATTGCAGTATTATGAGCCGAGGTGGTGCAGTGGTTAGGGTGCAGTACTGCCCGCCACTTCAGCTGACTGTTATCTGCAGTTCAGCAGTTCAAATCTCACCGGCTCAGGGTTGACTCAGCCTTCCATCCTTCCGAGGTGGGTGAAATGAGGACCCAGACTGTGGGGGCGATATGCTGACTCTGTAAACCGCTTAGAGAGGGCTAAAAGCCCTATGAAGCGGTATATAAGTCTAACTGCTATTGCTATTGTTCCTATGGAAAGGAAAAGGAGTCATAGACAGGTTTTCTTCCTCCTTTTTTACTCCCTTGCTGAGGAGGTACAACATATATTTTTTTTCAATTGAAAAAAAAGACTGATTGAAAAGCTGCTCATATGAATGTGTTGCTTAGTCTGTGGAACTGCTACAAGGTTTTCTTTACTATGTTGAATTTATAATTGCTTCAATCTGGCACAGGCCCTTGTTTGAAATGCAAATTGCAATTCTAGAGGGCAGGAGCATAGACATCCATCTCCATTCTATTCCAGTAACTAGTGAAAGTGCCATTTCTTGATAAAATTATTCCTGTTGAACTCACTATTCCATCAAAAGTATAATGGATAAGAAACTAATTAAATGCTTCTGGGAAGCCAATTCCTCTGTGTTCCAGTCAGAAGCATCCAAGTTTTACTTAGCAATCAGGCTTCCAACTGTAGACAGGCTTATGTGTGATAGAACTATTGATTCCTCTTTATGGCCTTCTGACCCACAGCTTGCTACCTGCTTCTTAAAAAGGAGCTGAGCGTGTAGGACAGTGATGACAAACCTTTTAGACTCTTAAGTGCCCAAACTGTATGCGCGTGCATGACCAAACTGAAAGGTGTGTGCATGCACACATGTGTGGGCATGTGTGCATGCATGTGGGCATGTGTGCACATGTGTGGACATGCATGTATGCATGCACATGTGTGGACATGCACGCAAACATGTGCAGCAGAGGCACCAGCTGGCCGGCGGGAGGTGGGACATCCCAACCCCGGCAATGTGGCAAGAAGTCAGATCTTTTTCTTTCGTGAACTTGTTTTGTGGTTTGCAGGGAAACAGAAACATGAAAGAAACGCTACGGAGATGTGACCTGATAAGATGGCGGGTGTGTCATGTGGGAGGGCTCTTCATGCCACCTCTGCCACACATGCCATAGATTCACCATCACTGGTCTAGTAAGACTCAAGACGCAGTTTCAAATAAGATGTGGTTTAGTCTGTTTAGTTCAAAGATGGAAAGTTCCTAGCACCAGGCGGCCCATCACCAACAGCCATTCAATTTTGCTATGCTTCAGCCTAAGCATGTTCTTCTCCATCAAAACTCCAACAGCCTCTAGGCATTGGACATCCCCCAACCATCCGGGCTCTGCAAACAAGCACCACCAATGCTGTCTTCCACATTATGTCCAGACCTGAAACCCGACTAAAAATTTCCAGTTAATTTCTCAAAAACCTGCACCTTGTCAGAATCTACTAATCACTTACTATCATTTTCCCCCAGCCAACAGACTTCATAGGAAAGAATGCATTGAAACAGATTAAAGAAAAGGGGCTTGAACGAAAACTTGTGTGCCTCATCTTGAAAACAGATGATGTTGATCCTGAAGGAAATGAAAGTGTCTGGTATAATAACAAGGCAAGCAGATTTCAGTTCAAATAATTGAAAAACTTTTTTTCCTGGAATCTCCTTTGTATATACTTCAATTTTAAAATGGCTATTATTTTCAATAGATTTAGTTGCAAAAGTTAATGTGCCTTTCAGAAAGTAGAAGGTCAGTGCATGTACTTGCTATAAATCTGCATTCCTCAGTCTGATCCCTCCCACTTGAGTTGGGATCGAAGCATTTACAGAAGTCAAACAATATTTAGTCTCTAGTAGATTTTTTGTCAAGCATAGGAATTAACCTGCAATATTTTTCCCTTTTGGACAAAGATGGCCCAATGAAACAAAATTATATCTAAGCATCTATAAAGGGACGTGGTTGGTCAGTGGCTAAGACACTGAGCTTGTCAATCAGAAAGGTTGGCAGTTTGGTGGTTGGAATGCCTAGCGCCGCGTAATGGAGTGAGCAACCATTACTTGTCCCAGCTTCTGCCAACCTAGCAGTTTGAAAGCATGTAAAATACAAGTAGAAAAAATAGGAACCAACTTAGGTAGGAAGGTAACAGCGTTCCGTGCGCCTTTGGCATTTAGTCATGCCAGCCACATGACCACAGAGATGGCTCTTTGGCTTTGAAATGGAGATGAGCACCGCCCCGTAGGGTCAGGAACGACTAGCACATATGTGTGAAGGGAACCTTTACCTTACCTTTAAGTATCTATATAATCCCAATATTTTGCCACTGTTTAAACTAATACAATTACATATTTGATTTTATTGTATTACTACACATGTTAGAAGTTAAATATTTAGAAACACAAATTGCATCAACTGTGCATTTTATACTATAAATCTATAAGTGATAAATTTTAATTTTTCAGGTTATTGGCAACACCACATCTGGATGTTACAGCTATAGTATTCAGCAAAGTCTGGCTTTTGCATATGTTCCTGTGGAGCTCAGTAAAGTTGGACAGAAGCTGGAGGTTGAGTTGCTAGGCAAAAAGTACTCGGCAAGTGTTGCTCAAGAACCACTGGTAATGACTGAACCAACAAGAACACGGCTTCAAAAGAAAGGCGGAAGTTCTAAAGTATAAATAAAGGATCACATAGTTATCATGATTGACAATTAAGATGGGATTAACTTGATTTGAAATATTTCTATATTTGAAATTGCCATGTGACTTGAATCACATAAGATAGAAAATATGAAAGAGCTTATCTGAAGTAAAAGATATATTGTGAATATTGGCATTTCATTTGGAAAAAAATGTAACAACAACAATAATCATCCATAAGAATGTATTCAAGAGGAAAAAAAATCATGTTTACATACTTAAAACATTCAATAGTGTTTAGTAGGCTCATTCAAACTGATTCTAAGAACACTGATTTTATCTGTATGCCTATATCCAAATTATTTGTACATTTATTGTGTTAAGCATTTGACTATCTGCCAGAAATATAATAGCTTATCTCTAAATAATTGATGGGTAATTCTGATCTTAGGCAGAAATTACTTCCATTGATATCTTTAAAAATCAAGGGGAAAAGAAAGAGAGAAGAATTACAACTTGCAAAGCAGTGTAGTAAAAAGAAAACAAGGTTTTTGCAAAGCTACTGTTTTTATATTGCTGGAACAAAATATTAGGTTACAGGTAGTCCTCGAGTTATGTCCATATGTTTAGCAGCTATTCTGAGTCAAGATGGTGCTGAAAAAAGTGATTTATGACCAGTTCTCATTTTAACAACTGTCACAGTGTCCTCACAGTCATGTGATTGCAATTTAGGCTCTTGGAAACCAGAATATAAATATTTTATGATTTGCTGAATTCACTTAACCATCACGGCAAAAAACGTTGTAACATTGGGTGCAATCCTAAATTTATTTCAATCCCAATTGTGGTTGTAATTTGAGGACTATTTGTGTAAAACTTCCTTTCCACAATAACAAGCAGATAAAAATTCAACCTGTTTTGAAAATATACCATTTCTTGATGGGATGGGATATGAGCAATGCAGAAGATGAAAGAAGTTTGTGCATCAGTTGAAAGAATTTCAGTTTGAAAGAATTTCTTGAGTGCTTCCATCTGCCACTTGAGCATTAAGAGGGTGATCAACTCCTTGTAAACATTTTTTACGGAAACAAAGTAGCAGAAAAATGGATTTATTGCTTTTATTTATGCTTGGAATGTTTTATATTAGTAGAAAAGGGTGTTGCACTAAAGTAACAGAACTACCATAGAAAGAAAAAGACCTTTTCTGGACAACAAAACATTGTTGCTTGAATGCTGGGAAAATGTGAATACTACCATCTGGATATACTATAAAAAATGAGTAACAAATGCATATCAAATAAATGTAAACATCATTTTTCTTCTATGTTCTTCTGTGAAGCACCTGAAGTAATTTAAAATGAATCACATAACTTAATGGCTGTATTTAATTCAATCTGAAAAGAGGAAATTTCAGCAAAAGTTTGTAAAGCAGAAAATTATGTGTGAATATTGAGAATATTTCATTAGGACTAAAAGTAGTTTAAAATGGCATTAGGGACTGGAGTTTCTGTACTAAGCAAGTTAATCATATGATGTCACATGACAGTGTAACTTAGTAATAGCAGTTCCTGCAGTCTTCATGCATCCTGAATAATTAGTGCCTCCTTTATTGCTTTTCTCTGATCCCCTCCAGAAATGTATGTCACAAAAGTTCAAAAATGTATCTCTTTGTTATTGTGGAAAGAAAGTTGTGTAACCCAATCCCTGAATCAAAACGTTTGTAGTTTAGAAAATTAACAGCCTTTTTCACATATGACTTCTTACTTCCCCCCTTTTTAAAAAGAGCATATATATTATGTAGCAGATCATCTACATTGCATGACATATTTTTCTGCTATTTTCCTTCCAATGTCTATAAAGTTGAGTAAATAAATCTATTACATAACCAACTTCTATATTTATTTTATGGTACTAAACAATTTTGTTTTCTTCCAATATTCGGTTAATAGTTTGGATATAATAGCAAAAAAGGCATAGCAAAAGGTATATAATAGAGTCCATGAGTTTTGCTGTCAATAAATAAAATACCTTTTACAGGTGTGTGTTTGTGTATACACACACACAAGTATATACACATATACGTGTATATACATATACAGGTAAATGTATAAGGTAATAGTATAAGGTAATGTGTCAAATAGATAACATACTGTAATTATTTATTGATTTATTTCATTGACTGTATGATCATAGATCAGCTGTGAATATTGGCCTAAATGCCAACTCTTTAATGTTTAGGTTAACATTTATATATTGAGATTAACATTTATATTTTCTCTGATAAACACAATAGGCATTGCTATTTCCATGTTTTATGTCAACAGGTTTTTGTAAGAAAACAGCAACTAAGAGCCTGTGGATGAAATAGTGTTGAGTGATTATTACACTTCCTGACCACTAACTGAAACATGTTAGAGCAGGCGGAAAAAGTTTGGTAGAATTCTGTCACAAAGTTTACACCAGACCATCCTAAGTTCATAGTTCCCTGAAATTTATGCAAATATTTCAGTAAAAATCATTCTAATAACATCGCTAATTCCATGAAGCATATTATGCATCGAGGTGTGTATAGGTATGTATAAAACAAGTGGAGTTAATCTAGGTTCTAGTGCAGCATTAGATAAGTTCACATTAGATAAGTTGTAGCAGATAAGTTCAAATTGTCTGCTACTACATCTTCAACCTCAATAATACTCGGGCAAACAATAGATACAAACTCAAGGCAATAGTGCTCCAAACTTGATTGCAGAAAATATGACTTCAGCAACAGAGTGGTCAACGCCTCGAAGAATGCTCTACCTGACTGTTGTTACATCCTCAAACCCCCCAGAGTTTCAACCTTAAACTGTCTACCGTGGACCTCACCCCTAAGAGGTCCTAAAGGAGGTGTGCATAAGCGCACCAGCGTGTCTTCCGTTCCTGTCCTAATGTCCCCATTTATTTGTACTCATTTCCTTTGTTCATCTCTATGTTTATACTTGTTATCTTGTACATGTTTGACAAACATGTAACAACTCTTCTTGCTCACTTGTATGTTTGCAGCTGGCTCAATCTCCCTTTTCCATCTCCAAGATGCGGATTGTGTGTCCTTCCAACTGTTCACTACAGCCACAGCCCCATTCAGCAAAGCGGAGGACGAAGGATACTAGAAGTTGTCTTCCAGCAAGATTGCACTGTTGCAAACCTGTTCTCTGAACTGGGAACTCTCTAAATGGGGGGAACCGGGCACAGTTTAAGGAGCACGAAACAGGCCGGGCGGTTCTCGGGGTTGCACTCTGCACCTACTATTAAGTTCATCCCACCATGGAGATACTAGCGAAATCGCCCCAAACCCAGAAAAAGGCGCTTCAACCGAACCAGCGGGCTTCTAGTCCCGCCTCCTTTCATTGGCCTGGGCGATGCTGCTTCGTCCGGATTGGGCGGCTACGCTGACTCTGATGGTGGTCCCGCCTCTCGATCATAGTTCTTCCTTAGAGGCGGGCAGTCGACCCAGTTCCTGCTTGCTCAGGCAAGCAGCGATGGTTCCGAGGTTCCTGTTCCTGGGGCTGCAGGTCTTATTGCAACTGTGTCGTCTGAATGCAGGGTCCCCAAGCTCGTCGCCGCATCTGGTCTTCATCCTGGCCGACGATCTAGGCTGGAACGATGTGGGCTGGCACGGCTCTCAGATCCGCACTCCGAACTTGGACGCGCTGGGTGCCGGCGGAGTGCGCTTGGAGCGCTACTATGTACAGCCCCTGTGTACTCCCTCTCGCAGTCAGCTGCTGACCGGCAGGTACCAGGTAGGCGCCAAAAGGAGATGGACTTGTCCCCAGGAAAGCGAGATGTATAACAACATTGGCTGGTTCTTTTCTCACCGCGCTCCTCTTGCAGAAGGCGCTAAACTGGTGCTTTGAAGCTACCCAGATAGGCGAGACTGTTTTATAATAAGGACTCCTATTATATATTAGTATAGGGTCTCCTGCTTGAATAGGGGATTGGACTAGAAGACCTCCAAATCAATTATTCCGTGCCCCATAAAGAATTAGAGTGCAGAGAAAAGCAACAAAGATGATTAGGAGACTGGAGGCTAAAACATACCAACATTAGTTGCAGGAATTGGATATGTCTAATTTAATGAAAAGTAGGGCTGCAGGTGACATGATAGCAATGTTCCAATATCTAAGGAACTGCCACAGAGAAGAATGGGTCAACCTATTCTCCAAAGTACCTGAAGGGAAAACAAGAAGCAATGGATGGAAACTAATCAAAGAGAGAAGCAGCCTAGAACTGACATCTCCTGACAGTGGAAACATTTTACCTCCAGAAGTTGTGGGTGCTCCAACACTGAAGGTTTTTAAGAAACGATTGGACAACCACTTGTCTGAAATGGTATAGAGTTTCCTGCCTGCCTGGGTCAGACTAGAAGACCTCCAAGGTCCCTTCCAACTCTGTTATTCTGCTGTTCTGTTATTCTGTTGATTAAACTTGAATTGGAGAAACGTTAGATCACATTAAAGCCCATCTTGATTTTCAGAACCGGATCAAGTACGATGATTTTCTGACAAAAATATATCATTCATAAATTGAAAGAAAGCATGACCAGATAATGCAGAATGACGGGTGGAAAATTCAAATTAAACATTTTATTAAAAGAGGGATGTAAAATGTAGACTTTCCCAAGAACCTATTTAGGCCCAGTTATTTTACCTGATGTTAAAGGCGAGCAGGGGAGTAGTCAAATTGCTGATACTTTAGGTTTAAATAATGTGAATAAGAGAATCTCTATAAATTAGGAAAGGGGTGTTAAGAGCAAATATAATTAAATTTATAAGTTTACATTATACAAGTGTAAAGGGATGTAGGAGAGACCCAGGTTCAAGTGTTAACCATAAGAATTACTCACTTGCTCTCAGCCCAACCTACTTCACAAGGTTGTCGTTACAGAGGGAAGTTAAAGCAAGTGAGGCGTATGTCACTGAGCTACCAGAGGAAAGATCAAGTAGGAAAGTGATGAATTAAATACATGAGGCCAACCCTCTTATTTTTATGAATATAATGATTGATGGTTTGGGGGAATGTTGGAAAAACCAGGTGAGCCTAGCTCCTTATGAAAAAGGCAAGTTCTGTGTTGGAGATTATTAAGAAATGAATTAAAAATCAAACTCTGATTGTAGAATAGAGAAAGAGATAATAGAGAAAGGGATCAATCCTGAAACACTATATGCCACTCTTTGCATAATAGTTCAGAAAGAATATTATAGAGCTGTAAAAGGTTCAGAGAAGAGCTCACTTCTAAGGAAATATTGCAATATTTGGGATATTTGCCTTTTTTAAAAAAAGCAAATAAGATATAATAGAAATGTGTGCAAATATAGTTAGTGTAAAGAAAATAAAGAGTCAATCAATCATGCTGAATTATGGCAGTTTCAGGTCAAATGAAAGAATGCATTTCACATTGGACACATTTAAATGTTGAATTCCTGCAACAAAATAAAAAGATGCTTTGGATTAAAAAAAACAGTTGGGATAGTTAAAGGGAGATGAGAAACATAATGCTTTTGATTTGTTTAGCTTCGCTTTGTACAAATTCAGCCAGTTATTTATTCAGTGTGTTGCTTAAATCAGTCTTAAAGATGTAAGAAATTATCTTCTGCTCTAAAGATACAGTCAAAATGGATAATGTCTGTTAACGAGTTCTCTTGTGGCTTTTAATTTTATTATTTTTAAATGGGGACATTGCGCATTCTTAAACTTCTCTATTCTGCTGTGGAAAATAATTTATAAATGGAAGCACCAATATTTTTTCCCATGTTAGCAACATGTTTAGTAATAAGTTCCTTTTGCAGAATAGGAAATGAGGGAGTAGAAAACCACAAAGCATTTTCTACTTTTCTGTTAGTAATATACCCAAAATATGTTACTAATAGAACTGTGGGAAGAAACCAACTAAGAAAAACTAATTAGGGTAGGTTTTTTTTCAATTAGCACCTGTGACTTAAGTAACTTTGTGTTTATAAGTGCTTCTTGTTGCTCAATATTTTGAGTTGATTCCCCCTCCCCCCCTTTTTTAGAGTGAATGTATTGCACCTAGGAAGTCTGACATTATCCATTTGGAAGGAGAAGCAAAAGAATTTTGGCAATTCTGAAGAAACTTGTAAGAAATTTCTGTTTCTTACAACATCCCAAATTGCACCAGCATGATTGGTTCCTATAAGAGACCACAGTGTTTAACTTCTCTTCGAGAATATTTTTGCAGGATAAAATGTATACATAGATAAAAGGCTTGCTTCTTCAAAAGTCTTGCTTCAAGAATGAGAATTGTACCCCTTACCTTCCCCATTGCAAAAATTGAGATGGAGGCCAAGAGTTTGCTTCAAGGTGTTCTCAGAAAATTAGCCCAATGCTTATTCTGGATACCATTCACCTTTTCTGTATGAAAATGTATGTGTGAAGCAGAGGTGATATTTAGCAGGTTCTAACCAGTTCTGGAGAACTGGTAGCGGAACTTTTGAGTAGTTCGGAAAACTGGTAAATACCACCTCTGAGGGGCCCCGCCCCCATCTATTGTCTGCTACTTAACAGTAACCTTCCCCTGCCACACCCACCAAGCCATGTCACACCCACCAAGTCATGCCACGTCCACAGAGCCAGTAGTAAAAAACTTTGAATCCCACCATTGGTGTGGAGAGCTTTAACTTCCTGTCTACAAATCAACACATGAAGCCAGTTAAGATTCATCATACAGAGACCTAGATTTGCAGCAAAGATATTTTAAGCAAAATAGAGTTGTAATATTAGTATTGTGTATCCTCCTTATTTATCAGATCTTTGAACATATTATGGATTTGAATATGAATATAAACTCACCTCAATCCATTCCCCAGCATCTGAGAATGCTCAATGTTTTAAAATCTAATAAATACAAATACACCCATTACTGCTTGTATGTTGTATTGTAGTTATGACCACATTTGGGACCAGAACTTCTATCACTAAGTGAGACCCTTAAGCTCCAGTTTTATGACCTTTTCTGCTATGGCCATTAAACAAACCTCCAGGTCATTAAGTGAATCATATAGTTGTCAAATGAATCTGGCTTTTCCTATTTGCTTGTTGGAACCCAGTTGGAAAAGTCACAAATAGTGATTGCATGACCATGGGACACTGCAACCCTTATAAATGCATGCCAGGTGCCAAGCACCCAAATTTTGATCATGTGATCAAAAGGATGCTACAATATTGTTAAGTGCAAGGTCTAATTGAAAGTACATTTTTCAGCTTTGTTGCAATTTTGAATGGTCATTAAATGAATGGTCGTAAGACAAGGAGTACCTGTATTCCTTCACAAGATCTCATAAAGCCTCAGCATTCATGGGATTTCTCAAGATTTGAATAATTAAAAGAGGATGTTTCTTGTGACCCCAGCAAGGAACTGTTGTTATATTAGTAGTGGCGGGATAAAATGTAAGATCCTCTAGCTGAATTTCCATTATACTTTCCTTCTGCCTCTCCCCTCTCCAGTTCTAAGATAAAGAAGGATAGGCAGGGAGGTATTAAAAAGAAGAAGACAGAGTTGAGTCAATTTCAAACATTTTCTGTAATAAGCTAACCGTACCTAATTGAAAATAAGGAAGCAGCAATTCTGGGCTTTGTTTCCTTTTATTTATAGTCTGCATAAACAGAGGGATAGAATCAAGATCATGTGAAGTGTTAATACCACTTTATAAGGCCTTGGTAAGGCCACACTTGGAATATTGCATTTAGTTTTGGTCGCCATGATGTAAAAAAGATGTGGAGACTCTAGAAAGAGTGCAGAGAAGAGCAACAAAGATGATTAGGGGACTGGAGACTAAAACATATGAAGAACTGTTGCAGGAACTGGGTATGTCTAGTTTAATGAAAAGAAGGACTAGGGGAAATATGATAGCAATGTTCCAATATCTTAGGGGTTGCCACAAAGAAGAGGGAGTCAAACTATTCTCCAAAGCATCTGAGGGCAGAATAAGAAGCAATGGGTGGAAACTAATCAAGGAGAGAAGCAATTTAGAACGGAGGAGAAATTTCCTGACAGTTAAGAACAATTAATCAGTGGAACAACTTGCCTCCAGAATGCCCCAACACTGGAAGGCTTTAAGAAGATGTTGGATAGCGATTTTTCTGAAATGGTATGATGGCAAACCTATGGCACGCATGCCACAAGTGGCACACGGAGCCATATCTGCCGGCACGCGAGCTGTCAGCTCCAGTGCATATGCGCACACCAGTCAGCTGATTTTCAGTTTTCCAGAGGACTGGGGGAGGCCGTTTTCACCCTCCCTAGGCTTCAGGAAAGCCTCTGGAACCTGGGGAGGGCAAAAAATGGACCCAATGGGACTACTGGAAGTTCGGAAATAATCCTTTGGTAGGCCCGTTGGGCCCATTTTTCACCCTCCCCAGGCTCCAGAGGCTTTCCTGAAGCCTGGAGAGGGTGAAAAGGGCCTCCCCACTCGGAGGAAATGCCAAGCTCAGCTTGGAGGCGACCAGTGTAGTGTACGTGGAGGAGAGTTGTGCACACATGCACATGTGGGGGCACACTTTGCATTCTGGGTGCTGGCATGCGCGCACACTATCGCACACATGTGCTCACATATTTGGCACCCAACAACCAAAAGGATTGCCATCACTGGTATAGGGTTTCCTGCCTAGGCAGGGGGTTGGACTAGAAGACCTCCAAGGTCCCTTCCAACTCTGCTATTGTAAGAATCAAAACACATATTCCTATAAATGCAAGTTAAGTATATTTAAGTATTTTTTTACAGATACATCATGCAAAATATTCTTTATCTTTATATATTACTTTAATTGATTATGCTTAAAGTTGTCACAATTGATTTTTCCAATTATCAGATTTGTCTTCTGATAAAAATATGTCACTCTAGACCAGGGGTGACATAAAATATGTCACTCTAGACCAGGGATGTCAAATTCGTGTCATGGCATTGTCATGTGACATATCACAACTTTTCCCCACTTCGCTAAACCAGACAAGGCATGGCCAGTGTGTGACATATTTGGCCTGTTGGCTGCAAGTTTGACACCGCTGCTTTAGACCAATACTGGTAGAACTCAACTTACAACAGTTCACTCAAAGTTGCAATGGTACTGGAAAAAAGGACTTATACTTAATAACAACTGCAACATCCCTACATGATCTGGACTCTTGGCAAGTGATTCATATTTATGACGGTTGCAGTATCCCAGGGTCATGTGATCACCTTTTGCGACCTTCTGGCAAGCAGATCAATATGGAAGCCGAATTAACTGAACAGCCCTGTTACTAATTTAACAACAGTGATCCACTTAATAACTGTGGCAAGAAAGATCATAAAATGGGGCAAAATTCACTTAACAAATGTCTCAGTAACATAAATTTTGGGCTCAGCTGTGGTTGTAGGTTGAGAGCTACACCTGTATTTCTCAACTTTGACAACTTGAAGAGGCATGGACTACAACTCCCAGAATTTCTGAGCCAGCAAAATATTGCTGGCTGCAGAATCCTGTGAGTTGAAGTCCACACCACTTCAAGTTGTCGAAGTCGAGGAACACTGCTGTAAATAGAACTTGTTAAGCTTCCTAACATTATGTGGGACCTAATACTTAAGGCACGTTTGTTTTCATTAGATCCATACAGGTTTACAGCATCAAATAATTTGGCCTTGTCAGCCAAGCTGTGTCCCACTGGATGAAAAACTCCTGCCTGAGTTGCTTAAAGAAGCAGGCTATGTTACGCACATGGTGGGGAAGTGGCATCTAGGAATGTACAGAAAAGAATGTCTTCCTACCTATAGAGGATTTGATACTTACTTTGGTAAGCAAATGTATTTTCATCCTTTCTTTATGCTGAATACTAAGAATGTTCTATCATTTCCAGCAGCCCGGACTGGTTAGAAATCCAGTCAGAATTTCTTTTTTGATTGACCAAATTGTAATTGCCCGAGATAAATTATAGGCTAAGGCAAACTCCATAGGTTTCAAGCTCTGATGTCCATGTTCACTGAATGCATCAAGGCAAAACCATAGAAATGAAATGGAAACTTAGTGATGAGTGAACCTCAGGTAGAAGATTCTAGTGAACTGGGTAATCAAGATACAAGGAATGATTTTAAACAAGTAATTGGGTGCACAAAAGTGAAACAAACACACACTATGTATAATTATAAAATGGATTTCTTTTGCCTGTTATTCAAATATATTATTTGCTGGTTGTCGAGAAGCATAAATGAACTGAATTCATAAAAGGAACATATCATAACTGATACGATGGGCATGTTGGACACTTTTGTAGGTTTATGAAGAGCTGCATCAGTATTCCCCAGCCTTGAAACTCTCCAAATACTTTGCTCTTGTGGGAGTTGCAGTTTCAAAACATTTGAAGCACAGTAAGTTGGAAAAATTAGGTGATACTGCAGTAGTTGTTTCTGTAGAGGTTTCAGTTTCTAATATAATGTAAGTTTACTGCCTAATGATCTTCAGCTTCGTTGATGGCAGGTTCAGAGAAGAACTGGAAGCGAAAACTACCATACTTTTTGGAGTATAAAATGTACCTTTTTCCCTCAAAAAAGAGGGTGACAATCTGGGTGGGTCTTATACACTGAATACAGCATTTTGGCCTCCCAAAACCCCACCCCCTTCACAAAAATGGACATGCAGAGGGTTTGTGAGGCCTGCAAAGTGCTCTTGGGGGCTGGGGAGGGCAAAAACAAATGAAAAACGGGCTGTTTTTTGCTTATTTTTGCCCCCCCCCCCGATCCCCCAGGAGCACTCTACAAGCCCCTCTACAAGCATACAGAGGGATTGGGAGGTCTGCAGAGTGCAAAAACCTCTTTAAAAAATTTACCTCTTCAAAATCTTGGTGCGTCTTATAGTATACACATACTCTAATTACTTTAATATCATCTCTCATAAAGCTGGAGAAGTCTTGAAAATATTCTGAGAGACAGAGCTTACCAGTCTGTGCAGAAATTGGTAATCATTGATGCATTTATTAATTTCAAGGATTCATAATATTCCAGCAGTCGTAAGAGAAAAATAATTTTTCCTTACTTGATAGTGGCAATTCCTGATTCTGACAAGTCTCTAAGTCACCAGTTGGTGTCAGTAATAGATCAGACTTTTTTACACTTGCCTGGAGAATGTGAACATAGTATGAGCAGCTGTTGCTGCAAGCCTGATTCAGTTTATTCTGCAAATTTCAAAACAAAAACAGTTGTTCTGTTACAATATTCTATAATTTCAATATACATATATTAAATAATATATTAAACCCCTTAATATATTACGGCATTGCTTTTAATAATTTTACATAATGTATCTATTTATACTTCTTTAAATGGAGGATGGAATACATTGCCAAATAAGTGATAAGAGTTTATTTACTTATTTTAAAAAACCTGAGAAGTTTTTTTTCAAGTTTAGGGCATTTCTATAGTTCTTTCCTCCTGAAATTATACTGTAATTGATCATTTCCTGTTTTAGGCTACCTTCTTGGAAGTGAAGATTATTATTCTCACGAGCGCTGCGTGCCTATTGTGTCTAAAAATGTGACCAGATGTGCCCTTGATTTTCGAGATGGAGAAAAAATTGCTGAGGGATTTAAAAATATGTATTCTACTAACATATTTACAAAAAGAACTCTTGATCTTATAGCAAGTCATCAGACTGAGAAGGTATAATTGTATTTTTTGGGTCATACATCCATTTTTCAACATAACTAAATATTTCAATTTCATTTGAATGAGCTGTTGTAAGCAAAAGCAAAGGACTATTTGTATGGATAGGTTCCTTATTTAAAAATGCATTATTTCCAAGAAAAATAGTCTGGGTTCTTCCATTGCACGAAGTGAGGTGTCATCAGTTGTTTCAAGCATGAATTGCTATTATACAGTTTTACATGAAGTTGTAGGTGCCAGTAAATAAATAATTCAAAATGGCAAAAATGTTAGGTATTTACGGGATTCATTCCCTAAATCTGTAAGATGGGAACATTAACACCTCATGAGATTTGAGGCTATCGTGCATGATTGTGAATAATTTAAAAATAAATATTATTGTATTATTTAAGACTTCTGAATGCTACCTGGAAGTATGTAGTTGACATGCATCTGTTGATTCTATATTGCTGGTTCCTATGCTAAAGCATGGATTATTTAATTATGTTTCATAGCTGAGCCACAGTTAACTAGGTTTACATATACTAATCATGCTAAAAGGCACGAGGGGTCACATGTTTAGTTACATATCCATGAGCTTCTGTTTCTCTCCTGCCATCCTCACCTTTGTCATATCTTACATAATAGGGTTTTATATCATTTTGAATCCTGGGTAATCTGGATTCTAAATTGTGGGTGGAAACTTCATGAAGTTTCTTTGCAAGAACCAAAATAAAGGGCAGAAGTCATGTTGGAAATTAAGGAACCATAGTCCAACTGTCTTTAAATGTTTGTCAATGCCTTTGGCTCCTGAACATGTTTCTCCAGCAAACAGAATTAAGCTGCCCTATATGGTAAAGGTTTTTTAAAAACTAAACAAAAGTTGTGTTCAGAGATTATTCTCATTATCAGAACTTCACAGACATGGAAAGCTCTTTTCTCAAGTGCTTTTTACCCTATCCAAGTGAAAATATAATGAAGGAAGTATACATAGATCAAAATGTTATTATGTGTTCTTCTGATGGTTTCATTTAATGCTATGGTATCTCTCCCCCCCCCTTTTTTTTTTGGTCATGTGTGTGTTTGTGTTACAGCCATTATTTCTTTACGTTGCCCTACAATCTGTCCATGAGCCCCTTCAAGTACCTGAAAAATACATAGAGCCATATTCTTTTATCAAAGATGAAAAGAGACGCAAATATGCTGGAATGGTTTCCATAATGGATGAAGCTGTAGGAAATATCACTTCCGCCCTGAAGAGATATGGCCTTTGGAATAATACCATTCTCATCTTTTCTACAGGTAAGAATGAATAATTAAATATATAGGTACACAGTGATATATCAACTGATACAAAAAGTAGAGGGCAGATTGCTGTGAAAATGGCTATTGTAGAATAACAATTGCACTGGTCATCTGTGGGCTGCCGGAACCAATTCAAAATAGTGGTCATTCCCTGTAAAGTCCTATATGGTATGGCCCTGAATTACATCATTATGATTCTGTCTTATCTAAATGTACAGAAAAGTCCTGTAGATCCAAACCTGAAGTGAGATAAAAGATGTGTAAACCACAAGGAAGGTGGTCTTGGTACTAGTTCCCCCATTGTGGAACATGTTGGTCTCCCCAGATACCTTTGACCCCTTCACTTCTGGGGTTTCAGAAAGCATTAAAGCTACTTTTTTTTAATTAAAAGTTTTTTATTTTTATTTTTCAAAACAGACACAACACAAAAAATCCTCTTTCTTTACATACTGTAGAAAGTGTATCAGTTGGTTACAAAAAAAATTTGTGCGTTTCTTTCACAGTCACCCATGATTCATATTAATTCTAGTATTTTAAATCAAATATATTTGTACATATTACCATCATCATACCCCCATTCTCGTTTGACTATAATTGTTTAAACGTCCATCATAAAACATACCAAAACTCAAGACATAACCACATACTGGCATCTCATTTGCTATTTCTAGTATCCCAATAACATTTAGTAGCAAAAGTTTCTAATCTCCCTTTCCAAATCACTGTTTACAATTTACATCCAATTTCCCCATGTTTGTAGCCATACCTATATATATATTGTTATCATTATCTCTCCTTTATTTGACTATATCCATTATCATAATTTAGTACTTTTTTATTAATCTTTATATGTAACCAAACCATTTCTCATCTTCCTTTCATAGGTATCATTCAATATTCCTATCCAATTACTACTTGTTATACCAATACATATGTATACATTATTATCATTTTAAATTGTTTATTTAACCATATCTATTGTCACTAAATTTTACTAAGTCCAACTAGTTTTAAATTAAACACTTTCATCTATCAACCTGTATCTTTCAAGTAGCAAAACAGTCTCATGTCTTCTGCCATTTGTGGCATTAATGCTCTAATCATCTCCTCTTCTTTGCAACTCATTGTTTATTGATTCTCTCATGTAATTTCGATGCCCTTCTTCTTTTTCCTTAATCAGCTTGTCTTTAATTGTCAGTGTTGTTATCGAAGGTGTTACTAATAAAATTTCTCCCTTTAAGTCCATAAGTTCTTTTATTTTTTCTTCTTCTGCCATCTAGGGTAGGGTTCCCATCCATCTAGTTCCCCTTTCCATATTCCACTTTTACATTTCCAGACAGAAACCATTCACATAGATGTCAGTAGATTTGATTTCTTTGCAGTCATTTTTCTCTTTATTGCTTGGAACTCTATCCTATATTTTTCCCATTTGATAAGCATCTCCATCCTTTTCATCATATTTTTCTTTGGTGCTCTAATTAAAAGCTACTTTTGAAGCTACTTTCAGCTATCAAGGAACATCCAATGATTTTTAAAAATATTATCTATTGGGGGGAGATATTTAATATGTTGGCATTTTAATATGTTATTGACAGTTTTTTTTCTGTACATCCCCTGACATTGACATGATCAGGTCATATACAAATAACCCAAATAAATAATTAAATCTATAGAAAATGAGGCACCGTAAGTAGATGATGGAGTTTGATATCATGAACAGAATTCTCAACCAATTCTTTCTTAGTTTGCTTTGCTGCAGTCCTAATACGATAAGGCAATTTGCAACATTTAATGTACTTACCATATTTTTCAGACTGTAAGACGCATCAGAGTATAAGACACACCAAGATTTTGAAGAGATAATTTTTAAAAAAAAGTTTTTGCCCTCCATGGCCCCTAGGAGCACTCTGCAAACCTCCCAAACCCTCTGCAGGCCCCTTTTTGAGAAATGCAGCACATGGGGGGGTTTGGCAGGTCAAAATGGGCCCATTTTTTGCCAAAAAATAGGGTGTGCATAGAGTTTAGAAGCCTGCAGAGTACTCCTGGGGGATTGGGAGGGCAAAAAGAGCCTGTTTTGTGAAAAATGTGCCCATTCTTCACTCATTTTTGCCCTCCCCAGCTGTCAGGAGCTGTCAGGAGTCCATTTTTGCGAAAAATGGGATGTGTGGGGCGGGGTTTTGGGAGGCCAAAAATACTGTATTCAGTGTATAAGAAGCACACAGATTTTCACCCTCTGAAAAATATGGTACATGGATAAATATTATTGTCATTAATCCTACTTGTAGGATTATTGTTATTATTGAAATTGTTTTTTTTTAATTTGGCAATTTTCTGGGGTACCTTTCATTTCATTTTTTTTTTAAACAAATGTTAGGAAACATTTTCTTTCCCCAAACACTTGGGAATGATGCAATACAAGCAAACAGTTGATGCAATTGCACAACATACAAGTTCCAGCACATGTTTGGTTACTATTGATGTATTGAGAATTTGTTCTCTAACAAGCTTATTAATATGTGTACTCACAATAAATTAAAATATAGTTGACTAAATATTGCTTATAAGGCGTGCATTAGTTTTCCCCAACTTTGCTGTAAACAAGTGCTGTAAAAGTATATATGGAAAGCTTCACATGTTCTTTAAATATAGAACAATATGGCTATCCAGTTTTTATTACTGTGACAATTTTATGCAATGCTTTCTCAAATTGCCATGCAGTTTCTCAAAAAATGTCTTCCTCTGTAAAAGGGGCTTTTCTCCCATAATTAAGCATCTTTGAAAAACTGTTTTTAATTTCTCTTAGCAATTTTAGGTTACTTTGTTATTGAAAATAATGAAGAGAGTTACTGCTGAGTTGTATGTCTATGGAGATTCTCAGTCATCCAGGTCATGGTTGTCCCAAAGTTCTTTTTCAAAAGGCAACTGGACTTTCTGGTTTTTCTTGAAGATATTTCGCTTCTCATCTAAGAAGCCTCTTTAAGTTCTGGGTTGTAGTTTTCTGTTGTACGTTACTAAAACAAGAAAAATCAAGAGAACTGTGTCAAAGACCAACCTACCCATTATGATTCTGGAAAGATGATTAAAAGAGCATATAGACCCACAGGCTGGGCCTCTAAGACATGCAAGAACATCATTCCTGAGAATTTTATCAGAATTCTCTTATTTTTCTTAAAGTTTCAAAAGCGAATGCTGTTGCATCAGAATGAGACAGTTACAAAAAGAACAGGCCTTACCTTGCTGTAAGCTCAGTAAAACTGATTCTGCTTCTGAGACACAAATACCCCATCTCTTAAGCAGAGAAAATAGCAAAGAGGAAAGAAATGTTTAGCCTAAATATATTAAGAACATTTCAGTTCATGATTTGACTATTGTCTAAAAGTACTTGTAAAAAAGGCAAAATGAATCCAGGCATACTTTAAAATACCTTAATAGTATTTTCAGGTAAAGTATTAAATAAATCTGCCGGAATTCTACTTAAACAGGTAGTCCTTGATTTATAACAGTTCGTTTAGTGATTGTTTAAAGTGACTTATAACCATTTTTCACACTTGTGACCATTATAGCATCCAAACGGTTACATGATCAAAATTGCCAAGACACTTGGCAACTGACTCATATTTATGCTGGTTGCCGTGTTCATGTGACCACCCTTTGCAACTTTCTGACAAGCAAAGTCAATGGAGAAGCTGGATTCACTTAACAACTGCACTACTAATTTAACACATGCAGTGATTCATTTATCTATGAGAAGAAAAGTTGTAAAATAGGGCAAACTCACTTAACAAATATCTCATTTAACAACAGAAATGTTAGATTAAATTGTGGTCATAAATCAAGGACTACCTGTACATTTATTTATATTTTCATACAATTAATTTTTTTTAAGTACTACTGATTTTTTTAAGAATTCCTCTTTTTAAGGAAAAATAACTTTAAATCTAGCACTCTACTAACTGCCATAGAGCACCCTTAGTAATAACAGGACAATTTTCACAGACCAATCACAAGATAATTATAAAACTCTTTACATAGATTTGTCCTTTTTTCATAGGAAGCTGCCTTATGCTGAGCCAGATAATTTATCTCAATATTGTCAATTCAGCAGTAATTCTGCATTCCTAATTTGGGGGGGGGGGGGGGAGACTGTATTCAACAAATTTAACCTAAGACTTTTAACTTACAGAAAATGGATTCTGCTATTGAAGTAAGACCATGTTTTTGCTTTAGTTCTCATCTTAACCGAAAGAATGGAAACCCATAAATAAGGTGGCTACTTGGTAGAACCTATATCTTTAGCAACTTATGAAATGTGGAAGTTCAGCACATTCTGTGCTCCAAGTATAAACATAAAACTATGGAGAAGGCTGTGCCTACTACTGTACGTCTGGTAATTTCCAGAAGAGGGTGCTACAAGATATGAAATTTACTTATCATGGTCAGAAATTAGTTTCATCTATTCTGTTCTTTGTTTTGAAGCGTAAACGTTTCCATATTCCTTTCCTACTGTTATGATACTTCTTGTAGCAAAACAATGAGCTAAAATAAATCTCAGTACGTTCTCTTCCATCAACAGCTAGTACAATTTAGTAAACATCCTGATCTTCTTTGGTATGCTGTTTGTAGTCTGGGTTGGCTTTCTGATGCAGCAGTGAAAAATGTATTACTGTCCAGATGTAGCCATTCAGCATCCCTCACCATAGCCATATTAGCTGAAGTTGTTGGGAGTTGTAATACAATATCTGGAGGAATATAAGTTCTTTGTCCTTGTTTCAGTAGATCGTGCCAGAGAGGCAGTAGTCTAGTTGAAATCATGAATCCAGGTGTATGGTTACTTAATTTCTACAATTAGGACTTAAAGATCTAGGGCTCAGAATTTCATGGTAAGTCTCTCAACTTAATCTACCTTGAAAGCACTTTTATGAGATTAAAACAACAAAAGAATATATCTCCTTTCCTGAGCTTCTTGAAGTGGGGATATATTGAGAATTACATTTTTTTTGTCTTTACCGCATGTGACTTAACGCTTTTTCTTTGGATGCTTGAAATATAATACATAATACATACAGATATAATGTATGCTATCACATAATTTTCATGATCATCTATAGCAAATCAATGTAAAAAATTGGAGCGATGGCTGCAGGTTTGAAGAATTGCTGTTAGGAATGAATTTCCTTCTATCCAAAACAGTGTTTTTCAAATTTTGGAACTTTAAGATGTGTAGATTTCAAGTCCCAGAATTCCCCAACCTAATTTTCTAACAGAATCAGAGAATGGAGTATGAGAATTCATTCTAATTTACAATGAAAATTGACATTAAAAAAACCCAAACAGTTACTGTGCCTCTCCTACCCAGAGCTGGCCCTCCTTAATGAAGCATTTATGTACCTGTCTCTGAATTAGTTACATTACTACAAGTTACAAGTGCAGTTGCTTACTATGTGCTTTATATGTTATCCCCATATTTCCATTCTTGTGATCTGCTTCCTTGTTCCAATACATAAGCCTTGCTTTTTCACAAATAATGTAGATATTTGGAAACTAATCAAGGACAGAACCAACCTAGAACTAAGGAGAAATTTCCTGATAGAACAATTAATCAGTGGAATGACTTGCCTCCAGAAGTTTGTGGGTGCTCCAACACTAGGGTTTTTAAAGAAGAGATTGGACAACCATTTGTCTGAAATGGTGTAGGATTTCTTGCTTGAGCAGGGGGTTGGGCTAGAAGACCTCCAAGGTCTCTTTCAACTCCACTATTCTGTGAGAGTTCCACTTTGATTAGTCTATGGTCCAGCTATTTCACAGGTTCCTGTCCTGCTGCCCTCTCAGAGTGGTTTATCTCTGTATTGACTGTAATTGAAATTATAAATTACAGGTGAGGCCAGGCTAATCAGCACTATTGTACACTGAGAGCAATATATCCATATGTATTTTTAATATAATTATTAGTAAGTTACAAAACAATGATGACAATAATGAGAGTCAACATTATCACCTTGCTAGCTCATCATTGTTTTGTAACTTAGGGGGACTCCAGTACTAATAATTTACTCGTGCTGGCAGAGAGGGATCCCTACTATGGATCCCAAAGAACTCTGACTATTGGGATCCAAAAGAAGAACGTTCTCTGCTACAGTGCCCACCCTTTAAAACATCCTACCCACTAGGGTAAGATCTGCTCCCTCCTATCCTTCAGCAAGAGCCTGAAGACCTGGCTTTGCTTGTTGGCCTTGGGATCAAATGCAAGAGTTCCAGACAGACTCCACCTCCCTTTCCTGCTCTCTGCTCTCCACTTATCCATCTTTTTGTTATCATATTGATGTATTCTCATTGATTTCTTTTTCATTGTTTATTCTATTGTTCTATTTTTTTTTACTTTTGTTTATGTTTGTTTAATCTTTTCATTTGTTCCTTTTTATTGTAAACTGCTAGACTAGGCAGTTTGGCGGCAAATAAATTTAGCAAATAAATAAAATAAAAATAGAGGCATTTCAGTGTAGATTATTTTTTCAAAGAAGATGTGTCTCTTGTTCTGCGTTCATGTAAGGACTGGATCCCATGTAATTTAAATGCTTCAAATACTGATATGTGCAATCATTGAATAATACATTAACAGCATATTTTTCAGAAAACTGCTGTATATACTTTACAGATATATTGCAAGTAGGCTTTAACATGAAAGTTTTCAAATACAAAATGCATGAGTGATTTTGGAGTTCAGACTGGGAGCAGAATTCTTCAAAATATAGAGGTTGCTTGTATGGGTTTAAAAATGGGTGCATTTTTAAAAAGTTTAGTAGGATGAGTGGGAAGGAACTAATCTTGCTCAGAGAAGAATATACTTATCACAGAAATCATTCATTGTGGACGGCATTGAAACACACAATACACAAAGACCAAAAGGGAGAGAGGAGGGAGCTGCTTAATCCTTGAAGTACAGAAGTTCAAGAATCCAGGTCAGTGGGAATGCCTGAGGTTAGAAATTAAGTGGCTCAGTCAAGCTCTGAATTAAAGCTTTCATAGAAGCTGCACAACTAATAAATATAGTGCACACTACTAATCCTTTCCTTTTATAAGTTTTGGAAGGATTCACTCCCACAGTTTAAAAATTTATAATGAAATTGAAATCAGAGACTTACATTGCTGTTTTTGGCAGTCAATTCTAAATGCTCCAAGCTGATGAGAACAGAAGAACAACTTGAATTGGTGGCAGGTTTGCCCCTTGTTTAAACTCATTCTACAACCTCATGCCTTTTAAATAAGTACATGTTTCAGACATTTCATATTGGTAACACCCTGTATAATTCTTGACATATAAGTGTTTCTTTATTGCTCCTAAGATATACGTATAAATATACAGACTCCAGACTCAACAGATAGTCTCAATTCTTTTTTTCATAGTTACATTGTGCTTCTTGCTATTGATTTCTTATCTTAAGGTAACGGTTCCCCTCGCACATATGTGCTAGACGTTCCTGACTCTAGGGGGCGGTGCTCATCTCAGTTTCAAAGCCGAATAGCCAGCGGTGTCCAAAGATGTCTCCGTGGTCATGTCTCATGGCCAGAAAGACTAAATGCTGAAGGCACACGGAATGCTGTTACCTTCCCACCAAAAGTAGTCCCATTTTTCTACTTGCATTTTTTACGTTCTTTCGAACTGGTAGTTTGGCAGAAGCTGGGACAAGTAATGGAAGTTCACTCCATTACACAGCGCTAGGGATTCGAACCGCCGAACTGCCAAACCTTCGATCGACAAGCTCAGTGTCTTAGCCACTGAGCCAGCTTGTCCCTTCCTAACTTATTTATCTCTTATTAAGGAACTAACTTTATGCTAATATGAAGTTGCTTTAGAAAAATAGATCATTGATTCTCTTAAAGCAGTTCAGTATAGTACTGTCAATTGCCCAAGATTTCCCCCTTACCTTTGATCCAAGGAGAAGCATATGAATGCCCTCCAAATGTTTTAAGCGCCAATTGCTTTCAAACCAACCAGTACAGCCAGTAGTAGGAAACCCGGCGAGATGTATAAAAAAATTAGTTGGATCCTATGTTACCATCTCAAATTATGAGACTCAATACTTGTTTATCGATATGGATATTTATTTTATTGATTGTGGAACAGTCTGGAACAGATTTCATCCATTCTTATCAAAGATGATTCCTGGAATACAAAGAGGAAACAAACTAAGGAAGATATGTACATAGGTTCACACTAACCAATAATGCATTTTCTTTTGATTTTGCTTAATAGATCATATTTTATGTCAATCCATCTATTTTCTTAAATCAATTATAGGTTGTGTGTTGGTGTGCTGTGTTGATTGTGATTTATTTAGCAAATTATTAAAACAAACCGAGGCTGAACACAGTGTGCAAATGTATATACCAGCGATGGCGAACCTTCTTTGGCTCGTGTGCCATAAGTGGGGGAAGTGCAGGGGGGGTCGTGTGCGGGCGTGCCGCACCCATAATGCAATGCATGAACACCCTCAGTGCGTATGCACGCACTACAGAGGCGACCCCCCCCCATTTCTGCATGTTTTTTTCGCCCTCCACAGGCTCGAGAGGCTTTATAGGAGCCTGGGGAGGGCGAAAACAGCCTCCTCCGTTCCCCCGAAGCCCTCCGGAGGCTTCAGGGACCTTCAGGAGGCTTCTCTGAAGCCTCCGGAGCAGTCAAAACGACCCTCCGAGCAAACCAGAAGTCCGTTCCTGAATTTCCGGTTTGCCTGTAAGGCCGTTTTTTTGTGCTCTGGAGGCTTCAGGGAAGCTCATGAAGCCTCCGGAGGGCATCCGGGAGGCAGGGGAGGCTCTTTTCACCCTCCCCAGGCTCCTATAAAGCCTCTGGAATCTGGGGAGGGTGAAAAATGGCTTTAAAAAAGTGTGAACTTAGTTGGCCAGCGCACATATGCGCACTGGCCTGCTGATAGGGCAGCGCCTTTCGTGCTCTGACAAATGGCTCCGCGTGCCACCTGTGGCATGCGTGCCATAGGTTCGTCATCATTGGTATATACCATAACATTTTTTATAAAATGCAAAAGATTATGGGTTATATTAAACAGCTAAGCACTCAGAGTCACTTTGGATAGTGAGATGAGTGGTATATGGAAGTCTGAAAATTGTGCTGGCTTTAGAGGACTGCTTAGTACTGGTAATAATGTCTCCAGTACCTTAACTTGACAGTTTAAATTCAACATCAGAAAGAATTATTTTGCATTAGCAGATGGCATTTGAGATTCTTTCATCAACATGCATGGAAATGTTTTGGCAATGAGACACAGTATATGGATGCCAAAATACTCATTGGAAGAGGTGCTCTGAGGTTTGGAAGCAGGATTTACTATTTCAGCTCCCCTGAATATAACAGTGGATGTAGGCTAACTGGAATGGAATTTGACTTATTATTTATGAAGATCTTGAGTTTGGAGAAACTATAGCAATAGCATTTAGACTTATATACCGCTGCATAGTGCTTTTACAGTCCTCTCTAAGCACCATCTGAGAAGTTGGTGGACTTCACTATACGTAAGCCTAGAAAAGATTGGGATCTGGATAAATTTTATGCCAAGGGGATATGAACTTAATAGCCATCTTCTGTCAGTCACTGTCATTTGCATTTTCCCCTTATAATTTATTTCCCCTGTTCAGCAAAACGACAGCAGCGCAAAGGAGCAAGTGCACATTGAAAAGTGTATTTTTAGAAAGAATTTTGCTCTTCTCCCCTGAATGCCTAATAAAATTCAAAAGTCAATGTGAGGAGAGATATTTTTCTGAACCTCCGAAAAAGGAGAGTGCATCAATCATATATTTCTCAAAAATGGGAAAATTAAAGTCAATCAAGAGAAAATGGTGAATTCCTTGGAAATACATATTAAGGCAAATATGCTTACTAATATAGTGTTTTAACGTATGTTTTGCCAGAGTTAAATAAGGACTACTGTGTACAGTTCTGAATGCCCTATGAGACAGTTTTGCTAATAAATATTAAATCATAGAATCATAGGGCTGGAAGAGATCTGGAGATCTTCTAGCCCAACCCCATGCTCAAGCATTTTAGAATAGAATAGAATAGAATAGAATGAGCTGGAAGGGACCTTGGGGGTCTTCTAGTACGGTTCCACCACAAATCCACGAAGCCCTTATCCGCGGAGACATAAGCGTGGAGACTAATTCGCGCCGTTCTAAGCGCTAAGGAAAAACGCGACCCTACCGCGATGACATAATCGCGGAGGGCAAATCCGCGCATTCCCAAGCACTCAGTGCCCTAAACCTAACCCTAAACCTTAACCCTAAACCTAACCCTAAACCTAACCCTAAAACAAACCCCTAATCCTAACCCTTACCTTAATTGAAATCGGCTTTCTGCTGCGGCGCCGTTTTAAAGCGCCCTTCTGTTGCCGCGCTGTTGTCGTGGCGGTGATGTCGCGGCTTTAGCGACACGCTTATGTCTCCGCGGATAAGGGCTTCGCGGTTTTGTCGTGCCACGTTCTAGTACAGCCCCCAAGAAAGTATATATATTTATACTATCCTGGATAAATTGATGTTCAATCTTTTCTTGAAATCTCCAGCAACAAAGCAACCCTAACCCCAGAAGTCAAGCCATTCCATTATTTAACTTCTCTTGCAGTCATATGGCATATACTATAAGAATAGTTTATTTACACTGTTCATTTTTCTGAGATTTTGACTTGCATTGGCAACAGAGCCAAAGCCTTGAAACATGAGCCTATTCTGAAAGATGATCAAAAAATGTTGGTAGGTAGGTGGTGGTGGGGAGGCACCATAGTATACCATAATATAAATAACCAAGAAAGTTATTTATACTTTTGCAAGAACCCAAAACATCAGTGACCAGATAAGATAACCTAACATTAGCATTATCCCAATTTGTCAGAAGACTAAATTATTGTGGAGATACACGGAGCTTTTCCACTATCCAAACCACATTAGAAATATGCTTTGAATAGGCCACGTATTTGAGATTATAATTGCTAGACTATAATTATTATCTCAAATAAATTTACTAAGAAGTATGAAATACCCAGCAATTATTTGAATTCAGATGGCATAAGTTCTCCTTCAGACATGTATTATAAATGTGTGATAGGAGAACATGAATTATACCTGAGAAAAAATAATGATAGGCTTTGCTCTGTTTTGTTCTTATTCACCTATCCCACATAGCTCTGTAAACTTTAGAAGATTTGAAAAGCTAAAAAGATTATTCCCAAGCTCTTTCAAAGTACTTTATTAATTCACTTAAGAAATGTACAACATTAAATCCAATCTAACTTTGAGTTGAAATTCAGAATGATAATTCCCTTTAGTTTATACATATTCCTGAGCTGTGGGTATATTATCCTCTTAAAACTCTACGCCCTAAAATAGTGTACAACAGTTAATATATACTAAAAGAGTTGGATAAAGATGGAGAATGATCTTCAAAAGAACTTAAATAGAAACAACTCAGTATTTATTTTTCCATGGTGGGCCAGACAGTTGTAGATGTTTATCTACCTGTCTGCCAATGTACCTATCTATTGTGGTATGCTGTTACAAATACCAGGCAGATCAGGTTGCAGAATCTGTATTTGCTTTAGAGACAAATGAATAAACATAAGCAATTGTTTTCTTCATTATTGCCTGTATTAATCTATCACTTTCCTATCACAACATTGGTATCTTATAGCGATTTAACATCTAAGGTGCAAAATGCACATTCAGCTTTGTATAATGTTTAGATAGTTTGTGGAGAGAATTCTGGAAAAAGTGAGATACTTTTAGCATTTGGCCTCAACCAAAAAAGGTTGGTGTCTTAAATCTTTCAAAACATTTCCCTTATTAATGTGATAGCTCACTCTGGGACAGAATTTTTCAACTTTGATGACTTCAAGATATGTAGACTTCCACCTCCCAGAGTTCCCCAGCTAGCATTGTTCAGTAATCTTTAAGAAGTATCACAATTGTTTAAGATCAAGGTTTATGTTACTAGAAATTTCCTTGATGGAAACCCAATTGAAACAAAATGTTTCACTATGAATAGAATATTCATTTCGCCAGATGTTTTCCAGGTATGTGAATTTCCTACAATTCTTAGCAATAGCTGTGCCTGCTGGAAGGTTGTACAGTATTCTTTTTTATTCGCAGTAAGTAGTTCTTGCTTGTTAATGGCTCATCCCTGTATAATTTTGAGTATAAAATTTGAACGTTGGGCAGGAAAAAATACACTGTAACTCATGGTTTGCAAATGGTCATTTTCTGAATCATACAAAAAGTCTGTCTGCGCATGCGCGAGGGAACATGGCTGCCGAGTCTGCCGCTCTGGCGTCCCTGTAGGAAAAACAGCAAATAAAGGAGAATTTGGCTTCAGAGATTGAGTTGGAGAGAGGCCAGGGTATGAATAAACTCCTCCGGGGCTTGATGCTGGCAACAGCCTGGAGTGATATTACTCTCGAAGGCTGCTGTGTGAGGAAGACCCCGCCGTTGCCCGGAGGAGGAGGAGCCGCCCGGAAGCTGCTTGGAAACGCCGCGACTCAGCTGGCGATTCAGCTAGCTTTGGAAGGCACTTTTCAGCTGGCTTTGGAAGGCATTTTAGAACGTTCGGAGCGTTTGGAGCGCCTGGAGGTGTCTGGAGACCAGGGTACGAACGATTCTTTTTGGGGGCCCGACGCTGGCAGCCGATTAGAGCGGACTGGCAGCGGACTAGAGACCTAGCTGGTCGGAGAGAGCCCGACCCCCCCATCTAGTAACTGGCTGGGAGACCTTCACCTCCCCCCCTCTTTTTTGCTATTTATTGCCGTGATTGTCGTGGTGCCTTTGCTGCTGAGACCGTTTGAAGACGTTGAAGACGCTACGGCCCAGCTTTGGAGGACATTGTGGCTTGGCTGTGGGGGGGGTTGTGTGTGTGTCTCCTCGCGACCATCACTGGGCCTGGAGTTTATGGGGATTGTGGCTGTTGTGGGGCTGTTGTCGGCTTGTTGGACCTTGTTTGTCGCTACGATTGGGAGAACGCTGTGGAGAACTCTGTGGCTGAGTTCTTGGAGGACATCGTCCCTGCGTGGCTTGGGAGTCTTTGACTTAGCCATGATTACCATCTTTATTATTCATCTTTACTGTCCACCTGAATTGGCTCCCCCAATTATCTTTATTATCCACCTGAATTGGCTCCCCCAATTATGTTTCATCTCGATAGACTTAGCTCACCGGACTTTTCAGCTCTGCATTCCTCCCCCCGGACTGCATTTATTTATTATCGGGGCTCTCAACGCCTATTACTATCTTAAAGACTTTAGCCTTTGTAACACCTCCCCCTGGACCTGGACCATACACTTTCCTGTTGCTAGACTCTCCACTAGACTTATAGAGGAGGAGGCAAGATTCAAGATCTCTTTATAACCTTTACGAACTCGCACAACTGCATAATTTTAATTGGTATGGTGAGTGTATGGGTTTGCTTGGGATTGAACGAATGGCCCACTTTTATTACTCCATTATATTGTATTTTATGTGTTTTTAACTATTACGTGGGGACTGTCTGTGTGAATAAATGAGTGTGTTTGATTCGGAGGACCTGCCGGGGTATGCGGGGGTCACCGGGGTGGTTGGGGGGACTACGGCCACGGAAGAGGGTCGGAGCATTGCGGTCATAACAGGGAGAGGCAGATATGGCGGGGACTTTAGGGCTGGCCATTACCGGGGAAGGAGGGCTCGCTACATCACAGAGATCCCTCCTTCCGGCCCTATGAGTCCCACTCCAAGGTCAGATGGCGCGAGTAATCGGGACCCTGGTCTCAGGCTGCTGTCGCTAACTGCCAGGTCTGTTGTTCACAAGGCTCCCCTCGTCCAGGACTTAATTTTAGACGAGAGGGCAGACCTGGCATGTATTACTGAGACATGGCTGGGCACGGAGGGAGGAGTCCCCCTCGTAGAGATGTGCCCAGACGGATTTCAGGTGCTTCATCAGCCGAGAGCCCAGGGAAGGGGTGGCGGTGTGGCTATTGTTGTCCGGGAGTCTTTAGCACCTCGTAGGATCCCTGCTCCGGAGCTTGTCGGGTGTGAGTCCCTGCTGGTGAAGTTGGACCTCAAGGGTCAAGTGGGCCTGCTGCTAACGTACCTGCCTCCCAACTGCGTTGCAGCAGCCCTCCCCTCGCTCCTCAAGTCGGTAGCCGAGCTAGCAATTGAGTTCCCTAGGCTCATGGTTCTGGGGGACTTCAATTTGCCTTCGCTCGGTGAACACTCTGATGGAGCGCAGGAGTTCATGGCCTCCATGACAGCCATGGGCTTGACCCAGGTAATCCGAGGCCCAACCCACTCAGCAGGTCACACACTCGACCTCGTATTCCTCTCGGAGCAGTGGATTTGTGATCTTGGTCTGAGGGGTAATGAGATCATACCCCTGTCGTGGTCAGACCACTGCCTACTGAGGCTAGACTTCCGGAGGCCAAACCCCCACCGTAGGGAGGAGGAACCGACCAGGTGGTTCCGCCCCAGGCGACTTATGGACCCCTTAAGGTTCCAGACGGAGCTTGGGGTTATTCCTGATACTCTCGCCCACAGTTCGGCGGAGACTCTTGTTGCTGCCTGGCACTCGGCAGCATCAGAGTCTCTTGACCAGATTGCGCCACTACGGCCCCTCCGGGTCGGCGGATCCCGGAGGCCTCCTTGGTTTACCGAGGAGCTCTGGGAGATGAAGCACCGGAGGAGATGCCTAGAGCACTTGTGGAAGTCCGATAGGTCCGAATCGAACCGAGCACTTCTGACAGCATGCACCAAGGAATACATCCGGGCACTAAGGACAACTAAAAGAACACACATTGCCACCTTGGTTGCGTCCGCCGAGTCCCGCCCAGCCGCCCTGTTTAGGATAACCCGCTCCCTCCTAAATAGGAGGGAGGCAGGGGACCCCTTACAGGGTAAGGCTGAGGAGTATGTCCAGTTCTTGGCGGACAAAGTTGCTCGGTTTCGGTCGGACTTGGACTCCACCCCCGCAGATCCAGCCGAGACACAAGGGGATAACTTGGCAGACCATCTCTGGGTTGAGTTTCAGGATGTTGCCTCCGGGGATGTGGACAAGGCTATGCGAGCTGTGAGTGCCTCCACCTGTATACTGGACCCGTGTCCCTCCTGGCTGGTTGCCAACAGCAGTGAGGTGACACGAGGCTGGATCCAGGCGGTCGTTACTGCCTCCCTTCGGGAGGGGCACTTCCCTGCCGCACTTAAAGCGGCGGTGGTGAGACCCCTCCTGAAGAAACCATCCTTGGATCCAGCCGTTCTTAACAATTATCATCCAGTCTCCAACCTTCCCTTTGTTGGGAAGGTTGTTGAGAAGGTGGTGGCCTTCCAGCTTCAGCGTACCTTGGAGGAAGCTAGCTATCTTGACCCCTTCCAGTCCGGCTTCAGGCCCGGTTACAGCACAGAAAACGCTTTGGTCGCATTGACCGATGATCTCTGGAGAGCCAGAGATGGAGGCCATGCGTCCATCCTAGTTCTCCTTGACCTCTCAGCGGCTTTCGATACCATCGACCATGGTATCCTTCTGCGACGACTGTGGGAGGTGGGAGTGGGAGGCACTGTTTTGCAGTGGTTCTCCTCCTACCTCTCGGACAGGTCGCAGTCGGTGTTGGTGGGGGGGCAGAGATCGTCCCCGAGGCCCCTAACTTATGGGGTGCCGCAGGGTTCGGTCTTATCCCCCCTACTATTCAACATATACATGAAACCGCTGGGTGAGATCATTCGGAGGCATGGGATAAAATACCATCAATACGCGGACGATACACAGTTGTATCTGTCCGCCCCGTGCCAACTCAATGAAGCGGTGGACGTGATGAACCGGGGTCTTGAGGCCGTTAAGGACTGGATGAGAGCTAACAAACTGGTACTCAACCCAGACAAGACCGAGTGGCTGTTGTGTTTTCCTCCCAACAATTTGGCCAACGTTCCATCACTCAGGCTGGGGGGTCAAAATTTATACCCCTCAGATAGGGTCCGCAACTTGGGAGTCCTCCTGGACCCACAGCTGACTTTTGACCATCATTTGTCAGCTGTGACCAGGGGGGCATTTGCCCAGGTTCGCCTGGTACGCCAGTTGCGGCCCTACCTGAATCGGGAGGCCCTCACAACAGTCACTCGAGCCCTTGTGATCTCTAGGCTGGAATACTGCAATGTGCTCTACATGGGGCTGCCCTTGAAGAGCATCCGGCGACTTCAGCTAGTCCAGAATGCGGCCGCGCGAGTGATCGTGGGCGCACCACGGTTCGCCCACATAACACCGATCCTCCGTGAGCTGCGCTGGCTACCTGTTGATCTCCGGGTGCGCTTCAAGGTGCTACTCACCATTCATAAAGCCCTCCATGGTAGTGGATCTGACTATTTGAGAGACCGCCTTCTGCCAATTACCTCCCTTCGTCCCATCAGATCGCATAGAGTAGGCCTCCTCCGAATTCCATCCGCCAGTCAGTGCCGACTGGCGACTACGCGGAGGAGAGCCTTCTCAGTTGCAGCTCCGACGCTTTGGAACGATCTCCCTGTGGAGATTCGCACCCTCACCACCGTCCAGACCTTCCGCACAGCCCTCAAGATCTGGCTATCCCGTCAGGCCTGGGGATAAGACCCTAACCTCGCCCCACCCGAATGCTGAATGAATGTTGTGTTTTACTGGGAGACCGCCTCCTGCCAATTACCTCCTCTCGACCCATAAGATCCCACAGATTAGGCCTCCTCCGAGTGCCATCTGCCAGCCAGTGCCGGCTGGCAACTACGCGGAGGAGAGCCTTTTCTGTAGCAGCTCCGACCCTCTGGAACGATCTCCCCGTGGAGATTCGTACCCTCACCACCCTTCAGACCTTCCGCACAGCCCTCAAGATCTGGCTATCCCGCCAGGCCTGGGGGTAAAGACCATAGTTTGCCCCCGCCCGAATGTTGAATGAATGTTGTTTGATCTTAACTACATACTGTATTTTTATGTTATTGTACGTCTTCCCCTCCCATAAGTTGTTAGCCGCCCTGAGTCCCCTCAGGGAAAAGGGCGGCCTATAAATAAACGCAACTAAAAAAAAAAACTAAACTTTACTGGTTTATTTTTTTTATTCACACGCTTTTTTTTTCTTGTGTTTTGTCTTGCACCCCCTTCCTATTTATTGTAAGCCGCCCTGAGTCCCCTCAGGGAAAAGGGCGGCCTATAAATGTCATTAAAATGAAATGAAAAAAATGAAGCCTTGCATATTCGAGTAATTTCAACATTTAGCAATGACATTTCAACCAGAATCATCTTATCTTTATGTACTGTCACAATAAGTCAGTTTCAGATAGCATATTTTGGAATAAGGAGAAAATCCAAGGGTACTTGGATAAGATGATAAAATGTAAACAAAAGGTTTCGGAGGGCACTATAAATGTCCCTTTTCTCCCAGAATATTCTAGTCATTTTTGTTGGTCTGGGTACTGCTGTTTTGCTTAAGGTGTTGAAGAAAGAGCAAGAAAATATTATGGCTAAGTTACAAATTTGTGTGACTTTAGGAAAAAATATTTGTATTTTCTTGTACTTAATTGTAAGTAAAAATGATTGAAGCCTGATTTATTTCAATAGGATATAATTCATGTCGGTGTGCCCCTATTTAAATAATTATGTTATATGGAGCACCAATCCTCTTATGAAGATCATATATAATTTATTTTCAAGGATCACATCCTCCAGGAATAATCTGTTAGGAATTGCATACATGCCAACCAGTGGTAGGATTCAAAATTTTTTAGAACCTCTTCTGTAGGTGTGGCCTGTTTTGTGGAAGTGGCTTGGTGGTCATGTGACTGGGTGGGAGTGGCTTGGCAGTCATGTGACTGGGTGGGCGTGGCCAACTTGCAAAATGTGGTGAAACTCACTTAACAATGCTCTTGCTTAGCAACCAAAATGTTGGCTCAGAAACTCTGGCATTTGAAGCACGCAAGTCTTAAAGCTGTCAAGTTACAACCCTTTAGGAAAAAAAAACATGGGTGTGCAAATCTGATAGTTTTAAGACTTGTGGACTTCAACTCCCAGAATTCATACAAACATACATACATACAGTACACATATAAAATTAAGATGAATGATAATCTAACTAGTTTCCTCCTCTTGCTTTCTTAATGTTATCACATTTCAGAACCTAAAAAGCCTCCGGTATTTGATCGACCTCTGAAACCACTGACAATAGATGAAGGCAAGATCCTGCAATTTGCTTGCCATGTAGTTGGATCACAGCCCATTAAAATCCAGTGGCTCAAAACTGAGAGAGAGCTTAGATTAGTGTTTCTCAACCTTGGCAACTTGAAGATGCCTGGACTTCAACTCCCAGAATTCCCAGCCAGCGAATGCTGGCTGGGAAATTCTAGGAGTTAAAGTCCGGACATCTTCAAGTTGCCAAGGTTGAAAAACACTGTCTTAGATCATCTGATAAATGCAGCTTCAGGTTGGCAAATGGAACAGCTCTCTTAGAGATCCAAGCAGTTACTAAAATTGATTCTGTGGAATATGTGCGCAAAGCCTCAAACGCAGCTGGAAGTGATTCTTCTAAGTCAAAAGTGACAGTGAAAGGTACAGTTAAATTGAATATTTAGAGAGAGAACAACAATTCAAAGGCTGCCTGATCCTTGATCACTCGCTCGCTGTTTCACCCGCCCGGATCGCCTCAGCGCCACTCTGGCTACCTAGGTCCGTCCTTGCCCCGCAGCTGTGGCGACGTCATCAAGACGAACTGGCTTGGAAGCGAAGGTGCCTTAGAGCCCTGCCTAAACAGCGGCGGGGCCCTCTCCCGGTCGGACTCTTCCCTCTCCCTCCTCATCTTGATGATATCGCTGCAGCTGCTGGGCGCGGATGACGGAGGTAGCCAGAGTGGTGCCAAAGCGGTCCGGGCGAGCGAAACACCAAGCGAGCGATGAAGGATCAGGCAGCCTCCTGGGCAAGTTCAGGGAGGTCCTAGGAGGCCAGCCGTGCCGCACAAGCTACCGCCCGCGAGCGGCGACAGAAGGGGCAGGGGAAGCGAGCAGGGGGGGGCGGGACAGGCGCTCCGTGAGGAACCTCTTCTAACTGGTTCGGTAGATTTGTGGAACCTCTTCTACCGAAGAGGTTAGGACCGACAGAAACCCACCCCTGATGCCAACAGTAGATGGGGTTGAACCAAGCAGGCCGGACTCTTTCGTTGACATTCACTTTTGTTTATATCACTTTCTATTTTTTTCTGCATGTGCTTTTTCTTTTTTATTCTTCCTCATATTGTAGGTCATTATCTAAGGGGCAGTTTACTCTTTTCAGAGTTCTGAGTGCCCCAAACATCTCTTGCTTTAAGAGCAAGGTTTTCAGGATATTTTATTGGATATCTTTTTTTGGATATCTATTGACACCCCTCTCCTAACTGCATTGAATTATTTCTGTCTCTCTATTTTTGTCCAACTAGGCCTATAGGCCAGAAAATGAAGGGAAATGCAAAAAAACAGCTGTTCATTGACTTACAGCCGCTTGATTAATGACCATCCAAAGTTACAGAAGTACTGAAAAAAGCTACATATAATTGTTTTTCACACTTATGACCATTGCAGCAAACTCATAGTCACATGATCAAAATTCAAGAGCTTGACAACTGTCATGTCTCAGGGTCATGTGATCAGAATTTGTAACTTTCCTAGCTGGTTTCTGACAAGCAAAGTCAATGGGGAAAGCCAGATTCACTTAACAATCGCATGATTGACTTAACAACTGCAGTGATTTGCTTAACAACTATGGCAAAAGTCATAACATGGCGCACAACTCACTTAACAACTGTTTTGCTTAGCAACATAAATTTTGGGCTCCATTGTAGTCATAAGTCGAGGACTAATTGTATAGACATTGTCATAACATTGTAATTGTTTTTCTGTCACAAGTGAACAACAGTGGTCCATCTGATCATTTCAACGAGTACTTTGCATGGACTGTGTCCCCATAAAAATGGCCATGAAGCTATCTAAAAATACTTCCTCTCTAATGTGTATTTAGATCATTGACAAAGGGTTTTTAATTTATTCATCTTAAGTTAAAAATAGTTTTAGTGAATCTCATAAGTTTCCTACTCAGGGATCTGTCCTAATCCTATTATGTCTGAACCAATTCCTTCCCATTCTGCTGTTGCTTTATTTTTCATAACCCCTCTGTCTTAAACCTCTTTTTATCTCCTTTTGCATTATTTTCCTCTTTACCTTCCTATATTATGTCTGGTATTTTAATAGTAATGTGGGAAACAGATGTCCGAACTCACTAGGATGGATATAGTCTCATTATTAGCAGTCACTTCCAGGTTTAAATGCATCAGGTGCTTGGAGAGACAATTTTGGCTATATTGCCTGGGAATTCTGTATGGTGTACGGACAATACATGTGGAGACCATCAGATTACGGGAAATTCTTGTATGGCTCTTGGTTTCTAAGTCAGGAAAGAGTCAGCTGAAAATCCGCTTAAGAGGGTACTTAAAAATATTTACGTTATGAAGATAGATGGGGGGAAGATAATGTTATTTCCATGGGTACAAATACATTTCTGTATTTGTTTGATGCTAAGTTACTCTGAAAGTCCTCCTAGTATTGTCCCTACTGCCTTTGTGTTATATTCTGAAATAGCTGATAGGAAGAAAAGATTAGGAAAAAAAGAAGTCTCTGCTTCTTTGGTATAAAGCTCTGAACTAAATGGGAAATTCTTGAAAATCAGAAAAAGCCAAAGTACATGATATAGTAAGCATAATTTTAAAAAAAGGCAGCTTTACTTGGAAAAAAATAGGCACGTAAGACCTTAGCCCAGATGAAAATAAATATCTGGGAATATTGGAAGATTGGCTGCTCCGGCCCTCTGGAATGATCTCCCCGTGGAGATTCAGACCCTCACCACCCTTCAGGCTTTCCACATAGCCGTCAAGACCTGACTGTTCCGGCAGGCCTGGGGCTGTTGAGTTCCCGGCCCCACTTGAATTGCTGCGTTTGTTGTATTTTTAATCTGTCTCTGTATTCTGTTTGTCTTGTTCGTTTTTGTATTGCCCCTCCCCCATGTGTTTGTTCGCCACCCTGAGTCCCCCTGGGAGTAGGGCGGCATACAAGTTTAATAAATACTAAATACTATACTAATACTAATACTTGAGAAACTAAAGTGTCAGTGAAAACTCTGCTCTGATAAATCTGTTTCAGATAACTTGTGAATATTAAGTGGAATTTGTATCAGAGGTGATTAAGATGATATGTGACTTTCAACTAAGCCAAACTATAGAAATCTTGATTATGTTTGCTCCTTATTTCAAGGTAAATACATATCAATTATTTGGAACCATCATAAGATTTTTTTTTAAATTTAGTTCTTCATGAAACCAGAGATGTGATAACATAGTTTGCCACTGAATCTATACTTTATATCACTCTATTATATATCTGTGAAATTTGCTGTTACTTTCTTTCTGAATATATGGAAATAACTATCCATTTCTTAAAAGTAGTGCAGATATGAAAGATGTATTTAAAAAATTTTAAAAGATAGTTTTTAAAAGACAGAAACTAATACGACCATTTTAGTTCTTTTTGTTTCCCTTCTGTTCACTTGTGTCCAATTCTTGGACTCTGTCTGGACAAGTCCCTGCAGTTTTCTAGGAAAAGTTTTTTTTTAAGTGGTTTACCATTTCAATTTCCTTGGGCTATGAAAAAGTGACTGGCCCAAAGTCACCCACCTGGTTTTCTGCCTGAGGCAGGACTAGAACTCATGGTTTCCTATTTTCTAGCCTGGAGCCTTAACCACTAAACTGGAAGTCCAAAGTGCTGATCAGCATTGCATATTACTTGAAGTCATACATATAATAAGTATTTTCAATATTTAGGTGTGATTTATTTCTTTTAGAATAATTCTTAGGTCGATTTTAAAACATTTAGATACAAAGATTTAATTTTGTTTTTGGTCTGGTGTCCATTATTGCTTCTTTAATGGTTAAAAACACATGTCACTCTTGGGAGAGGACTGATTTGCAAAACAGATGTACATACTGTACGTCTGACTGCCTGAACTCAGTTGCAATTCACAGTAAATGAAGCCAGTGTATTGGCTTTGGGCCTGTGTTTTGCAGATACGGTACTTTAATTGCAGCTGCTCTTTATTTGTGAATGGGGGAGGGCAAGGAGAGGAAGGGGAAAAAGAAGCCACGTGCAGTCAGAATATCCCTGACACTGAATTATGTCCATGACACTCAGGCCGCTAATGGTGAAACGTTTAATCCTTTGTTGGTGTTCCTGAGCTGGCTTGGGAGGTTAGATCCTGGCCAGTTTTCATTGGCTGCAGGAAATGTTGTTGGAATGGCTGACAGCTGTCTGCCAGCCTGTCTCCAGAGCCTTCCTGTCCAAGCTGCTGTTTGGCTTCACAGAGCCATTGTTTGCCCCCTGTGCCTCCCCCCCCCCCCGCTTTCACTCCCCATTCTCCCCCCTGTAAAGCCTTTCCAGCCATATCCTGATCCTGCTTGAATTAGCTCCAGATTGCTTTGTTTATATTTTGTCGAATAGGCGACAATATGCAGCCCCAGCCTGCCACCTCAAGTAAATTGTGGAGAGGGGCGGTAGCCATTCCCAAGCCCTAAGTACAACCATAGAGAGGGTCCTTTCTCCATCTCTCTTCTCCCCTCCCTCACCACCCCCCTCCCTTGCCAAACCTTACCAGACCAAAGTATATTCGGATGGAAGGAATAGAGCGTGGGGTTCAGCTTATATTTGTCTGTGTATTTATTTAAAAGGAACTGCTCCCCTGCAGTGCTGCCTTGCTAGGAATCAGGCTCATTCCCTGAAGGGCCTGTTTGGCCACAATTGGAAATGAGCCTTCTGTTGCACATCTTAATGCTAAACCATTGGTCTTCTCAGAGGAAATCGATCTGGTGGCTACGGCTGGACTTTTAAAAAAAATCTGTGTTATGCATATGATGCACATAAAACGGGGCACGGCTTCAGATATGCAGTTCTGCCCACCAATTTGACTTTTTAGTCCACTTATACCCAGATATCCTTGCTTTCTAATGTGTAAAATGAAAGCAGAAATACTGACATTGATCCACAAACAGCAAAGGCATAGTTGTCATAACTGTTACAGCAAAAGAGGTTTTGGATTTTCTTCAGCCTTGACAAAAATTGTATCTGTCCAGCTTTTTCATTGTGACTAGTTTTTTCCTCCCCAGGTTGCTATAAGATAGTGAGATTTCTTTGTTTGTTTGAAGTTCCTACCTAACATCTGCAAAAGTATATAAAAGTGGCCTCATTTCCTCCTTGGCCCTTTTGAAGATGTTATAAATATACATCTCAATTAGATCCTTAAGTTTAAAAAAATCGAATGAGTAAACCCTGTTCTGAAAGAACATAATGTTTCAAAAGGCTTTGGGGAATGCCCAAACAGTGCATTCAATAGTCAAGATAAACTTCCTTCAGTGTTATACACATATACACACACACCAGACACAATTTTGCAGCATTTGAGTATTCATTCAGTAGATACAAGGTTTTGGCAACAAATACAAGTCTTTGGCTTCATTCCTAAATAAACGTGTGATAGTAAATTCCATTGAAATCAGTGGACTTTCCTTCCAAAACTTTGGTTGACATGTACTTTTGCGTTCAGAAAAGAGCTATATATGTAGAGCAGCTACATAAATTAGTCAAATAAATAAATTTGCCTCACTGATGTACTGTGCAGAAGAACGTGGCATGAGAAAATCAAGTTGCCCACAGAAGCTTTTTTCTTCTTTTACACAAAATTAATTACACACAGTGAAAGTTGCTGTTTCTTTCACACACATCATCGGTGCATATTTGTACCAGCCAATATATTTAAGATTAAGACAAGTATACATGTTTACAATTTTTGTCTCAGGTTAAGCCTCTGTCTTTCCATCATAGGATAATATTTAGGAATATTTTAGAGGAGACTTTCTGCTTGAAAGATTTACAAGTCATTTCTCAATAATTTCATGAAGTACAGTAAACTTGCAATAGCAGTCATCCTAACTGTGAAAGTTGGCTCTCCAAGTCAGTGTATCATTATTCATCCAGTGTTCCTCAGTACATTGTGTGCACATAGTTTGTACTGAATTATACTCAGCTGACAGAGCTAATGCATCAGCAATTCTTATTCCTGCAATAGCCAAAGAAGGAATGATTTTCATTACTTCTGTTACTGCATATTAAAATAAAAGACTCCTTGGTTATGTATTGAAACAGAAACTCTGTAATTGCCATATGGAGCCAAAGTCGGTAGGTATCTTCACCCTACAGTTTAACTATTACATATTCAATATGGCGCTGTAAAAAGAGTAAGCCTTGCAGAAAAGCTGAACAAATGCATACTTATAGGTTTGAATTGCTGTACATTGAACTGGTCGATAATTTGGTGTATAGTATTATTTGAAAATCCCACCATAATGACTTGTAGACCAGACGGATTGCTTAATGTATTTTGTAAAACCAATCCAATGTGGTTTTTTTCACCAAATTAAGGCTTAGTGCTATGCACAAACTCAAGCAAATGGCATGATGGCCAGTTGGTCACATGAAATGCCTGTTTACAGTTTTCAAGGTGACTGACTTGGACCAGATTATGAGATATTTATGGGCATATGACATGAGTACTACTAAAGCTAATATCTTAGACTCTTCTCCCATTTAATATGCTAAAAACCATTTTGTGCAAGCCTAAATTGACCAAAGCTTTGCAGGCTCATCTGTTGGCAACCACAACATATGGAGAGTATTGTGACTTGGAAAACAAGAGGAATAAATGGTAAAAGCATTAGTTAATGTATGAAATAAAGGAAATAATGGATGCATTGTGTATTTCTAAAGCTAAGGGAAAAGGGAACAATATAAATCTTAATGGAGCTGGCTTTGATATCTGGACTGAATATTATGCATTTATTATTTCAATCTATATTTCCGCATATTTCAATTTCATGACTCTTGGTAGCTAACAACTTAAAAACATCATTAAAAATACAGCAATAAAACATTACACACATAATCAGCCGCAGAGGTTAAAAAACAACTAACAAATCAACATACAAATTGCACATATCTGCCATACATCCAGTTCTATAGGCTTGATGACACAATTATGTATTTAAGGCCTTATAACAGGCTGATAGGAATGAGGCCAATCTAACCTCCAGAACAAAACAACTAATTTTAAGTGGTTTTGAGTCTAGACTGAAATACACACAGTTTTGTGTTTAATTTTTGTTTTAAATTTAAAGAAAGTAAACGTGGAATAGAAGTGAAACACAAAAGATGATGGGCATCGTAGAGAGCTGTTCATCAACACATTGGTACCCGTAGTTGCCTCACAAGGGACACAGTTATTATTCAGTCAGGCGATTAATCCATTTAGTTTACATCATATTATTTATATAGATCCAGAGCACCTATCCAAGGTTTTAATCATGTTCCCTACTTTGTAATCCCAAAGGGTATTCTGTTATTCTGAGTTACAACTGTTTTTTCGATGATAACTGCTTATGAAATTGAAGGCAGGAATTTTTGCTTTCACCGGAGAGTCTGAGTACTGATTCTTTCTTTACTATTCCATGTTATCTGTTTGATTCATATTGTATAAACCGTTATTTATTTAACCAGGGACGTGCAGTCACTAGAGGCATGGGAGGCATGGCCTCACCAGTCATGAGGAAAAGGAAAGAATTTTAAAGAATTTTTTAAAAATAATTAAAGCCAAGGTAGTTGCTGCCAGATTCCAAGTCACAGTGACTTGGAACAGTGCTTAGTGTTAACTATAGGAGGAGTCCAGAGAACTAGGGGCCTCCTATGCATAAGCAATTTTTCGCCTTTTAAGAGTTAAGCAAGGGTTAAAAAGCAAAAAAATTCATATGCAAAAGAGGCACGTGTTCTCTCGCCTCCTATAGAGAGCATTTTTAGAGGCTTTTTAGAGTTCTCTGGGAGCAACTAGCTCAGTCTGACTCAGAGCTCTGGCCTTTCATGAGGGCAGAGTTGAAATCCTCTCTGAAACAGCTGGAAAAGGTGCATGTGTGGGGAGGGGGGAGGAATTCAAAAAGTTTGATTGCATGCAGAACCACGTTGCCTTTTCAAACACACACACACACACACACACACACACAGCTGGGTAAAAGTATATAAGCCCAGCTTCACTGAAAAAGGCAACATGATTCACCTGCAATCAAAGGTTCCGATCGGAAGGCAGCAAGGGAAGGGGGGGGGGATATGGCAGAGGAGCTGCTTTCAAGCCTTTGGAAAATATATCCAATCCAACTTCTGTGTTTGTGTTTGTTTGAGAGTGAGTGAGTGAGAGAGGGATCCAATTTCTCTGTGTGCATGTGTCTGTTTGAGAGAGGGGGGAGGGAGGGAGAGAGGGAGGAAGGAAGGGAGGGAGAAGAAAAAAATGGGAAAACTTATTTTGCAAGGGGGGAAAATGCTGTCGCTTTAAATCGGAACTGAGCATGCCTGGATGTGGAATTCTGGGAGTTGAAGTCCACAAGTCTAAAAAGCTGCCTTACCAGCCATAAAGTTCACCGCACGTCACTGTATTTAACTATGGTTTGTTGATTACACAGCAGTGGATTGGTATTATAAAATTAAGCTATAAACTGTGATATACAAACCATGGCTCATGGGTTCAGATTTCCAAACAAAACCAAAAGTAATACCCATTTGCAATAGAGCAATATGTGACACAATGTGTTGAACTCTTGGCCCTCCCTATTAAAATGCAGCCTTCTATTTTCCTATTGAAAACGTCAGTCTAATATAGTAATAACATTTACACTGAATCATAGAATGAGATGGGGTAAGTTGGCTGTCAAGTCCAACCTTCTGCTTCGCACATAAAATATTACATACACTTACAGTATATGAGAAAATATTTTCAAGCTCAGTCACATATATTGTTAAATTATTTCAGATAACGGAGGCCAAACTCTGGGAGGTGGAAACAACTGGCCCTTAAGAGGAAGAAAGTGGACATTATGGGAAGGAGGAGTGAGAGGAGTTGGATTCGTTGCCAGTCCTTTATTGAAACGGAAAGGAGTCGAAAGCCATGACCTGATCCACATTTCTGATTGGCTGCCAACTTTGGTGAAGCTTGCTGGAGGACATACCAATGGCACAAAGCCTTTAGATGGCTCTGATGTCTGGAAAACAATCAGGTAAAATATACTTGAAGCAGAATTTGATGAAGCCCAAGAAGCAAAGTATGCTTCTAAAATATATATTATGATTATAATATAAAAGGAGGTTTTTAAAGTAAATTTGTTAAAAAGTCTATTCATAAAATGTTTATATGTTGTTAAAGCAAAAAAGAGATGTTGAACAAAATTGGATAGGACATGAAGGGAAATTGTTCATCGGGACTTTTAAACAGCAAATGTGGGGAAACCAAAGTATCTTGAAAATGGCATCATGATTCCACATTTCCTCGTTATAACACTTTACAGGCAAACACATTTTTCCCTGAGAGCTTATAGTTTTAAAAATGTAACCTGATTAATTCAGTCATAGTAGAAAAGTAACCGGTTTTCACAATTGTGAAGTAAATGTGGAGACATAATAATTGCTTAACAAGCTATCGACAGCATAAAATGACTTGTAGCCCTAACATTGTTTCAACAAAAACTTGTTGAAATACAATGGCTGAGTTTTAATAGATAGTTTTTAAACGTATCATAGATATATTTTGGATATGGGATTATTGGGAGACACCCCTCCATGGGAAAAGAAATCTGTTGCCTTTACAGTTTTGCATTAAGGCCAAGTACATGAAATTGACCACACTCTACTTCCTGCTTTATTCTGTCATGCATCAGTTACTTACAACAGCTTTCTATTAGAGCTATTTAAACTATTTTGCTTGCCCCAGGGTAAGGTTTTTGTTATTCTCTTTGGTCAGACAACCATCTCTGGGGATGTTTTAGGTACTCTGTATCTGAAGCAAGGATGATATTTTATGAATGATTGGGCATTCTCTGCCAGCTGGTGTCCCTGAACTTTTCTAAGTGCAGTGGACCAATGAAGATTCTGATCTAACAAGGCTGTCTAAATAAAATTACACCATAGCAACCAATGTTGTATAAACTGAGTACTGTAAAACTAAATCTCACATATGCTGAGCCACAGTCTTCTGACGCACTATTTCCAGCAGTGTTTGGGAGAGGGAGAGAGAGAATGAGAATACATTAGGTACCTTCTGGAACATATTTTATATGATTAGCCCTTGGATTAAGGATTGAGATTCAAAAAGAGAATTCTAGTCAGTAAGGCAAAACATGGATAAGACATTTTTTCAGTAAGTGGCACAGGAACCTTGGAACTTTTTCCCAGAAAAGGTCTTCTAAAATTCTCCCTTGAACTATTCAGAAAACAGCTTTTAAATATGAATCCAGGTCTTGATTTGTTGGTTTGTTTTATTGTATGTGTTTAATTTCATCTTGCATCTGTCCAAAATGAATTGATATAGTGCATTAATCGTTTCCAATTTTAGATTTTCATGCCGTAGGAATCTAGCCATTTTGGTTTATCAAATCATGAACATAAAATGCTAATATAGCATTTAAAAAGCAGTAGCAATAGCTCATAGATTTATAGATCGCTCCATGTTTCTACAAGGGGCATAGTGAATATGCTATACTAGGACCACTTCTGTTCTGTTTTAATGAATAGCTTGGTTGCCCATCTGCCATATCTCCTCGCTTAGAGTTTGAACCACAAACCCAACTCACCAATGATGTTTTTAGAAAGAGATCTGGTTTGCTGAAGGGTGATATTGCAGCTGGAAGTGCAATGAGAAGAAACAGTGGTTTGGGCTAGTCTGCTGTAGTAGTTAATCTGTGGGATTAGGATTGAAGAAAGTCAAAATATATACTGGTACTTTCAGCAAGTCACTTTATCTCAGCCTATGTTACTCAATAGGATTGTTCTGAGAAAGAATAAAAGGAGGGAACGCAATGAACACCACCTTGAATTCCTTGAAGAAAGTCTAGTTATCAATTAATCAAACAAACAATCACGTTCCTATGACTTTTCTTATTGCTTGATAGCAATAGCACTAACACTTTTAGAGACTTTTAGACTCTTAAAGTGCTTAGAGAGGGCTGTAAAGCACTTAGACCGCTCCATAGTGCTTTACAGCCCCCTCTAAGAAGTTTAGAGAGTCAGCATATTGCCCCCAGCAATCTGGGTCTTCATTTTATCGACCTGGAGGGATGGAAGTCTGATTCAACCTTGAGTTTGGTAAGATTAGCTGCCAAATTGCAGGATCGAACTGCTAGCAGTCAGCAGAATTAGCCTGCAATTCTGCATTCTAACTATTGCATCACCAGGGCTCTGGTGGTGAAGTGGTTTACTTATGTTATGTTATTGAACAAATTATGTTTAAATCTCGCACTATATCTTAGTGTGTGATATGACCCAGAACTGTGTTTTTAATTCCTTGAATTGGCTTACTGTATTACAAGAGATTGATGCAAATCTCTTTGATTATTATTTCAAAGTTTTTTCCCACTGCAATGAAAGGGGCATAGACTATTTTAAACTTATTTAGGAGCAACTTTGCAAATGAAATTGGTTAACAAGAATTCCTTTATTTCTTAAAAGGAAACATTGAAGTGGGAGGAATGGGATTCTGTTGAACTATGGAAGGAGATTGAATCATTTTATAATAAATTTTGTTTCAGCGAAGGAAAACCATCACCCAGGAAGGAGATACTTCATAACATAGATCCAATTTTCGTGGATCCATCTCCATGTAAGTCTCACATAATTGCTAGATCTTTTTACAAATCTGTGCAGATGTACTAAAATGAATCCTGTTTAGTGGGACATGTTCCTAGCTACGAGTGTTATTTGAATCCTCCTGAGGATCAAGGAAGTGAGGAAGTGAGGATCTCCTCTGACTGTGAGAACAGTTAATCAGTGGAATGGCTTGCCTTCAGAAATTATGGATGTGCCATCACTGGAAGTTTTTAAGAAGAGATTGGACTGAAGTGGTATAGGGTCTCCGCTTGAGCAGGATGTTGGATAGATTCTAGAAGACTTCCAAGGTCCCTTCCAACTCTGTTATTCTGTTCCACTCTCCACTGGGAAGAACCTGTAGGGCTGGGTACAAAATATTCTATCTCATAAAACTACGTGATTTCATTCACGTAGGGTACAGAGTTAACCACTCTAAACCATTTTCAGAAATTATAGTCTTAACTAGTGCACTTAAGTTACTCAAATGTAAATATAATTCACAGTGTGGAGCTGTTTTGATAAACAGCTACATGTCCCAGATACAGATAATCCTCAACTTACAACAGTTCATTTAATGACCATTCAAAGTTACAATGACATTGAAAAAAAGTGACATGACCGTTTTTCACTGTTAGGACCATTCCAGCAACCACTTGGTCAAGTCATCAAAATTCAGACTCTTGGCAATTGACTCATATTTATGACAATTCCAATGTCCCGGGGTCATCTGATCTCCTTTTGCGACCTTCTGATAAGCAAAATCAGTGGGGAAGTCAGATTCACTTAACAGTCGGGTTACTAACTTATCAACTGCATTGATTCACTTAACAACTGGGGAAAGAAAGGTGGTAAAATGGGGCAAAATTCATCTCAAAAATATCTCAATTAACAAAAGAAATTTGGGGCTCAATTATGGTTGTAAGTCAAGGGCTACCTGTACACAGTTCAGGCCAAAGGTATAACCACCTCCTCCAGTGCTATTTAAACTATCCTTTAAAACCTGGCTCTATCGTCAGGCCTGGGTCAGAATGAGCGATGAATGCCTTGTGTGATGTTATAGTATATAAATGGTAGGTATCTTTTTATGGACTGATGTAATTCCTTTTTAAAAACTTTTGTCTCTAATTTGTATTCTATATACTGTCCTATATGGTAGAGTTCAACAGACTGGGGTGTCTTGTAATGCCTAGAAATGAAATAAAACTAGTAGTTTTGTTCTGATAGCTGTTTTATCTGATAGATACAGGGGCTCTTTCATATGCAATCAAGTTTCTTTGTTGACCTCTTAGAAAAGGGAGGGGGAAGCCCGAGCCCATTTCTGTCTCTGAAATTCCAAGTACTCTGGTTGCTTTTGCATTGTAACCATATGATTTGGAGATTCCACCCCATCATTTTTCCAGTAAACATTGTCTATTCCAAAACTCTCTCCAGGTTTTCTTTTTCTTTGCCAGACACTAAGCTTTTCAATATGGAAATGATTTTAAGAAAATTTTCATTGGAACGTCACTTTTGCATTCTCTCTAATTTTCTTAATGAAATTACCATATAATAAGAAAAAGTATCCAAAACTACAGAGGACACCTCCCTGCAGGGTTGTGGGTTTATGCTGCTTTTTTTATTCTTCCCATTTCTACAAAAGTGAAAGCAGAGCCACCACAAGCAGGTGTGTGTTCCACAAAAGTTCCATGACACGGACAGTGCCAAAGGATAGTAATGATAAAGGAAGCAGCTCATCCAGTTGCTACTTTGTGCACATGTGCTATAGAAGATAAGGGGAGTGAAATACTGGGAAGCCACAGCTACCACATAATGCACAAAGGTGCAGTCAATGGCACTCTTGACTATGCATGCAAGAAAGAAAGGTTGGGAGGCAGAATCAAGACAGCCTCTGCTTTTTTTTTCTCCTTCCCAAAGCAACTGTGCCAGAAGGATAAAAGATAAATAATTGTGCAGGCATGAAAGGGAGAGAAAGTAGATAAAGGAGTGGAAGAACAAGAAGTATATCACAATCAAGGTCATAGTGAGCATTCCATATATTTTGGTCTTTCTAGAAGTCTAAAAAAGTTTTATGACTTATTAGATCAGCTAATTAATGTGATGTATATAACCAGGGAGCCATGTGCTGTATAAAACAGTTGCTTTGAGTTCAGTATATTCCAGATAGTTCACAGTGCCCCTACAATAATTTGTTATGAAGAAAAGCAGTTGCTCTGGAGGAGATAAAGACAGCTGCCCGATGAATTAAACATGTCTATTTTGTTTCTAGTGTCTGTAACTAAAAGTGGCATGCATAGGATTTGCCTACGTAAACCTTACTTGCAATTTCAGCATGTAAACCACATGCAGTCATCTAGTATTTAATAAGGTTGTCAAATATTCTGAGATTTTTAATGATCTCACTGAGTTCTTAGACAAGATCCTTAGATTTTTGATGTTCCCACTCAATTTTGCAGTTGTGTCGGATTTGGGCATTCTTACTATACAGTATTATGAGACTTTAGATAGGATTACAAAAGAGAGATTAAAGCCTAAGGTTTAGTGAGCATGGATGAACAATTTTTAATTTGTTATTTTAATGGTTTACCCTTAAAACAACATATAAGTGCCATTCTGGGAGCAAGATCATACTACGTAACGGGCTGTGGACCATCCAGTCCTGAACTATCTTAGATATATTGTAATAAGGCATATTAATCCATGTTGGCACTGTCACAGCTTTCAATATGTGCTCATGTGGATGGCAGTTTTTCTGCTCATTTTGTACATTAGTTCTTTGAACATAGCTACTCTGCGGAGAATAGTTAATTTAAATAAAGGACTTCCTTTGTAGCTGATTAATAAGTTGGAAGTCATTGTGGGAGATATATAGCATTCTTAATGCAGTGCCTAACATGAGCCAGATTTGTTAACGCCTTGGTTCCAGAACCACTTTTTAGTGTCTTGGCTATTTAGCTCTAAGTATATAAAATACATTTTATTAACATCTGACTTCTACAATCAACTCATCCCTCTAAGATTAAGATGTCCCTAAACTAAGAGGTGTGATTTGGTTATTACAGGCGTATCAAACTCACAGCGTCACGGTGTCATCACATGACATATCAGGACTTTTTCCCCCTTCGCTAAACTAGGCATGGACATGGCCAGTGGTGATGCATCCGGCCTGCGGATGGAGTTTGACAGCTCTGGGTTATTAGTAATTGCATCTATTTCAGCTTTTCTCTAGATGCTCAGTGAAGTGAAGTGTGGTTCTCTTATCCATCTACCACATTTATTTCACAATGATTCTATGAATGGAGGCTGAGAAAATGTGACTGGTTATCAGTGAGTTTCATATTTGAATGGGGATTTGATTTAAATTTTCTCAAGCCATCATCTCACTGTGACTGCTAGTTGTTTAGATTTTGTGTGTGTGTCATTCTTGACTCTCGGCAATGGACTAATCACAGCAGTTTTCTTGGAGTCTTTGGAAGTGGTTTACCATTGCCTTCTTGCTAAGACTCAGTGAGTTCATGTCTAAATCAGCAGTACTAGAACTCACAGACTCCTGGTTTTTAGCCTGTTGCCTTAATCACTATAACAAACTAGTTGTCTTTTAGATATTAACTACAATTAAAGAAAAACAGAACCTATTGGCACAGAATGGCTTTCTCAATATAGTAGCAACTTAAATGTGTACTCTGTTATGGAAGACAGGAGCTCAGAGCTGGTGGATATGAAGATCGGGTGTGTGAATATTTGCTCTTACCATTTATTCAGCTGCACTCAAACTGGTGACACTTTTCAGTACATTTACTGCAAGGTATTTCTATTAAACATTTCTGGCTAGAGATAACTCCCTCTATTTTAGTTTTGATTAATAGAATACATTTCATGTCACTGTAACATTTCTGCAAAAACAGAATATATTCATGTCTTCCAAGACATACAGTCACTTGAAAACAAAGTCTACTTCATTGTTATGAAAGGATTTCATTATTTACCTTTCTCCAGGACCATTTTCTTCAATCAATAAATGAGCAAGTCTAATGTTTTTGACACATTTGTTTAATAGGATTATCTTACAGTTAGTACTCAACTTACGACCACAATCGACCCCACAATTTCTTTTGTTAAGTGAGTTTTGCCCATTTTATCCACTTTCTTTCCACAGTTGTTAAGTGAATCATTGCAGTTGTTAAGTTAGTGGCACTGTTGTTAAGTGAATCTGGCTTCCCCATTGACTTTGCTTGTCAGAAGGTTGCAAAAGGTGATCACATGACCCCAGGACACTGCAACTATCATAAATATGAACCAGCATCCAAGTGTCCACATTTTGATCACATGACTTCAGGGACGCTACAACAGTGTGAAAAACGATCATAAGTCACTTTTTTCAATGCCATTGAACTTTGAACGATCACTAAACAAACGTAAGTCAAGGACTATATGTATCTAGTTTTATTATTTGTGTGGCAAACTGGTCACATTTTAGGTTATATTCATGCAGAAATACTGAAAACTGAAAATTCAAAAAGATTACAAACCATTAAGCACCACTGTATTTTTTCTTGTTAGATTGGGTCAGAAGAATGCAAAGTAATATTTACATCCCCTTGGTGGTGCAGTGGTTAGAATGCAGTATTGCAGGCTAATTCTGCTGACTGCCAGCTGTTTAATTTTCACCTGCTTGAGGTTGACTCTGCCTTCCATCCTTCTGAGGTAACAATCAGGACCCAGATTGTTAGGGGCAATATGCTGATTCTGTAAATAACTTAAGAGAGCTGTAAAGCACTGTGAAGCTAAGTGCTATTGGCTATTGCTATTATTTAAAATGCACTGGATCTGATGATTTGCATCTGTGCATCGAAATACTTGTATTCATAGTTACCTGTACAAGAGTAATAGTCTCTTTCTTCTGAGGTTATAGAGTTACGGGCCAAAAGAAGGTTGTACTAGAGGTTTTAGGATGTTCAACCATTCCCAAGATTCCAGTCCCAAATAAGTGCACTGTTTCCTGATATGTTCTAGATCTTGGAGTAAAAAATAGAAGAAGTAAATAAAATAAATTGCTAGTAGTGCCACCAAATGTTTAAAAAAATCTGTATTAAAAAAAAGCTAAGAGGAATCACACTGGATAATATTTTTGTGGGAGACCATTAGGAAATTCCAAAGTGGTAGACAATCGTGGAAAATTGATAAAACAGAAGAAGGCAATGCCAGATCCCTTTGTGTTGCTGTTGAGAAAGCAACATGAGTGTGTCCATGAAGCTTTCAGGAACCAAACTAAGATTTTTGCCTTAGTTTCTTAGATTTGTTTGTATTTTGCAAAAGCATTTGAGAGGTTTCAGCAAAGCAAGCCTATGCAGGAAAAGGTAGACTATTTATTTTTATTTTTTTTATGAAAGCTTCTAAACTGTTCTTGTTTGTCTGGTTTTAGTTGATTGTTGCTTTAAAATCCTCTGAAATTTGTGAAAGTGACATGATAGTTGCAATTTTGCAAATGGCCATTTTTTTCTTAAGGTATTATCATGATTGGATGTTATTGTGTTGACTGAATTAGGGGTGAAAAAGATAAATTCTAAACTATGCATATAGAAACAGGCTACAGGAAGAAGATATTGAAGCTCTGTGGAGGGGAATTGATGCACTGGCTGATTGAGCCCCCAAAGCAGGATGAGGTGAGAATTTCCTGCAGTGGACCACCCACATGTTCTGCAGAGTTGTAGGACGAGCTCTCCAAAATGAATTAAAAAGCCACTGTTGCTGTAATTTCCAATAAGCCAGTGAAGAGTCAGGAATAAATCAACTGAGCTTCAAAACAGATAACGTCATGTGAACAATTAGGACTGGAGCCAATCCTGAAGTGATGCAAAAACATTTGTCTGGATGTATTCCCATTCATCCTGTTTTATATGCAAAATGTGTTGATTATCTTTGTTTGAGTGCTGAGAATTGGAACAGTTTGTCTGAAAGATTAAATATCTTTCAAATATTGAGTTTTAAACCTTGCTAGAATAATTATTATTTCCGAAACACATGTTTGGATTAGAGAATCCACCACTGGTGATTTGCTCAATATAATTTCTCTTGAAAAGAACATTGGTACTTGAAGAATTACAAACACATATTGCCAAACATTTTCCTTTAAAACAGATGACCAACTTATAAAATAAGGGCTGGTATGATTCTACACACATGATTTTTTATAACCTGGGAAAACTATGACTGATAGGACATGAAGAAGACTGCTTCGGTCCTTTTCAGGTTAAAAAAAAAGCACAATTTTTAAGCTGCAAAAAAGAAAAGGGAAAATGACATGGATTCCCTATTTCAGCTTAGAGATGTTGGTTTTATAATGACAATAAAAATGATAGCATGGATGAAAAAATGCAGCAACATTTATAACATGTTTCAGCAAACACATTGAAATAAATTGTATCATTTTTAATACTTCAGGCTCATTTTCTGAAGTGCTTGTCCAGTGAGTAGTATTTCCTCATAGTTTTTTTTTCCTAGTAAAAACAACAGTTTTGTGTTATCTTCAAGACTAACACATTTATTTTTGGATAATTATTTGTGCATCTAATCTTAGTTTCCACAAGATCCTTTGCTGTTTTCACTGCAAAAGCGTAACACAGTTATCCACTCTAAAAAGTATTCCATTATTCCTCAGTTCCAATTTATTATTATATTGTTTTAATATTTAAAAAAAACCAGTAAGGTTTATGCATCACCATGGTTAAGGCATAAAGGCCTGGTCATTCTTTGAAGGCCATAAACTTTTATTTGTAAACCACAGTTGTCTTCATGAAACACACTAAGATCAAATGAACCATATTGTGTTTCATGAACACAACTGTGGTTTACATACAAAAGTTTATAGTATACAAAGAGTGAACAGGGCCAAATAACCATGGTGATTTGTAGCCAACGTATACATACAAGCACACATCCATATATAATATTATCTGAAGTGGTCCATTTGTAATATTCAATTGCATCATGAACAGATTTTCCTTTAGACACCTTTGGCTCATTATTTAAACTTGGATAGTTTCCCTGTTTGTATGTTTAATAAATAATGACATCTTGATTATCTTGCTATCTTGATTTTAGCAGATTAACTGCTGTATTTTGATTGTATTTTCTCAAAGTTCTAATAAGCTAGCAAAACCTAATGAAAAATATTGGAACTCTGACCACTTGCATATTTACATTAATTATAAAACACATTTAAGAACTTCACACACCTACACACTAACTTGTGTATGTCTGTTTAGAATTAAGTTACTTGGAATTCAGTGGAAACAGTTCTCATCCAGATGAAATACGTAAAATTGCAACTTAGAAAGAAGGACTTGGTTTTCCAGCAGTGGCATCCACAGTAACTTACAGCAATAAAAATAATAAATGCAACACAGCACATTATTAATGAATAAAGTAGCAGCAAAATATCAAAGATGAAGAATAGGACATTTCAGAGATATGAAAATAATTCCGTTTCTGCACATGGCACATCTTTGGCACAATCTAATATGCATCATATCAGAGAAAATAATTTTTTAAAAGTTTATTCATTGACAACAAAATTATAAGTAAATATATTCACCAGAATACACCCAAATTTTAACATAGACTTGTCAGAAAACAATTCACAAATTAAAATTAAAGACCGAATTTCATTTATTTGCAGTAAAATTTACCAATTTACATACGTTTTCCTGTCAGCATTATAATTGAAGTCTAAAATATTTGGAAGCGATCAAGCTTATGAAAGTTGTTAGCTACTCAGAACTGTTACTGAAATCCTTTTTTCTTGATCAATAATCTATAGATTTTCAGGCTTTCTTGATCTTCTGTGTAGTCAGAATTTCAAACGAACATCAAATTAAAGACAAACTGTTCCCTGATGAATACACTAAATTAACCATACTAAGAACTCACAAAATATATGTTTCAAATTAGGTGACTTATATGCATTGGAACAATATTTCAAAATGTAATATACACATTTGGTACAACTTTGCATCTTTCCTTTTGAAAAACAGTTCTGCAAGTTATTGATAGCTTGGCAACTCTGAGGGTGACGTCAGCTCTTCCATTGTGAAGGATCTGCTTTCTTTTAGATTGTCTTATGGCATTTCATCAAGTTTCAGTGATTCAGCTGAATTAAAAACCAGCTGGCTTTGAATCAAAATTTCCTTAACTGCTAAACCGTATTCCTAACCACACAGACTTTGCTCTATGGCCTGTCACATACAAACCCTCAAACATTGTGTTCTACCATATTCAATTTTATTTTTTCATAATCTGAATTGAATGATGATAAAAATAATTGAATCCTTGGCACTGGATGGTTGTTAATCAGAATTTGTCTATATAGTTATTATTTTAGGTTATTAATAATAGCTGTAAAATTAAGAAAATTTTAAATAAGATTTTTATCAAATACATCTAATGTTGAGTACTAAACTCAGAATAGAAGTGCTATTTGCATATTTTTCAGGAAGAAATATTCTCCATTCTAAATTTTATATTAATACTCATACTAATATGCAATTATGGATAAAACCTGCAACAGTGATACCCATTGTCATTGGGGCACTTGGTACCATGTCCAAGAATTTTACAAAATACATCAAGGAATTGCAACTTCCTGAAATAACCCCAGCGGAACTGCAAAAAAACGCACTACTTGAAACAGCATACATTTTAAGAAGATACTTAGTTTATACCTAGGATGCTGGCAGCAACCCGTATCAATCATCAGTGCCAGTCAATGACATTTGTGATACATTTTTAAATGTTCAGTTGACTGAGTTTCATGTTTAGTGAATAAAAAAGATAATAATAATAATAATATAATATGTTAAACCTATATGCCATCCTATTTTAAATGACTCTGAGCAGCTCACAAAAATAAAAATAAGTAATAAAGTAAAGATTATAGATATATATTTGTATCTCTACCGATTGCAGCTTAGACAAATTTGCTTTTTAAGCCGTAGATGTATGACACTGTAATAAAAGAGACACTATCCATTATGCCTAGTTTAAACTTAAAAACTAATTTAATTTAAATTCCTTCACTGCCTATGACATCTATAAGATCAATACTTCAACAACTGCCAAAATAAATAACCTCATAGGAGGTTTAATGTGTATGTGTGGGGGAGTTGTTTTTGCTTTGCACACGTACATAAACACATACACAATCATTATATATTGGCAAAATGCATTGGCTACAATTTTATTTTCAGTTATTTGCTTATAGTTTCATTCATTTCATTAAGATTTTAGCATCCATAAGATGTTGGTGACAACCACTAATTGACATTCAGAAACAGTATCCGTTATCGGAGAGAAAGAGGGAAATAGACGAACCCTCTACTGAAGATACAACAGCAATTAAATCAAAAGTCTGTGGAGTTACCAAAATGAATAATTTAACAATTATATTCATTTTGGGGGTAAACATGTTTAATAATATCTTAATATAGTTTCAGTGGTTTGGTATTTATGCATATCTATATTCTGCTGAATCAGTACTTTTTCTTTTCTATGGAATTGCCCATTACCTTTTGAAGTAATATTTTATAATATGTGAGTACTGTATTTAGTTCATAATAAATCACATTTGAATTCCAGTGACATTATATATTGCATCTGCAAGAATACTAGAAGAATTTGTCTTGATTATTGGACACTTAGCCCCTTTGGGCTCCATCTTTCATCCAATGCACAAGAGCTAGACATGATTCTATGAGTTATTGTACAGCTAGGTTGATTTGTGCCATTCATACTTCTTTTTCAATATTAGAAGAATATAAAATTGATATAAAGAGAACAAACATGCAGTATAAGGAAATGGAATGAACTGCTTTTGGGTTGAGTGCACTTATATAACCTCTTAAAAAGAAGCAAATATTTTTCTTTATGCTCAGGCAGATAACATTGTTTGAGGGAGAAAAGTTAACAGAACTCGTAAATACCGTAAGTGATCTCCTACTATTAACTTAGTGCATTTAAACTTGTCAAGTACACATAGGTTGCCTAATCCAAAACTGCCATAAGAAAATTGTTTATTTTTATACTTGATCATGATATTCTACTGAAAAAGAGTTCAATAAACTGCAGCTTTACCAAGCTGTGTGTGGGAAACGAAGAAATGGTTTGTAATATTCTTATATTGCAGCAGTAAATTCTACTATATAAGCACAAAATTCTAAGTACTCCCCCTTATTTTGTAATGGGATCATACCAGAGGTGGGTTCCTACCAGTTCGCACCTATTCGGTAGAACCGGTTCGTCAAATCTACCGAACCGGTTAGAAGAGGTTCCACCAGCGGACCCGGAAAGCAGGCCACACCTACAGAAGAGGTTCCAAGATTTTTTTGAAACCCACCCCTGGTCCTTGGATATGATTATTCTACACTATCATGCTCCTATTTATAAAACTCAGTGCCTCTGTGAAAGGTAAGGATGGCTACTGCGTTTGTGGTGCAATCAGAACATTGCGTGTGTTGAAGTTGTTTTAACGCAAACCAAAGATGCCTTTTAAAAAACAAGTTTACATCATATTCTTATGCATGCCAGTGAAGTAATTTAAGGTGGTTCTGACAAGTGTCATCGGCATCTTCATATCTGGTCACATGGACAGCAAGCCACTCCCATCCAGTCACATGGACGGCAAGCCACTCCCACAAAGGAGGCCACACCCACAGAGTAGGTTCGAACAAGTTTTGAAACCCACCACTGGATCATACTGGTAGGTAGATTAGCAGTATCATTTGGTATGTGTACTGTTGCTAAGGATCCTGAAAGAAATAGCTGATTCTTCCATTCTACTGCCTAACCAGTATATCTACACAGCTCCCATTGAGATTTTACTTTACATGATTAAAATATTTTAATGTTAAAAATGAGGTGCTGGTATGTTGCAAAGCAAAGTGTCAAAATCCAGTTTCATTTCTATTTCCCAAAATGTCTCTGGGTCCCAAAGTATCTCATAAAATTTATTTTAGAAAATAAAAGTAATTGGTACCTATTCTTTTAAAAGTACATATGTTTAAAAATTATCTCCAGAAAAAGAACAAAGATAAGCAGAGGTAAAGGATAGTGCTGTGGCCTTTGAGTTAGAACAAGAGTTGATTTATTCTGGTAGTTTGGTAGTCTTTGATTGGTTTAGTCTCTCATGGACCTCTTGTGGATAGTAAGGCTTAGCTCCATGGCAAGACGTTCTTATTATGGCAGATATTCTCAACAGCTCCTGAAGATTAGGGATCCCAGAAGTAGGTTATGCCATAGACCAGGGTGTCAAACTCAAGGCCTGCGGGCTGGATCCAGCCCGTGAGGTGCTTAGATCTGGCCCGTCGAGCTTCCCTGGAAACAATGAAGGACTGCCCTGCAGTGCCTCTGGCAGTAAAAACGGAGCTCGTGAGGACCGCGCACGGTCTTTCTGGGCTCCGTTTTTGGCTGTGACCGCCTCCCGCAGCCTTTTGCCAGTGAAAACGGAGCCCGGGTAGGGGCGAATATTATAAACAGCTGTACTATCAGCTGCTGGAAACATTTCAGCTGTAAGATGGAAGTTGCTCCTACTCCTACTGCTTTCTGCCAGCTTCCCTCATGGAAATACAATAGAGAAGCCTGCAGGAAGTCGCTCCCATTCTCACTGCTTTTCTGCTTTTCTGTTTAGGTAAGGAAATACCTCTGAAATGATGACCCAGGGTTGCGTGCTGTCTAGTTCCTTATAAATGCCTCATTTTTGTCATTGCAAAGTAACAAATTCCTGTCTCCTTTTTTTATAAGTGGGAGTGTGTCTGATAATTTGCAATAAATGTGTATTGTAGAGCATCCAAAGTTTTGGATGATTAAGGGGGCGCTGAATGGTGAAAGGCTGGGGACTGCCGAGGATGAGACAATAGAGGAAAATGAGCAAGGCCATATCATACCTATAGGACAGTGATGGTTAACTTTTTTGCCGTCACATGCTGAAAATGCGCATGCACGTTCATCCATAATGCAATGCACACTGTCCCCACACACACCCTGCCCCCATGCATGTGTGAGCGACCCCCCATGCCCCTACACATGTGCACATGCATGCATGACCCCTGCTCCCCATGCATGCATGCACATCTCCCATATACACTACATCCCGTTCGCCTGTGCGGCAGAAACCCGCCCATAACCAGCTGCCCAGCAGGAGGCCTGGGCACATGCACGGTGGAGCTGGGCTGTGGTTACACGTGCCATAGGTTCGCTATCACAGCTATAGGAGAAGCCCAATTTTCCTCCTATCCTCATAGGAGGAAAAGTTGGGTTGTAATTTTTCTCAGGTTCAAATGTTATAAATGTAAACATATTTATTAAAATATAAATTTATAATACAAACACTGGGGAATAGTATTTGAGTTGTAATCAGTGCATTGTGCTGCTAAACCAATACCAGCAGTGCAGGTGAAAGGCATTCACACTTGGGTGTCTCCTATGGACTGAAGTCCTAGGATGTTCCCTCCTGCTTTCCTGAGAATCAAGTAAACTAAATAGACCACTTTTTCCCATTAGCTCATTACAAAATATAAGCTTGGGGAGGAGGCTAATATTTTTCATCATTTCTACAGGATAATTGCTCCCTCTCCTCCTTGGACTTTTCCTAATTATTTTTTTAAATAACTTGATTGCTCATTAGTTACCTATGACTATCACTAAGTGTTGTATCTTATTATTCTTGATGAATGTATTCTATTTTTTTTCTTTATGTACACTGAGAGCATATGCACCAAAGATAAATTCCTTGTGTGTCAATCATACTTGGCCAATAAAGAATTCTGTTCTGTTCTATTCTATTTCTATTGCTGTGCTGTGCTGTGCTATTATTATATGCTCTTCACAGGAAACTTTTTAGTCTGGCATAAATTGGGGAAATTCCAATTAGGAATCAATGAATTGGCAATCAATAAAATGTGATCTTCTGTAGAAAAGTCATACTTATCTGTGCTGGGAAATAGAGGATGAACCTGCATCATGTGTGCCAGTAAAATGCTAATTATATTACCATTGGCAATCTAAATTCATAGTTCGGTTTGTCACTAATGTTAAATAGCTCTTATCTTTAGAAGATTACTGCTGTTCTTGTATATGATCATTTGTCAGAAACTTCTAAGAAGGTGACAAATTCCTATTGAAAGCTACGTTTTTTTAGAAACTTGATATCTTGATATCTCCGCATTATTAATTTGCTTCATTTTTTTTATTTATCATATTTCCTATACTTTGCTTTATGATTAGTCTTGGGCAAATAATGCATCAATAAGATCACAAAATGAGGAAAGGTCAATAAAATTTCATTGTAGTTGCAAAGGTCTTTGCTTTTTTCATCCTGAAGCTACCAGATATTTTCTAAATGTACTCCAAGCCTTCAGAGCAGATTTTAAAAACATAGGAATAATGGGGAGAGTTGACTAGACACATTAAATCAAATAAATTACATTTAAATATTGTTCCAGTAATTTTCTTCTCAAGAATTAGAGATGCCTAGCTACCGTATTTGGACTTTTCCTAATTATTTTGTTAAATAACTTGATTGCTCATTAGTAACCTACAACACTAAGTGTTGTATCTTATTATTCTTGATTAATGTATTGTATTGTAAAGACCTCCTGACTGCCTGCCGTCTGTCTCACAAATGTAACTCTAAGCAGCATGCAATAAACAGTTAAAAACAAATTTAAGGCAACCATTAAAAACAATCATATATAAAAAGAAATAAGATTGCCAGAGCATGGCCAACATCCTACTCACAATGTAACCATCTCACAGGTTCTCTGTTTCCATGGGATCCCCAAGTTTGATGGAAAAACTATATTTTAAGAAATTTCTAGAAAGCCTATAGGGACTAATCTTACCTCAGAGGGAATGATGTTCTAAACTAGATCATATTTCTGTCTTGATTATGTATGTATAATTTTATTCACTGTAACTTTCTTTCAGGTTTCTATGTAGCACTGCCAGAAACTAATAAATTGGTAGTGGGTTTTTGAAGTTTTTTTTTTTTTAGAAAATAAAATTTCTAATAAAATTTAAGGTTTGGGAAACAGCTCGCTGTGATCTTCTTGAAATAGAAATTGATTTATTTACATATTTTACTAAATTTATTGTAACCATTCACTCCAGCAGACCTCAAGGACCTACAAAATCAAATGATTAAAACAATTATAAGCTCTGAAATAGTATTGTAACACAGCACAACAGTCCTTCTAATGATAACATTTTTTTTAACCTGATCTCTTAAAGTAATAATTAAAGACTAATTGGTAATCTGATAAAGTTTTGATAAGGACAAATCCTGCTTATTTTATAATTCACTTAGATTAAAAGATAAGGCCTGGAACTAAACCTGTTCAAGTTGTTACTGTTACTTTTCTGACTTGCAAAACCTTTCAATTTGAACAAAAACATACTTGTATAAAACTGATATTGTTACAATGAAAAAAAAATCAGTAGAGGATTTATATCTAAATATCAGGCGTTAATAGTTCAACTCAGGAGTGAAGAAGGTTGAATAACATTGTTTGGTTTTTGTAAAAAATATTTATCTGATATTATCTGTGCGTTATTGCCATAACAGTAATGAATCACAGTCTAGATAATAAATAGATTTTATCAGTTCCTTCAAAATCAGTTTTCCATTAATTTTTTCAAAGGTCAAGGTCACAGCTATTCCTCAAGCATTCTTATTTTAATAGAGTAACTGAAATTGTATGAGTCCTGCAGAAAATTCATTATCGCCATAAAGCTGCAAAAGGTCACAAAATGTCTTTCTTCACTAAAGGAGCAAAAAAAAATTTTTTTTTTATTTCTCCAATACTTTATTATCACAGTAGAGCCTAAAGGAGTCTTTGACATTTCAGCATCTTCCTCCTTCAGGGGAAATAATTGTTTTCATATATCATGATTTAGAAGATGACAGAAAAATTAGTGAAAAACAAACACAAACCTTTCTGCTCTAAGGATCATCCGTATTACCTTTTGTTCTTAAGTTCCTCACCAGCATGCTGTCATGGATACTTTTTGCATCTCTTTGTGCAACATTGGTAGTTGAATCTATGAGATCTCTCCCAATACACATATAGTATGCAAGACACTTGGAATAACTTTCTAGACTCACATAGTGTAATATTTTCCTTTCTAGATTAGAATTACTGTTTTGTTATGCCATCATTTTGCTTCAAATATAGTGCTTCTAGTTGACTATCTGAGTCGAAATAGGGATCTTTTTTCTCTAGTCACAATATTTTTCTTGTATTTTATTATTTAGGCCGTCAGTAGTTTCAAGAAATGTGGTGGTAATGTATCTGAAGAGAATGGGGCTGTATTGTAGGTAAAAGGTAAAGGTTTCCCCGAGGTGGATTGCTATGGGTTCTCCCGGGTTCCGGAGAATCCGTAGCTAATGTTATGGCTGGTTTGGAGAACCTCCAAATCCCATCCCTAGATGGCCCCTCCCACCCCAGGAGTCTCACGTGACCCATTTTGGATGCGAGTTAAGTGTAGGGCCCGCACGGAGGGTTGGGGAGAGGGGAAAGTGGGCCTCCTGGAAGTTCTAGAAGGCCAAAAGTAGGTCTCTTTGCGGCCTCTGGAGGGCCTCTGGAGCCCAGGGGAAGCAGTTTTCGCCCTTCCAGAGGCTCAAGGAAAGCATCTGGAGCCTGGGGAAGGTGAAAATTCCCCTCCCTGACCATGATGCAGGAAGCTGAGTAGACCACACCCACCCAGCAGGCAAAGAAACCGTTGCTGAAATTTTTGAAGCCCACCCCCGATTTTCCCTATCAGTTGTGCTTGACTGTAGGGCATGATAATCATCTCCATTTCTTGACCGAGGAAGACAACATTGTCCGAAAACAATCTGTATGATCATGTGGTCAGCATGACTATATGCCAAAGGTGCATGGAACACTATTAACTTTCCCACCGAACTGGTACATATTAATCTCCTTGTGTATGAATGCTTTCGAACTGCTAGATGGACAGGAGCTGGGGACAAGTAGCAGGAGCTCGGCCAGTTGTGCGGAGCTCGGGTCTCAAACCTGGGCTGGCAGCTGTCCAGCTGGCAGCTGAGAAGCTCATTGTCTTTAACCACTAAGCTATCATGCCCCTATTGTACTGTATTGTAGGACACTGATAAAAAAAAGTGTATCAGAGATTTGACCTATCAACTTTAGGGTGTAGTTGAGGGAGGAAAGGAGAGAGAAAATAAGACATTGTATCTTCAAACATTGCCACTATTTTAATAGTATAGTTTTAAATTCTAGAGGCAGGAGAAATTTCTCTGGGATAACAGGTGCTTAAGGCTTGCTCAATATTACTTTCAAATTAATATTCTTGAGAACTGTAGTTGATTGCAGAACACACACAAGTGTGAAGAGTCACTTTTTTCATTTTGCTGACTTGTGAGACTATATTACTTTATAATCTGATATTTGAAGTTGTAGAGCCGAGGTGGCACAGTTGTTAAATGCAGCACTGCAGGCTACTTCAGCTGACTGCAGTTCTGCAGTTCGGCGGTTCAAATCTCACCGGCTCAAGGTTGACTCAGCCTTCCATCCTTCTGAGGTAGGTAAAATGAGGACCCGGATTGTTGTTGGGGGCAATATGCTGACTCTGTAAACCGCTTAGAGAGGGCTGAAAGCCCTCAATCTCAATCTCAATCTCAATCAATCTCAATATAAGTCTAACTGCTATTGCTATTGCTATAGAGTGGACAATAATACAAATAGTCCTCCATTTACAAGAGTTCATTTAGTCGCCATACAAATTACAAAGTGGCACTGAAAAAAGGACTAATGACTATTTTTCACAAGTACAACCATTGCAGCATCTCTATGGCCATGTGATCAAACTTCAGATGTTTGACAATTGACTCATATTTATGACGATTGCAATGTCCCAGGGTCATGTAATCACCTTTTGCAATCTTCTGATAAGCAAAGTCAATGGGAAAGCCAGATTCACTTAACAACTGTATTACTAACTTAACAACTGCAGTGATTCAACTAACAACTGTGACAAAAAAAGGAAGTAAAATGGGGCAAAACTCACTTAACAAATGTCTTGCTTAGGAACAAAAATTTGGGGCTCAATTGTGATCGTAAATCAAGGCCTACTTGTATTTCATGTGAAATAGCATGTTATACTATGATCTTGGTTTTCTCTAGTTTCTTTTTCAAGCGTTTATTAGATGTATAAAAAGGGGGAATAAAGAATGAATATTTCATCCTTTTATACAAATGTAACTGGAACAGGAAAACTGTTGTTGGCAGAGTACAGCTGAAATCTTGAACTAATGAGTGGAAACATTCTGGAAGCAATTATTTCACAAAGGTTTTCTGTTATTTTTTTAACTTTTCTCTTATTTCTAAATGTCTGTTCAGAATATCTGAGGCACCAATATTTCTTAGAACTCAGATGGTCATGGAATCATGAGTTTTAACCATTTTTTTTAGATCACCAATATTTAGGGAATGTTTACAATACAATGGAAAGGATTGTTCTTGTGAAGTTTCTGAAATTGATTTAATTTATGTGTGTTTTTAATTGGTTGTAGAGGTTACTACTTTGAATACATAAAACTGTTGATGCAAACACTGCCAGGCTACTTATCCCTGGAGAAAATACAGTAGTTTGCAGAGGAAGCATCATTTTCCTGGCTTATCCCCAATCCCAACCTCTGTTTTGGTGTATAAATTATAAGCTGGGAAATGGTATCATTTTAGTTATTTGTGTGTATGTTTGTATATTTGTATCTGTCTTCAAATGTCCCTTACATTTACTTTTTCTGGTTTGGTTCAACTCTTTTGAGCAATGCTGCAAAGAAAAGCATAGTCAGCCCTTGAAATCATTCTTATACTTGAGAGAATAACCTACAAAATTGCTTATATTGGGGAAAATGCATCTAAAAATATGCATGAATGTAATTTTTGCTTTAAATCTCAGATGGGGAAATAGAATGAACCATGCTTAAGGCTGGAAAAATAACAAATTCAAATTGGCAAGTAGGTAATTCTATCCAAATCATCTAGGAAAAGTTAATCCACCAACAGTATATGGCAATCCATCAGAATTTCATAAAACCTTTTATTTTAATATCTGTCTGGACTGCAACACTTGTCTGACTGCATGCTTGTTCCTTCTCTCCCCCCTCCATTTTTTACTTGATGTGCCTTAAGTTATGTACTGTATTATCTGATGTGAAGCCAATATTCTGCATACGCAGAAGCGTTCGGGTGGGTGGGCAGAGCCTCCCGCTGCCGCCACTACTGATCTGGGACGAAACCCACCTCTGAAACCAATGCTTGCAATTCTGTATTGTATATCATTTGAGATCCATTAAACTGAAGCAGCAACAGTATAATGCAACGTAACCTTCCCTGATACCAGAATTGGGATGATGGAAATTGTAGTCAAAACCACTAGGTGGGAAAAACTGCTATAATGCATTAAAAAGTAATCTTAATTCAACTGCTAGATGATGGTGTAATTTTAACACAAGGATAGAGTTTAAAACTGTATTGAATGATGATGGAGGAGGAGGAGGAGGAGGAGGCACTAAAGCTAATATATTCATGAACACCAAATGAGCAAGGCAAAGCAAAGTATCATATGACCAGTAAATTAAAACAGCAGGCAAAGCAGATAATAACAAGACCTGGCAATGGCTAAGAACAGAAAAGTTGAAGAAAGAGACATAGGGGCCTAATTCTGACTGCACAATATCAAGCCTTCAGAACAAATACATACAAAGTCAGAACTGAGAGGAGAGCAACAGACTGCAAATGATTTGTCTGCAAAGAAGCTGAGGAAGCAGTGGACCATTTAGTTAGCTGTTGCAAGAAGATCACACAGACTGCCAACACTTGATCAAATAACCTGCATAGTGGCACACCGATTAGAATGCAGCATTGCAGGCTAACTCTGTCCACAGCCAGAAGTTCAATCCTAATTGGCTCAAAGTCAAATCAGCCTTCCATCCTTCCGAGGTCAATAAAATGAGGATGCACATTGTTGGGGTCAACATGCTGATATTTGTAAAGCACTATGGAGCAGTATATAAGTCTAAGTGCAGTATTATTTCTATTGCTACAGTTAAGCACCCTGTACTAATTGTCCCACTATTCTAGCCTTTGTACATATAAGGCTTTTTGTTTATATTATATTTAGCTTAAATAAGTAATACATTTGAATGTTTTTAATTAGCCAGTGAAAGAATGTATTTAATTTTTTAGCCCATTTATACCTCCTGCTCTCAATTACACTGTCTTATAAAAAGGAACTTCATGAATTCCTGAAGTTGTTTTAAAAGTGAGAAAGAGGTCTCATAACATCAAGGCCAAGAGTGTAGAACATGCATACTTTTGTAAGCAACACTCAAAATAACACAATTGTATCATCTTTTGAGCTTGAAGGTCTTTTCCTTTGGATTAGAATATAACTAAATAGTTGCCTTCCATTTGCTACATTAAGAATCTATAAAGTAAGTTGTATGTTTTCTAGTTTTGATACAATTTTTTGGAGTGTTTATATTCTCCCACTTTTTGTGAATTCCTAAACCTAACAAACTTTTTCATCCAATTATATCACTACCAAGAACCCCAACATAATTAAAGAATGTATTAAAAAAACTTGGACATCTTGCAAAGGAGAGTGAATGTTCTATGAACTCCCCAGTTACAATGCCTCCAGAAAATCAAAGGCTTAATAATAGTAGAAGATAAGATTATGATTTCATTCAATGTCACAGAGATCTTTAAATACATGGAACAGAACTAGCAAAGGAATCCACAGCAGCAATACTATATAATATACCCAACTTTACCAAAATTACAAAGATCAAAATACTCAGAATCATGGATCTCATCCACCTTTGCCTCACTATCTACTTTCAGTTTGATGGACAAATATGAATCAGAGTAATAACCATGGGATCACAACTTTCAGGACTTGTAGCACAGACTGTGATAGCATCTACAAAACTATAGTACTCTCACACATAGAACCAAAAATATGAATCCAATATGTAGATAATAATTTTGTCATAATAAAAAGGAACAATTAGAGAAGACACATGAAACAAGTTTTCAAAGGAATACAATCCATAAGGGAAGAAGAAAACAATCATATAATGCTTCCTGGACAATCCTCATTAACAATGGCAGCAAACTAGAAATACATGTCTGTTGAAAAACAACCCACATTAATCAAGTGCTCCACTTGAAGCACCAAAGTAACAACCCAACTTTTCGCAAAAGGAACTGTATAAGAACATTATTGAGATAACCATAAATGCACTGCAGCAACACAGAACACTAGAAAAAGGAAACAGATCACTATACAACGTCTTCCAACAAGTCCCCTTCAGGGAAAAGGGCGGCATATAAATGTAATAAATCAAATGGGTACCAATGCAATTTTGTCAAAAGGTGCATGCCTATTCAACCCACTACAGCACAACCAACATAAGTTATGAAAAAGATAACATTACCATACATTTTTAAAAATTTCAGAAAGAACCAACAAACTAATACAACCACATAGTATCACCATAACACACAAACCAACCAAAGCCCTCCAAAACATTTAAGTAAACTAAAAGAAGATAAAACAGAAGTCATCTACAACATATATTGTAGCCACTATTTAGGACAAACACAAGACTAGGAAAGCACATCCATGAAGATCAACTACCAATCAGTTCAATACAATGAAAACTGTTTAATTTCATAGCATATAGCATATAGACGGACTTAACCATAGTTTCAACTGAGAAACTGTGACAGTCCTAAACCAAGCTAAATCCAAAAATGTGGAATTTGTGGAAGCCTGGACAAATCACCCATCAATGGGCACATGGAGATAAACAACATTTATGTACTATTCATAAGAGATTATTAAAAAGTTAAAAAGGAAACAAAAAGATCAAAACACCTCCACTCTAGCAATCAACACCAGAGAAGCAGATTAAGGAGAGGATTTACACTAGACAAACAATCAACAATTAATCAATTAACATCAAGGGACTAGCAAGATGAAAAGAGCATTCCCACCAACAGTGACAGGACAAGCTATTGAACATAAACAGAGACCAAATTGCACTCCCATCTGGTACTAAAGAGATTATGTATTCTGGTTAACAAAAAGTCTGCAAGCAAACAATCAACCCCAGAAAGTACCAAGGACTCCACATACAGAATGCTGTATATACATTCAATGTACTTGACCACAAGTTCCCATTAAATCCTTTGGAATTTTTTTAGTATATTAATTCATACAAAGCAGAATTAGAAATTAGATTTAAGAAGTATGGAATAAATGTGTAAGATAATACATATTATTAGATATTATGGAAGAAAGAAAAGATATTTTAAGAATGGCTTTCCTTTATTAAATATTGAACTGGTAAGTGTTGGTCGGTCCTCTTTGTTCAGATAATTGATGTTTGCATCAAATACCTCTTGCATATTTAATGTGTTGCTTGCTGCTATTCTCCATCCTTTTTAACACTTGCATGAACTGATTCTGCATATTACAGATAAATGTGGAATTATAATCCCCAGTACAGTAATACAAAAAAGAAACAAAATGGTGAAATTAATACAATAGCAAAGTTTAAAGTAGCATAATATTTTATTAGGAAGTATATTACACGAAAGAAGGATGCTTAATATGCCAGTCTGTCACACTCTTTCTAATATAATCAGTAAAGAAGATGGGATAGAATTTGTTTTTGGTCAAACAAGGAATAGGAAGATTGCTGTGGAAGCCCTATTATGAATACATACCATCTGTCTACATGGGGCATAGGATTAATGAAACCTAAGAATTTAAGAGATAAAGAAAGAAATGGAGCACAAATTGACATTATGAATTATCTTCATAGTAAAAGAGAAAGAGAATATGCTGCCTTCCCTAGTCCACTAAATATTATCAGGGTGAAAAGTTCCAAGTGGGTGAAAAGTTCCAAGTGGGTGAAAAGGTCCAAGTGGCCTGACAACATTTCCAGATTTCTCCTTTAGACTCTAGAAGAGGTGGCCTTGGTTAAAGATCCTATTTTCTGTAAATGTTGTATTATAATTGTTGTGAGCAAGCTGCTGCTCATTTCTATCTATGGATTGGGTCCATGATTTCCCTTTTCAGCTAAAATCTCATATGTATTTGCATATTCCGCAAGTATAGGTACATGGCCTGAGGCCCCATGCACAAATGCAGCCTTCCAGAGATTTCAGGTGTGATCCATTGACATGGCTTAGATTCAGGGGTGAAATCAACTTACCATCATTACCGGTTTGCAAATGTACAATCCGTGAATGTGCAGAGGTCCGGATGGGTGGGCAGAGCCTGCTATCGAGTGCGCCTGCAATGATAAGTAGAACAGTGAGGGAGTGCCACACGATTTAGATTAGCAGGAAATCTGGTGATTTTAGCTAATATAAATCATGTGGCACAGCTGATCGTTGGAAATACCGGTTCACCTGAACCGGTAGCATTTTTTTACTACCAGTTTGGGCGAACCAGTATCATTTCACCCCTTCTTAGAGTGCACTATTTTGTTTTGAGATCATTTATACACACTGCCATTTTTGCCATCTCTGATCCTTTCTCACTCTCCATTTTAACCTTCCATGGAAGCCTCCATATATCATCTTCTCATTGCCACATCTTCCATTGCCACATTCTACTTCTTTTCAGGCAGTCAACTCCATTACCTTCATCACCCCTTTAACTCCATGCTCATCCTGCATTCTCAAGTCTTCCTTCCAGCCTATGACAACAATACTCACGTTGTTATATTTATTTACCATATTTTTGGAGTATAAAATGCACCTCCCCCCCTTAAAAAGCATGGAAATGTTGGTGTGTCTTATACACCGAATACAGCCATTTTTGGCCTCCTGAAGGCCCGCCCCCACATTCCATTTTTGTGAAAAATGGGCGGAAAATGGAAGTGTTTTTGCCCCAGAAACATTTTGCAGGCTTCAGCAGGGCTGGGAGAAGGCAAAAATGTCTCTGTTTTTGTGGAAAATGGCCCATTTTTCATCCGTTTTTTTGCAAAAACGGGGGCGTTTTTGCCTTCTTCCAGCCCTGCTGAAGCCTGCACAGTGCTCCTGGGGGTTGGGAGGACAAAAACTTTTTTTATTACTTACCTCTTCAAAATCTTGGTGCATCTTATACACCGGTGTGTCTTATAGTCCGAAAAATACAGGTATGTATAATTAGTTATTTATATGTTTATGTACCATTCATATATTTAAATACTTATTCAAATTTTTGTCAAGCTTCTTCTGTTTATATTTTGGTGTGGCCCAACTCCCTTTTGGTAATCATGTTCCCTTATATGCCATTTTAAATCTGTTGCAGCCCCTTGAACAAATAAAGATCTACAGTTCCTGTTTACAGGATCCAGTCCTGGTTATATCATTATTATTGTAAAATAATTGTATGTATTGTGGTAATCAATAGTCATGCATTCATTTTGACTATTTTCAGGGAAGTTTGATTAAGTTAGGATAACTAGATTGAACAGAGAGAAAATGTACAATGGTGACACAAATAAATGCAATGCTTTGAAAATGAGGCATGTTCCAATGTATAAATCCCTTAGTTAATTGGATAATTACTTAGATAAGCCATCTACAATTTTGGGATGGATTCAGCAGTTCTGATTGGTGAGCAAGTATTAGCAAAAATTTACAGGCAAACTGGCAAGTGTTAATACATTTTTATAGCGTTCCTTAAAATCTCTGCTAGCATGAGATAGCTCATCTGTTTCCCTTATAAAGACATGCTCAGAAACTACAAAATTGTTCCCTTATAGCCCTAGTCATTGACACACAAACATTCTCTACAGAAAGCAACCAAAAAGATTGTAAACTATTATGACATGCTTGGACCAATACTATTTGCAAGACTGCAAAATAAACTGAGCTATTTAGATTTTTGTAGCTCAATCCCTTTGGGTTAGTTATAATACTTTGGCAGTTGCAATCATGTAATAATCTATACTAGTAACAAACTCTTTCCTTACCACCATTTCAATGAAGTGGGAGGTAGCCAGCAAGAAAGTCTAAAGAGAAAAAAATATATGGAAACTCTGTTTGTATGAAATGCATTGTGGAAAGATATTGAGCCTCCAAACAAAGTATTACATTTATATGGTTTTTTTCAGTTTTTCTTCAAGTCCCAAAATATACTGTCCACTCATTGGAAGAAGAGATCACAAATCTCCTGTAATACAAAATGCCTTAACTTTTGTGGTTGAGTTTTTACTAAATTACACCAAAATCATGTGCCCTTTGATCACTTGCCACATAGGAGGAGGAGAGCAATCCCTCTCTGCCTAGTTCTCTCTCTCATCATTTTAATCACAGACTAAGGAATGTATTTGGTTATCTTCCCTTCTTCTTTTTCTTTTCTTACGTACTGAGTATCTATTTATATCTCATCTCTCTTATTGGCTGTACCAATAACATTGTTGGAGTTTTGAGTGAATGAACCTGAGTAAAATAAATAAGCCTTTGAGGTTAATGCTGCAATTGTTAAATTGTAACTTGGTGTTTGCTAAGCTGGCATTCCTACAATTTTCAACTCCTAGAATTGGCAGATAGCATGGCAAGAGCTTTTGGTCTTGAAGCTGTAGTCCAACAAAACTTGGAGAATGCAAGACTGGGGACAGTGTTTATGGGGGATTGGGAGCCAGATGTTGTTATCATGGCCAACAAAGTCTGTCCAGAGAAAGATGAGATCATCTGATTTCATTCGTCTTCTCCGGAGAACTTCTTCTCATGAATAGACTCATGAATCAGCTTATGAGTCAAGCACTGAGAATAAGGAACCATCAAAACTCGTAATTGTAAGGTGGCCTTTATGAGCACAAAGCTTAAATGAGCCTCATTTCTTGATCCCTTTAGAATTTACTTTTCAAATATTAAGTACGTTCTGAATGGTAACTTTTTATCATATTCACCATGTGAGCCTCCTCCTCCTTAGCAAAAAAAAAAAAGATGCAGTTATAAATCTAAGGATTTAGAAAAAAATATTTTTGGAATAAAAAGGAAAGATATTTAGTGTTGATTTTGAAAAGTTAAAAACTGACTAGGAGTTCAGAATTTGAAATATAAGACTTTGCAATTAAATATAAGAATCCTTTCCTGTGGGAAATTGCTGGGTTTTTGGATTCCTTCAGGAAAAAAATATTATGGGATGGGACTTGGAAAGTTGGGTTGCAGAGGGAACTAGAAGAAACTAAAGTTTACAATTAAAGGAGAAGAATACTTAAAGTCAACTAGTTAACACACAATGGAGCAAAATACTTTAACATTGGATATTTTGAACGATGTTTGTGAGCAATGGTCACAAAAGTTAATTTTAAGAATGACATCAGAGATGGTGTATAAATGATATTACAGAAGAAGAACAAGCTGTATCAGACAAGATTGAAATTGATTTGAATGTAGATTCAGAAAGATAAACTACAACAACGATACTATAATGATATGAGGGAATGATTTTGAATGGCGAAGGGAATGCCAAGTGAATGATAGGCCAAGAGGGAGAGGAGGCTGAAGTTGTTTAACAGTCTGATGAATGTAAGGGAGGGTGGGGGAAACATGTCTTCTTTACTTAATTATTGACAGCTACAACTTGCATGCCCACATGTGCTGTGATATCATTTTTTCTCCTTTGAATCTTGATCACTTCACTGTCTTAGGAAGTTTGCTTCCCCTTCGAAGAGTCAGAAGTTACTTTCATAGGGTGGGATAATGATTCTGTGCTTAGATAGCCTTAAATTGGATTCCCCCACCAGATCCCAGCTTTTGAAGCCACATCTAAGAAGCAATGAAGGGGAAGAGGCAGGGAAAACAGATGCTTTGGTACTGCTGGATTTCACATATGTGTGTAAATAAGAAGAGTGAAAGCTATAACTCAATTGTGACTAATTTCAGCCCCTAAAATAGCCATTGCTAATCTGGAGAGCTCTAGATATATTGATTTGACCTCTGGAACTCTGCAGATCATATCACTAAAATTCAGCAGCAAATGCAAACATCTAGGCATAAAATGTTTGCCTGGGTTTCCACAAAGAAATAGCAGTACTATTTAGACTTATATACCACTTCACAGTGCTTTACAGACCTCTCTAAGCGGTTTACATAGTTGGCATATTACCCCCAACAATCTGGGTGCTTATTTTACCCATCTCGGAAGGATGAAATGCTGAGTCAACTTCGAGCCCAGTGAGATTTGAACTGCCAAATTGGAGGCAGCCAGCGGTCAGCAGAAGTAGCCTGCAGTACTGCATTCTAACCACTGCAGCACTGCGGCTCTAGATATGCAGTCTAAAGAAAATAGGTACATCATATTCTTACTTGCTTAACTTACTTATTTGACTTAATTTTCCAATTCTTATAAAGGTTGAAAAAAACCCTGCAAACTTTTATTCTATCTCCTCTGTTGACGTTGTGGCTGCAAACTAGGAGTCTGTGAATTCAAGTCCTGCCTTAGCCATGAATGCCAGATGGGTGACTTTTGGCCAGTCACTCTGTTACCTCACAGGATTGTTGTAGGAAAAATAGGAGGGGAGGAGGTGTGTTGGATATGTTTGCTGTCTTGAATTATTTGTAAAAATAATAAAGGTGGGATTCATACCTACAAACAAACAAGTAAATTAAAAATAGGAAGTGTTGACAATTCCTGGACAATAGTATTATAGTCTGGAGGGCAGATTAAAGAAGACCGCCATCTAAAGAGTGATTCTGAGTAGGTCTTGAGTAGCTGGGGAATTCTGGGAATTGAAAGTCCAGATCTCTTAAAGTTGCAAAGGCTGAGAAACAATGGTCTATATCCATGATGGCAAACCCATGGCACGTGTGCCACAGGTAGCACGCGGAGCCATTTGTTAGGGCATGTAAGGCATTGCCCTGTCAGCTCCAGCGTGCATGTGTGCGCTGCCAGCTAACTTTGGTCTTCTTTCACTCTCTGAAGGCTTCCTTCAGAAACTTCCTTGAAGCCTCTGGAGCTCCAAAAAAACAGCTCTATGGGCAAATCGGAAGTTTGGGAATAGACTTCCAGTTTGCTCGTAGGGGCGGTTTTTGCCCTCCAGAGCGTTCAGGAGCCATCAGAGAGAAACCGGCCCTATGAGCAAACTGGAAGTCCGTTTCTGAACTTTCAGTTTGCCCATAGGGCAGGTTTTTTGCGCTCGGAGGCTTCAGGAAAGTTCCTGAAGCCTCCGGAGGGCTTCCGGGGGGGGGAGGCTGTTTTCGCCCTTCTCAGGCTCCTAGAAAGTCTCTGGAGCCTGAGGAGGGTGAAAAAAGTGTGCCAAAAATGAGGGGGAGTGCACACTGGGATTGTGCGCATATGGGTGTGGCATGCCCGTGCACAACCCCCCTCGCTCCTCCCGCTTTTGGCAAGCAAGCCAAAAAAGGTTCGTCATCACTGGTCTATATGATGTTTGATTTTCTACACTGCAAATGAGAAAGTTTCAATCACTTTGCAGCAAGTCGTATGGAATGTATGCAAAACGATGGAAGATCTGACTTTTCTGGCTTTGTTAATAAATACCATGTGTTGTTTTACTGTTGCTGATTTTTCTAAGTCTGGCACTATTTTCCCTTCTTTCCTGCTCTGTGTTAAAAGAAGAGCAGGAAAACTGTTAAAAGCATAATGAAATTTACAGAGATCAAGGAAAAAGCATAAGCCAACATAATTTAGCTTGAAACTTTAAGATGAATTATTTTATATTTAAAAACTCTGTGGGAAAGTGCCTGTTCTAGAAGAACATATCAAATGTCATGGAATTGTTTATTCCCAGTACTCTTCAGAGAAGGAACTCCCCCCCCCCCCCAAGATTTCACACACCACCTAATGAAACACTGTATATAAAGACAGAGACAAAATGTTTTCAGTCAGAATGGAGAAAATCCAACCCTCTCCTAAATTAGCCTGGGACAAGTCACCTCTCCAGTTCAATTCTTCAGTGTTATTATGATGGCTGTCCAAATATTTTGGACTACTACCGCCATGATTCCCAGCAAGCACAGTTGTCATTGTTGGATATGCATTGCCATAGTTGTAGAGTAACACATATTGGGACGTATGCTGTATTCAGTGTATAAGACGCACTCAGATTTTCACCCTCTTTTTTGGGGGGGGAAAGGTGTGTCTTATACTCCAAAAAATACGGTACGTGCGAGAGGAACCTTTACCTTTATATGTAGTATTCAATAAAATCAAATACAACCATCTTAAATTTGCCCCCAGATCAATAGATAATTAATACAGTTTTCTCAGGATCACTTTAATATATCCCTCCTGCATTTCTTTCCTCCTAGAAGCTTTGCACTTTGATTCAAGTAGGGTTTTCAGATTGTCTTCAGAAGAGTTCTTTGTAGGATACTCTTAAAATAATTTAAATGAAAGTTTCGTTTGATCAAAGTTTACTGGAACATTGCCATAACTGAGGAAAGGAACTCCCACCCACCCGTGTCCCTCCCAACTCTGCTTTTTTGACCGCCCTCCACCCTACATTGCAGGGCAGTCAACAGCCCCAGAACAGTGCAGCTCTGGAGCTACTTGAAATGACCCAGGAAGCTGCAGCCAACCTAGTCCAATCTCACTTGCCTTCTCCACCACTCTGCACTCCGAGACCTGTGCTGCCCTTCACTCTGCCACCTCAGCTGACTTTCGCCCTCATTTTCTTATACTTCCAATGATGGCGAGACGTATCTGGCCTGACTGTCTCCACAGCAGCAGTAGCACTATGGTGAAAGTCATCTGAAAGTCAGCTACAAGATGACAGGCAGAGCCAAAAGAAAGGACACAGATTGAGGACATGGGTGAGGGAGGTGCAGTACCTCTGTGGTCATAAGTGGGAATGGATTTCCAAGTGCACGAATGTTGATCATGTGACTACAGAGACATAGCAATGGCCATAACTTCATAAATCCCTTCAGTGCCATCACAATTTCAAATGATTGTTGAACAAATGGTTGTAAGACAAAGATTACCCTCAGTGACAAGTGATAATTTTAGAATTAAAACAGACATTATCTTAAGATTTAATTCTCTGCTTTTTCATTGGTTGGACTTTGAGGTTCATTTTTGGAATCTTGAAAAGTTGGACAGAATAATTATAAGTTTCAAGCTATTTTGAGAAGCCGTTGCAATCCTGGGAAAAATAGGGTTATTGAGAATTGTTTAAATATTACTTGTACATTTTTTTCTAGGATTATTGGATTGCAGTTAGCCCAGGTTGCATCCATCTCCTTAGTCTGCAAGGCTTGGAACAGATATTCATTATAATGTTTACATTATTCCCAGGGCCAAATTAAAGGTTGAAAAAATATTCTCAAACCTCTCACATGGCTGGACATTTTTTCACTATAAATCTTGTAAATTAGATTGTCCAAAGAGTGCAGTATTCACTGTTCTTTAATATGCCTCCACGTTTGCATATACATATGAGCAAATTATTTAGACTTCAAGATGAAACTAGTTGACTAAACTTTAAGAAAACAGTTAACCACAATGGTGAAATTCAATTTTGTTTTACTACCGGTTCTGTGGGCATGGCTTGGTGGGCATGGCATGGGAAGGATACTGCAAAATTCCCACTCCCTCCCCACTCCTGGGGGGGAGGATATTGCAAAAACCCCATTCCCTCACCACTCCTGGGGGAAGGATAGTGCAAAATCTCCATTCCCACCTCACTCTGGGGCCAGCCAATGGTGGTATTTGCTGGTTCTCTGAACTATCCAAAATTTCCGCTACTGGTTCTCCAGAACCTGTCAGAACCTGCTGAATTTCACCCCTGGTAAACCATCATCAGAGTGACTGTTTGGGAAATGTGATATTTTAATCCCAAAAATTGCCAAAGTAGGGAAGGCTTGCTTTGAACATTGTACAAATGTTTCTTCGGTCCTTAGGCAAAAATGTATCTGTGAACACTTTGAAATGTTTCTTTCAAAATACAGAATAAGATTGAAGCACTCAATACTGATTTTCACCAAATTTTCATTTGAATCCACACATAACATGTTTGCAGAATCATCCTTATCTGGATTTCCTTTTCCCTTTTAGGTACCGTCAACAGCCACAAAATTTCATCACAGAATAATTATTTTTCATGGGAAGATTCCATTTTCAATACCTCCATACATGCTGCGATTCGACATGGAAAATGGAAACTACTCACAGGCAATCCTGGTAAATTTCTGGTGGTATTTGGGAAATGTTTGTTGAGCACTGGGTACTCGACAATTTTGAAAGCAATTGATGCTTCAAAGCAGGACTTGCAGTGTGGAGATCCTTCCAAATCCTGTTTTGCTCCTGCTGCATTCTCTGCCTTTCCTGAGCTGTTTTTTTTTTTTTTAAAGATTATTTTACTTAACCCATTTAAAGGGGAAGTTGATTAAAACAAAGTACCAGCCCTTAGCATGGTCTTTATAAAAATGCATCTAGGCCAGAGGTTCCCAAACTTGGCAACTTTAAGACTAGTGGACTTCAACTCTCAGAATTCTGGGAGTTGAAGTCCACAAGTCTTAAAGTTGCCAAGTTTGGGAACCTCTGATCTAGGCCCTGTCTAGGCCTCACAACCATTGTTGTAGCCAACCATTCTTTCACTTGCCTTGACAACAAGAAAAAGCTAGATGGAACATTTTCTTCTTCTGCCAATGGATATAACTTTCTTCTATCCATTAAAACCGTAGGAGATTATGATTGTAAGCATGTTTGCTCAATAGTAGCTACCACTACTTTCTATTTCAAGCAGTAAGCTTGGACTGGAATTACCAAATATACTTGCAAGAAAGTCTCTTATTTATGCCATGTTGTTTCGAAACTTTCTTTTTAATTCCTCTTACTTGCTTTCTTTTACTCAAAAAGCACAACCAACAAAGCAACCTCAACAACTTGCATGCATAGTTGTATTAGTGCAAGGTTCTCCTTCAGTCTGTATTTTCAAAATACAATATCTGAATACACAGTAGCTTGGAGAAGTCATAATTACTGAATGAAAATACAGGAGGAATAAAAACTAATATGAATGGGTGCCTTTTTAAAAAAAAACAATAGAAGAATTGAAGGACGGATTTTTAGCCATACACACACAAAAGCTAGGTCAGCTTCTTCTTTCCCAATCAATTCCTGTGGAGATGCATAGAAGGGATAAAAACTGGAAGACGTAAAATGCAGGATAGACCTACTTTACTTAAAGCAGTGTTTCGCAATCTTGATGAAGTAGAATAAGGACTTCAAATCCAACATCTTAAATTCACCACTGTTGAGAAATATTGACTCAAAGCAATAATATATTACCCTTCAGTATAATATATTCCATGATGATTCACTATAAAGTACAACTATATGATTAAAAAGCTGTTTTCAGTTCAGGATTTGCCAGAATTTCAAAACTAATCCAGATAGCCAAATAGAAGCTCTCTTGTTCCAATCTTTAAGTGTATCTTCTTGTTTCCATCAAATCTTTTTTTAAAAAAGGATTTTGTCTAAAAATCTCAAGATTTGAAGAAAAAATCTCTAGTGGAGAAGACAAAAATAACGTAGAACATCATCAATGGAAAACCCATCGCTTTTGACTATTGATGCTTATAGCATTCTGAAAAGGGGGAAAGTTAAGCTAGTATACAGTTTAATGAGGAGACTATATACTGCTGGCACTCAACTTCCTTTCCTTTTCTTTTTGTATCTTGAAAATATTGCTTATCTCTGTCTTGTGACTTTTTTTTCCTGTGCACACATAGAGAGAATGAACGAGGTATAGTGAAATATAAAGGAAAATATCAAAACAAGCCAAAAAGTAATGAACTGCAGCCAAGCGGCTTTGTCACATGGACATTTTCATACATGTTATATCAGGAATCTTAATTTTTATTAGTGTTTAATTTCTCTTCATGGTACCTGATACTCTCTTCATTTAATGGATCTGAACTGACCCATTACCACCACAACAGAATCAAATCTAGATGGCAAATTCAATTCCATGCCAATGTAATTGAAGAACCTAGATATGCAAACAAGTTGGATTCCAATTATGAGGCAAATACATTCCCAGCTAATCTTTGATCTTCTCTTTATAGGCTGCAGCCATTGGTTTCCACCACCGTCTTTATTCAATGAGTCAGATACTTTGTCATTAGATCCATCCACAAAGAAGCTTTGGCTGTTTGATGTTGTTCATGATGCTGAAGAAAGAAATGATTTGTCAGAACAATATCCTGACATTGTGAAAAAACTGCTGTTGCGACTCCGGCACTACCAGAACAACTCTGTCCCTGTGTTCTACCCAGAAGAAGATCCGCGCTGTGATCCATCTGGACAAGATGCTTGGGGGCCTTGGTTGTAGGAACTTGCACAACAGACATTATTATGTCATGCAGTGGGGTTGAAAAATGGTTTGCCATTCTCCATTTGTATACATCAGATGTACCGTATTTTTCGGACTATAAGACGCACCAAGATTTTGAAGAGGCAAATTAAAAAAAAGGTTTTGCATTCTGCAAACCTCCCAGAAACATCCCGTTTTTCACAAAAACAAGCCTGGTTTTTGTCAAAAAAAAAGGGGGGGGCATGCATAGCCTTTAGGAGGCTTATTGAGTGCTCCTGGGGGCTAGGGGAGGGAAAAATTGAGCAAAACATGCAATCTTTCGCTCATTTCTGCCCTCCCCAGCCCCCAGGAGCACTCTGGAAACCTCCTAAAGGCTATGCATGGCCATTTTGGTGAAGAGGTCGGGGTTTCGGGAGGCCAAAAATGCTGTATTCAGTGTATAAGATGCACCCAGATTTTCAGCCTCTTTTTTGATTATACTCCAAAAAATACGGCATGTGTTCTTGCATAATGATACAGCAACCATTCCATAGACTCAGGGATACAGAGAAAGAACACTGGAATCATTTTATTGTACCTTGACAGCTTCAAATTTCAGACATTTGGGCTTATTTTTTACTCAACGAATCTGGGCAATTTTAATTTCACATTTGATTGGTCTTGAAATTCTACCAAAATCATACATCTGTAATTTGGAAGTTAGTTTTTGTTCAAAGCGGAGGGTAAGAAGATGCTGCCTTTCCAAAATTGCTGGGCAACAGCTGGGAAACATTATTTCATTTAGAAAGCTCTGAGTCATGGGTGGTGGTGGGTAGGGGCTTCTAAATTCCTTCACATTTGAAGTCAGATCCTGGATTTCAGTATTTGCCTGAAGCAGTCAGCATTAGTGGAGGTGAGGGAGGATGCTGAAAGAATTAAGACGAAAAAGTGAAGAAGCAGATTATTGCATGTCTTGGCATTTCTTTGTTCACCTTCCCAATTAGAAGAGCATTCCAAGTTCCAACTTTCTCATGAGTACAACTTCTTATCCTAGAAATCCGCAGAACCTCTTTAGAAACTGCTGCCAAACTGTAATAAATCATTAAATACTATTTTAATTCCAATAATCTTTATTTTTTCTGATTTCATGTTTAACTCAGGCCTTGTTAACTTTGTGGATCTGACTTTCAGAGGCAAAATGTGGCTCATAGACTGAAAAGAGGTCATACACTCCTGTCCTATCTATAATTTACAAGGTCTTTGCTTGTACAACCTTCATTTAAAGTCTCTCTAAATTCTGCAGTTTGAACAGGGCAATCTTGGCATATTTATTTAAATCAGACTTGGAGCAAAACTACAGGCTCTACAGACCAGGAGGATGCTACTATGGTTGTGAGGACTAGTTGTAAATAACTTTCCAGTGCTGTTGTAGCTTCAAATAGTGGCTAAACAAATGGTTTTAAATCAAGGACTTAACCTGCATATTAAACTGACCCAATGTTATTGATCCAAGGGCTATAAAAGATAAATTGAGAGCTAGGGTTCATTAGGATGGGATTCCGAATCGCCATCCATGATATCCTACTCAGAGTTGTGGCTTAGAGATACTGTCTTACAGTGGTTCCATTTCTTCCTAAGTGTGTTGGTGTGCATATGATAATAGCGATTATATCTATGATTACTCCAATGTGGAATTTCACAGGATTTTCCACTTGGGGAGGTCATTTGTCAGTTTGGAGTGAGATAGCAGAATGTTTACAATACTCAGTTGTACAATACTATTAACCAGATTGGACTAGAGATACTGTCACATTCTTGTCTTGATGTTTTGTGTCTGTGAATGCCTTTGATCTAATCGATCTCAAATTAAATCCTTGCAAGATGGAGGTACTATTTATGGTGATTGATCTAGTTTGATTTTGATTCCATGTTTAAGTGAGTTGTGCTCTTCTTAAAGAAGCAGGTAGGTCCTCCTGAATTCACAACTCCTGGTAGATAAGATGGGGGGCCTGAGTAAGGAGGACTTTTTTCAGTTTCTGTTAGTGTAGCAGTTGCAGGCCTTTTTGGATCAGGGGATCTTGACAACAATGATCCATGTCCTCATCACTATATTGCAACACACTATACATCAGGGAAGTCAAATTGGATTTCTTTGAGGGCCGGATCAGCATTGTAGTTCTCCTCCACTGGCCGGCGCAGGGGGGCGGGGCAGACGGGATGGATGCCTCCTGCAGCACTTTGCTCCCCGTTTTGGCTGCCAGAGGCACTGCAAACTAGTCCTTTGCTATTTCTAAGCTGACCCTTGCGGGCCATATTCAAGCGCCCAAGCAGTTCAAGCAGTTTGTGGGCCTTGAGTTTGACACCCTGCTATACATGTATATAACATATTTTTTAAAAAGCTTCAGTTGGACTATAATGCTATCTCCCACCAACTAATTCGAAATAGATTTCCCAATGTGTACATATATGCTGCAGTCACTGCATTAACTTCGGGATCTATTTCAAAGTGTTGATGTTTATCTTCAAAGTCCTTTGTGGCTTGGCACCCAAATGCCTATTAGTAAAGTTGCTTATACTTTTCCCAGTTAAATTTAGCACAACATACGTATTCTTCAAGAGAGGGCACATTGAATGAATTCTCTATCAGGTGAGTGAAATTGTTACTGTTGTTATTTCAATTGCTTGTTTTTAAGATAAACGAAACTGAATTTTAGGAAGTTGTAGTGGATGCAATTACCTATGCAATTATTACATAAAATATCCAATTCCCAAGTTCCTGAATAAATGGGATAAGGGAAAATTCAGGACAGACAAATATAATGGTTTTTCACACAAAAACTTGTAGAAATTACAACCAGTTAGGAAAGTGTAAATCACCAAGTTGGTCAGTTTTCAAAAGATTTGTTGAATTCATGAAGTTAAAGCTTTGCATGGATACATAAGATATCTGTAGGTGAGATTCTGTATCTCTGAATATCCGTTAAATAGCAAATTAATTGGAAGCATTGTTGCTCTGTCTGACTTGAACCAGGCTATCAGATTTGAACTACAAAAATCTGGATAACTAGTAGGTAGCAATAAAGAGATACTGGAAATTCAGATCCAGCATCCACTAATTGAGGGCCAAGGTTCTTCCTGCCATTAGGCTGTGAAGGAAGCTATTTCAGGCAATTGATTTTGGATGTCATAAAAAGGCAATCAAGTTCTTAGTGTTGTAATGTTGTTTTTACAGTTGGTGAGATGCACCTATGAGATTTCATGGCATTTGAGACAAAACAATTTAGCTTATCTTAAGTACATATGCATCTGAAATTAGGAAGCAAGAAAGCCTTGTTAAAGGCTTCCTGTTTTTGTTATGCTGGCCGCTCTGGGAATAAAACACAGATCTAAATTTGGCTTTGACCTGCCTGATCAATTAGGCCTCTTATTACAGTAAGCAATTCTAACTAGGGATGTGTTGGATTTCTTATCCAAGAAATAAAATGTTCTGGAGAATTCTGGAATGTTCCATTACTCCTTATGGACTACCCCTATTTCTTGCCAGATTAGCATGTTTCAGAAGAGAAATTGAATCTTTGAGGGTTCTCTGGAATGTAATTATTAGTGCCCAGCAGCATAATTTTTTTAATCGCTTCATCTGAGGATTTAGATAAGACATACAGTACCGTTCATAATCCTCAACATTAAAATTGCATATTGTCAAAAAGTAATACTACCATTAACAAATACATTTCCCAGCTGAAGTTTTTGACTTACTATGTAAGCTTTGTAAGCTTTTCTCTGATTCAGTGCCTTGCCAATAATGTGATCTAAATGGAAACTTCATGCTTTAATGATATTTGAAAAATAGACTTTGTTTCCACCAATTCTACTTTTGGATGGTAGTTGCAAAAAAAAAAAAAAGAGGTTTTGTCAAAGATCTAATTAATTTGAAAGATCATTTAGCATTTAATACTATTTTGGTGAAACTCTTTTTTCAACTTCTACCTCTTAGATTTTGTTATAAATTATAAAATTGTCCATTAAATTGTTTGCTAAATATGTGCTCCAGGAAGCTGAGCTTCCAGTTTCTGACATGTGCATGCGCGCTGTTCACCTGGTTTTCCAGTTTCTGGTGCACATATGCATGCCAGAACAATGGGCGATGGCTCCATGTGCCGGAGAGATGGCTCTGTGTGCCACTTCCAGCACGTGTGCCATAGACTTGCCATCATGGACCTCTACTACTTCAGACAAATGGCTGAATGGCCAAGGTGGTGCAGTGGTTAAATGGCCAAGGTGGCGCAGTGGTTAAATGCACTGCAGGCTACTGCTAGATCAGCAGTTCAGCGGTTCAAATCTCACCGGCTCAGGGTTGACTCAGCCTTCCATCCTTCCGAGGTGGGTAAAATGAGGACCCAGATTGTTGGGGGCAATATGCTGACTCTCTGTAAACCGCTTAGAGAGGGCTGAAAGCCCTATGAAGTGGTATATAAGTCTACTGCTATTGCTATTGCTATCCAATATCTTCTTTAAGACTTCCAGAGTTGGAGCATTTACAACTTCTGGAGGCAAGTTGTTCCACTGATTAATTGTTCTAACTGTCAGGAAATTTCTCCTCAGTTCTAAGTTGCTTCTCTCCTTGATTAGTTTCCACCCATTGCTTCTTGTTCTGCCCTCAGGTGCCTTGGAGAATAGCTTGACTTCCTCTTCTTTGTGGCAGCCCTGAGATATTGGAAGACTGCTACCATGTCTCCCCTAGTCCTTTTCATCAAGCTAGACATATCCAGTTCCAGTAACTGTTCTTTATATGTTTTGGCCTCCAGTCCCCTAATCGTTTTTGTTGCTCTTCTCTGCACTCTTTCTAAAGTCTCAACATCTTTTTTACATCGTGGCGACTAAAACTGGATGCATCATTCCAAGTGTGGCCTTACCAAGGCATTATAAAGTGGCATTAACAGTTCGTGTGATCTTGATTCTATCCCTCTGTTTATGCAGCCTAGAACTGGGTTGGCTTTTTTGGCAGCTGCTGCACACTGCTGGCTCATATTTAAATGGTTGTCCACTAGGACCCCAAGATCCCTCTCACAATTACTACTATTGAACAAGGTACCACATATACTGTACCTGTGCAGAAGATGAGAAAGTTAAAAGCAATACAGCCCTTTGCAAGGGTAAATATCTTTAGGCATAAGACAGTGCTGTGGGATTAGGTGTTTAACAGTGATGGCATCGGAGGGGGTGTTTTGGCATGCCATGCCTTATAGCAGCATATGAGGGGAGAAATTGAAATGCTGCCAAGAAAGGCAGCAAACGGCAACCACAACTATACAACTCCCTGCAACATAACCACAGTGCTGCGATGGCTGAAACTTTAGGGACTGTTGCATGCCCATTTTTTTCAATGCCATTGTAGCTTTGAACAGTCACATGATATAAACCAAAGACTACCTGTATTTCATCAATAGGAAGTAGCATAGAAGAGTCAAGTTGTGTTATGCTTATATCTGTTTGTTTGTCCAGTTTAACTAGCAAATGTCATCTTTAAACAAGTATCTGATTATGTTTGAAGTATAACTTTCTTGTCATCATGCTGAATGTCAGAGCTTATTACTAAAATAGAATACAGGAAACAAAGTAACATGTACTAAAATCAAAATAAGCATTCAAGCCCCATCAGAGAGATTCAGCATTGCACAGAGGACTGTAATATAAGTCATAACTTTATAAAAGAAAAACCTTCAGATATTTTAAGAATTAAAGGCCCTTTGTAAAAATCAACCCCTTATTTTTGTCATTGCTTGAGATGCCAACATGTGCCCACTGTGAAGCCATGCGGTTTTGCAAGGCTTGCTCGTTGTGGTTTTTAAAGTGTATGTTCTTTACATCTAAATCTAGTGTTTCTTCTTGACTGTACTTATTCTAACTATAGCTATGCAGACAAAACACACCATGTTTTATACCACAGGTCCAAACAGAAAAAAGGGTAAGTAACAGACGGGAGAGTTTCCTTTTTTTAAAAAAAATGGCAGATGTTTAGTGTTTTGTTTTATTTCTTCTAGTAGACGTTTTCTTCTTCTTTTACCTTGTTTCCCTGAAATCATGACATGTCCTGATAATAAGGCCATGCCACATTTTTCTGATGGGCAGAAATATAAGCCCTCCCTTGCAAATAAGCCCCCTGGACAACCCCTACCTCTGGCCAGGCAGAGCGCCCCTCACCAACCTAGCGGTATCCCGAAGGTGCCAAGCCGCGGGAACCGGGGGAGGCAAAGGTAATCGCGTTGCTTAGCGCCTTCAGGATACTGCTAGGTTGGTGAGTGGTTCTGTGCCCAGCTGAAGAGGGGGGTTGCTGGGCGGCTGCTCTCTTGAGAGCAGGCTGCCAAAGAGCCGGGCACAGCCTCATGGGCGAATGGCTGTGTTGCGCTGTTGCAGCAGCGCAACACAGCAGCCATGAAGCGACCACACTCATGAGCAGCCACCCGACAAACCCCCTTTCCAGCCAGACAGTGATCTTTCACTGACCTATCGGTATCGCCAAACTGTGAGCGCCTGTTCGCCGCCATCCGGCTCCCGCGGCTTGGCGCCTTCGAAATGGCAGTGAATGGTGCTCTGCACAGCTGGAGAGGGGGATTGCGTGAGCGGCTGTTCCGCTCTCGCTCGTGCACCTCCCAGCCTCACGATGCCCTGGCCCAGCTCTCTCCGCAGAGCCAGGGGACCTCTGCTGCCGCCACCGCCACATGGCTTTTTCTGCGGCTTCCAAACCGAGTCTTCCGGCAGTGGCCGCTCTGGGCGTACGCGCTATGGTTGTATGCTTTGCCAGAAGCTGGCCCACAACCATAGAGCATACGCCCAGAGCGGCCACTGCCAGAAGACTCTGTTTGGAAGCTGCAGAAAAAGCCATGCGGAAGTCCCCTGGCTCGCTCAACCCCCCTCTCCAGCTGTGCAGAGCGTCATTCACTGGCATTTCAAAAGCGCCAAGCTGTGGGAGCCTGATGGCGAACAGGTGCTCACGCGGCTTGGCGATACCCCTAGGTCAGTGAATGGCGCTGTGCCTAGCTGGAAAGGGGGTTTGTCGGGTGGCTGCTCATGAGTATGGTCACTTCATGGCTGCTGTGTTGCACTGCTGCGACAGTGCAACACAGCCATTCACCATGAGGCTGTGCCTGGCTCTTTGGCAGCCTGCTCGCAAGAGAGCAGCTGCCCGGCAATCCCAAAACAATAAACCATCCCCTCATAATAAGGCCCAAGCCATATTTTGTGTGTAAAAAGAAAATAAGACACTGTCTTGTTTTTGGGAAAACACGGTAGTTCTTGCATCTATACATTGCATTGATGCAGGAAATAATGTGGTATAAGTATAATCTTTATTGTCATTGTACTTAAATACAACGAAATTGGTATGATGAGCACGTGATATATCTGTTAAGAATAAAGGTTTAGGTTTGTGCACTCAGACCTCATGCACCTTTATTCAGTAAATTTTATTTGGGGGGGTGTGTGTGAGAAAGAGAGATGTTGACTCTTGGCAAGACCCTGTTTTCTTGGCAAGATCACAGAAATGGTTCTGCCATTGCCAGAATGCCTGCTTCCTGGGCCTGGGAGACACTGATTGGCCCAAGAATACTCAGTTGGCTTTGTGCCTAAGATGGAACTAGAACTCATTGTTTCCTGGTTTCTAGCACGACGCTTTAACCACAACACCAAACTGGCTTTCATAAGCATAGTGTCCCTCCTCTAATTTTATTCTCCCAGCAGCCACAATAGGGAGCTTAGGCAAAAGTGGTCAGGATTTCATGGCTCAGAATTTGCACCTGATTCTCTCTTGCCCTAGTGCAACATTAGCCGAACCCTATATGTGACTATCCAAGTGTATCTGCCTTCAACTCTCAATTGTTATGGAATCAAACAAAAAGTTAAGAGTTGTAACAAAATCCCTGGGAATCTATTCAGCATGAAGGATTTTTCTCTATTAGCCCATGAAAACACATCAGCTAGAGATAATTTACAGAATGTAATAAATGGTTAAATAGAGAATCATATTCAAAAGCAAAAGAGAAATGTGGTGTGACTTCAGGATTTCCCTTTATTTCACATGTTGATTGCTTGCCAGCTCATAAATGACATCCTGTGTTATCTAGTAAAATGTGCCTAATTCACTCCATTCCACTACTGTCCCAACTAGATTTCCAGTTAAACTTTGAAACAACCCAGTGCATAATCACTTGAGGATCAAGTCAACTTTACATGTATAAATGTACAGCATTTATGTACCTCCACTACTGCATAAATGTACATTTTAGTATTAAAATATTAAATGTACTTTAATTTATACTTTAGTATTCAAATATTAAATGTACTTTTCATCTTCAAGCTATTAGTAATCATCTTTAAAGCCTGTCAGTCTACTTGGGGGACCATGTCAACCAACTGGGATTGGCACATCCCACCAGTGCCAGCAGAAAAGGCATGCTGCGGATCCTGTCAGCCCGTTTGTTCTGGCTAGCAGGGTCCAGGAAAAGGGCCTTTTCTGCTGTTGCACCTCTGGAACATCTTGCCCCAGGGAGGCTGACCTCAACCTTCCTGACCTTTTGAGTGGCCTAAAGACCTGGTTCTGCCAGTTATCTTGGGGCCCCAATGGATCTTTGTGGTTGCAGGTATTAATTTATCTATATATATAAAAACGTGTGTGTATGTGTTCCAGCATAACTCTGGAACGCCTTGAGCAATTTCAACCAAACTTGGTACACAGATGACTTATCCTCTGGAGAAACATATTATGGGGGTAAGACACCCCTAAAACCCCTCAGGGTGTGTGCTCTGTTAAGATACAGTCTGTTGTGCCTTAAAATGGCTTCTACTGTACTGCCGTAAAATGGCTTCTACTGTGCAGGAGGTGGAGTTGCCATGGTAACAGCTTCACAGTATTCCACAAGGGGGCTCTCTCTGGTAAGGGGGAAAATTCAACATTAGAAATTACATTTGGTATAGACATTTTCCCCATAGACAAATACCCGGGCAATGCTGGGTTATCGGCTAGTTTAATATATATACACATTTTTATCTTTTAAGATTGTAAGCTGCCCAGAGTTACCTTGTAGTAAGAGGGGCAGCCAAAAATTTTAAGAAATAAATAAACAGATTTAACTAAGGTCCTATGTTTCTTTGGCCTTTAATATCAAAAGGCAGGACTGCAAGCTTGCAATCCATAATTCAATATCAATTAATCTGCATGGGGATTTTTAAGGTTGCAACTTCCAATTTCAGAAACTCCTAACAAATTGGGTATGCAGAGAATCCAAGACCTTCATATGTGCCCAATAATGATTTAAGCAAAATGAAAGATATATTTCCAATAATATTTCCCAAGGCTAACTAATTATTATCTGTATTCAATCATTTGAAGTCACAGCTGCCAGTTCTTGGCCTTCATATGCATTGAATTTTTCCCAAAAACCATAGGGTGTTGTAATGTATCACGTAGGATATGGGTGGAATCTGCAAGGAGTGTGCCCTTTTGCAGTTTGGAGAAAAGGAGGAGTTATTCCCAGTTCTATCTTTGACATTTCTAGGCAGGGCTGGAAGAATTAAACAGCCACTGCCACTCAGCATTGACCATATTGAACCAAAGAGACCAAGAATATGCAACCTACAGCCCCAATCTTCTTCATCGCTGCATTCCCAGATTTGGCAGGACCACATTTAGCTCATTTTTAGGAAATTGGTTTGGGCCAGTCTTAAAGGTGTCTTAAAGCCTTGCAGATTACGCCCATACTATCCCTAAATGGTTTTCCCAGTTGCAATGTATGGCTGTGAAAGCTGGACCATAAGAAAGGCTGAGTGCCAAAGAATTGAGGCCTTTGAACTATGGTGCTGGAGAAGACTCTTGCATCTCCCTTGGACTGCAAGGCGATCAAACCGGTCAGTCCTAGAGTAGTTCAACCTTCTCTTTAGAAGGCCAGATCCTGAAGAGGAAACTCAAATACTTTGGCCCCCAAATGAGAAGGAAGGACTCACTGGAGAAGAGCCTAATGCTGGGAAAGATTGAGGGCAAAAGAAGAAGGGGATGACAGAGAATGAGGTGGCTGGATGGAATCACTGAAGCAGTAGGTGTGAGCTTAAATGGACTCCAGAGGATTGTAGAGGACAGGAAGGCCTGGAGGAACATTGTCCATGGGGTCGCAATGGGTCAGACATGACTTTGCAACTAACAACAATCCCTAAATCTACTAGTAATATAATAAAAATGTTGACCTCCCCAAGTTCAATTATGTACCCAGCTCCACTCTCTGCAATCTTTGGAGCAAAATTAAAAGAACAGTTTCCCAACCACAAGAAAGTTACAGAGGCCTGAGACAGACTAGTTGTCTGACTCAGAATGACACTTTCCTAGGCTTGGTGCAACAAGAAATGTTTGACCATTTCCCTGCTTTCCCTGAGCTAGCCATCTCTCCACATTCAGATATTAAGGAGTGCTATAATCTAAATGCAAAATTTCTTCCAAGTATTGCAGGCATTCTGGCACAACTAAAGAGGAACACAATATCATGTGGACTGATATAAACATTACAGTAGATCTCATCACTGTGCCAATTTTCTCACTGAAGAAAATCCTAGACACGCTTTATTATACTACTGTCCCTGAAAGCTGTATGTTTTATTTTCTCCTCTTCCATGATAGATTTAGGTTCACTGCAACTTGATGACTTCAATTAATTTCAAAACTGTGTTACTATAAGAGCTGTGTTGTTTGTCAAATGGAGTTTGGTGAGGATACAATCTTACTTTTCACAGTGAAATGTGAAAATTAAGCCAGAGAATCATTGTTGGCCTTAACTAGGGGATGGGTTAAATTTGGGTTAGCTGATAAAAGTAAGCTTCTGAAATGCATTAGTCAAACTGGCAAAAAGTGGATGGGGCAGGGGGGGGGCATGGAACCCAAATCCCTGCTTCCTCTGAGGCAGTGGTTCTCAAACTTTTCTCCACCATGGACCCCCCCCTTATATACCTTTTGTGGCCACGAACCATGGCCACGAACCCCCAAGACTTAAGATTTAAATCATAACATTTCTTCAACCCTTTGTGGACCCCCTGGGACAACCTTGTAGACCCCCAGGGCTCTACAAACCACAGATTGAAAACCACTGTTTTTAGGGATTGTACGATATGATTTCTTTGATAATGAAATTTGATAATGAAATGATTTCTTTTCAAAACACCTGAAAACTGCTATGTTGCTGCTCCTCAAAAACTTCTAGTATATGCTATTTCTCCCATATGCACAAAATGTGCATACTGTACTTGCTTTGTAATCACTTGGCTATTGTGTTGTGTTCTATGCGTCATAGAGCTGGTGAGAAGCAACTTGAGCTTGGAATGACACCATCATAGTTATCTCATACCTGGAAAGGTTTCCATTGTGAGTTCTGTTCTCCTTATTGCTTAAATGTATGTGCTACCCTTGGGGTAATATTTTGGTTGTCTCCCACCTATATAGATATGATTACCGTTTTCTCCTTAGCTTTTTGCTTGCATTCTTCAAAAAACCAGGGACGGTCTTTGCAGTCTCAATTCTTATCAACTGTATATGTAGAAATCCCTTTCCGATACAGAAGACTTGCTAAATTGGAATGACTCCTTTTAAGTCTATTAAGAATGAAGATGAAGACAGTTATGCATACTATTGGCAGGAAAGCAAATTCCATTTTTAAAAACAACAACCATATATTGGAAAAGAAATGCATTAACATTTGCTTTAGAATAAAAGCTGTTTTAACAATTCTTTAGAAGATTGTGTAGTAGAAATAAAGTTTTACATAGTCCAAAATTACAATTTCCAGAATGGACATACATGCTAAATTAAGAACCAGCATGAAAGCTTTTACTGTCTCAAAGAAAAGCTTGGGATTTTATGAAGTATCTTCAGTTACATCATTGGCCATCTGTTGCATAAAAATCTGTTGTTTGAAGGCCAGGAGTTGCTCCCAATTTTAGTGTGGAAACGGCTCATAGCAGTTGTGTTGAAGTATCAGTATTTGGCATTTTATATGGCTCGCAAAGTCAGAAAAGGAGTTGGTTCTTGTTGTTGAAGCTTTCACATATCCAATTAAATCAGCCTAGCAAATTTCCCCAACTTCCTCCCATATCCACCCTTTTTATAAGCTCACGATAAATTTAACCATAATTACCTGGTACAAATATATATTTAGATCACAATACTATTTACAAGTGGGGTGCAAATATCTCTATCATTTTTAAATTGCTCCCAGTCCCTTCTTGCTCAGTATACTAGTGACATCTATCTGAGAATCTATCAAGATGGCTATATCTTACCTTCTAACTGCCTGCCTCAATCCGGGTACACCTATAATTTTGCCTTTATTAGATAAGTGGTCCAGTAGTTCATATATGCATTATGTAATTTATTGCTTGATATTAAGTTTAAAAGGAAGTCTTTCTTTAACTTACTATAGTAGTGTTTGATATTTCTATCTTCTAAGATTTTTTTAAAACCTCTCAGCCTAGAGAACTCCCAACCAAGAGTTAATCACGATTGACCCTGTTTTAACAAAGTCAACCAGGTTTTGCCAGCTGTTTATTGTATATGGAGAGCTACCAAAAATATTAATACAAACTGTATGTACAACAAACCATAATATAGATAGTAGCAGGATATTACAAAGTACTTTGCTCCCTGGACATGATGAAGTATTCTATCTCTTTCCCTATATAAAGCCAATTTTCATGTATACATCTTAACTCATGCTAAAAACAACTGGATTCTGGCTGAAATAAAAATTATCCACATTATGGTTATAATTCTAGCAATCTATTTTTTATTATTTACTATCAGGTCAGTGTTAACTCTTAGCAACCTCACAATAGATTTTCTTCAGGAATAAATCCCATTCCAAAGTGACAAAATAACGTGTAGCTCTTCAACTTTGCAGAAAAATGCTGTTTTTAATATTGTGACTTTATGTTTCATTTATTGCCATTATTATTGCCAACCCTGGTTTTTATGTTTGTCCTTTCTATCTTGCTCTTTGTGATGCCTCAAGTTCGGATTATACTCTTTTTCAGTTCTTGTAGAGACAAGAACTGAACTCTGTTGCTATCACCAACTAAGCCTCACTGCTATGACTCCACATTGTCCATTCACAGCTGAGACTTTCTAGACTCTCTTTAGATTTGTTTCTTCTCTGATAGCTATATGGTCAGATGGAGTTATTAACCAGAATTCCAATATGAAAGCGGTGTTTCCAGAGTTGACAATTACCTGGGATTATAATAATTTGTCCCATTCAAAATGAGGTACTTGTGCATTTAATTACAGTTGGTTAGTAGACATATTAGATGTTCCAAACAATGGAGATCTCTGTCAACAGTATCCACCAATGAGACAAACTGCAACATTTGATGGGAAACAGTATTTAGCTCTACAAAAAAATCCTTCAAAACTTTTTCTCCTGACCTTTTGATCTCTACAGTAATGCCTATTCTGAAATTTAGTCTGCAGTATGTCATTCCCATACAAACCACATTATTTCTTCTTTTTTGCATTTTTCAAATGAAAGTTGTTGTCATATTGATAAGCATGGAGTTGACTATGTTGCTCAAATACGTGAATGTTTTCAAACTGTTATTGTTATGTGACAATGTGACCTCCAATGTGATACCAGATAAAACTGATGATGAAACATTTCAGTTTAAGGTTAGCTGTCAAGAGAAGGAAAACTTGAGATTTATACAATTCTGTAATTGCATGCTGTGTTGACAACATCTCTACAACAAAGAACATGTTAATATCCAAACAGCATTATGACTTACTCAGGCAGAACAATATCTGAGCAAAGTGAACTATCATTACAAGTGCAAAATCCAAACTTCAATTCTAATGTATTATCCAAATATTATTAGTTATTATAATAGCTGTCATTCTTTCTCATGAATGACTCATTTCCTAGGAATAATTCCAAATTGTCTTCTAACTTATTGGCTGTGTTACTAAATGTGTAAAAGGAAATGGTCTAGTATTATCTCTAGGAATTGTTTATTTTAGGAGTTTTTCTTCTTTAGCTGTCTTAAACACTAAAGGGGATTTGCATTGTCTTTTAATAGTTGTAGAAAACCTGTATCAGACATGCATGCACAAAAGAGCCATCCAATTTTGTTCCAGAATAACACTTAAATAAAAGCATTACATACTCCTAGTTGGCATTCCACTCAAGCTGCAAGCGTGTGAAGAAGGCTGGAGCCAAATAGCAAAAGCGAGGAAATAAGTTGCTTAGTTCCTCCATCTCTTGCTCTGGTCTCTTGGCCTCTTTCCCCCCCAGGTGCGGTCTCCAGTCCAGTTGCGGAAGGGGGGCCGTGCGAGCGGCAGGCCAGCACACATGAACATATGTAACTCAACGTGCGTGAGTGGTGGACCCTCGTGCATGCACACACAGCTCAACTGCAAGTTGTGCATACCAGCCCACTGCTTGATAAGTCGAGCTGCTCACACACACATGTGCTAGTCTACGGTCCAGTTATGAAGAGGCCACATCCCAGTAATAGGACACCGCCCGGCGGTTGGGGACCCCTGCTTTAAAATGTCTGGACTTCCAACTCCCAAAGAAATAATGCATTTTGGTTGATTAATTTCTTATTTCAAGATTTTAAGACATTTCACCCTTGGAATAAAGTACGCATATGGCAAGGGTATGGCTAAAAAAAGTTAAGGTGGCAGCCTTTGATAGTACAATCAAAACTCTGCCTGTTTTCTATAAATGCTGCCTAGGGGTGGGTGTTTAACAACCAGTTCACTGAGCCTTACCCTGCTTGCAGAGTCCACAGAAAAACAGCTGACAGATTGGGCAGGCGAACCCAACTGACAGATTGGGCTGGCGAACTGGTTTGCTCACAGTTGATCTTCAGAGCTACCAGTTCGCCCAAACCAGGCAGAACTGGTAGAATCCCACCCCTAATGCCGCACTATTCGTAACACCTACATATGGACTCTTTCTTTATGTCTTTCTTTTAGATTTGACTTTGACAGCAAACATTATTATGGGACACTTTAGGGGGGGGGGGAGAAAACCCAGTTTTATATGTTTGCGGAAATAAGCATTTGCATAACTTTTGATGTGCATCTATAGGCATTTCCTGACTAATTATTTTCCATACAGGCCTCCTATAACTCCTAATTTTACTATTATTGTTTTTCTTGATTTAATGTGTGGTTTATATGGGAAGATACACAATTTTGAATCAGCTGTTTAAACTGATTACACATTTTGGAGTTTATCCAAGTTTCCTCATAGCGTATCGTGTTAATACATTTAGAAATGGAAAATGTTCTCAGTAAATCCACTTCCAAAGAAATATTTCACAACGGTATGCAAGACTTTTGAACAGTGGTGAAATTCAATCTTTTTTACTACCAGTTCTGGGGGCGTGGCTTGGTGGGCATGGTCAGGATATTGCAAAATCCCCATTCCCTCCCCACTCTGGGGCCAGCCAGAGATGGTATTTGCCGGTTCTCCGAACTACTCAAAATTTACGCTACTGGTTCTCCAGAACCTGTCAGAACTGCTGAATTTCACTCCTTCTTTTGAACGTATGTATAAGCATTGTACAGATGTTCTGCTTCCTCCAAAGATTCTGAACTAGTCTCCAAACATTGTTTTTTTCCCCATTCCAGTCTTTTCTATCAGCCAAATAATTTTGGATAAGTGTGAAATACTACATATTGTGTCATATTGGAAGATTTTTACTGTATGATTCTGTAGTGACAATTATAGATTTATTTATGTATTTATTTCCCCAAATGCACATGCTAACACAATTATAAATTCTAAGTCTTTGTGTTCTACGTTGTAAATCCTGTTTATGCTTCTACTTTTGTTCTGATTTATGTCTTGGCCACTTTTTTAACCTTGGAGACTACAAAAGTGTGACTTCAATCCCCAGAATTTCCAGCCAACCATGATTCATTCAACCATTCATCAAATCAATCAAATAGTATTTAAAACTGAAAAAGTATTGCAGTTCTTGGCATATTGAACAATTCCTGGAACCACTATATTTTAGTGTTATCCAAAAGCTAATTTTGTTTAACATCCTGACCTTTGGATAAGTAATTCAGGCTAATTTCTTCTTTGTAAATGCTTTGTACAGTATTGATTTACATTAGGTGAAAGCTATCAATAAATTATTTGTTTTGGCAGTGAATTTATACATTATGTGCAGTAACAGTACTTTTGCACCTTCAAAAAAAACATTGTTATAATCAAATTAAATCAAGAAACCTACTTTGAAATCCTGAGTTTTGAAATACCTGAAGCTAATTACTACTTTATCAAACTTTAGTAAACAGAAATAGAATTGGCTCATATAATGTTTTAACACTTCATTTGAGAGGGATTTAATGCATGCAGATAAAAAAATCTGAAATAGTTTCCCCTATCATTAGGCAGAGGGAAGCAATTAGGCAGTGAATACAAATAAACAATACACAATGTTGCAGGGCAGTTGTTGAACATGGAATCTACTCTACCTTCTCATACCTTGTATAGTATAAGATGCTACCCTAGGATCTTGGTTGATCTAAAATTTATTTTTGTGCAGTCTTCTATACTTATAAAGTATAGAACACTATCCTTAGGAAGCCCCACAGGTAATTGTTTGATGGCAAAATTGTGAAAGGTACTGTGTATCTAGAAATATTACTTCTTATATCTAAAACTTTTATAGTCCATGTATTGCTAAGTAAATTTACCTTTCAATGCAGTGACCCCATTCTGACTGTATTTAGATAAGTTCTTTAAGACCTCTGTATTTTCCCAGGCTCCTAGAGTGAGTTGCAACCCTGGGGTTTATTGTGATTGGTTAGGTAATTGTTATCCCTGGTCATTCTTTTTGTGTATTTCCATTGTGTGCACTGTTTTAAATTTTTCACATTAGATGCTGTCCAGAATTGTAATGGAGTTGATAAATAAGTACGTAAATTCATATATAAATTCAGTGCAATGTTTTCTCATACGATGCTTCCCTGACTGCATTCTTTCTGTTAAGACAAATGGTATTAGGATAGATCACAAGAGGAGGGATATGGAATCTCAAGGCTTTCTTAGTTGTCCTGCAGAGTTACAAGTTTGCATCATAGTCTAAAGCCAATATTCGTAACAGCATGTGTGGATATGTAAATTGATAGTTTGTAAGTGAAAAACAACACAGAAATAGCTTAGTTCTGGCTATAAACCTAAGTGCAGTTCCATGAAAACTGTCCCTGAGGAAAGATGCACAGATTGGTTTATACTACTTGATATAATATTAGAGATACAAAGATGTAACAGTATGCTGTATTTGACCCACCATTTGTATCACCTAGATAAGACTTGTTTCAGATTTCATTTCTGGTTAGATCTAAATTTGACAGTTCCAAATAAATGCTATTGCCGAAAATGTTGACTTGCTGCTGCAATATCGTATCTACGTCTCATACATCTTGAGGTGAACCTTAACCAATCTGTATTGAGCAGTAACTCTCTCCAATGGATACTTTAATTTAGGCAGTATCAAGATGTTGAGGCTGGGGATGGAAATGTTTATAGTCCTCGACTTGCAAACATTTATTTAGTGATCATTTGAAACTACATCAGCAATAAAAATCACCAGTTTTCACACTTAGAATCTTGCAGTTAAGTTACAAGCATGGCAAAAACAATAGGTAGAATGGAGCGCAACTCACTTAACTATATTTAGGTTTGAGGACTACCCGTACATATTTTTGCATCACCTTTTCCTCTCCAGGTTTCCTACAAAGTAGAAGAGAGTCAATCAGATTCCCAATCTATTATTTTCCTCAATACTTGCTGGTTGCCCAGTCATGGCAAGCGGTTCTTTTCTCCATCACTGGGACTCTTTCTGAATGTGTTACCCATGTTTCCTTATTTCAGCTTATTTTAATTTGGGAGATGCTGAAATGGGAGGAGGGACAGGCTTCCTCGCCATCCACATTTGTCCTGTGCTCGTATATTATAGAATGTTTTCCTGGCTGCTTTCTAATATGTCAAAGGGGGTGTTAGAAGAAATGTCCATATGGGTTCAGTTCCAAGTGGGAAGAAAGACACTGGAAACATGGAGGCTGATTAGAAAGATGATTTAATGGTGGACAGGACCACATGGTTTGAGGTCCTGGGCAATCAAGCACATGGGTGAGAGAGAGATTTATACCCTCTCTTGGGCTTTGAACTTGCTTCCGATTCCTGCGAAAGAAATGTATTCTGATTGGTTGTCAGACTCCCATGGGACCATGCAGGAGTAACTTTGTAGGTTGTCTTTGAGTCCCAGGCTTGGTTGAATCTCGCTGGGTGATGTAATGAAAGGGCTTTGGGCAATTCCTATTATGGCTTAATGGCTTTGTCCTGGTTTGGATCTTGAGTGAGGGCTAATCCTATCACCCTGAAGGTCTTTTGTCTTGTAAATAAGATGGTCCAGTCTTTTGTCTTATAAACTGGCACCAAAATATCTGCTGGGTTTGAGTTTCTGTGTCCCTTAAGATTTCTATTTCTCTTTTAGGAGAAAAATTTATGCCTTTTTAATATTTCCTACAATATTTCATTTTTCTAGAGGGTAGGTGATAACTTTCTACAGAGAGAAGAGCAAAGGCAAAAGGAACAAAAATCCTTTGTCTATAGTGATTAGTACAGTGAGGAAATTCAATTTTTTTTACTGCCGGTTCTGTAGCATGGCTTGGTGGGCGTGTCAGGGGAAGGATACTGCAAAATCTCCATTCCCTTCCCACGCTGGGGCCAGCCAGAGGTGGTATTTGCCGGTTCTCCAAACTACTCAAAATTTCTGCTACTGGTTTTCCAGATCCTGTCAGAACCTGCTGATTTTCACCCCTGGATTAGTGCACAAATAAATCAGGACAATATAGATTCGGCAGTGACCTGGAACAGCTGCAACAGAGTCAAGACAGGAATTGATAATGCAGGAACTCTTTTAGTACTATTGTTTTGTCTTATCAAAGAACATTATCTAGAATGTATTATAACAATTCAGGCCTGTTGAAATTAGGGTTTGGCATGTGTTGCCATGGCCAGATCCACAGAGCACGGATGTCAGAGGTTCAAGAGCAATGACACTCCTGGCTGCTGAAGTTTGAAAATGAGTCAAGTAAAGTCCAGACAAGGTGGAAATAAATCTCAACCATCCAACAGCTGTGCAGACCACAACATTATGGTCTATTTAACAAGCCTTGACTAGTCTGGACTTCACTTGATTCCTTGCTCAAACTTCATCAGCCAGGAGTGTGGAAATAAATCTCAACCCTCCAACCAAAAGAACCGTAACAGAATACCATCAAGCACAAGATCATGTCCTCACACAAGTAGTAAAATTCGTGCCCAGTTGTGCAGACCACAATATTGTGGCCTATTTTTAACAAGCCATGACTTAGTGGTCCTGCATGAGAAATCAACAATTTTGCGGTGCCATAAATGTTGGATTAAAAATGTTGTCAAAAAAATAAATAAATCATTGCCTCCGAATCGAGGATCTCTCGGGGCCTGATTGAATCCTCCTGCACCTCAAGGACTCCGTGCTATTGCAGCCATTAGGCAGTTCCAGGAGATTCTCTCAATATGATCCTTAGCAGCCTTCGTGGCAAGGAGGCATCTAGTCAGGTCCATTAACGTGTGCGCGCGCGCGTCTCACTCTCCCGCCCAGAAAGCGGCTAAGGAGCCGCGGGGTTGCCGGGAGCTTCGTTATTACACCAGCAATCTCCTTTCCGGCCTCCCCCGTCTTGAATTTCCCACCAGTCCGGCCTAGAGGCGACTCCCTCCTGCCTCCCGCCCGCTCTTAACCCCATCGGCGGGATTCGGGCCCCAGAAGTTCCGCCAACCCTGCGGCGCTTCTTCTGCCTCCAGCCCTCCTTCCTCTCCCGCGCTCTGCTCCAGGCATGAACCCTTTATTGTGTCTGCCGCGCTCACTCCTCCCCGCCTGGCGGGGCCTCCCTCGACCAACAGGCAGCGGCTGACCTCGTTTTGCGTCCCTCGAGAGACTCTGCTTGGACTGCGTCGCGGGGACAGCCTGGTTTTCGGCCAGCCTGGTTTTCCAAGAACGGGAGCCTGGCGGCTGCTCCTTCCACAACCGCTTCCCAGGGTGGGATGAAGAGAGGCGTGCTCGCTCTCATCCATGCAACCTTAAGGGGCTCTGGCGGCCCACTTTTGCCCTGCCCTGCCAAAGCAACCCTTAAGTGGCTGCTTCCCCGCCTGTCCTCAACCTGGTGCCCTCTGGGCGAGGTGGGAATATAATTCTCAGGGCTCCGGGATTATTCTGACAGATGGGATCCCAATGTATCTCGTGGAACTCGGAGTTGTCTCCCCCCCCCCGCTCCTTTATTCTTAAATTTAACCACGGTTTAAGCAAGTAAACTACATTTCTAAATCTTCCCAACCGTCATAAACCAATCCCACGGGCTGCGTTCACACAGGCTCGCACTAAAGTTTGGTCGCCCAGCTGCTCGGTATATTCGCACGTACGTTCGCCTCCAATGGTGAAAAAGAACCCCTTCGCCCCCGGAATTAGACGCAGCCGGGAACAGCCTTTGCGGGGAACTTTTGCGAGGCTCATTGACCCCCCCCCCTTTCCCCTCTGCGGACGTCTTAATTCGCCTTTTGTTATCCTCAAGAAGTTAACTATTCCCTCAGGGTCCCCGCTCCCTGCCTTCCAAGCCAACTGGTGCCGCCGTCCCTCCTCGCTAAGGCTTCCCTCTGTGTCAGGGCGCGCCCCAGGCTCCCTGAGGGCAGCCCTCTCTCCCCAATGGGAAAACACCGGGGCGCCCGGCTGCCTCGGCACGGTCCGGCGCTGCCCAGCAGAGCGCCCTCCTTTTACGCGGATCCATCTCCGGCCTCTTCCGCGTCCTGCCCGCCCCCTCCCTCGCCTTTCGGTGGGGAGATCCCTCTCCCGCTCTCCGGGTCGGCTCTTCCGTAGGGCGCCCGCCCCTTTCGCTTCCCGAGCCCTCCCTTCATCTCGTCCCGCCGCCGACCCTCATCGCTTTAATCTTGGTGGGCCGGGGAGGGAAGGCGGGGGACGTCAGTGCCGAGTGGGCTGGTCCAGGGCAAGGCAGGGCAGAGCGAGGCAGCCTCGCTTTACACGGCTCCTTCCCTCCCGCGGGAAGCAGCAGCCGCCCTTCTGGACTGGCCGCGCCGAGGCCTGGCGGAGAGGAGGCTGGGACCGACCGAGGTGACCCGAAGGGCTCCGCCGAGACGCGCTCAGGGGCGCTTCGTTCCCGGCTCTGGGAATTGACTGGCCGGGAGGGAGACTGCGAGACAGCGGTCGTGGACGGCGGGTAAGTCGGGAAGGGGGAACGGCCACAGCTATGCGGCCGTTTCCATTCATTGTATCGAGGGGAATTGGGGAGCGAGGAGGAACGGAGAAGGCGGGCGGCTTTTACTCAGTCAACTTTCCTCCGGGCAATTCAACTTCGAATGGGGGACGAGGTGCGGGGTGGGATCGATTCTGCTTCGCTTGGGTATCTTGCAAACGGGTTATCCCGCCGGGTAACATAAGAGCATGCAGGTTGCTGCCGCAGGAAGAATCACTGGCACGCTCCTTTTAGAGAAAGTGAGTTTGCCCATTGATTTCAACGGGATTCGTTTCTAAGGAAATCCCGCGTAGGACTGCAGTCTGAGAAGTTCTCTTTTTAAGCTGGTCCCAAATTCCAGCCTTCGGGGTATTTATGTGTGCCCGGGTGGGAAGAAGAGAGTAAAAAGGCAACAAAATTATGCAGCTTTCTCCGGCTGATTACGTATCGGAGCAGTTGGAGAGCAAAGTTGGGATCCTGCTAAGGGATTTGGCCAGAGATCTTCAAACTTGGCAACTTTAAGACTTGTGGATTTTAACTCCCAGAATTCTCCAGCCAGCTCTACTGGCTAGAGAATTCTGGGAGTTGAAGTCCACAAGTCTTAAAGTTGCCAAGTTTGGGAACCCCTGGGTTTCGCAGTTGGTGATCCCAAGAGTTGTGCCTAAGCGACAACGGAATAAGCACCATAAACCCACGCGGGAGTCTCTGCAACCCAAACTAATTTTCCTCTTTACCATTTTCCTCCTCTGCGGAACGAGCCCCCACTTCCCCCAAACTTAGCAGCTGTAACCGATCTGGGTTTCTAAGGTGCTGGAACTGCGCCGCCTTGTACCAACGCGGTTCTTCTCCCAGGCGGCGCGTTTGCTCTTGCAGAAGCCGTTTCCTCCCATCTGGCTGAACCCGAAGTGAGCGGGCTGATCAATCTGCCAGTCCTTTTATTGCTCGGCCTCCTGCTGTGGGTTTTCCAGCACGGAAAGGAAGCGGGGCTGCTTGCATTGTTCGTGCACGGGGACCCCTTACTGGTTGGGTGACTGGCTGGGAAGGAGGCGTTTGTTTGTTTTGGTGGGGGGGGGGGTTGCACTTGCATTCTTTGGGAGCACTTCCAGAATCCTCTCCTCTTCCTTCGCGCCTCTTTGTGTGTCAGGCAACTGTAACATTCTTGTTCCTTTTGCACGCATAAATTATAAAGGGGGGGAAGGGGAATTACCAGACGCCTTGCATCCAAACCTTCCCAACTGCTTTTGTTTTTCCTTTTGGACTGGCTGCAATGCCCTGAAGGGGAAAACCGCAGGTCCAGGGGTTGTTCCATTGATTTGGCAGGAAAGAGGCTCTCCAGCCGCCTCCGTGTAAACTTTGGGGCTTTTCTTATCCGTTCCCCTCCTCCACCTTCTGTTTTCTATTTGGTCCTGTACTTTTCCCTGGTTTTGAGAAAGTAGGAGACCTACTTCGACAACAGGATAATAAACAGTATCATTATTACAGGAAAAACGTTGGCTTATAGAATAGGTTTGGGGATGCTGTATTGTGCTTGAGGCCAAATAAGGAATTGTAGAACAAGAGAAAGTTTTATAACTGCAGTGTTGCTTGTAGTTTGAGTTGGTGCAGGTCTTGCTCATGTCTTTACAACTTCTTCAAGGTCACTGAAGTGTCTTTGGATTGACAACTAGCCTTTAGAAAGCATCAATTACCCCATGTGCACTTAATTTGAACATTAACCCTTTTCTTTCTCTATGCTAAAGTAGTGATGAATAGACCTGGCCTGGCTGAAACTGTAGCTTATAGTGTATCAGTTATTTGGTATTTCTATTACTTGTTAACTTTTATTACTTCAAGCAATATAACTATTCAAACCAACTTCTACTTCCTGACCTTGTTACAACTGTATTTTGCTTGCTTGATGGAAGCCTTCTTTTGGAACCTTTCTTCTGCATGGTGCTACTGTTGTTTTCTAGACTTTTAATATATATGAGGTTGCCAGCTGTGTCAGGAAGGGAAATGGAGAAAGATAGCACAATTAACAGTTGTTGTTCAGTACAAATTTAGAAAGACCAGTTATGACCCCTAGAAAAAATGTATTTCCAAGTTGGGAAAATTGGACTGCTGTCAAGTAAAACAGTGGCAGTGGTGTTATCTGACACATTGGAAAAATGCTTTGTTTGTATTTTTATATCAATTTTCTGAATTGTTTATTATGTTATACTTGCATTTTTCTGAATGGTGGAATGTATTGCCCATTGCATACAATTTATTTTCTCAGAGAAGAGTGCACAAACCTATAACTTAAGACTTAACATGTCTATTTGCAAAAATTATTTGCCAAATCTCTCTCTCTCTCTCCCACCCTCCTCCCCAACCACTACACTGCTCAAAATGTTAAAATTTTACAAGTTGTGGCTCCAAAATAGGATAGACTACCTTCTACACTCAGTAAAAAAACACTTCTATTCCTGTAGCATGTACAAACAAATGTATTGTACAATCATGTTAAATGATAGGAGCATTCCAGAATTGCACAAGACCAGACTTTTAGTCTTCTGGATGACCATGAAGATCTGTTTTTCCCATAAGCTTTGGGCTATGATGAGGATTAAGCATGGGGGGAATAGTCTGGTAGCTGGGATGGAAGACTATTTTTGTTTTTGTCTTTGTTTTTAGGGAAAATTATATGAGATAGACGGCCATCTACATTGTGTACATAAATAAATACACATAGCACGTTGACTTATGGCCACATTTGGGGTGGAAACTTTCATTGTTAACTAGTGTGGTTACTACTTTTGTGCCTGATTTTATGAATTTAATCTGGATTTTTTTGCCATTAAACAAATCATGAGGTTGTTAAGCAAATATGGTTTCTTCTATTGACTTTGCTTGACCAGGTAAGGTCACAAATAGTGATCACATATTGCAATGTGATTGTAATTATGACATTGCAGGATGTACATACACGTGACACTGATGTTTGTAAGCATGAGGACCAGTCATAAGTCACTTCTTGAGGTCTGTTAAAGGGGTCACTATGCAGATGCTTTGAGTGGTCACTAAATAAATGCTTGTAAGTTGAGTATTTGTGTTATGAGTGCTAAGTCACTTTGTTTTAATCCACAAATCTCTTCTTCAGATCCATTTCCTTGGAAACTGTAGGAGCATTTGTAGAATATGCCCCAGTGCAACTGTCAAAAGAACCATGCCTTACCTGATTTTATTGGCAACACTTTGATGGGTTTTTTTAAATCAAAAGTTTATTAAGATCTCTTTTCAGCTGCTCAGGTCTAAATCAGAAAGTGTCACAATGCAAAACATGTGATCTTCCAGTTAGTATTATCTGTCTCTGCATGAGCTTTCCAGTAACTTTGAAATTTCCTTGATGTTCTGCTGTGGAAACATTCCATTTTATGCAATGAGTAAAAATGTTCCGGATTGTATTTTCTTAGGTAGGTCATGAAATAAAAGAATTGCCTATTAGTCACTAGCATATTATTGGTACCATAGTAACTAATGGATGTTGGCTAATCTCAAAATTGAAGTACACTCGGCCTGGTCAGAATTTAGATGAGATATTGCTTCAAAATTTGATGTTAGCTTTTCAGAAAGAGATCCTGAAAATGTAAGGACTTTCACTATAACAAATGTAAGCTCAGTGTTTGGAAGCTAGTCTAATAAAGAGACTATCATATGAAGCAGGCCCCTGCTGGTGAGGCCTGCAACTGTCCTAAGATAAGCGGGTGCAGAGAATATGGGACTCTCCAGCAATCATAAATATATTGTGATGTATCCAAGTGGCAATCGCATGACACTACACCAGCTTTTGTTAACTAACTTCAAAGGGTTTCTAAAGAAAAAAAGTAAACATGGATTACCCATATTAATAATAATTTATTAAACTTACATGCTTCTTGACTGCTAATGAGTGGTATGTCCATGAATGTGTTTTCAAGTTCAGCATTTTGTTGCTAAGCCTACGAAACTCCTTTAGCAGTATAAAGAGCAAAATCATTTAGTATCTAAAGTAAACTCTTTAAAGAACATTGAACTTAAATCAGTACAACTGAAATCCAATAAAATAATCAATCTCTTGCTCTGATATTTGTAAGTAATGCCTACTGAATTTGTCTGAATTTATAATTTGGGATGGTGTGAGCAGATTGGTGCTTTTAGGAACATGGTTTGCTTCTTAAATGCCATTTCTTAAAATAATTATTCTATGTTTTATCTCATTGTTAGATTTTTTTCTCTTTTCCTTTGCTTGGATTGTGAATTTACAGCTTTTTTTAAATACATGAAAATATTGCTATGGTCTCTAAGCAAATATACCAAAGATGTCAATAATTTTGTTGTAGTAATTAAAATAAAATAAAAATATAATGGTATTTTTGAGATATGGGGTTACAAGTCTCATTATTTAAATCATGCAAGATGTTTTAAGGTTTGACAGCATAGCTATTTTTTGTAATAATAGTATAGCCTATTCATTCAAATACATCTTGGTTTCTTTATATTTGATGATAATTTTTAACTTCTGCCCTCACGTTATAGTCCTGATCTTCATATAAAAAACCTACAGTTTTAGTTTGAAAAGCCTGAAATAATTATAACTGATTTTATCTTGTTTTGACATCTTGACATAAAAAAGCCCAGTTAGTTCCATCTTGGTTCTGAACTGCAATTTTATTATGACATCTTACAGAAAAAAAAACATTACGAACAGGCATAAGATAATCACAATTGTTTGTCAGCAGAGTTGTCTACTTTAATTTAAGTACATAGATGTTTAAAAATACATTTATCCAATTATTTTACCATTGTGCCTATTTATAAATCTGTGAAAATGATTTCATTGAATCTTTAAAAGACAGGTATGGATGACTCATTGCTAATCAATCAAGACTGTTTTCGCTTGATACTTTAATATGGATATGTGTGAAATTTACTTTTAGGAAAAACAAGCATTTTCTATTTATGGGACGAGAGTGCTAAAGTACTTGTTTTTATGAAACCTCATGGATTTGAATAGGAGCTGCACGTACAGTAAGTGTGAAATATACTGTGGACACCTTATTTCTTTTTTTTATTCTACATGCAAATTACCAAAAGTACACCAGACCCACAGTGGAGAATGATGGTGACAGCATTATGCTTTGAGGCTGCTTTTCTTCAGTTGGAAATGAGACTTTAATCAAGGTGGAGGGAATTATTAACACGTCCATTTATCATGTCATTTTTGGCTCAAAACCTTCAGGCCTCTGCTAAAATGAGGAGGAACTTTGATCTTTCACCTTTCAATACCACATCGACCCCAAAGCATACCTCCAAACCAACAAAATAATGGCTTTACCAGATGAAGATCAAAGTTTCAGAACACCCCAGCTACAGCCTAGCCCTGAATATAATTGAAAATCTGTGTTGTGATCTGAAGAGGGTTGTGCACAGGAGATACCCTCACACTCTGACAAATTTGGGGAGTTTTTGCAAGGAAGAGTGAGTAAATCTTCTCAAGGGAAGAAGTGCTATGCTGATAGATTCCTACCCCAAAAGACTGAATGCTGTCATAAAATGAAAAGGTGCTTCAACAAAGTACTAGTTTTAAGTTGCGTATTTATGCAACCATAAGTTTTTTATGTTTATGTTTTTCCCCTAGAATGGGTCTGCAACCTTAAACACTCAAAGAGCCATTTGGACCTGTTTCCCACAGAAAAGAAAACACTGTGAGCCACAAAACCTGGGTGGGTGTGGCCAACTCAACGTCACTTATTCCCACCCAGTCACATGATCACCCCTTAGCCACACCTACTCAGCCAGTCATATGGGCAGAAAACCGGTTGTTAAAAAATCTCGGCAATCACAAAACCCTTTTGACCTCCCTCTCTATCTCTCCCCCTCTCTGTCTTTCTGTATCTCTCTGTCTCTCCCCTCTCTCTGTTTCTCCCTGTGTCTCTCCCTCTCTCTGTATCTCTCTGTCTCTCTCTCTATATATATATATCTCCCTCTCTCTCTTCCTCCTTTATCTGTGTGTCTCCCCCTTCTATCACCCCCTCTCTCTGTGTCTCTCTCTCCCTCTCTCTCTCCCCCCTCTATCTCTGTATCTCTGTGTGTGTGTGTGTGTGTGTGTGTGTGTATCTCTGTCTCTGTGTCTCTTCTCTCTTGGAAAGTCTCGGCTTTCTCCTTGGGGCTCTTCACTACTACTTTTCTTTTTTCTTGGCAACTTTTTTGAAATCCATGGTGGCTGAGGAATGAATGTGATCTGCAGTGGAGATTTCCCTTCAGGTGACCCCCTCCTTCTCCTTTTGTGACCCCCTGGCCGGCTGTGGCGGAGCTGAGAGGGTGCACATCAGCAGGAAGAACCTTACATGAGCAGCTGGGCTCGGCCAAAGCACAGAGAAGGTGCATGTGAGGCAGGCAGTCACTCATTTGAGCAAGTCTCCCCTCCCGGCCCCGCCACAGCCACCCAGGGGGGAGTGAGAGGAGAAGGGGAGAAGGAAGGGGGTGGTCACTCGAAAGGAAGCCTCCACCAGGATTTCATTTGTTCCTCAGCCAGCACAGATTTCAAAAAAGTTGCCAAGAAGAAAGAAAAGGAGTAGTGAAGAGCCCCAAGGAGAGCTTGCTGTGGCTTTCCAAGAGACAGAGAAGAGACAGGGAGAGGGAGATACAGAGATACACAAGTACACATGCACATACACTCACAGAGACACATATAGACACAGAGGCAGCTACAGAGAGAGGGGGAGAACAGCTGACGGGCAAGCGTCTTTGGCAAGGTTGCTCCGCCTTTCTCCAAGCCTGACCCCCGGGGTGGGCCTGTGAGGTTCAGCAGGGTCTCCCCTTTTCCCCCTGTCCTGAGCTTCTTTACTCCTCCAGCAGACCAGTGCCTCGGGTAGCTTTCATTGTAAAGCGTCTTCTGGGCATAAAAGTCCCCCATGCAAATTTTAAAGCTGCGGCTGGACGCTTCAGGACCGTCCTCCTTTCTGTCGGCCCCTCCTCCCCATTCCCACCCTGCCCCATTCCCATCCTGCCAACCCACATGTTAGAGAGGCTGGCATCAATTGCGGCATCAGTTGTGGCCAGTATCTTGGGGCAGAGAGTGGATTGTCCGTCTCCCCAAACAACCAAGGCACACCCAGCACAAACAAGAGTGAGGCACCAGAGAATCAGCCCCGACTGCTTCTCCATCCCCTCCATCACCCTTCTCAGGCTAGACGAGAAGTGATTGGGAGGAGAAGCCGAGGGATGGGGCCACTGAGTGGTGGCATCACCTGACAGGGAGCCCCAGCAAAGGGCCCAAAGAGCCGCATGCGGCTCCGGAGCCACAGGTTGCCAACACCTGCTCTAGAAGATTTCAGTGTGTTTTTCAATTGAATTGAACAGTATATGTCTTATATTAAATGTGAAAACTATTTCGAAATGATTTTTTTACATGTCAAAAACCTGGTAGGGGTGTTAGACTTTTTATATCCATTATATATTTTTAATGTTCATGGTATTGTCTTTATTTATTGCTGCTTTCCTTTTATTTAATCTTGCCCCATTTTAACCCCTAGGGCTGGTTATGTCTGGCAAGCTGCAATCCTCCTTTATTCTTGACTTGGTTTGGTTGGTTTGGTTTATTAGATTTATATGCCACCCTTCTCCCAAGGACTCAGGGCAGCGTACAACATTAAAAAAAACACATATTACAAAAGTTAAAAAGAATTAAATAGAATATCCCAAACAAACCCAATTAGAATTAACAATGACATTTTTTAAAAAAATGCAATTAAAATTAACAATGATCAATAATTTGTTTTGTTCAGGCCAGGCTGGCTTGATGGAAAAGCCAACTTTTTAGGGCGCGTTGGAAGGACCGGAGGTCGGGGATTATACGAAGCTCCGGGTGCAGCTCATTCCAGAGGGAAGGCGCTCCCACAGAGAAGGCTCTCCCCCTGGGGGTCGCTAGCCGACACTGTCTGGCCGACAGCACCCTGAGGTCGCCAACTCTGTGGGATTGCACTGGATGGTGGGAGGCTACCGGTGGCAATAGTTGGTCTCGCAGGTATCCTGGGCTTAATGCAGTTGGAATTGGTTTGTCTTTAACCAGCTTATGAATTTAAATCGACAGTCCTGGTCAACCAACTTGATAAAGAGATGTCTACAAATATTTTTGTCATATCTAATATTAATATTAATAGAATATAAAGAATATATAGCTGAACCCAAGATGAAACATAGAGCTGAGAAATCATAGAAAGCAGAGCTAGAAAATACGTATTTTGTTACCTGGAACCTCTTTCCACAATTGGAGCATAAAGCAAAGAGTGCAAAGGACAAGTCTGGAATAAAGCTGCAAAAAAGTAGGTGCAGTTACATAGGCAGTTGGCCAACTTGACTTTGAAAGCATTTTTAGAAACTCTTAACAATTATTGCTTAGAGAAGAATCATGACATCTGGATATACTTTCAAAGCTTTGATCTGTATGGTTGGCTATTTTAAAATGTTCTGTGCTACAATTTCCATGTTAAGTTCTGTGCCTCTTGAAATGCTTTCTAAGACTAAAAGCAGCCTGAAGCAGTTTTGAGAGTAAAACAAATGAGATGAGACTGTACTATGATCAGTAAATATATTAACTGAATATATTAATCATACTGTGATATAAATGTCTGAATCTTACACTATAATATATATTTGTAAACTCAAAATTAAGATCTACTTGATAGATAGATAAATAAATAAACAGATAGATGATAGATATGCACACACATTAAATGTTACAGGACTTTTTAATGAGGAAAACCACACCACAATAATATTAGTATATCATAATTCTAAATGTTATGAGTCTATGCTTACAAATATATTCATTCTTACCTGGAACTGGATTTAATACATAGGGCTGCACTAGAAAAGATATGAACAAACAGGATGTGAATCTTCTGAATACCCAACTGCATGCAAATTAGGGATTTTTTAGTAATTGTATAATGCCTGAAAAGTAACACAGAACTTTGTGCTCGTTTTTGCATTCTGTTCTACAGTACTGCAATACAAATTAACTCTGGAAAAACAAAGACTTTACTGAGTGAGATACCATCCTTCCTTAGCCTGCTGCTTTTACCCATCTTGGCTAAGAATTATGGAAGTTAGTCCAAGACATCTGGAAGGCAACATAATAGCAGAAGATTGTTACAGAATATTTTATTTGGAAAAGAATGTCTGAATATTTCATAGATTTTTTTTTCATCTTAAGGCAACAAAAACTATGTGGATTGAACCAATCTGATAAAACGCAAATTATCCAAATAAAAATTGTAAAATCCCCATTTCCTTCCCATCATCTGGGACTCGGGAGGCAGAGAATAGATGGGGGTGGGACCAGTCAGAGCTGGCATTTACCAATTTCCCAAACCAAAATTCCCCCTCCCGGTTCTCCAAAACTGGTCAGAACCTGCTGAATACCACCTCTGGGGCAAAGATGTTAGTGCAATTTCACTGCAATTTAAAAAGAGAAATACAGAGAAAAACAATTTTAAAGAAAGCATAGGCCCTAACCCTCACAGGGGACAAAGTGATAAAAAGAAAGGGGTAAGATGTGAACCTAAGGACAGTTCTGAAGTGTTCAGATGCTTATATATCACTGCAAAGTGTGGAGAAGAATTAGAACTTGGCATCCTAATACTGGAAATATATAATTTGTTCAGAAAAAATATATCCATAAAGGAGGCTATGTGTGTTACCTTATATGTAAAGAATGACTAAAAATCTATAGAGATTGGCAGTTAGAAATTTGGAAACCTTGCCAAAAACATCTAGGGCATATTAAGGAAAAAGAAACAGTAATGACAAGCAGAAATACAGGTAAAATTTTCACAAATCAGAGGTCTTCTATAATTCTTGATACTGTGATAAATTTCAAATATTAGATCTGCAGTAGTATTTGGTATCTAGAAGAACATATGGATCCTTAATAGCAATAGATGTTATAACACATTTGATAGTTTTGTGGATTTCAGACAAAATAGAACTGAAATAGTACATGCTTAGATCATAATGTTGCAACTTCTGAATTGTGTCATTAGAAGAAAGTCAATTAAAACCATGCCTTGCTAACATTCTTTGAGGTGCCTAGAATACACGAAGCAACATGTTCAGTTGTATTAATCTCATTTTAAGATCAGAAGAAAATAGTTTGACTTTAAAAACAACTGATTTCCAAGAGCATAATAGTTGTGGTCATAAAGGTCAAGTAAATTATCAATTTCATCTACTTCCTTGAACTTCTTAAAAAGATAATTGAAAAATATGCAAACAATATTTAGAAAGATGCATCTAGCTGCATCTACAAGAAAACATTGTCTGGAAAGCAGCAAAAAGTAATTGCATAAATTACTTCAGCTACTGAATATAGTTGAAATAAAAAAAAAGTTTAGGAAAAGTTACAGGCACCAGAAATTATTGTGATTAACACATAAGGATTTTTTTTAAAGATAAAGACATGCAATGATAGATAAAATGTGTATACTCCAGTACTCTGGTATGGAAAGTGAATCATAAGAACATACAAACATCTTTGTATATTTCTAATGACAACATACTCTATCACATATCCAATATTTTTAATATTCAATTATTTGGCACAAATTCCATATATGGTTTCCTGAAGATGGCAGTAGATCCCTTACTTAAATTATAAGTTTTTAGTTTTTCAGCTGAAAGCAGACTTTCAAATTAGAATATAATTAATATATTGTTTCCTGAAATTCCTGCTGTGTCCTTAAAAGGTGATAATAACTTCAGTTAATTTGAACCCCATCCTTCTTCCCCTCGTGTATCAGTGAAGATTAACCTGAAGCTTTTATGTTTATCCAATGTAAAAATAAGACTTGAAGATTTTACTTGAATCTAGTATAACTTGATAATTTTAATTTTGCTAAAGGATTCCAGAGTGCTATCCAAAACTTGAGATTGAATTGATTCTACAGTGTGGGCACCATTACATAAAAGCTCTGCCTTTGGACCTCAGCTCCTCATGCAACAGTTGCTGAGAAAATGAATGGGTGTACCTATTAAATCAATACAGTGAAAATAACTTGAAGATTTTATTTTTATCTGGTATAACTTGATAATTTTAATTTTATTTAATGGTCACTTTTAAAGTTTTACTATTGTATATTTAAGCTCAATTTGAAGATTTCATCTTTAGCTGACACAGATAATATATAAGCTATTTTAAAATTGAACAGAACAGATGTGGAATCAATGCAATTAACATGAGTAATATTATTTCTAGAATTATTTCTGTAATGTACAGAGGGTGTTTTTGCCCTTAATAATTGCCTGCAAATATTCTTGGCAAATAAAAATGTCACTTTTAGAAGTTCGAGGAGTTCAAAACATAGCCACTTTATACAGTATGTGATCCAACTCCTAGGGTTGGTGGCTGGGAGCAATGAGAATAGAGCATTGGTATGTGGTGGAGAAGAGCAGTGGGGAATTTCCCTCAGTGCCTGAGGCTTTTCTAGAAGCTATTCTGTTCTTTCTCTAGTGATGGCAGATGAGGTACTGAGGGTAGTGTGTTTCTTCAGCTGTAAACACTAGCTTTGAAATGAATCGGTTGCCCCAACCGATTCAAGAATGTCAAGTACAGCTGATTCGTAGGTAACCTCTCTCCATCTTTCACCTTTTGCCCTGACTTGTTGGAGTCATCAGCATTGGAGATGAATCTGGAGATCCTTGTCATTTCTTTCAAACTTCCAGTCTTGCTCAAGATTATGTCTTAGTAACTGGGACTAGTTCATTATGAAACTTTGGAACAGCTTGATAGCTGCAGTGTCTTCAAGAAGAAAAGTACAATTGTTGCTACTTATCTTTTAAAAGTCTTCATAATGTGGGGCAACCTTTCCCATCTCAGCAAATAGATCGAAAAGTTTAAAAGTATCATCTTTGCATTTGTAGGCCTTTTGAAATATCTTGCTTTTATCTATCTCTCCTGATTCCATTTTACTGATCAATATCTAGCCTTTGTTTGAAGGCTTCAGTGAAGGGGAACATTCTTCATATTCCATTCTCCTGGTTGACAACTCTTACTGTGGGCAAATTCTTCCTGTTAATGTGGATCAAGTATTTCCCTGTGGTTTCAATCTGCTGCTTCTGCTCCCTGAGCCAGAAAAAACAATCCCACTACTTTCACATGACAGCCTGTTAGTATCTGACATTAAAAATAAAATAAATAAAAGATAAATATAATCCACAGATCTCCAAAACAGTATCTGATGGAAGAATGAAGGGAAAGCAGAAACTTTGATTTATCTTGGGGCAGTGATCTTATACTGTCCTGAGTGCATCTCTCATTCAAAATTTATATATCATCCTTTCCAATTTGCCATTTTCTTTATACGTAAATACTCAAATGTTCTTCTATGGGATTTCTTTTCTACTTTGTCCTCTTGCAAGCACATGTGACTATAGCTGTCTATCTGCATAAGCATTTTGGCATTGCTTCTTATCCCTCATGACACTTTATAGATAGTCTACTTCAGCAATTTTAATTTATTATTAGTTACCAACTTCCTCTTTCTTGTTTCTTCTGACAACTCAGCTTCTTTGCCTGAAAAATCTAAATAAAATGCCATTGAGACTTTCCTCACTAAGATCCATACATGATTTTCTTTGAGATACAGATAATCTATAAATCTTGAAAAAGTCTAACAGAAACTGGCTGTATCCATTCATCTTATTGCCAGTTAAAATCTAACAAATCTGAATTGGCTAGTGATAAGGCAGTTCCTGAGCCCCCTGAATGTACTTAGAATAAAACTATAAGAGTTTTATGCATATATGAAGACAATACAGAGGGAACACCTACAACAGCGATGGTGAACTTTTTTTGGCTTGCGTGCCATAAGCGGGGGAAGTGCAGGGGGTGGTGCACAGGCGTGCTGCACCCATAATGCAAAGCACAATCCCCCCAGTGAGCATGCGTGCAGGACAGGCGCTCCCCCCATTTTTTGCATGCTTTTTTCACCCTCCCCAGCCTCCAGAGGCTTTATAGGAGGTGAAAAAAGCCTCCCCCCGGACGCCCTGTGGAGCCTTCAGGAGGGTGAGGACTAAACACGATCCTATGAGCAAATTGGAAGTGACTTCCAGTTTGTTTGTAGGGCCTCTGAAGGCTCCGGAGGACTAAAAACGACCCTATGAGCAAACCAGAAGTCACTTCCGATTTGATCATAGGGTCGTGTTTAGTCCCCAGCCTCCTGAAGGTCCCTGAAGGCTCTCAGTTTGGTGGTTCGAATCCCTAGCACCACTTAATGAAGTGAGCTCCCGTTACTTGTCGCAACTTCTGCCAACCTAGCGGTTTGAAAGCATGTAAAAATGCAAGTAGCAAAATAGGGATCACTTTGGTGGGAAGGTAGCAGCGTTCTGTGCACCTTTGGCATTTAGTTGTGCTGGCCACATGACCATGAAGACATCTTCAGACAGCACTGGCTCTTCGGCTTTGAAATGGAGATCAGCACTGCTCCCTAGAATCGGGAATGACTAGAACCGTGATGGCAAACCTATGGCACGTGTGCTACAGGTGGCACGCAGAACCATTTGTTAGGGCATGCTAGGCATTGTCCTGTCAGTTGCAGCGTGCATCTGCGCGCTAGCCAACTGACTTTGGCCTTCTTTTGAGGCTGTTTTTCACACTCTGGAGGCTTCCTTGAAGTCTCCAGAGTGTGAAAAATAGGCCCTACGGGCAAACTGGAAATTCAGGAACGGACTCCTGATTTGCTCATAGAGCTGTTTTTTGCTCTACGGAGCCTTCAGGAGATTTTCTTGAAGGCTCTGGAGGGCAAAAAACGGCCCTATGAGCAAACCAGGGGTCACTTCCATGGGGATGTTTTTCGCCCTACGGATCCTTCAGGAGGCTTTCTTGAAGGCTCCAGAGGTCAAAAATCACCATTCCTGAATTTCTGGGTTCCCCGTAGGTCCGTTTTTCGCCCTACGGAGGCTTCAGGGAAGCGCCTGAAGCCTCTGGAGGGCCTCCAGGGGGAGCTGTTTTCAGCCTCCCCAGGATCCTACAAAGCCTCTGGAGCCAGGGGCGGATGAAAAAAGCATTCCAAAAGTGGGGGGTGCTGCTGGTCGCACGCACATGCGTGTGCTGGGGGCATGCATAACATTATGGGTGTGGCATGCCCACACACGACCCCCCCCTGCACTCCCCCCGCTTTTGGCATGGGAGCCAAAAAAGGTTAGCCATCACTGGACTGGAACATATGTGTGATGGAAAACTTTACCTTTAAGCATGCAGCTGTATTTCTGCAGGTAATTAATAGAAATTATGGTATTGTGATTATTTTCTTTCACTTTTTACAGAATTATCAAATGTCCTTGACTATATACATTCCTAATGTTCCACTTTACGTTGTGTTGAGAATGAACTGTTGCTATATCCAGTGAAGCTGTATTATACCTCCAGCTCTTCAGTTTCTTGCTGTCCTGCTGAATTATGTGGAATGTGTAATTAATAAATAGGGTAGAGTGTTCACTGGAGACAATTGGAGGGATGGTTTAAAGACAAGTGTTGATGAGTAATGGATTTGGCTGCAAAATGCATGCATTAATACATTTTTAAGTGTCAACAAAATTATAGTACAACTACTTCTGTAGAATCTTTGCTTTAGTCACTTCTGGGGATGAGTAATCTTCATAATTTCAGAAAGACAATTCTTTTTCTGTCTGTTAACATTCTACTTAACATTTCCAATATAAAATAAACATGGATGTCACACAAAAGAAAGAGTGAATTTATTTTCCATTGTTCCAGAGTGAGGGACCAGAAACAGTAAATTCAGACAGGAGCTTCTTCAGGCTACACATCAGAAGTTATTTCCTGATTGTATAAACCGTCAGCCAGCAGAACAGGCTGCAACATGATGTGGTGAATCCTATTTCACTACAAGATCTTCAAAAATGGTCATTTGTTGGAGATGGTCTTGTAGATCCTACTTTGAGCTTATAACATTGAAATATATCATCTTCCTTCCAACTCATGATTTTAGAAAGAATATACACATAAGAACAATAGAATTCCCAGAGATTCCACTACATACTACTCAATAAGTACCTTAGGAAAACAGACGATTTAAGCTTCAAAGCAGAAATGAGTGTGGGAAGGAATAAAAATCTGAATCGTGAGATGGGCAGCAAGTAAATTTTATAAATAAATAGCACATTTGAAATGCCTTGATAAATCAGAGTAGTAGCTTTATACAGTGGTTTCCAAACTTGGCAACTTTAAGACTTGTGGACTTCAACTCCCAGAGTTCTCCAGTCAGAAGAGCTAGCTGGAGAATTCTGGGAGTTGAAGTCCACAAGTCTTAAAGTTGCCAAGTTTGGGAACTACTGGCTTTATAAATTGCAGTGAACTCCCTCAACATAAAATCAATACAGCATTGAAGAAGTCAATTTTTGGAGCTTGTGGTTCCATACTTTTGCAAGTTTTAAGAAGTTTGCTAGCCACCTCTTATAGGTGGTCCAATTCTTTTCAATGTATTTTGTAGAGGGTTAGACTATGCAGTATTTTTTGTTGCCTCACAGCTCCACAACTATATCTGTAGTGTTTCAGTGTACAATCAAAGTATGTTTTAAAATTTGTGAAGCATTTTTCAGGTATATTAGAAAACTACATTGATGTGTAAGTTCAGCTGGATCTGAATTGATATTGCTGTTCACTGGACAATTTTGTAAGTGTCTTGATTCCTATAAAAATCCCAGTGAAATGAAGCCAATTAACAATTTTAAATCTCAAAATATTATATCCTTTTAACAACAGAATAAAAAGCATATGCATGAACATGAAGTAAAGGCATGATATCTAAAGGTCCTAAAAGGAAGACTTTTGGGGGAGACGCCTTTGTCCTTGCAAAAATATGGAAATGGATGTCTGGATATCCCCTCCATCCTGGATATCCATCCTACATGGACCATGTAGTCTAAACTACATAGAAGTAGTTGATGCTACCTCCCCAATTCTTCTAATATATTACAAGCATTGTTCTCCTTAATAGGTACTTCACAACATCACAATAGGTACTTCACAACTTCACCGTTTAGTCTTGATGGAAGACCACATAACATAAAAAAAATGAAAATAAGGTTTAAATTGCAAACTCCTACAGTCTGACTCTTGACACAATTATTTGATCCCTAGACAGCAGCATCTACATCTGTAAACTTGCATATTTTAAATCACCACATAATATTTTCCTCCCTTCATTAAATGTAGTTCAATGTGCAATTTTATTTCTGCATTGAATTGTTCAGTATCTTAATTATCAATGTTGGTGTGGAGCTATTTCTTAGAACAGGAGGTTGATAGAATTTTTTTCATTACAAAAGTGGTAACATGTGGGAAAAAAGTACTAGTGATTCAAAAATATGTCTAACTTAAATATTGGAGTCTGCAAATGTTAATGATTAAACACCAGGCTCTGCATTTCCAGTAACTCTTTTTTTTAACCTGCTTAAATATTTTACCAATTAAAATGCAATGGAAAGATTTTATCTAGTCTTTTTGAGAAAATGAGATGTTAGAATGCAGTAATTTTAGGTTTTGTCTGCAGCAAAGGACTTCGTTTCTATATTTAATATAAGAGAGTATTTTCTGATTAGTGTACTCAGAAATTTCAGGTTTAAGTTCCGCTGAATTTTTGTTTTATGTATATTAGTTGGTATTTTGGAAGAGATTAAATATGTAGCTGCTATTTATTTATTTAAAATTCTTCAAAGTAATTTTAGTGGATAACATATATGGTTAATTTAAATTCATGGTTTCTGATCTAGGGTACAAGACTATTGATTACTCACACAGAATATCACATGCGGTCTGTGATACAGGAACTACAGTAAAAAAAAAAAGCCATTATTTTCAGATTTTGAAATTATCACTTGATGTTTTGGAGAATGTGGATGTTACTGCCTGTAAATATTACAAGATTTCAAGTGTGTGCATCAAAATCTTGTGGAATTTGGTAATCTCATGAGATCCTAGCCATTTGATTTATAAAAATTGTAAAGTTTAATTGATTTTAGGTCTAGCAAACCATATAGGTTTCATGATGCCCAAAGGCATGTTAAGATTTTGTGGCAGTTCTCAAAATCTTAATAAATGTATTGTGTAATTGAAGGAAAACTTAGGAACCATTGTTTTAAGCAGATATATTTCTTCTTTACTTGTGGGCCTCTCAGTGGGCCTCTTATTTGCTGAGGTGGGCGATGTATAAATTTGGTCAACAAATAAAATAAAAGCCGTTTGAAACATGAATAAGCAACTGATTGCTGGAGACATTCAGCTATTTGAAATTTTGAAAACTGTTAACTATCTTGCAGTCATAATTCTTGCAATTATAATTTCATATCTTATTAGAGAGATTCATATTACAACTTCAAGTTTTATCCACCTGCCTCTCCCCTGTTTTAAGAGGCTATTCTTTTTGATAACATCTGGAAGTAAAGAAATAGCGGTCAATATACAAGCAGAATGCTCCCTAAGCTAGGAAATCTGTGCTTGGAATTTGTGGCTTTTTAAATCTTCTAAACATGGATTTTTTTCACTTCCCATTCTAAGAATCTTAGAAAAGCATATGTGGAAGTCAACAGGAAATCTTATGCATTCATTATTAAGAGAAGATATTTTACCTTCTGGTCACCTTTCCCCTCAGCAACCAGAAAGCTTATTGTAAAATTAAAAAGGCAGGAAATACAGTTTTTAAGATGGGAAAAAACTTAGTTAAACAAGAGAGAAATTTCTCCCTAGTGGATTTCAAAATTTGGCATGGGTTCTGCATTGTTTCAAAGCTAAGGTTAGCAAATTTTCATAATGTTTCAACTCAACTTTTTAAAGCAAGAAAAAAGCAGACAAATAAAACCACACAATGCAATATTAAAACACAATGCAATATTAAAACAGAATGCAAAGACAGTATGAATATCTTTTGCGGCCTCTACAGTAATAATTTAAACCGAATTGTACAAAATCTTAGCTATTACATTTATGTGCTGCTTTTAGACAGACAGTCTTGTGGGCCCCTTTGCACCCTTGGGTTTTTGTGTTGATGGTACTGTCTTCCTTTGATTCCTAAACTTGGCGCCCTTCATATTGTTGGTCAAGAGCCAATCTGTGATTCGTTTACCTGGCGTTAGAACCAGTCAATAACACAAGGTTGAGGAAAGTGGAAATTTATCACTTTATTTCTGATCAGAAGCAAAGGGGCTCTCTGTTAGCAAACAAAGGACCTGGGAGGAGCACTGAGCAGGACTGGCATTCTGTTTTTATACCTCAGGATGCAGGAGATTCAAAACAGCAATATGATTGTTTACAAATTTATTATCAATACAGCATGTGTATACAGTAAGTGATGCTATTCAGCGTGGAAAGCACGTGTATATGTCGTGCTGTTCTTAGCATGTTCTTAGCATGACCTATACCAGCGATGGAGAACCTTTTTTGGTTCGCCTGCCATAAGGGGGGGAGCGCAGGGGGGTCGTGCATGGGCGTGCCGCACTCAATGCAACATGCAACACCCCAGTGCGCATGCACACATGAGAGGCACTCCCCCATTTTCCATGCTTTTTTCGCCCTCCCCAGGCGCCTATAAAGCCTCTGGAGCCTGGGGAGGGCAAAAATGATTGTAAAAAAGGCTGAATTCAGCTGGCCAGCTGATAAGGCAACACTCACGTGCCCTGACAAATGGCACACGTGCCATAGGTTCACCATCCCGGACCTATACCATCTGGACCCCTGCTTGCCCATCAACCCAAGCTACAATAAGTTTCTAGGCACTGTTCTAACCTCATTCTATGCATCGAGCTATGTTTCTCTGGTAGGGTCTTCTTTCAGTAGTCCTTATCAAGTGTGCAGATCTTGTTCTGGTCTAGCTAAGCTGCTGGCAGCTTCCTGTTCTGAGTTCTGAACAGAAAAGCTGAAAGTAGATTGAAAAAAATTGAAAAGAATATGTTCCTTTTTATATGAAGTGATTTCAAGGTTGGAGTCTCAGGCCCTCAGCTTCCTCCTTTTTTGACACTTTTTTACACTTCAATAAGTGTCACTTCCGTAATAAATAACTTGAAAACTTAATTTTTGGGGTATTCTCTTCCTTTTTACCATACATCTCTGAACAGACACACAATTGCTTCTGTAGTCTGATTTTTCACTCTTTTTGTGCTTTATTTTGGCCCCAAATGGGGCATCTCTTCAAAGGTGTGACACTACAGGAGCTCATCAGAGGTTGGTAGGGGATTCAACAACAGACTATGAGTGCCATACTTATGAAGAATAAAATAGCTCTAATTAGCATTTTCAACTATTCAGGATTGGGCAACCAAGAGGTAAGACTGTCTCATAAACTATGGAAAGATATGGAAGAAAAATATGTCTTTTCTTGGTGCTGAATGGGGGCTGCTCATGTGGTCAGTTCAGAATTTGAGGCTTAATCATTTGCTGGATATTCCAATTACTGTTTTTTAAGAGTATAAGACACACCAAGATTTTGAAGATGCAAATTAAAAAAAACGTTTTTGCACTCTGCAGACCTTCCAAAAACAGCCCGTTTTTCATGAAAACGGGCTTGTTTTTTCTCAAAAAAAGGGGCGTGTATAGCCTTTAGGAGGCTTATAGAGGGGCTGGGGGGGGGCAAAAACAAGCAAAAAACGGCCCATTTTTTGCTCATTTTTGCCCTTCCCAGCCCCCAGGAGCACTCTGGAAACCACCTAAAGGCTATGCACGGCTATTTTTGCAAAGGGGGCAGGTTTTCAGGAGGCCAAAAATGATGTATTCAGTGTATAAGACACACCCAGATTTTCACCCTCTTTTTTGAGGGAAAAAGGTGCGTCTTATACTCCGAAAAATATAGTATTCCTAGATGTGTGGTTAGCCCAAGTCAAGCTTGGGTTGATTATACAAAGAGACACAAGAACCACAATTTTAATTTGAGATGAATCTGAGTTCTAGTTAACTGTAATTTGTGGAGGCCCACCTCTTGGATTACCTCTAGAAAAAAAGTCTGTTTCACAAACAATTGTCTATGGGTGTGATTGTGGAGAAGACTTCATAGGTGGTGGTGAGTTACTGTACTGTATTCTTGACTCGTGAATAAAATGGATTTTTTTCTAGAGGTTGTAATTTAAAAAGAGTATTTAGTTTTTCAAATAGTTCTGCCATTCATGTAGCTGATTAGACCAGTGGTAGTCAACCTGGTCCCTACCGCCCACTTGTGGGCATTCCAGCTTTCATGGTGGTTGATAGGGGTTTTGTCCAATACTGAAGCACTTTCCTTGTTTAAATTTAATTGACTTCCCTACTTTTTCCCTACACCATTATTGTGGAACCGGTGGGCGGTTAGAAAATTTTACTACTAACAGAGATACAAAAGTGGGCGGTAGGTATAAAAAGATTGACTACCCCTGGACTAGACATTCTCTAGAGAGGGAACTCTTTTTCCATGTGTACAATGCCCAGAGGTGGTATTCAGCTGGTTTGGACCAGTAGTGGAAATTGCACCCAGTATTCACCCGAACCAGTAGTGGAAATTGCAAGTGGGGCCACCCACCCTCCACCGTTTCTATGCCAACCTATTTAGGCATATTTTCTAGCTGCGTGCATGTGCATGCCCCGCGCGCGCTCACATTTGTGAACTGGTAGGGAATGTAAGTGATTACCACCCTTGATAATGCTCTCAGGACTTGACTCTAGAGATCCAGGATTTTAGCAGAACTCAATCTTCAATTCTGTATGGATGAACAAGCTGGTCCAATCCTACTGACTGGTGGTGTTGGGCATATTTGGAAAGAAAAAGTAAAACAGCAGAGAACAGCAACAGATGTTGCTCTTTCTAGTTGAGTTTGAACTATAGGCTATGGCTTCTCATACAAGATTTCGAAAGGACTCATCTCCAACCTCTTGCTTGAAGTGACTTCACATGCAAGTCACTCTAAGCAAAAAGGTTGGGAATGAGTCCTGTCTCTATAGTTTGAACATAATACTCCTTTCTTTTCCTCTTTTCCCCCACAACAACATCCTTGTGTGATCGGTTGGTCTGACAGAAACTAAATGGCTCCAACCCAACCAGCTGGCTTTCATGCCTAAAAATCATAGTCTGGTTTCTAGCCTAGGCCTTAACCAATGCACTAGTGTGTGTGGGGGGGTGTTATTAGCTCCATATGCCTAAATGACAGGTGCAACTGTTCTGTCCAAATTATCAATAGGAAATATGCTTCTCTTGCTGAACTTCTCTCCATTAGATTCCATGAAAAAAAATAACTCTAATAACCAAAAGTTTTGCATACTTGGTGACAGTAAATTAAACTCTGTTTGTAACTTGCAATAGCTCTTTTGAGAAATGATGTTTATTTGCAAGATTTAGCTGTGGGTATCTTATTGTAACTTTTAAATCTCTGGGCATCGTGGGTGGCCAGTTTTGTTAACTTTTTTTTTTGAGATGTATGTTTTACTTCCCTAGCATGATAACATTAAAGTACATACTGAAAATAAACAGGTATCTAAAACCAAGACATGAAAACTATTTCACACATTTTCATGATGAACTGAAACCTACGAATGAGTATTTGCAAAGTTTGTTTAAGTTATATTTTAAGGAAAATATTATAGGACCAGCATGGGTCTTGTTTCACAAATTGGTATTGCAACTTGGCCTCCCAAATTTCCAACAAGCAACATAGGATTGGAGGCCTCTACTCATGACTGCATTCAGATAACATTAACCATGATTTTTTTGTAATATACTCAGGCTACCATGAGCATTTGGGCTTATCCATTTTCTTCTTCCACTGTTGGCCGAGGGGCTTTGAAATCACAGCTATACTTTTGTGTGAATAAAGTCTCATGACTTTAAACTAAATTTAGTCAGTTTCAAAATAAAGGCAGGTTCAGAACTGATATCATGAATACCATGCAGTGGTACAGTACTTAGAGTGCACTACTACAGGCTTCGTCTGCTGACTATCAATTGCCTGCAATTTGGCAGTTCAAATCTCACCAGGCTCAAGGCTGACTCAGCCTTCCATCCTTCCTAGCATATCGCCCCCAGATTGTTGGGGGCGATATGCTGACTCAGCCCTTAGAGAGAGCCGTAAAGCATTTTGAAGTTGTATATAACACTAAGTGCTATTGCTATATGCCACCTTCCCCCATTAAGATGACTCTGGGAGGCTTATAGAAGATAACTAGAAAAGAAGTTAAAAATTTTAAACTATGCAAGACATGGATGGAGCAGGGATGGGGTCTTCTTACCCTATCAAACTCCTCTAGTGGTGACCCTCCCCTTTGAGATGCAAATCCAGCTGGCAAAACCAAGTTTTAATACCTTTCTTAGAAGGCCAAAGGGATAGGTGCAGTTCTCACCTCCAGCGATAAGAGTGTTCCACAGGGGTGGGGTGACAGCGGACAGGACTCTTCTCTTCGATGCTGCCCATGAGAATACCTTAGCAGATGGGTCCATTGCAGTCCTCTTCTGCTAGTGTGAATGGGGTCCCAGCTAGTCCCATCAGCTACCCTGGATTTTTGCCATAAAAGTCTTTAAAGATAATCACCAACACCTTGAATTGGACCTGGAAGCAAGCTGGTAACCAATGCCGCTTGTGGAACAGCAGTGTTTGTTTGTTTGTTCGTTCATTCATTCGACACCCATAATGCAATACACACAGGCCCTGCCCCACACGCATGCATGCACTCCCCCTGTGTTGCCCCTGCACATGTGCATGTGACCCCCGTTTTGGTGCTAGCAAGCCTCCCTGAAGCCTCCTGGGACTAAAAAGGGGGGATGCTGCACCCCCCTTCCGCACCCTGGTTTTGGTCCCAGGAGGCTTCCGGGAGGCCTGCTAGCACCAAAACAGAGGGTGGGGGGAGCAGTAGAGAACAATCTCCAATGTCTTCCTCCCTTATCAGGAGAGCTACATAATATGCACCTCAATTTCAGATAATCATACAGCATGATGCACTATTCTTCTATTATATAAAGAAAAGCCTTAGCTAAGCTAAAAACTGAGCTAAGAAAAAAGTGCCTTGTTGAAAAAGCACTTATGGGACACCCTTGGGTTTCTTAGGCTTGGTCTGTTCCCTGTGGGTCCCATATGTGCCCTTGGTCCTGCCCGCCAGCACTGTCTGGCCCATTGGCATATTACTCTAAGCTAGGGCGTATTTAACAGTGGCTTGCTGGACAACTCCTAGTAGCCAAGTTCACACAGCACATTAAAGCAACAGTAAGAAAACCACATTATAATTGTGATATGTAAATCCAACCTAACTATAATTCTTGATAATTGTGATTCCCCACTATGGATTTATGAAAATCATAAGGTAAAGGTTCCCCTTGCATATATGTGCTAGTCTTTCCTGATTCTAAGGGGCGGTGCTGATCTCTGTTTCAAAGCTGAAGAGCCAGCGCTGTCCGAAGATGTCTCTGTGGTCATATGGCTGGCATGACTAAACGCCGAAGTGCACAAAACATTGTTACCTTCCCACTAAAGGTGGTTCCTATTTTTCTACTTTCATTTTTACATACTTTCGAACTGCTAGGTTGGCAGAAGGTCGGACAAGTAACAGGAGCTCACTCTGTTACTCTAGGTGCTAAGGATTTGAACCACCTTCTGATCACAACCTCTTAGCCACTGAGCCACTTTATAAAAATTATATTGTTGGTTAAGTAAAATTAAAAGTAATCCTACCATTTTTTTGCAAGGGGAACACTGGTTCAAAATAGCTACTTTAAATAGAAGCAGTTACTTCCTATTTATCTTGCAATAACTATCATTTTTAAGTCAAAACAATGCCCTTGTAGAACATTAATCTGTTTTAAATGATCCTGGCTAACAATTAATTTCAGGCAAACCATAGAACACAAGCTTTCCAGGAGGTAGCTTTGTAGTCTGGGGTAGCAATTAAAAAACATCCAATGTAGAAAAAAAGACCACTGTTTGCATGACACAATAAGCTGGTAAATATAGCTTATGTTCAAATAAACTCAGCCTCACTCTGCCTATTGAAACAGTTGTTTCTGGTTTGTTTGAGGCTTACTGAATTCTGTGTAGGATATTTGCACTGCAATTAATTCAAGACTATCTCCATGACAGTTACGCTTCTATTACACTATTTGAGCACACTGTTACTCTCTTGCTATCATTATTTTCATTCTGTTGTTATGCAAACCATGTTTTCTTGTGCCTACTGTTTTTTTACCTCCTATTAGTCTTACCTATGTTTATAGCAGCCTGCACTATTTTTTAGCATTTGCTATTAATGAAAAAAAGTGGCTCTTCTTAGATCAGTTTTTACCTTAGCTAAGGCTTTGCTTTATATAATAGAAGAATAGGAAATCATGCTATATGATAATCTGAAATTGGGATGCACATTATGTAGTTCTCCTGATAACACCCACCATCACTCACCATTTGCCCTATTTATTTCTTTGGGCATCATTACACTGCCTTGATTGCAGGTGATTCTAAATGGTTTATACTTTGACAATATGCATACTAAAATAGTGATCCAGCACAGTACTGTGGTAATTTTTCTATAAATCATCATAATGCAATATGGTAATTATCTTCATTCATTCATTCATTCATTTTTTTGTGTAGCTTCAGGTCAGTGTAAACTCCTAGTGACTGACTGGCAGTTTCTTGGCAAGATTCTTCCTTCCTTCCTTCCTTCCTTCCTTCCTTCCTTCCTTCCTTCCTTCCTTCCTTCCTTATAAGTGCTTATAAATGCAGCAGCTCTGTTGGGATCACACAGAAATATATGTATGTATGTACTCTGTGTGTGTGTATACATATAAACATACACACACACACACATAAACACAAACATATATATGGAAGTAGTGATCTTCCTCCCATATTTGGGCATACCAGGGATTGTGACTTTAATTATATATATAATATATACTCCTGGAAACACCAAACCTGAAGTAGTCAGCAGCGGCCTGAAGATGACGAATGTGACTTCGTCGAAACGTCGCCAAGACATCTCCAATTCTACGCGGGAGAAAACCCGAACAACTAGAGACCTACATATATATATATATATATATATATATATATATATATATATATATATATATATATATATATATATATGTACACACACACACACACACACACATATACATATACATATACATATATATATATATATATATACAGTGCATTATATATATATGTGTGTGTGTTTTTATTTGTGCTGATAAATAAATAAAGGGAGACTTTATTAAAAAATCTAATAAAAATCATATATATATATATATATTATATATATATTATATATATATATATATATATATATATATATATATATATATATATATATATATATAAAACAGTCATTGTGTGTGTTTTTAAGGGGCTGAATGTAAAACTTGCACATTCAAAAAACATTTGTTTAAATTAGCACTACAGCACTCTAATCATTCAGTTGCTTTATAAGTAGTTTATAACTACCTGTATTTTGAAAAGCTGATGAAATGCAAAAAAGAAAGAGCGGCAAACAGAACAAAGTGCCTTATGAATGATGGAAACTTTTATTCATTTATTGTTTCTTGAATTGACTTGACAACCAGATACAGAACTCTGTTGTTGTCTGAATAATATGCTTTGTATTCTGCTAAGCCTGCCATATTAAGGCTTTATATTGGAAACAATGGTTTGTTTGTAATATGATGACAGGAAAAGATGAGGCACAGCTGACGATCCTTACTCAGAGTTCTGTCAAAGAGCAAAATGTAACATAATAGACAACAGAACTCTTCATGTTATATGCCTAACATTTAAATGATCTCAATGTGTCACTAGAATTTCTTAAGTGTTCTGCATGTGCAGAGTCCCATATGCCTGGTGCCACATTACATGGGTGCGTGAGGTTTTTAAAATACTTGAGAGGCCCAGGCCAGGGTGTTAATTTGAGTTCCCTTCTTACACACACTTGGTTAATTTTTTTCTTCCATTAATATGTCATACAATAAACAAGTTAATGGCAAGAAAGCCCAAAATATGGAACAATTTAAGGATGAAATTAGAACTGATTTACTACTTGAATAAAAAATACCAATTCACAGATATTTATTAAATTCTCCTAATTTTCAGTTAGTAAAAGGAAGTAAGAAATTTAATTCTTTTTTTTTTTACTTAAGACTGCTGTGCATACCAAATGGACAGAACCATGAATTAGTCATCTATTGAAGACTTAGAAGGCAGGTTTGAAAAATGGATAGCTCAACTCTGCAGTAAAACAGGAGTTTCTCCATAGTGAGGGGAGGAGTATCCCGGATGGGTTGACCTTGTCCTCTCATTGATTGGACTGACTCAGATAGGCTTTTTGGGACACACCCCTGGTCCACCAGGTACTGCCCAGTTATCGACTCAGTCCCTCAACTGGACGGTTTGTCATCCTGGATCTCCGTTAAATTTGGAGGAAAAATATTCAAAAAAAACAAAAAGTCAGCAAAAGGAATTGCCTCCCTGCCGCAAGCAGCCACATGCGAGCTGGACAGCTCCCTGGGCTGTGAAAGGACTGCCGTAAGCCCTCAGGGGCGGCACGCTGCCCAGGCCTCTGAGTGAGACAAGATCACTCAGTAAGGAACCCTGCCAGCAAGCCGGAGACAAAGGGCACAAACCTTACAAAGGCAAGCCCTACCTCGGAGACTCCAAGCAGCACCGGAGCACTCCGCCGCTCCCCACAAGGGTCGAGTGGCGAGCCACAGCTGTCTCAAGCACCACGGAGCGCCCATGCCGCTTCCACATGGCCCGACTGGTTAGGGCCACAAGCAGAGCCTAAGGAGGCGCCGGACTCCTGCCACCAAGACGGAGGCACAGGGCACAAACCTTATTAAGGTAAGCCTTGCCGCGGAGGCTCTACTGGCGCCGGAACACTCCGCCACTCCCCACAAGGGTCGAGCGGCAAACCGCGGCTTTTCCAAGCGCTGCGGAGCACCTGTGCCTCTTCCATGTGGCCTGACTCGTCAGGGGGGGCCATGAGCAGAGCCAAGCCTACACTGGCGCCGGAAGGAGGCAGGAGGCAGAAAAACCGGCGGCAAGGGCGCGTGGCAGCTCCTCGGAGCACAAGCCACTTGGAAAGACTTTTAAAAGCAGTGCCCTTTGTTTTCTGGTGCATGGCGCCATTTTGAAGCCGGGAGGAAACACGTGATGAAAGATGGCGGCGCCCAGCAGCTCTGAGGAGGCCGGCAGGACCCGGGTAGCTGCGGAATACTTTCACAGAATGATTATCCTAAGGCTGGTTTGCCCATTCCCAAAATAATTGCCGTCAAAGAACTTCTTACGGTTATGGAGCACTCATTCATATTAATTTTATTTTAAATGGAATAGTAAAACTGAAATGAACACATTGACTGAAATGAATTGGGCTGCGATTAATATACATGTGAGGATGTTCATTAGCTTTGACCCTCCAAATATCTTGACTTTTATAAGAATTTTAGGCAGCATAGCTAACAGAATGGGAATTTGGAGACTTGGTTCCATGTTTTTGGAGGAAGGGAAAAGTCACATGGTTGGGATGGCTGTATTAGTAATCCCTGTAGATCATCTCTAAATCAGGTTCTCTATTTGAAGAATGTATGACTGCTTTTAAATTTTGCTCACTATAAAAAGCCTCTCCATTTTACAGTTTATGCCCAATTGAGCTTAGCAAGGCATTCAATGAATATTATATGATAAATTTAGCGGAAGACACATTCCTTTTATTCGGAGCAATAAAAAAACCACTGATAACTGAATCAGCTTTTTTGTTTTGTTTTGTGCCTTTGAATCAGTTCTTGTCTCCTGGCAACTTTTTGGACTGATCCCTGCAGTTTTCTTAGCATTTTTTCCCCAGAAATGGTGATTGCTTTTGCCTTCTTCCTAGGACTGAGAGAAAGTGACTAGACCAAAATCATCCAGCTTTGTGTCCAAGGCGGGACTAGAACTCACAGTCTCCTGGTTTCTAGCCTGATAGTTTAACCATTATATCAAACTGGCTGACTGACCAAAGTTTGCTAATGGACTTCTGGTTTGCTCATAGGGCCGGTTTAAGCCCTCCGGAGCCTTCAGGGAAGCCTCCTGAAGGTCACTGAAGGCTCCAGAGGACTAAAAATGGCCCTGCAAGCAAACCGGAAGTGACTTCCGGTTTGTCTGTTCGGTTATTTTTCATCCTATGGAGCCTTCATGGAAGCCTCTGGAAGGCCCCTGAACTTCCGGTTTGCCAATAGGACTGTTTTTTTGACCTCCGGAGGCTTCAGGGAAGCTCATGAAGCCTTCGGAGGGTTTTCGGGGAGGGGAGGAAGCTGTTTTCGCCCTTCCCAGGCTCCTATAAAGCCTCTGGAGCCTGGGGAGGGAGAAAAAAAGCATGCAAAAAATGGGGGGGGGAGCGTCTGGCATGCACGCATGCACACTGGGGGGGTGTCGTGCATTGCATTATGGGTGCGGCAGGCTCGTGAATGACCCCCCTGCGCTTCCCCCACTTATGGCATGCGAGCCAAAAATGGTTTGCCATCGCTGAAGTAGACTATTATATGATGCTTGCAAACTGATAAGAAGACCATTATAGGGATCTTGTCTAGCTTTATGAATTTAGTTTAAATCTTCATAAAATTTGCAATATTTCTCATGTAATAGCCAAACAGAAATCAAGAGAACAAGATGAGAATGGTAATGACGATTAAATCCCTTACAGATTGGTTGCCCTTTAGATTACTGTGGCAGATGGGATTTGAAGCCAAAACATCTGAAAAGTATCTGATAGAATAATAGCCTTGAGGAAATCCCATATAAGCAAAGTACAAGACCTATGGTTCCCATAACATCTCATGAGATAGATTAGGCTGAGAAAAGTGACTGGTCCAATCTTGCTTCCATGGTTGACGGTAGATTAGGATCTGGGTTTCCCCATTCCTAGTTGAACACCACACTCACTATACCATCCAGTTGTGAATTACCGGAGCCTGCCTGGAGCACTGGGTACCGTTCCAATACAGTGCTCCGGAGGGTCTGCCCATGGTCCCCATGCTCCTTACCTGTTTTTAAACTCTAACACTTCTACACGTGGCGCATACAGTGCCTGCACAATGATCCACCGAGCAGCTGGAGCATTGCGGAGACGTTGCTGGACGGTAAGCTGCATGCGTGCACTGCATGCATGTGATCGTGCGCCACGAGCATTCAGGTGGAGGACGCCGTACCGGTTGCAATGGGATCTGGAACCCACCACTGGTACCATCCCAGTTGCCTGTTGATGTTCTCCATCAATCTCTTCCATTTCTCCAGCTGCCCAAGGCCTACTTCCCATTCCTCATTTTCTGAATAAGCAAATTTAATTGGCTTTGCTCTTTTTAGGCAAAGAGGCAGAAAATGTAGTTATCCCCAAGTGATTCTAGTTAAGGACATATAAAAATTGTAATACTGCACATCATTTTCACTCTTTATAATGTCTTCGCTGGGAATGTGATGATTCCTTTGTTGTTTTTATGAAAGGTTTGTTTTATATGTACTGACAATGCCTGATTTTTATAAAAGCTGGTTGAAGAGGAAAACTGAATGCAAAGGATACCAGGATGAAGGAGGATGTGACAAAAATTTAAGCCACATTCATAATTTCCACTTTTGCCCATTCAGTTGTAAACCCATACCAAATAATATACATATTTTTAATTTTTTTAAAAACTGTTTAAAATAAGCGCGGCAAGTCTTTAGAAAAGATTCACTGTTCGGATGGTTGATACTGTTGATACAAATTTTAGGTAATACTAGATTATTCCCAAAAATGTTTTATATGCATAAACACAGAGATGCACGAGCCAAAAACATTTAAGCAATTGTGGATTCTTTGTGTACTCAGAATATAGTTTTTTCAGTGGTTAACACACTTAAAATCAGTTGTAGCTTCAACCATCTTTTGTATAGACTTTTTTGTGTACGTGCATGAAGCCAAAGTCTCTGGGGCCTAGTTATTTAATAGAGAAGCCAGGATGTACTAAAACCCTATTACTCACTGTGCTTTCAGTCTGGCACATAGTCAGCACACATACATATGACCCATTGATTTTCTGTGTATGTGAATGTAATTATGTAGAAGATCACAGTTTAAAATATTATTGCTTTTAGCTGAATAATTTATATGCAGTGCCCTTATATTGGAGCTGTTTTCTTTCTTAATAATTCTAGTCAAGGACAATGTAAATTTAGCAGGAAAATAACTTGGACCTACTTAAAATATACCAAAATAGCTATAACAAAAAAAAACTTGTATCAGAAATCAAGTTTTAAAATTACAACAGAAAAGAAATATAAATCTAATTAACTTTGTGCTGAACTTGGAAAACTGTAGAATCTTTTTTTGCTGAATGCAGTAATGTGTTTTTCTTGCACAATTCAGATTTGTCACTGAATGTAAAAACTATTTATATGATGTTAAATATTTAAGCTAAAGATATGTATTCACAGCATGTTTATATATCATATATTCTCCCTGGGGTATTTTGTGCTGTAGTTAATGAGGGTAATTTATCTAATAAAATGCTTAGTAGTATAAACCAAAGATGTAGAAAGCATTACTCAGTTCCTATATTGAACTGCACTGATCTTGAACTTCTTCAACTCTTTAAATCAGAAATTGAAATTGCTTCAGTATTTTTTATTTAAGAAAATGCTGTGATATTATTTCAGACAACATTTTTTCCAAGAAAGTAAGAAGGTTTGTTGGATACTTGTTGATTTAGAAAAACTGATGCTAAAAGAATGTGCTTGAATTTTGCTCTGTTTGCACAAATACACAGTTGAAGATTGGTTGCTCAGTGTAATAAGAGCAGCATATGATGGGCGTCAAGTAAGAATTAAAATAAAGTAAAGGTTAGTAAATGGTTCATCATAGAAAAAGTAAGGCAAGGTTTGTAAATCACTTTCAATGTTTAATGTATATGTGGATACATATATATAACTAGTCTTTGTTTGGCAATTACAATTGGGACTAGAAACTTGGTTGTGAAACTGCAATTTCTTACAGTCAGCTTTCCTTTTTTATAGATCTGCAAAGGTTATAAATGCCAGGGTCAGTCATAAAGTAACTTTTCCGTCACTATCTTAACTGTGAATGGTTGCTAAATGAAGCAATTGTTAAACAAGGAACAGCTGTAATAGGGATGTGATGGCTCAGTGGCTAAGATACTGAGCTTGTCGATCAGAAAAGCATGTAAAAATGCAACTAGAAAAAAAGGAACCATCTTTGGTTTGAAGGTAACAGTGTTCCATGTGCCTTCGGCTTTTAGTCATGCCGGCCACATGACCACAGAAACGTCTTCGGACAGTGTTGGCTCTTCGGCTTTGAAACAGAGATCAGCACCGCCCCCTAGAGTTGGGAACAATAGCACATATGTGCGAGGGGAACCTTTACCTTTCAGCTGTAAAAAGGCAGGATATTAGCTGTATGTTGGTTGCGGCGTGATTAGACGCATTTGAGCCATTTTGTTATCTCAAATAATTTACAATGAATGTTAGATTGGTACAATGTGGAATATATAGATAATGAAAGTTATGAGAGAACAATATAATTCATTGACAGGATAAATGAGGTAAATATTTGCAAGTATATAAATAGTTATAGCAAAAAATGAGAGAATTTGTTAATTTTTACAAGGTTGGAAAGGCAGAAGAGGTATCTAGTGAATAGCAGTGGAATTAGCTTAAGTTATGTTTCCTTTCCTTTTTCTTACCTTAGCCCTTTTTCTGGCTTACTATTTTTTAGTCCTTTTATTCTGCATAGAGTTACTTATTCTGAAAAGGAATAAATGATGGGTACAATTATGTATTGGAGACTGTATTAAGATTCTATTATACAATTAGTCCTTGTTTAGCAACCCTAATTGCAAGCAGAATTTCTGTCATTAAGCAAAGTGATCATTAGGCAAAACACATGACTATACCACTTAGTGACAGCAGTTCCAATAGTTCTGGTTGTGGTTCTTAGGTGAACCGCATGTTTCTGTCCTGCTACCCCTACTTCAGATCCCCCCCACCCATCTATCTCTTATCCATCTCTGCCTTTCTGGCTGTCCTGCATTCCAAGTCAACACCACTGCTATCGTCAGCTGATCTCCCTTCCGCTGCTGCTGAGGTGCGCTTGGTAATTGTCTTGGCTGACCACATAGTTTGGGTATGTTCCATGCTTGGACACTCCAAGCAGCGCCTAGGAGAATGACCGTTGGCGTTACGGGAGTGTCCAGCCCCACCCTGGGGTCTTTTCTTAGATGGGCGCAGGACCTTGCACAATAAGACATGGACTTTTCCATACAGCAACCTTTGGATCGGATGCTTTCATTTTTAAAACTGAGCCTCTTTGGGGAACAGGAGTTGTGACTACACAAAGATTTGAACTCAGTCCTTGGGAAGCAAGCTGAAGTTAATCCATGCTTAGACACTCCCGCAGCGCCTAGAGAAGGACCATTCAGGTAAGCCAATGGTCATTGTCTTTTTTGAGTAGTTTTTATTTGTGTTTTTTTTTACTATTGTAATTAAAATCTTCAATTTTTAAAAATTGAAAACTTATATTAGTCATTTACAGAGCAATATTATAATATACTGTATTTTTGAAATATAAGACGCACCAAGGTTTTGAAGTGGCAATTTTTTTAAAAAAGTAGATAGGTAGATAAAGGGATAGAGAGAGAGAGAAATAGAGATAGATAGAGAAATACAGTAGGTAGGTAGGGAGAGAGAGAATGTGTGTAAGTAGGTAGGTAGGTAGAGGGATAGAGAAAAATAGAAAGAGAGAGAGATACAGTAGATAGGGAGGGAGAGAGAGAGAGAGAGAGAGAGAGAGAGAAGGTAGGTACCATGTTTCCCTGAAAATAAGACAGGGTCTTATTTTCTTTTGACCCCCAAAATAAGTGCTTGGCCTTATTTTTGGGAAGGTCTTATTATTTTTGAAGTGAAGGAGGCGGTGAGTGTGGTCACCTCATGGCTGGTGCTATGTTGCAATATTTTGGAGAGGGCTTATTTTGGGGGGAGGGCTTATTTTAGCCCATGTGCTCAAAAGGACAATTGGGGTTATTATCTGGGTAGGTCTTATTTTCAGGGAAACAGGGTAGGTAGATAGAGGGTTAGAGAGAGGGAGAAATACGGTAGGTAGGGAGAAAGAGAGAGAGTAGGTAGAGGGATAGAGAGAGAGAAATAGAGAGAGAGAGAGAGAGAAATACAGTAGATAGGTAGGGAGAGAGAGAGTAGGTAGGTAGGCAGAGGAATTTAGAGGGGGGAGAAATATAGTAGATAGGGAGAGAGAGAGAGAAGTACAGTAGGTAGGCAGGGAGAGAGAAGGTAGGTACCATGTTTCCCCGAAAATAAGACAGGGTCTTATTTTCTTTTGACCCCCAAAATAAGTGCTTGGCCTTATTTTCGGGAAGGTCTTATTATTTTTGAAGTGAAGGAGGCGGTGAGTGTGGTCACCTCATGGCTGGTGCTATGTTGCAATATTTTGGAGAGGGCTTATTTTTGGGGGAGGGCTTATTTTAGCCCATGTGCTCAAAAGCACAATTGGGGTTATTATCTGGGTAGGTCTTATTTTCAGGGAAACAGGGTAGGTAGATAGAGGGTTGGAGAGAGGGAGAAATACGGTAGGTAGGGAGAAAGAGAGAGAGTAGGTAGAGGGATAGAGAGAGAGAAATAGAGAGAGAGAGAGAGAGAGAGAAATACAGTAGATAGGTAGGGAGAGAGAGAGTAGGTAGGTAGGTAGAGGAATTTAGAGGGGGGAGAAATATAGTAGATAGGGAGAGAGAGAGAGAAGTACAGTAGGTAGGCAGGGAGAGAGAAGGTAGGTAGGTAGGTAGATGTTTCCAGGTGTACATATCCATGTGCTGGAGAAGGAAATCACTGACAATCTGCAGCACCTAACTTTGTTCCTGCTGGCACAGTATTTGATCCATGTAATTCTCGTCAATCAGTTAAAGAGCTTTCCAAAAGGGGAAAAAATTTTTTCACTCTGCAAACCTCCCCAAAACAGCCCGTTTTTCACAGAAACAGGCATGTGTTTTTCACAGAAACAGGCATGTTTTTTTCAAATAAAAGGCACAAATAGCCTTGGGGGGGGCATGCAGAGTGCTCCTGAGGGGGTGGGGGGCCAAAAATGAGCAAAAAATGGCCTGTTTTTCATAAAAATGGGCCCATTTTTTGTAAAAAATATTGCGTGCATGGCCTTATGGAGGCTTATAGAGTGCTGCTTGGGGGGGGGGGAAACGGCCCATTTTCTGCTCATTTCTGCCCTCTCCAACCCCCAGGAGGTCTCTGAAAGCCTCCCTAAGGGTATGCACGGCCATTTTGGTGAAGAGGCGGGGCTTTGGGAGGCAAAAAATGCTGTATTCAATGTATAAGACGCACCCAGATTTTCAGCCTCTTTTTTGAGGGAAAAAGGTGCGTCTTATACTCTGAAAAATACGGTAATAAGCAACTTCATTATAATACAGTAGTTTTATCATTTGCATTTGTTATATAGCTTCCTGGGACCATGTAAATTTTCTGTTTGCTTTCATATTTACTTGGTTGTAAATATGGTTGCAATTTTTCTAGTTTGCATCCTAGTGTGAATTGTCACTGGCCTTTGTTTACCTTTGACTGTATAAACACTTTTATGCACATATGTTATTCAAATCTGTGACTTTTCTCCATGCAGTCTTGATAAATGACTTAGCTTCTTCAGATCTTAAAGGCTTAAGCTATGCAATATGTTTTGCCTTTTAGTCTAAGTAATGTGTTTCCCAACAGTTGTAAAATGGATGTAAATTTCTCAACAGTATGAGAAGAAAGCTCCAATCTGACACAGTGTCGCCTAATTGAGAAATTACTCCATCTTTGCCATTAAGCTTAATTCCCAATTGACAAGTTAACATTCTATAATTTAAATAAAGAAACTTGTGACATTATAGATGTACAGAAATACATATTATGTATTGCTGATCTGCTGAAAGGCAAAGGTTATTAACAGCAGTATAATATATTCAAATAGTATTTATTCTCCATTGATTGTTCAGGAAAGTCTATCTACTACTGAAATGTCATTGAAAAATAGAAAATAAAATATGCCTGGTAAAAAGATGGCTGTTTTGTCAGTTTCTTATTAACGTGAGATTTCAGAACTGATGGCACAGTATTGTCATGGTTTTGCTGGCTTAAATGAAACATCTGTTTATAATAGTGAGAATTGATACCACTTGTAAGAAGTTACAATGCCAGGCTGTTTCAATTGTTACAGAACATATTAGACTTGTATGGAACAGGCCCACCTCAGAGGGGACTGCAAGCTGAGTTTCAAAATATCTGCCTTTGAAAGACTGGCTGATTGGCTCTTGGGTGTCCCATGAGATTTTGTTAGTTTATTTTGCTAGTTAGAGAGATGGACTTCCAACATTGATTTATTTTTAATTACAATATTAAGCACTGATAATGATTTATCAATACAATGGCAAATTACCCACAAGTAGTTAAAGGTAATTAAGTGAACAATGCCAGACCCAAAAGAGCCATATGTTGCTCACTAGGGAGTTAATAAGACTAACTTCATGCTCACTGAAAGATACTTGAGGAATTTAGTCTGAATTATAGAGGGAACAACTGTTGGACTTTCTTGTCTTCCACTTTCTCTATTTCCCCTACTTTCTCAAATTCTTTGATCCTCCAGCTTTTTTATCTTAAGACTTATCATTTTGCTGTCCAGAGCACTCAGATAACAGGATGTGCCAGCTGCAACAGTAACTTCAAAAGGCAGCGTAGGAAAATGTTCATTCACTTACAGATGTCTCTGTATATCTCTGAGAATGCCTACAAAGAAAGCAAATACAGACTGCAGAAAGACCTGTAGAAATAATATTTTAAAATAATTATATTTTAAATATATATATTCACGCCTTAATGAATACTTTCAGAATTTGTAGGATAAGATTAAAAAAATTAAACAGATTACAAAGATATACCTGACCATGCTCTTCCTTCCTTCATGATTTGATTTCTTCAACTGTCTTTAATCGATAACCATCTGTAATATAGTATTGTTTGAATTGTTTGAATTAATTAATTTTAGGTAATTTTAAAGGCCTGGTGCCTACAGTTATATGCTTTCACCTTTGCTCAGCTCATACTTTCTTTTAAAAGTTTCTCTAATGTCTATGGATCATTTTATGAAAACGTTGGATTGAGTTTCAGCTTTGTGGTCGGTGACGATGCATTAAACCTTCCCCAGTATTGGCAGTGAGGAAAGGGGGATCCTTTGTTTAGCCAGACAAATTCAAAAACTGTCAACTCCATATGTTTTGAGGCCAGACAGAGCTTACTAAAGAATGGACAATGCCCTTGGGACTGTTGTATGTGTATATATATATTGAGTTCATTTAGGTATGTTTTTTTCCCTTCTTCACCAGCTGCAAATAAAGTGACAAAGAAACAATGGAATATATTATAAATATATATGGTTGTGAGTGAAATGTGTTTTTAAGCTCTTTTCATATGTGCTGTGCCTTCCATTCACTATTTTAATCTTAGACCCAGCTGTTCTGAAGATCTGTTTTCTTGAACATAAAGGACTGATCTTTTCAGCATAGTTTTTAAAAATCTGAAAATAATTGAATAAAAAGAAATGCAAATGTTATCTGTTTTTTGCCTTCTCTATTTTCCTGTTCCCAAAATCTTGATTTTCAATATTGACATTTACAGTAGTCATCAACTTACAACTACTCATTTAGCCACAGTTCAAAATTAATAGCAGTATGATTTGGTCCTACACTTAGAACCATAGTAGCATTCTCATGATCACATGATCAAAGTTCAGGCGCTTGGCAACCAGCATGACACTTCCAGCATCCTGTGGTCATGTGATCTTGCCATTTGCAACCTTCACAGTTAGATTCCAATAAGCAAAATCAATAGAAAAAACTGGATTCATTTAATGATGGCACGAATCACTTAACAACTACAATGCTTCGCTTAACTGTGGCAAAAAGGTCTTAAAGTTGAATGCTTACCACCTTGAAAAATATAATGTGAAAATAATATCAGTTTTAGTTAGCCATTTGTACCACTTGAGGTCCTAAAGGAGATCAACCCTGACTGTTTTTTGGAAGGACAAATAGTGAAGCTGAAGTTCAAATACTTTGGCCACCTAATGAGAAGAGAGGACTAGTTGGACAAAAACCTGATGTTGGGAAAGACTGAAGGCAAATGGAGAAGGGGACAGCAGATGATGAGATGGTTAGATAGTATCATCAATGCAATGAACATGAATTTGGGCAAATTCCAGGACAGGATAGGGGAGTCTGGCGTACTGTGATCCGGTGGTTCGTGAATGATCGGTTACGACTTAGTGACTGTACAATAACAACCAGTTAGAGGAATAGCAATGAATAAATTAAATTATAATCCGATAACATGCCTCTAAACCCTCTTCTTCACATATATCAGCGGTCCCCAACCTTTGCAGGTTGGCAGCCTGGCAGCAGAAGTAGAGAGGAACCAGCCCACATAAGCGGTGGCCTGACCCATGTATAATGCGTGCACAGCTCGACTTGCACAGGTAGAGCTGCGTGTGCATGCCAGCCTGCATCTGTGTGCACACTGGCCTGCCACTTGCACAGCCTGATTCCAAATAGGCCACAGTCCAGTGGTGGGCCACACGGCCCAGTGTTTGGGGACCCCCTGACATATGATAAATGTAGTTCTTTAGCATGGAAATTATTTTGTGCAGTTTGACAAAAGTTTAGTTTCATCTTTGGGCTTTTTAGGATCAATGGGAAAAATTGGGGTTTCAATTAATTCAGCTACAAACAATAAATCTGTTCTTCAGTGCTGGACTTAAGAATGAATAAACGTGCTTAATCCAAACAGGGAAGATTTGCTGTTATGGAACTCAGCAAGTCAGCTGGATGAGGAAATTCCCAGTCTATGTATTATGTCATACCTTCTTTGAAGGAATAGGCTTCTGGTCCAGAATAATTCTGAGCTCAGTTTTGCTCCTGGGGTCTCAAAATGCTTGTGGCTATGATTCAGAGTATTTTTCTAGGTTTGGCTGCAGGATCAAGACCTGGCTATTGTCATCCATCTGTTGGTAACTTGCCAGTTATGTATTAATGTATTTTTCCAGGTGGTCTGGCAATTGCAGTTGATGGATACTGATATGCATGATATTGTGTGGGTGTGAGAGAGGAGGGGGGGAAAGTGAATGCATACTTCAAGATATGAATAATACTTTTTCAAATCCAATTATCCCAAATTCATTTCTGAGCTTAGCTTTAGTGCTGAAATTTGTTAATGACCTAAGTCATACTCTGGTTGTTTTATATGTAACCTAATAACATCAAGAAGCAGATGTTTTTCAATTGGAATCCCAGACTATTAGAATGTATTACCCAGTAGTAGTCCATATATCTTTCTCCCTCTTTTTCAATGGCTTATGATATTTTTTTTTAGCTAGGATCTCATTATTTCTATGTGCTTCATAAATTGGATTTATTTTGTCTTGATGAGAGTTCAGAGCCACAATACTTAGCTGTTGGCTGCCTTTCTAGTTGTGATGTTGCCATAGTGCTCAGGGAAGATGCACAACAGGAAATGGGAACAATTAAAGTCATCTCCTCACTTGGGGGGGGGGACAGGATCCATAGAGCATATGTTTTGCATCCAAAAGTTCCAGGTGCAGTTTTTCTCCAGATAGAATTAAGACTCTTCTTAAGAGTCATATTACTCAGGGTTATTTCTCAGTGGAGATTACCATCTTGTGATCTAAAGGCCGGATTTCTGTGATGGGATGACATTTGGCTTGCTGAACAAATTAAGGATTCTGAAAGAGAGTTGAGAAAAATAACACATTTTGATGAGCAGAAGGAGAATTAAGTGCCCTTCAAAGGAAAGGACCTCAAGGACCTGTGTTGATACAGTGGTAGAAAACAAATTGAAAGCATTTCACAGAAACCTTGCCTAATCATAGAACAAATGTTTGTGTAGGCAGAAGAAAGTTCCCACCAAGTCATCAGCAAGGTCTAGATTCAAGAGTCTTCTAAATTTATAAGTGTAAATGGGTTCTGTCCAAATCTATAATCTAAATATGCAAATTCATGGAGCCACATTTTACTAGTGTCCAAGAAAAATAGCATTCTAGGCTACTGTTTCTTAACTTCAACAACTTTAAGATATGTGGATTTCAATATGCTGGCTGAGGAATTTTGGGAATTGAAGTCCATGCATTTTAAAGTTGCTGTGGTTGAGGAGACTATTTGATGAACAAAGTCTTAAAATAGTTGTATTGCCTTTCTAATAGAATGAAGTTCTGAAGAAGAAAAAAACATTGAAGAGAATGTTTTTAGTTGTGATTTAATTTCCAGGCTTTGTGTTACTCTTGCAAGCTATAATAGGATTTGACATGTAAAGCATCTGGACAGGACCAGCAGAAGGCAGAGATAATCAATAAGCAGAGATAACCGATATGTTTCAAAGTTTTGGAGGACTTTCAGAGTTTTGCCAGAAGTATTAAGAAGAAGACAGTTTATCAGGTCAACATGTTCTGCATTTCAGTAAAAATTAGAGGCAAAAGATGTGGGTGTAAGGGCCCATTTAAGAAAAAAAGAGGAAGAAACAGACAGAAAAACAGGACAGGAATATTGTCATAAGAAAAATCTTGCATTATTTGGAGGAGTTTTGACACTTTTTATGTTATAATTTGTATTGTAATAAACGTGCAATAAAATTATATTGTATCTTTGATTTTGAACCACATTTTCTGAATAGAACTTTCAATTCAAAGCTGGAAGTGTACAGGGCGGGGCATAACCTTTTCCTAGGGGGTCACAGCAACACTTGTAATAACAACACAAATAATTCATACACCATTCGAAAGCCCATCAAAAACTGAGTTTATTGACACGATTTAATAGTCAGTATGACCACCATTAGCCCTTCGAACAGCATTCAAACGAGGTGGATAAGAACACAACAAATCTTCAAACAGTTCCGTTCAATTTTCCAGATTTTTCAACAGTTTCCAAATTCATTCTCAAAGTTTCAACCGAATATCGATTTTGACCTTGCTCCTGAATCATCAGAGCTTCCACTTCATCCTTAATTATGGCCCCAATGTTCTCTGCCGGATTGAGATCTGGCGAATTGAGATCTGGCTCCAGCATCGCGAGCCTCTCGAAAGGCAATGCATTTTATTCTGTCAATGATCCTTTGTTCTTCCGAATCGAATTTTCCAGCCATTCTTAAAGCAAATTTAACATTTAATAGCTCATTCAATTCAGTTTTTTATGGGCTTTAAAATGAGGTGTCGCGGAAGTTGTAAACTGCTGTCGATCTTGCTGTGACCCCCTAGGAAAAGGTTATGCCCCGCCCTGTAAATGATCAGTTCCTATTTCATTCTGCGAAAGATAGGAAAAGTAGATTTCAGCTGAGGATATATTTTACCTTAAAAAAACTAAGCTAAATCTTCCTGAATAAACTATTATCTGAGAACATTTTGATTTAGAGAATAATTTGGTAAGAAAAGTATGGGAGGTAAGAAACACTTCTTGTATGTCTAAAGAAATTATAGGTCATTTATTTCTGAGAGCTGACTTTTAAATTTATTTAATTTAATTACAGGTAGTTCTCAACTTATGACCGCAATTGAGTCCAAAATTTAGGTTGCTAAGTGAGAAATTTATTATGTGAGTTTTATCCCATTTTACGATTTTTCTTGCCACATTTGTTAAGTGAATCACTGCAGTTGTTAAATTAGTAACACGGTTGTTAAGTGAATCTGATTTTGCTTGTCAGAAGGTTGCAAAAGGGTTTCACATGATCCAGAATACTGCAACCATCATAAATGAGAGTTAGTTGTCAAGAATCTGAATGTAAATCACATGACCATGGGAAGCTGAAATGGTCACAAGTGTGAAAAATGGTCATAAGTCACTTGGTTGTATGTTGAGGACTACCTGTAGTTATTTTCTTGGTTTTGCTTTTGAATTTTCTTTTGTAAAGCAAAGTTATAAATATTAAACAGTTGGGGTTTTTTAAAATATTGGATAAAAGATGAAAACTTTTTAGATTGGCCACCTTTCCAGGGTTGACCTTTATTTTTTCCGAGAAAATATAGTCATTGTATGTATGTGATATGTTTGCATACTATAAGATGAGAGAGTGACTATTTGTTTATGAGATAAGCTTTTTCTGTAACTTTCCATAACAAGGGAAAGCAGAAGAAGAAAACCTAAAGAAATAACATCTGTGGAGCTGTTCATGTAGCCTCTTAGTCATATATGCAGGATTGCCTTAAGTAGACAAAATTGGCAAATAAATCTACTTGAGAGAATCAGATTTAACTTGGCAAGAATGTTAGAGCCACAGCTTTTGAAAAAGAGTACTTATCTTTACCACCTTTCTAAAGCTGATGACAAAGAGCCAGTAAAACTAGAAAGATTCTGTTTATTTTGTAACAAATAGCAGACTATTTTTTGTGTGTGAAAGTAATGGGTAGGCTTTAAAGAGTGTTTAAATAATGAAGTCCCTACAGTGAATTGTAGGATGACCAAAAAAGAAAGAAAGAAAAAGTTCTTTGTGGTATATTGTTAACTACTTTTAACATTCCCACTATTCCTGCAGCTGGACTTCATCTAAAAAAAAATGAGTGCAATGTTAACTCCTTCAAAACCGGCAAACTGATCTTATGTTTGTTTTATTGGCATCAGAGAATACCAGTTTTGCAAGTTCTTCCCCTTTTCTGGAAAGCAATCAATAAACAAGAGAATCATTGCTGTGATCAGAAGTGAATGAAAACCAAGGGAGTTTAATTAAACACAGTAATGTAAAAAATGTAAAACAAAGTAGACTATTTGGTTATTTCTAGATTTAATAAGGATAATTGCTCCCTAATTTGGTTTTATTTTTCTTTGTATTCATAAATCTAGTTAACATAAAAAAACTTATAGCAGTGGTCAGTTATTAAGAAAAACATTGGGCATGATGTAGTAAACGCTAGATCCTAGAGATAAAAATGTCTTAGGATGTTTGTACACTATGTATTTAAATCTTGATTTTTTTTTTAAATGTGGAAATATTGCAAAGAAAGTTTTATTGAAGCTTTCTGGGAGGTACACAGTGCAATTTAAATCAACCAGATTTTTGTGGTTAAACTTCAACCACAAAACTATTTTTGTACCCTAAATCAGCTGGCCTGGAATTTTAGGGTTACGTCTTCTCCAGGACATCAGTTTAAGAGAAGACTGCCCTAGCAGGATAAGGTTTATAGCTAAGGAAGAGGACTGCTTTGTTAATATTGACTCTAATGCAGTTTGGTTCAGGACAATTATCCTGTGTAGTTCGAAAGACAGAGTTAGCTTGGTTAATGTTTTCTGAGCTCATAATGTATTTGGCAGGGGTGAAATTCAGCAGGTTCTGACAGATTCTGGAGAACCGGTAACAGAAATTTTGAGTAGTTCGGAGAACCAGCAAATACTACCTCTGGTTGGCCCCAGAGTGGGGAGGAATGGGGATTTTGCAGTATCCTTCCCCTGCCATGTCCACCAAGCCATGCCTACAGAACTGGTAGTAAAAAAAAATTGAATTTCACCACTGGTATTTGGGCAGAATGCCATGTAGATTTGCCAGTATTGAGAAAGATCTTTGGGAGACCTATAGTAATTTTATTTGTAAATGATAATAATATTGTTAATAACTCATTTAGGTCATCCTTATGATTATTGGGAAACGTGGTACAGGTAGTCCACAACTTTCAACCACAATTGAGGCCAAAATTCGATTGCTAAGCAAAACAATTGTTAAGTGAGTTTTGCCCCATTTTTGACCTTTCTTGCCACTATTGTTAAGTGAATTACTGAAGTTGTTAAGTTAGTAACACGGTTGTAAGCGAATCTTGCTCCCCCATTGACTTTGCTTGTCAGAAGGTCACAAAAAAGGATCATATGATCCCGCCAGGACACTGCCGTCATAAATTTGAGGCAGTTGTCCAGCGTCTGAATTTAATCATGTGACCATGGGGATGTTAAAATGGTCAGAAGTGTGTGAAAAACAGTCATGTCACTTTTTAGTGTAATTTGAATAGTTGTTAAATGGTTGTAAGTTGAGGACTACCTGTATGTTCTCTTGCTGAATAGATAAAATATGCTTATGACTGAGGGATCCTCAAACTGTAAATGCTCAGCTCCTTCCAGTTGCCCTAACTCTACCCCGAATTAAGGGTTTACAGCGTTGTAAAAAGGGAGCTATGGATATTGTACCATGAAATGTAAAACTAGATTGACAGACTGGTACATTTTTAACTTAATACAGCTTTTCTTACATGATGTTAATATTTCTTCCCCAGAAACACTCTACATTTCTGAATGGCAGTCCTCTTTTTCTCAGAAGGAAGGACTCTGATATATTGATCAGGTAAGTAAAATGGAGGTTTCTTTTTGTTAAATAAGCTTAAATTTAATTTTATTCTTTATTTTATTGTATTCAAAAGGTCTTTGATGAGCAGCCTCTCAGAATTTGGGAACCACCATGGAAATTAAAGATAGCTTTTCGTTAGAAGTTCACTTATAGTTAATATGATGGTTCTTTATTGAAATCTGCAGCAATAATAAAATAATATTTTTCTGGATCAGACCAAGACCTGTTTTAGAAATGTTTTCTTCATTTCTTTGGGTTGTTTTCAAGCAGGAGATGGAGGCATACTTCTCACTTACTATTGTTTGCCTTCAGCTGTAATTTGGAAATCGGCTACCCCAACCTGGAGTCCTCCAAACAACAGCTCTTGACAAACTTGTTTCTATGTGTTTATCCAGTTCCTATTAAAACTCATCAAAGTTAGTTGCCATCGCCACATCTCCTAATATCTTGACTTACAACAATTAATTTAGTGAGTGTCCAAAGTTACAACGGCACCGAAAAAACTGATTTTTGACTGATTTCCATACTTAATGACTGTTCAAGAATCCCCATGGTCACATGATCCAAATTTGGGCATTTGCCAACTAGCATGTGTCTATGACGGTTGCAGTATCTCAGGGTCATATGGGATCCACAGTAGGTCCTATCTGCCAGCACAAATAGGACGGATTTATCCTAGGAGGAGGAGGCAGTTCATCAGGTAGCCTGGACCTATACCATTAGGGCAGGGATATCAAACTCAATTTCATTGAGGGCTGCAGTTGACCTTGGGGGCAGGGGGCAGCAGCTGGGTGTGGCCAACTGAGTGGGCATGGCCAGGTTGATGCCACTCTTCAAACTGCTGGCATGTTTCCTCTTCGCATTGGGTAGTTCAGGCCAATGACACACTGTCCTGATCTTTCCTCTTCACTCTGAGTAGACCGGCCCGAAGCTATGCTGGCCTGATCTTCTTTGCAGTTGGTAGACCAGGCTGAAGCTATGCTGGCCCAATCTTTCCTCTTTGCATTGGGTAGACCAGGACAGCTCTGTGGGCCTTATCCGATCACATCATGGGCTGTAAAATTGGCAGAGTAGAAGTATAATATGGGCCATCCTAGGGCCCCCAAAGATTGCTCTCATTGTTGCACTTTGTACACCAGCTGAAGCTTCTGAATGGACTTCAAGGGTAGCCCCGTGTACAGTGAATTGCAATAGTCCACATGAGCGGACTTGAATAACTGAGTGCAGGGAGTTGTGATTCAAGAACATAGATGCATAGACTTCATAGACACTTTTTTAGAAAAATTAAAAAGATGTCTGTAAATCAGTGCTTGTTTTAAAATGGGCCTGCAAAAGAAAAAAGAGAGAACTTAATGGGAGAGTAGGAATATTGGCAGTTACCAGTTTGCCTTCTGCTAAATGGATCTGACACATCTGGCTGCACCAATTATGGTCCCTATTTTTGTAAGAGCACAGCCTTTCCTCTGTGTGGTTTTGATTTTGTGAGAGTGCTCATCTTATACTATTAAACGGGGGAAAAACCTCTGCTCCAGATTGTAGTCTCTTTCCAATATCTTGAATCATCTCATGCAAATGTTAATCTGAAGTAGGAATCATTGAAGATATTTGTATTCTTCGCATTGTGGTGTTTTCATTTTTGTAAACCTCCTGCAAATAGAGGAGCTGTTACTCTGACTGGATCACTCCAAATTCTATTACCTAGACCAGTGGTGTCACACTGGTGACTGGATGTGTCATGCGCAGGCCACTCTCACCCCAGCTTCGCAAATGGGGAAAACATTGCAAATTGTCGTGTGATGACAATGTGACACAGCGAGTTTGACACACATGACCTAGACTTCAGCTTTTTTTAAAAGATTTTTTATCCTGCCCATTTTTTTTTCATACCCAACTCAAGGTGGCAAACATACCACAATATTCCTTCCTCCTCCTGTTTTCCCCATAGCAACCAACGTGTAAGATGAGCTGAGAAGAGGGAGTAACCCAAAATCAACAACCAGCTTTCATGCCTCAGGCTTACGCTCTCTCTCAGTCTGTAGTAAGGGTGAAATGCTACCGATTTGGACTGGTTCACCCAAACCCATAGTAAAAATGCCACTGGTTCGCCCAAACCAGTAGTAAATTTTTTTTTTCCAGCAATCAGATGTGTTGCATGATTTATATTAACTAGAAAGCAGAATTTCCTGTTTTCCAGCTAATCTAAATCCTGTGGCACAGCGGATTCCCCTCCTCGCTGTTTGCTTACCCTTGCAGATGTGCTCGATAGCAGGCTCCGCCCACCCGCCTGGATGTCATCATGTCCATTTTTGACTCTGTGCATAAGCGGATGGTCCCGCACATGCGCAGAAGCGCCACGTGCTCACATTGCTACCGAACTGGTAGCAAAGGTAAGCTGATTTCATCCCTGGTCTCTAGTCCAACATCTTAGCCATTGCACCATCTGCATTTTCATTGACTGTATTAGATGGGCTATTGATGATTAGTTCAAAGGCAGCATTTCAGCCAGCTTCATTTAGACCTCATTCTCATGGTCAAGAATTGGATTTCAAAGAGAGCCCTTGCTTCAGATTCAGTCCATCTGTTTTACTAAATGCCCAGCTGTAGACATGCAACATCCCCCTCCCTCACACCACTTTCCACATTGCTTTCTGCAATAACAGGTATAATTGTAGCAGGTTCCTGAGAAGCAATCTGATTAGCAGATGTTAAAAGGGGATGTTTTCAGCAGGTTCTTGGTGTGAAGTGGTAATTTGAGAGATCTTGTGCATGGGCTTGCTCTGAGGTCTGATTGATGGGCTGTCTGCCTTTGACTCTGCCTCTGCTTTGGGAATTACATCATTTCCATAGCCCCCGACTGTTTCCCTACTCCATCGAGGCCAGGTGGAAATATTTATATGGAGAGCAGCCAAGTACCATTTGTACAGCTGGAAGGCTGCTTTTCCCACAACCAAGACAAAATACAACAACTCCTCCTTTTTCACAAGACACACACCAGCTGCATATCTGTTCAGGCCCGTTATCATATGAAGGCATACAGCCTTGGCAATTAAAGAGAGAAGGGGATTTACTGTGTTTTGTCTCTTCTGATAGGTTTCATTGTTCCATTCCATAAATTACCCTATATTATTCCTATTCTACTTGAAAAGTAATAATGGAGATCTCTGGCAAATGGTGATTGATTTGATTTCATCTCCCTTGTTTATCAAAGTTATGTGCAGCACAATGGCGGGGCCCTGATCCCGTTCCAACTGGTATGGTTGGTATGGGCCTGGTGGCGTCCACATGGACGTGGGCAGTGCGTGCATGCGTCTTAACACCTCCGCAAATCTCTGTGATGCTCCAGCTGCTCATCAGAATGTTGCGCAGGCACTGTGCACAGAAGCGCCAAAGACTTAAAAGACCGGTAATAAGCTTGGGCCGGCGGGTGGACCCTCAGGAGCACCATACCGGAACAGTATCTGGTGCTCCGGGCAGACTCCGGTATGCCCGTACCGGGGCATTCTGCTTGCAATGCACCACTGGTTCAGCAACATAGCAGGTCCTGTTATCTTCTGTATAACATGCTTTTAGGTACATTACCTCCTGTCCTGGCAGGTGATAACATGTAACCAATTTTGTCTGGGCTCAAAAGGGAGCAAATGCAATTCCTGGTAGTTCCACTATAGTCTAGTGAGAAATGGTTTTGTTTTTTTAAAGTTCCACAAGAAATCAGCAGAAAATATCTTCCATATTACTACCAAAAAGCCTAAGTAGGAATATTTACTTTTTTAAATTGTTATATCTCAAATAATTAATATGTCTACTAACTAAATGGATCCTGCCAAAATGCATCTTTTCACTCCTAACAAGACTCTTTCTGAAATAGGAACTGCATTGTACTTTTAAAAAAACAAACAGCTCTTCTAATTTATTCCAGGTTTTTTTTTAACTTATCAGGAAAGTTTTCTAAGTAAGCAAAAAATATTGTTTTATTTTGGCAGTGGTTACATTTGGCTTCCATATTCAATGCTAACTAAAGTTATTAAAGGGAATCTTCAATAACTAAATATTGAATATTAAGTGTCTATAATATTCCTCATTCTATAATTGCCACAACTAGCCAACCTTATTTCTTTATTTCTATAAAGTGTGACTGACTATGTGGAATAGAAGATTGTATTAAAGAAAAATGAATAAATAAATATTAGGAGAAGGTCTCCCAAAGCTTTACCCTTTTCACAGCGTTTCAACATATAAACATTGCATGTTATTCACACAATCCTGAGTGTCTGTGAATATATTCTGCACTACTTAAATGAAAACAGGAACGCAAGACATTCTTTGTTTCTCAGTGCTAGTGCTGACAACATTGTCTGCTGTCGACTCATGTGTTTTGTCTACAGTCTCCAGCATGAGACTTATTTGAACTTCAGGCATTATGGTTGAAATAGTTGGCCTTAAGTTTGAACTTCCTCTTTTTCCATCTGTCACTTTTTTTCTTAACCATTTCCCTAATTGGGTGGTCTCAAAGCTTAAAACTTGAAAACTCTTTTTCAGCTATTTTGTTTGTTAGTCTTTGTTTCTTTATAGACAAATGTTGATATCATTTTCTGACAAAAGAGTCACTATCTGAGCATTTTGCCTGTTTAAAATTACTAGAAGCTTTTTCTATGCTTTCACTTCGTCTGTCCTGCAAAAAGATGTAGATAAACTGAATAGTACTGTTTTATCTTTTTAAAGAGAGAGATCAATCTCACAGAGCTATGCTGTTCATAGATTCAGTTCAAATGTGTTCAGACAAACTTATAATGTGGATAGTTGTAGAAAAGGGAATGGAAGGCCTATAAAGCGCCCTCAACAATAATAAATGGTGACACACCCCTGTGATGACATCACTGCATATTGGGTGGTCACAGTGTTCACAGTCACATGACCACAATTTGCTAGGGGCTTTTTTGCTAGTTTCTGGCACCCAGCACCGAATTCAGTTGCAACACCCATTCAAATGAATGGATTCACTTAATGATCATCATGTTCACTTAACAACCATCAAAAAAAGGCTAGAAAATCACTTCTGGTCATGTGGATGCCTCAGTTTACAACCACAAAGACTTAGGGCAGTAATTCAGGTTTAAGTCAAGGACTACCTGCATTAAAAGCTCCTAAAGCATCAAGGAAGACATTCCCCCAAACTTAGTCTCTCCAAAGTTCATCCACAAGTGGAACCAGTGCAGTTGCCATTCTGTCCCTTGGTCTGAAACTGCCAAAGGTTCACCTTCCTCACCTCCCCCTCCTCCTCCTGATCGTGGAAAAAAGTCCCATGCAGTTTATTTGTGCCAAGTAAAGGTAAAGGTTCCCCTCACATATATGTGCTAGGCATTCCTGACTCTAAGGGGCAGTGCTCAGCTCCATTTCAAAACCAAAGAGCCAGCACTGTCCGAAGACGTCTCAGTGGTGATGTTGGCCGGCATGACTAAATGCAAAAGGTGGGCGGAAGGCTGTTACCTTCCCACCACAGGTGGTTCCTATTTTTCTACTTGCATTTTTAACGTGCTTTTGAACTGCTAGGTTTTCAGAAGCTGGGACAAGTAATGGGAGCTCACACCGTTACACGGCGCTAGGGATTCAAACCCTCAAACTGCTGACCTTTCTGATCGACAAGCTAAGCATCTTAGCCACTGAGCCACCACATCTCTTTATTTATGCCAAGCATTCACCTTAATTCTCAAGATGAAAAACTTTGCTGCTATAGTTTTCTGTCCTGATAACATTTTTTACACTCTTTCTTCTTTGTTTTGTTTTCTATACCTTCCATCTTTTATATATAATATCTTTTTTGAGAAAATGCTGCCAGAACTATAGTAGTTTTTCAAATGCAGCAATTCCAGCAGTGGATATAAATGCACAAGACAGTATGATGCTGGCCATTTTATTTTAAAATCCATCCTTTATTAGTCTCAAAGCAGAACAGCTGCTGAATCCTGGCCAACTATAAATCAACAGATGGTCTTTGGGAGATAGAGGAAGGTATCAACATGCTTCATAGATCCCCAAAACACACACACAAAATTGAAAAGGGCAAACACTTGCTTTTCAAGCTAAATATTTCTGTTGTAACCTTGAGAAACAAGAATGCAAAAAAACTTTAAAACTTGCGTAAAGAAGAAATAATGTCATCTAGCACAGTGTTTTTCAACCTTTTTTGTGCAAAGGCACACTTTTTTCATGAAAAAAATCACGAGGCACACCACCATTAGAAAATGTTTAAAAAATTTAACTCTGTGCCTATATTGACTATATATAAAGTAATTTTCCCACGGCACACCTTACACTATGTCACGGCACACTAGTGTGCCGCGGCACAGTGGTTGAAAAACACTGATCTAGCGTCAGTGGATATGCATTTTATACATGTATGTGTTCACACACACATAAACATATGTATATATGTGTGTCTGTGTATAAAATGTCATATGATTATAACTTTTTGTCCTCAGAATCAAAGACTGATACATTTATTGTAGCTGAAAAGTTCAGTTGTCACTATGCATACATTTATTCCCAATCTTTAGAATTGTTGTGCTACGAGTAAGTTTTTCCAGTGGATCTATCAACTGCTATATTCAGAAAGAGAGTTCCCCCTGTTTTTTCCCCCTATGGAATCTTTTTTTCCTTTTTTTTCCACTTCGAAAGAATTTGGTTATTTCAAAAACAATTTGATTGTTCAGGACAATTCTTATTCTGAAAGTTTTATCCTTAATAATGTGATTTCTGCCTTTCTACCTAAGGTAATTATAATTAAGGCTTGCAAGAATAAAATACACTATAATCTTTAAGATATGCTGTGATTTTTCACAGGAGAAGAAAAAAGGATTCGCATTGTTTCCTTTTGAGATTCATTTATAAAGATTGTAAAGATTTGTAAAGATTGATGGCTCTATTCCTATCTTCTGATCAATTGATCAGGACCCAAAGCTGGTAGTGCAGTGAAGCAGGTAACAGTTTATTTACTCAGGAAGGGATTAGATTAGAAATAAGAAACTGCCCTGTTTTCTCTGGAGAAGAGACAAGCCTACATACGGTGTTGTTGTTTTTTTTTTGAGCTACAAAGAATCTGGTCATGAAATTCAGTTTTAGAGACCCATCAAAAAGCGACTTAGTATGTAGGAGCTGAAAAAAAATCACCATTTTCTTCTTTGCTAAATAGTTAGACAATATCTTAAATTTAGCCATTTTATATTTATATAGCATTTTATATTAGCCATATTAGTATGTTTTCAGAATTTATGCAACTTACTTTACTAGTTTCTTTTTTTTTTTGTGGCCAAATATTTTACTCAGTCACCTTTCTGAATTTATGAATCCCTCTTTTAATTTTTATACACCAAGTGTTATGACTTCATGATCAGATACATTGTTTAGGTAATATTTTAGACTTTTCTAGAATTTTAGAGTCCAATCCTTGGCAGACTTTTTATTATTTGTGGTCAGCTCTTTCCTATTTTCAAGGATTTTGTAGAATTGATGCTGATTTACTACACGCTGCAAATTCTGCTGGAATTGAATTATTTCAACTCTATTACTTCAAATCTATTATTGTAGTTATTTACACACTCACGCTCCGCGTAACAGAGTGAGTTCCCGTTACTTGTCCCAGCTTTTGCCAACCTAGCAGTTCGAAAGCATGTACAAAATGCAAGTAGGAAAATAGGAACCATCTTTGGTGGGAAGGTAACAGCGTTCCATGTGCCTTTGATGTTTAGTCATGCTGGCCACATGACCACGGAGACGTCTTCGGACAGCGCTGGCTCTTCGGCTTTGAAACAGAGATGAGCACCACTCCCTAGAGCCGGGAACGACTAGAACATATGTGCGAGGGGAACCTTTACCTTAACTCAACCAGATGTTTAAATTGAATTTGGCATTTTTGATTCATCAATTTCTTCCCAAGGATAGAAGTGGTTGTTATCATCATCATCATCATGATGTCAGTAAATGAAGTTGGTAATTTTATGCCCAGCATGACTATGGAATCAGTTCAATAATATGTTTCTTTGAATAAAGAATAATTTATTTTGAGAAAAAAGATTGATATAGTTTTAATCTAGCTGCCTATCTGAATCTGAAAAAAGTATTGTACTTGGCATATCTTTTGATTTATAGGTCATTATAAAGTGATTTAAATATAATCACTAAAGCACTTTGCTTTAATTTAACATTTTTGAAACATGAAAATCACAGTTTTAATAATTATTCATGGGGAAGATTTGATGAACTGCATAATTTCAAACAATAAATTCTTTAAAAATACAGAACTGCAAAATGATAAATAGCTACTGGCTGCATTGTTAGTATATTAATGTTGGTTCCTCCAACTTTAACAAAGTTTATTAATATAGACAGCTTGTAAATGAGGTGTTTTATCCATTTTAGAAGCTTTAAGGTTCTTGGATTGAAAGTGGATCAACGGAGATGTAAATATACTTTTCAGACAAGTGATTTGAAACTGCAAATTTTAATTTACATTCAGCTGATAGAAATGTATTGCAGGGAATATATTTTACATACAGAAATGTTAGTAAATGGTGGAGGCTTCAATGCTTATTTTGATTCTTCACGTCATTTAGTGTTTGATTTGTGTAGGATTAACCTGATTCAATTTTGATTAACTTTTGGAGATTTTGTTGTTAGTCTTGCATTTAAATATCCTATTTATGGCTCACACATAAACATCTGCTGTTAATGAGGCAATATATATGAACGAATTTAGATTCATTTTGCAAATACTAAATATTTTGCTGAGCGGATCTGCTGCTAAACCTGTCATTTGAGGCTTTTGAAGTAATTTCTCACAAACCATTGCTCTTCTTGTGGTTAATGGGTGAGGCTTATATGTGCTTGTGTGTGAGAGAAAAAGATTTACTCCTCAGTCAGCCTGATGGTATTTATATCCTAATTCCTTTTCCATGGTAAATGTAGGGTATTTTTTAAAGTAAAAATAAATATTTCTGTGTTCATCCAAAGTGAAAATTATCAAAATATGTGTCAGCATCAGTATACTTAAAAATCAAAATTATTTCTGAAGAAAGTTGAATTTGATACATGCATTGTTAGATTTTCTTTTTCTCTCTACTATAGTTGGGATGAATTTTCTGAATTCTGTTAAGGTAACAGAATAACACTTGGAAGAGAGAGATGAGAGAGAGGGGGGGAGAGGGAGAGAGAGAGGGAGAGAATGAGAGGCGGGGGGATAGAGGGAGAGAGAGATATGAGAGATTCCAGTGTTTTGTTTTCTGTGTGAAATGGGTCCAAATGGCTCTGAGTGTTTTTATAAAGTTTTTTATTTTTTCATTTTCATAACAAATAACCACATGTATACTATTCAACAAACATCATATTATATTGTTAAATGTTTACATCAATTCATCTTACCATCAACTCCCAAAAACAATTATTGGCTCTTCTGCTGTCCATACATCATATTTGTACCCTTTCTTCTACCTCTCTCCTCCTCTTCCTCCCTACCTTCTTTCTTCCCTCTGTGATCCTTCTCTTCTCTACTTCACCTTCCTCTCCTCCTCTATCCTCTTTCCACTCCTTTCTCTCCTCCTCTTCCCCCCTACCCTCTCTCTTATCCCTCTCTTCTTCCCTTATCTCTCTCCTCTACTTTGCACTTTTCCTCTCATTTACTTAGTGTATTTCAATCTCTGAGCAAGCTCCATTTTATGTTGATGGTATTTATAATTCCTTATTATAATACATATTTAATTTTAATGTATATCTTCCTCCTTTTTTAAAAGAAAAAAAGTATGCATATATAATAATTATATTTTAACCTCCCCCCCCCCCCCAGCCTATTTTTCACCGAGATGTAGAGCTGGTTACAATTCCCAGCTATTCTCATCATTATGTTTATACAGTTATGCATCCTTACAGGCCCCAAATTTGTAGTTGTCTTTATAATCTTAATAATTTCCCATTGTAAGTATATTTCATGTTCTCTCTCCATTTTTCCATATCTTGACTTAGCTTACTCTCAATTGTCTTTAAATAACAATCTTTATTGTTCAATGTTCATTACAATTCCATTAATCTACTATATAGAATAACAAGCGGTACACATCTCACTTTGTTCATCATCTTAGAAGTTCTATATGTGTCCATATTTCATGTATTTTAACCTATACTTAATTATCCTTCCATTGACAAATTCAATCAGTTAGCAACTCAGTTTCATTATCATGTATAAAAATGAATCACATACCTCTTCTTTACATTCTCCACATAACAGTTTCATATTTGTCCAAATTCCATATATTTTAACCTTTATTTAACTGTCTTTCCATTATCATATTCAATCAGTTAGCATCTCAGTTTTATTATCATATATAGGAATAAACCACATATCTCAGTTTTATATTTCCCATATAACAATTTCTAATTGTCTGATTTTTTCCTAGTTTGTCCCACTTCTCTATTCCTGTCTGAGGAGGAAAAAAGAGAGACAAATGAGAGAGAGGGAGAGGGAGAGATCCCAGTGTTTTGTTTTCTGTGGGAAATGGGTCCAAATGGCTCTGAGTGTTTAAGGTTGCATAAACAGGCGACCAAACTAAGTTCCTGAAGACCCTATCCCATCACTGGGAGTCCAGGCGCTACAGGGAGCAGTGCACTGGATTCATATTAGTGGTCTGCAGGATTTAAAATTATGAATTTAGTGGTCCCTGAGGTCCGAAAGGTTGGTGACCCCTGTTCTAGGATGATTATATGGAGTATTTTATCTTCCTGAACATACAAATAATTTACTTCTTAGTTGACTATAAAGACTTTACTTAATGACTTGTGTTTTTAAAGCAGACTGATCTATAGTATTGTTAAGTGGCTTATACTGCATGAAAATTTTTTACTAATCAGAATCTTTTAAACTGAATCTTTTATCAGGACATTACTTTCTGCAACATTCCAAACGTGCTTTCCTATCTACAGTATATAACACCTTTACAGATATTTTAAAGTAATTATCATATTCCTGTTTAATTATTTCTTAAACTGATACAATGTCAGATCTTAAACAGTTATGTTTGTTCCTTGTTTAATGGGGCAAAAATAAGGAGTCAAATCAGGTGGTGGGAGGAAGCTAAGGAAGGGAATGTTAAAATACTCCATATAGAAGATGACCAGGACCTGAGTGATCATAAAAAGGATTTCCCAACCTAGAAATGGGCACAATTGATGCACAACATGGATTTGTGGAAATACCTTTATGGTCATAGCTGCATCTGCTGTTTTAGCAATAGCCTAAACCTATTGAATCAGAATTGTGTTTGATTCGCAGGCTGGGGTACATGTGGGCATGGCTAGCTTGACGTGACTCATGTCAGGGGCGTCTGTGATGGCCTCAGCGCTCTGCCAGTGAAAATGGGCTCTCAAGCTCCGTTTTCAGCTGCAACAGCCTTCTGCAATCCTCTACCAGTGAAAACGGAGGCGGGGGGGCATGATTTAGTTGCTTTATTAGCAGAATTAGCATATGTTTCCAAGCAAATGTCCTTTGGCACTTATTACAGGGTTTACCTAAAATATTGATCTTTTTGAGATTGTTGGTAGTACTTTGGATGTGACGTGTGTTTAAAAAAATGGAAGTTTCATACAAAACTAACAGAATTGTTGAATAATTCAATCTTGTTCACTAAACTTAAAGAGATTATTCTTGGATGTGCAAGTGTTGAACACATATAAAAAAAGTTTGGCTGCATTGGCTATGGTCCATAAATCTTTACGCTGAAATAGTCCAATGAAATTGGCACACAAGTCCTAAATTATCTCATCTGATGGATGTGCCTGCAATGCTTGTAACATTAAAAGGTCTTTCAATGACAATATTTTGTGACCTTGCCGTGGAATAACATCTGGTAGGAATCCAACTGCAGCAATTGCTACCCTGTTTCCCTGAAAATAAGACCTTCCTGGATAATAAGACCAATCGGGCGCATGAACTAAAAGAAGTCCTTCCCTAAAAAATAAGCTCTCCCCCAAACTATTGCAATGCAGCACCACCCATGAGGTGAACATGCTCGCCGCATCCTGCACCTCAAAAATAATAAGACCACCTCGAAAATAAGGCCAAGCGCTTATTTTGGGGGTCAAAAGAAAATAAGACCCTGTCTTATTTTATTATTTATTTATTTATTTATTTATTTATTTATTTATTTATTTATTTATTAAATTTTGTATGCCGCCCACTCTCAAAAGAGACTCAGGGCGGCTTACAGTAAAGGGGGGGGATATAAAAAAATAAAACAACAGTTTAAAATTGCACAACAGTCACAAACCTGAAATGGGGCTGGACAACTCAACAGCCCCAGGCCTGCCGGAACAGCCAGGTCTTAGTCGCTTTGCGGAAGGCCGGAAGGGTAGTAAGGGTCCGGATCTCAATGGGGAGCTCGTTCCAAAGGGGCGGAGCTGCAACAGAGAAGGACCTTCCCCGGGGTGTCGCCAGCCGACATTGGCTGGCAGATGGGATCCGGAGAAGGCCTAGTCTGTGCGATCTAATCGGTCTTAGGGAGGTAATTGGCAGGAGGCGGTCTCTCAGGTAGCCAGGTCCGATGCCATGTAGGGCTTTAAAAGTAACGACTAGCATTTTGAAGCATGTTCGGAGACCAATGGGAAGCCAGTGCAGCTTGCGGAGGATAGGTGTAACGTGGGTGTACCTAGGTGCACCCACAATCGCTCACGTGGCTGCATTCTGGACTAACTGAAGTCTTCAAACACTCTTCAAGGGCAGCCCCATGTAGAGCACGTTACAGTAATCCAGTCTTGAGGTGACGAGGAAACACGGTAGTTATATAATCTTTAGGATTTAGATCAGAAAATAAATTTCAGATTTGTGCACTTTAATTCAACTGGACTGCTAATTATAATGATGAGCAGGATTTTCATTTATTGCGTGAAGAAATACCGTATTTTTCAGAGTATAAGATGCACCTTCTCCCCCCCAAAAAGGATGAAAATCTGGGTGTGTTTTATACACTGAATATAGCATTTTTGGTCTACCGAAACCCCGCCCCTTTGCAAAAATTGACATGCAGAGGGTTTGGTAGGCTTGCAAAGTGTTCCTGGGGGCTGGGGAGGGCAAAAATGAGCAAAAAATGGGCTGCTATTGCTTGTGTTTGCCCCCACCCCACCCCTCCAGGAACACCCTACAAGCCTCCAAAAGCCTCTGCAGCCCCCACCCCTTTTGCAGCCTGTTTTTGAGAAAAATGGGCCATTTCTTGCTCATTTTTGCCCCCTCAGCCCCCAGGAGCACTCTACAAGCCTCCCAAAGATCTGCATGCCATTTTTTTTTTCAAAAAACGAGGCATGAAAAGGGTTTGGGAGACCTACAGAGTGCAAAAACTTTTTTAAAAATTTACCTCTTCAAAATCATGGTGCATCGTATAGTCCGAAAAATACGGTACCTTTATTTGCTTCTCTTTGACAGTCCCTGTATTTATTTAGCACCATCGTACTTTACTTTTCCTAGAGGTGTAGAGGAAACAAGGCATATGTGTGCAGGCAGGTATGTGTTAGAAACCAGATACTATGCCTTCCTTTTTTAAAAATGTGTAATGATTTTATAATGAAAAGATATTTTTTCAGATGGTTATTATATGTTCCGAATCTCTCAAGATGGAAAAGATCTTAATTTTATTATTTTTGCAGCATTTGGAATATTTATTTCAAACTGATAAAGTTGTCAGCCTCCACCTACCGACCCTCTGCAGAACTCTTGCATGTTGGAAAGAGTATATAATAGGATTTCTCTTTTGACTGCAAGAGCCCTGCTTTTTGGCAAGATGTTCGGAAATGCCTTTTATAAGGTCTTTGGAAAACCGCCTGGAAATTTCAGCGTATCCAGAATGCTATGATAAGACAGTTGATTCCATATTACCACAGCTTCACTGTTCTGTTTCCAAATCAAAGTTCAGATTGCTGCCTTTAAAACCTTGAACCTTTTGCAGCCAGGGTTGCTGGTCATCTGTTCTCCAAATTTATGGCTTAGAAAGAAACAGGCTTTCTCAAATGTGCTGGCCAACAGATGAATTATATTTAGCTGAGAGGGCCTTTATCTGGCTAATCTGTAGACTTTGGTTGTATGCTCCCGGTTGGATGGGAATCATTTTCTTTTTTTGGCAAGCAGTATTCCTTCCCCTGTAATTTTTTTAAACTACCCGTTGAGCAAAAGTGATCATTGGATTAACGGTTATTGAAAGATTCAATTTCTCTGAAAGGACATTCTCAAGAAATAGCTGATCTGTGCCTAGGTGTTCATGAGTAAACTCTTGCCTTGCCCTATTGCTCTTTTTTGGACAATAGAGGTTTCTTCCTGGCATACCCTTTGTCTATTAATATTATTAAAACAAAGATCAAATACCTCTGTGTCAGTGGTGGGTTCCAAATCCTGTTGCAATCGGTACACTGTGACGGGGCTAAGCATCTACCACATGCATACGTGCTGCACGCGCATGCGCACCCACCGCCCGCAATGCTCCAGCTGCTCAGCAGAGCATTGCGCAGGCGCCGTACGCTCCGTGTGTGTGTGTGCAAATGGCCTGGTTGGGTCAAATATAGATAAGGAGGTTGGGCCCTCCGGAGCACCTTACTGGAATGGTATCTGGTGCTCCCAGCAGGCACTGGTATGCCCGTACCAGGGCGTACTGGCCGTAACCCACCACTACTCTGTATTGAAATAGGATAAAAAGTGAACAATTTCAAGGGGCCGAGTTTAATTTTTCACATAATTCTATGTCACATATACACCCAAGTGTATGGATTACATGGTTGTAACGAGACAGTCTTTTATGGAGTGTAAAGCTATGGTTGTAATATTAGTCTTTACTATGTTCCCCCATCCTGCTAAGGAAATTATTGTTTTAGGTTAGTAAACTGTTCCAGTTGGATTCCAGGGTGCAGGAGTGGGAGGAAAGGAAAGAGAACAGGGGATTATTAGTCAGAGTCTTAATTCATGAATGCCAGAAAGCTGAGAAAATAGCTTAGTAACAGAGAAGGTTTGTTTTGTTTCTAAGTCACTTTCTTGTGTCTGTGCGCTAATTCTCAGATAACGAGGCCCTCGGTGCTGTGAAAAGATTAGTATTCATTCTTATCAATGAGAATTGCTCAAGAAGTTGAAAACAAATTCTGTCTCTAAAGTTTTTGTTATGTCTTTTTCCCCTCCTATAAATTGTTCTTCTCCTAATAGAACTAATATTCTGATTATGCTTCTGCTTAGCAGAAACCTACAAACACAAATTAAGAAATGGAAAATTAAAAGCATATTATAGAACTCCAATTTTCCCCCTTCAATTTTACCATTTTTTCATACAGGAGGACTACAGTAGAACCTCTGGTCATGAATGCTTCTGACCACGACCAAATCGGGTTCCAACTAAAAAAATTCACCTTTTTTGTGACCCATTTTCCCTTCTGCACCATTTTTGTTTTGTGACTGCAAAATTTCCAAAATTAGGTTCGGGTCATGACCAAATCGGGTTGTGACCAAAATTATGGAACAAATTATGGTTGTGTGCAGAGGTTCTAATCTATTGTATATGAAAAGTGTTTTGATTCCCAAGTCTGCATTCATTGTAATGGTGGTCGCTGAGTTGAAATATATATTGAAAATAGTACAACTGTTTTTCATGTGGTTTGTACAAGCTTTTCATGAACAAAATATTACTTGATGTCACCTAATCCTATAAACCTTGATACCCTTTTATTATTCTTATTTGTAGGATTATTTGCCAAGGTGTTACTTCTCACCTTCATGTTTCAGTATGTTGCTGTTTTTATACGTTGGAAGCTCCCTTGGAGAGTTTGATTCTAAAGTGATCTATAAGCTTTAAACAAATGAATGTTGTTGGATTATATGGGTTTATTGATTGTCCAGATGGCATCGGGCAGTGTCAGAAGTTGAATTGCTCATTGTCTGCTGTTCAAGTCTATGAGTTTCTTCATAGTACTTTTTGTGGAATTTGTGTTTCTGTATAAATATTCATTTTTCAATTTAAAAAAAAAACAAGGACATATTTTATATTCATATATATGTTTCATGTTGGAAGAAATATCCATCTGGTTCAGTTTGAAGCTGGGAGAAAGACACTGGAAACATTGAGGCTGATTGGAAAGATGGTTTAATGATGACGCAAAACCACCAAGCACCTGGTTCTCTGGTGCAGGTGAACACATGGAGTTGAGAGTGAAGGGTATTGTATCTTCTCTTGGTTTTTGAACTTGAGCTTCCTGTTCCTGTGCAAGAACATGTATTCTATTGGCTGTTGTCAGACTCTCATGGTGCCATGTACAAATCCTAGGAGTTTGTCTGAGCCAAACTTGGTTGAAGTTTGGCTGATGCAATGTTCTTAGGAGGTGTAGTAGGTTAATCCTATTACATCCTGGAGGATCATGTCTTAATTCCATCGCCCTGAAGCTGAAGGTCTTTTATTTTGTAGATAGTCTGGCCCAGTTTTTAATGGGCACAAAATATCTGCTGGGGGGAGGGAGCTGGGCTCTGGTTTTCTCCCTTAAGATTTTTATTTCTCTTTTAGGGGAAATATTTTATCCTGCCTTTTTACAATATTTCTCAAAATATTTCATTCTTCTAGGAGCGGGTAGTTCCCCACACATATATATTCCATTATCTCTTCCTTTTAATACAGTAACTAGGATACCTGTGAATAACCATGCATATTTGCAGATGATACCCATCTAGGAGATTTGAGTAATTATCTTCAAGGAGTAAATCTCATTTGCAAACGATTTTGATAAGCCTTGAATATTATGCCAGATGCATCAGTATAACTTTCCACTGTGTCATAGTGTGATATATCCTACATATGAGTGGGAAGAGGGGAAAGTCAAATACATAGAAAAGCACAGTATCTAGAAGTACTGGTGAGCTACACCATTAAGTTGAACTGAATGGACTGAACAGAATAAGCAGTATCATGCAGCAGTTGAAAGGGCCAAGAGCAAAGGAGATAATTTCATTATACAGGTAGTCCTTGACTTACAACAGTTAATTTAGTGACCGTTCAAAGTTTCAATGGCATTGAAAAAAATAACATGACCGTTTTTCACAGTTGTGACCTTTGCAGCATCCCCATGATCATGTAATCAAAATTCAGATGCTTGGCAACTGGTTCATACTTAATGACTGTTGCTGTTTCCGAAGGTCATGTGATCATCTTTTATTTGTAACCTCCTGACAAGCAAAGTCAATGGGGAAGCAAGATTCATTTAACAACCAGGTTACTAACTTAACACCTCCAGTGGTGTTAAGAACTTAAGAACTTCACTTAAGAACTGCTGCAAGAAAGGTCGTAAAATGGGGCAAAACTCACATAACAAATGCCTCACTTAACAAAACAAATTTTGGGCTCAATTATGGTCATACGTCAAGGACTACCTCTACTCTTCACTGATAAGATCACTTCTAGTGCTTTTAAAAGAATCTATAGAAGTCAGGGGAGATGCATTGCAGATTCTAGAAAGCAAGCCTTTCAGGAATGATTAAAGGAGCCAGGCATGTTTAGCTTGGGATAAATATGATAAGTAAACCTTGCATTAGATGCATCAATAGATAATGATACAAGGACGGAATCCAAATAAGCAAGACTTATCTTTTATCACTCTGTAATAAATGGGTTTACAGTGAAATGGTTCAAGTTCAAATTAGCAATTAAAGAGATGCGGACTATTTTGAGCTGGGCAGTCATTCTCTGTCTTTGAGAATTAAAGAGTTCACAAATGTGTGATACACACACTCACAGGATTTGGAGGAAGATCTGTTTAAGGAGAAGAGGTGATATAATCAGATAAATCAAAACAATTATATCAGAATAGCCAATTTAGACAGTGCTGTTAATTCAGTATTATGTTTTAAGAGTAATTTATACATTTCAGTCCTCAAATAGTTGGTTGAAAGATCTTTATGAATGGATTTCTAGAAAGAGAGCAAATGGTAATGTAGTAGTTCCCAAACCTGAATAAATTACTCAAAATTTAGGGGGGAAAGGGTTTTTTTATTTTATTTATTTATATCCCACCTCTATAATTTTTATGTATAATTCAAGCTGGTAAACATATCCAACACACCTCCCCTCCCCCCCCACAAACAACCCTGTGAAGTCATTTGGGCTGAGAATGACTTTTTTTTTTTTTTGGCTAACAACACAAATCCATTACCCAAATCACAACATTTTAATAAAAACTTCCTGAGAAGTGGTAAAAAGGACTTTCCAATAAGCGGTTTTGGATAATGAAGAAAAACAATATACGAAGCAGTGGGGTAATGGGTAGCATTTGGAAAGACAGAATCTATTGTCCTTTCCATTGGCTGATCTGCTAAATAACTTGAAAAATGATTAAGGTATGGATTTTGTAGTATTTGTAATTAAGCTCTACTTCATCTAATTAGAGTTTTTACATTGAGAAATAAGATGTCAGGCCTTTATGTTCCTTTTAGGATCTTTGGCCTGCCACACTCTATTATTTCACTATGCTGTTTCATTAGTGTAGTAATTGGGAGGGGGGAATAGAAAGGAGTAGAATGGTAGAATGTGTTGTTGTCATTCTTTTCTAAAAGCCCAAGGTCATCTTTTGTCTCCGCACCTCTGCATCTGACCGGAACTAGATGGATGGAAATGCCAGTGTGGCTGAAGAAGATTGCACCATGTGATGGATTTATGGGTGTGGGGATAAGATCATGAACTTTCAACTGGGTGAAATCCCAGGAAGTTTTAGAATTGGGATTTCCACAGATGTGCCAACATGTCTGTCTTATTAAATTGGAACTTTAAGGATAGCTCTGCCTTGGACTCTGATTTAATTCTGCATGATATTTGGAATGCTGACATAAGGTTTGAAACTCAAATACTTATGGTTCCTTACAGTGAAACTGAGGAGGGAAAGACTCCTGACTCCCATCACCTTTGCTTTGATTCTGACTTCTAATGGCTGTTACACAATAGAGGCCCCATTACTTATCTGGTCTGTGGTATAGTTTGCATCCATGTAATATCAATGTGGACTTTGTTCTAAAAACTGAAATTGAATACATATGTAGCAGTTTTGAATGTCATTTAAATTTGATGTGGAATAAAACTATGGACTTTCCTCCTTTAAACAAAACATAAACATCTGTAAAATAAATTATGATTTCAGAGGAAAAAGTTCATGGTAGTTTTTAATAATTACAATAGGGAATAGTGCTCACAATGTCTAGTGTTGTTGTGTGATTTGGGTAACTATGACTTAAGTCTATAGAGAAACAAGTAAACTAGAGTTTTTTTAACTAATTCTTTCCAGACCTTGTTTGATTTGCAGAAGACTTTGGTTCTTTCACTATGTTATAAATTTATGAGTTAAGGGCCATATAATATCTATAAATCTCATTTAGTGCTTTGACTTTTTCCTGGCTTAAATAAATCTCAGAAGAGATGAAAATTGCTCTTGTGTTTCTGTATATATGTGAGTAGGGATCTGTAAATAGAATAAATTAAATAGTTCTTAAATATAGATTTTTCTGAACAATTTTTAAAAGAGAAAAGAAATACAATGCAGACTAATTCAATGACAACCTGCATTTAAAATGGAATTTTGGTGTAACATGCTACCAAATATATTGGATTAAAAAAACTTGCTTTTTACATACATCTTTTAAGGATATGCATGACAGATATGTTATTGAAGATGATTATTAATATAGACATGATGCTGGGATCTAGGGAATTAGAGAATAAATTTAATAACTTGGTTTTATGCCCTTTGTGTTATGACACATCTAATTTTTATTTCAGCAAAATAGAGCATTGTCTTTAAGTGTCTTAGCTATATCTAGTTTCTTTTGTGATTACTCCCACTATTATTTGTTACTATTATTTTAAAATTTATTCAGTATATTCCATACTTAATTTTATCCTTTGCATCTGAGAATAGAATTTAGAGCAAAATAGAGCAAAAATTTGCTCTACTTAAAACTTTGGAAAGATGTACATTAATTTTGAGGTCTTCTGATACATCTATCTAAAATTACAAATTATTCAAACAAATTAAAGAACTGTAGTTTATTCTAAAGTAAAAACTACTCTTCTTTGTGTACAGAGGAGTTAAAAGGAACAAGGCAGCCCAGGAGACCAAAGCTGTTCTTTTGGTTTGATCCTGATGTGCCAAACAATTGAGTAACGTTGGAGGATAACTTTTTAATAAAACATTTGAAAGCAATAAGGTACCCATGCAACCTATATTCAGTTTGGAGCCCAAATTGATGTATATCCATTAAATAATTAGGTATTGTTTCCTCTCAGAAAGTTAGAATGTTAGAAAGCTAATGTGTGGGATTTGTGTGTGTGTGTGTGTCTCATAATTAAGCATCTTATCCTCTAGTGATTTTTCTCTGGTGATAATGAGAATGATACGGAAGTTTGGTCTCTTTTAGATAAGGTACATTCATGCTAGTGAGTACTATGAGAAGTATCTCTGCAATTCCATGCTCATTTTTCTGGGCCTAAGTCCAGCTGCAACATAATTTTTCATAGATTCTAGAATTATTTATTCTTTTGTTATTTCATATTTCCTGTCGGTGAAACTTTGAATGGTCAAATTATCAAATCAATTATAATCTTGTTCAGTTTTGTTTACTGTGCTATTTTCCCCTTTAGCAATATGTTTCTAGTATTGGCAGACTCACTTTAATTTTGATTCAATAAATAAATACCTTGCATATATGTTATAATAGCATAAAATGTCATCTTGTAGTAGTTCATTGGGATTCTGGTACCTAGAGCAAAGGTTTGACAGCACATGGTGCTGAATTAGCTGATACATTGAAGCAGAGGTGGACAACCTGTGGCAACTTTATGACCTGTGAACTTAAAGTCCCAGAATTCCTAAGCCAGCATAGAAAGTAAAATTGCCATAGTTGACCACCCCTGCATTAAAGTTGCCCTTTGACAGTAAAGTTGCACCTGTCCTGTGCAGGATAGCCTGTCTTCATGGGATGGATTTCTGTTGAAGTAACACTGCCATCATGTGGTGGAGTGTAATGGGACTGTCATTCCTAGACAATACATTTATTCATGAGGAACTTTTCAAGATTTCACCCTTTATGAGTTTCAGGTTTTCCATTTCTCCCTAAGAAAAGGGAAAAGCACTTTTGCTGTTTTTTCTTCTGTGCATCTTATTTATTTATGCTTTCTCTCTTCCAAAACCTGACTTTGGTTTTAATGGTTTCCTGCTTTTTGTTTTTCCTGGATTCCTCTGAGAATCTGCTTGATAAATAATTCCCAGACAACGTTAATCAAACATTTAAAAGTTGGAAGTTTTATATTTTAAAACTGATTCTTGAACTTCAATAGTTAGATGTCCAGCCATTCCTCTCTCTCTTTCAGCTTTTGTTTTGGTAAGACAAAATAATATTCTATTGTAATAGAATATTAAAATAGAATATAATAGTATATAATAATGGTATGGATTTGTGTTTTTATTTTTTTTAAAGAAAGAAACCCATGAGTTTTAATGTTTGATGTTGTCTCATTTCAATCTTCCAAGTCTCAACAGGAACCTCCTAAATCAAAGATTTATAGGTGCAGTTGCTTCTTTACACGTATGTATTTACATAATTTTAATCACAAAATCTTTTCTCTGAGCTACCAAAACATTATTTAGTAACAGAATTTATGCATCTTGAAGAATAAATATTATTCATTAAATTATTTAATATTATCAAGTAAAACAATTTTGTAGTTGACTTTCTTATAGCCAATAAAATAGAAGAAAACTAGACTTTACAGGCTAGAAACTTTGAAGTTACACATATTTTCTTAGCTTTATCTACTTTACTACAATTTGCATTTTATTGTAGATTTCTCACTGGCAAAGCAAAACAGTTGTAAAATATTCATATTTATTACAAATTAGTATTGCATATACGTACTTGGACAAATGAAATTTGGTCAATATAAACATTCAGAAACTGAATATCGTAGTCAAATTTTGTTTTCAGTATATATTGTAATAATATAAACAATTATAATAGATGAAAAGCTTCAGAGGTATTAATCTGTTTTCATTACTTTGGGAAAAGATGCATTTCATAGTAAATATAACAAATAAATTCATCCATGTCAGGATAATAAAGTGTGGATCAAACACTCCATGATCCTAACAGGCCTTCCCACAGAAAACTAGCCATTAATTGTTTTAATTTTAGAAAACAATTAAAAGTAACATGGTTCCAATTACCTTTAATCGCTGATCATAAACATCCATCACAGATACTGCTGTTGTGTTAGTGGTAGGTTTACTCTTTTGTTGTTTATATTGTTCCTAGCTGAGATTTAATTTTATGTTATTAGCCTAACAGAGTTCTTTGGGGCTGGGATGTATTATAAATACAATGAAGAAAAGAAAGGAAGTACTTCTTTACATGTACAATATTAAGGTTAAATATGGGCATTGAGCTTAAAGCCTCATACATTCCAGCTGAGAACAAAGTCCACTGCTCACACAATAAAGAGCCAGGATGTTTTAAAACAGAAAGGATCTATCAGAATCAGCAGTATTAAACCAGCACACAGATTAGTTCCGTGAACCTTTTAAGCTAATATTTAACTAATAAGTTACCATAAAGCAAAGTAGGAAGATAAAACCGAATGTCCCAGGGTAAAAAAGTCAACAAAATGTGGGTATTCATGTACTCATCCATTCCACATTTATTACCACAGAAACTTCTGGGTTCGTAGTTCATTAGACCCATAGAGAATAATCTTGCATATATCGTATCTATGCAGGCTGTACACCTATATGTCATGTAGCTGATGAAGCAGGTAGTGAAATAGAGGTAATGATTCATATGCTGTTCTATAAATTGCAACAAGTTTATTTATTTATTTTGCTGCAAAATAGAGCTACCCACCCAGAAATGGCAGAGATTTCCTTGCTAGTGCAAATGTGCATGTAAACTCAGATGGGTGTAAATCAGTGGTTCCCAACTTGGGGCCCACACCCCACAGGGGGGCAATTTGATTTTTAATGGGGTCAATTGAATTTTTAATGGGGAGAATTGGATTTTTAATGGGGAAAATTTGAACCTTGTTTAAACCAAGTTAATGGCCTTTTAGGTTTCCTCCGCATGAGTAGAGTTCACTTTTTGAGTAAAGTAAAAATTATATGTCATGGGGGGGGGGCATCAGGGTTTTATAGACGCTTAGGTGGGGCATGGTTAAAAAAAGGTTGGGAACCACTGGTGTAAATGATCCTTTATATCAGGGCTTGTGAAATTCACATTATCACGGCGGCATCACATAATGTATCGGGACTTTTCCCCCTTTGCTAAACTGGGCATGGCTAGCGCATGATGCATCCGGCCCGCGGGTTGTGAGTTTGACAGCCCTACTTTAGATGTACTAGTGCCAACATCTTCAGTGTTTTATGAGGTGAAAATAACACTTTAAATTAATCATGAAAACAGGATGTGACACAGTAAAATTAACAGAAATTATGTGATCTGAGAAAATTATTTTATATCAGTTGACTTTCAGGATCTTTTCAAAGGCAGCACTGAAAAGTAAGACACACAGCTGTAATCTAATCAGAATGTAATGTGTAAGTGACTGTGACAAGATCTGCCTCTTTGAGGAATGGATGCAACTAGTTTCAAAAGCTCAAAAGCATTCCTATCATTAGCTAGTTATCCAGGACTGAAGATAAGAGAAAAAGAACAAAACAAGAGTAGAAAAAAAAAAATTGCAGGAGAGCACATTCTGGGCCAAAGTCATTGATGTGTACAGGAACTGAGATAGTAATGAGTCAGACAAAGCCAGGACTAAGAGGAAAAAGCAGTAAGAGCAAAGAGATAAAGAAGCAAAGTAATCAAAAGAAAGCAAAAAGGGTGTGTGAGAGAGGAAGCAGCACAACTGTAAGAAGCAGGAGGCAAAAAAAAGAAAAGAAAATAGTAGATAAAGGTTTCTGCTAAAACACGCCTACACTGTGTTGAAATAAAAATCCCTCTGGTTTAGTTCCAAGCTGGGAGAAAGACCCTTGAAACATGGAGGGTGATTGGAAAGCTGGTTTATTGATGAAGCAAAACCACATGATTGTGGTTCTGGGCAGCTGACAAAATGGGGTTGAGAGTGAGTGGTTTTTTATACTTTCTTTGAGCTTCGTATATGAGCTTCCTGTTCCTGTGCAAGAATGTGTCCTTTAATATTCTATTGGCTGTTGTGAAATTCATATGGGGACATGAAGGGGCTATGTAGGGGTCATATATAGGCAAAAGAGGAAATGCAAATCCTAGGTATAAGTATAATCTTTATTTTCATTGTACTTAAATACAACGAAATTGGTTTTAACCTCACTGGTGCAAAATTATAGCAGAAACTAAAAAAGAAAAAAAACCCTAGTGTGTGCATGGGGTGATTGTGGTTGTATTTAAAAGTCTGACAGCCCAAGGATAGAAACTATTTTAAACCTCTTTGTTCGGCTGGCTATACTTTGATGTCTTCTGCCTGATGGTAGAAGTGCAAAGAGACACTAACCGGGGTGTGAATCATCTCTGAGTATCTTCCTTACTCTGCTAAAGCAGCGAGACCTGGCCATGTCATCCAGTGGTGTCAGAGGGCAACCAATGGTTTCTTGTGCCGAATTGATCACTCTCTGTAGTGCCTTCCTGTCCGCAGCTGTTAAACCAGCATACCATACTGTAATGCAATATGTGAGGACACTTTCTATGGTGGACCGATAGAAAGAGGTCATCAGTTGTTGTTCCACCTGATTTTTTCGCAGGACTCTAAGGAAATGAAGTCTCTGTTGGGCCTTTCCAATCACCAGAGATGTGTTGTTTTTCCAGGTGAGAGCTTGACTCTTCCAGATACTTCTCTACCTTTTGTTTGTATTTCTGTTTAGCTGCCTTAATGCCTCCGCAAGTTTGCCCTGCTTCATTGTATTTGTCTTCGTTTCCTGCCTTGAAGGTGGAGTTTCGGGCTCTCAGAAGTGATTGTATCCATGCTGACATCCAGGGTTTACGATTACTGTAAACTCTGATGCGCTTATTCACTGTTACATTGTCTGTGCATGTTTTAATGTATGAGAGTACAGTGTCAGTGAATTCTTGCAGCTCCAAATGTTCAAATATACTCCATTCAGTAGTCTCAAAGCAGTCCTGCAACTGGTAGAATGCTCCCTCTGGCCAGATTTTGACAGTTTTCAAGACTGGCCGTATCCTTTTCCTAAGGGGGATATACTTTGGGCACAATAGCAGAGAGATGTGGTCAGATGTACCCAGATGGGAGAGGGGGATTGCTCTATATGCCTGTCTTAAGTTTGAGTACATATGGTCTAGAATATTCTTACCTCTGGTGGTATACTGCACATATGGCACAAACTTAGGGAGAACAGACTTTAGACCGGCTTAATTAAAATCCCCAGCCATGACAAAAGTGCCCTCAGGGTAAGTTTGCTGCTGCCTCTCGGTGATATCATGTAACTTAGAGAGCGCTGTGCTAACATTTCAATCAGGTGGAATATAGACAGCAGTGATAACTATAACAGAAATCTTTCTAGGTAAATAAAGTGGCCAACAAATGACAGTTAAGAATTCCACATCTGCAGAACTGTGTATAAGCAACTCTACTGTTAGTACACCAGTTATTATGTGTGTAAATACCCTTCACCTTTGCTTTTATCAGAGTTGCTGTTTCTGTCAAAGCGGTGTGTGATGTGGTTAGTTAGCTCCACTGACTCATCAGTGACGTACAAGTGGATGAAGCCAGGTCTGTGTGATGATCATCACACAGCAGTCGCAAATGAGCTTATTCGCTTTCATCCATAGCTCTAGTTCATCAGTTTTGTGGACAAAGGATCTAGAGTTGGTTAGAAAAATGCTTGGTAACGCTGGTCTGTGAGATGCTTTTCTGTGCTAATTTTGTCAACCTCTGGCTTATTGTTTATCTGAGTTCCCAGGTGGAAGTTTGGACAGCTCTGTGGGTGGTGCAATGAAGGGGCATGAACTGCTCTGGGCTGTATCAAAATATACAGTCTTGAATGGATTACCTAATCTGCATATCTAAAAGGTGGCCTCCTCAGTTTCTGCTTGGGGGCAGGGAGACTGAGTCTGCTTTCTCTGTCTAAAAAACATGTTTCTCCATTTCTCATTTAGGGAAATATAATATTCTGCATTTTTTAATATTTACAAAAATATTTCATTCTTTCAGGGGGAGGGGTCCCCAACCGATTGCAGAGACTGTACAATATTTCTTGTTGATATATTTAGATGCCGCCAGTAATATCAATAACATGTGAATGAGGATTTATTTTACTTTCATTCATAACCTTTTGTATGGCATATTAACCACCACTGTTAAAACAAAAGCTTTTAACAAAAAGCTTAATCTAATAAAATTATCACTCAATTAAATATAGTTGGACACTCTTTTTGTAGAACAGTAAAAATTTGACTTGTTCCCTCATTGGGAGGTTAAGAGCTTGTAGTATAGATTGCTTTTAACCTTCACTTGTTTTTCCATCCTATATTTTTATATTCTTGTTCTATCACTGTTATTTGTGCATTTTTATTTGAATATTGGAGAAGGATGGGACATACATTTAGTAAAGAGTGATAATAAATAATGCTTTGAACAACTCATATTGCTATAGTCAGGTTTGTTTTGAGTGTTGGGGAAGAATGATTAATTTGATTCAAAAATCGGTTTCAGAGCAATTTGTAGGTGTGGCAGAATTTATAGATGCTTAGATCACATAGATCTATAATGCTTCCTGGGTGATCTTAACTCTTTGGTAAGCATGATTGGTTGTGATTTTCCATTGCATTGACAAAGAAGGGAGGTATTCCAGCTTCAAAGATTGCATAGTTGGGAGAATATCATATCCAAGATTTCTTGCAATTGCCTGCCTCTTTCTTTGGCTCTTCTTGTTAGACCTCCTATAGATGCTCTTTGTTTCTGGTTTTACATTTTCTCAGATTCAAATGAATTCTAAGATCTACATCTCGATTAGGATGAGAGATCTAGCTTCATCAGTCCAAATAATTTGATGAGTTTGGGATGACATCATTTTGATAATTTTTTATTTCTGTTTTTCTTGTTTAATAGAAAGAAAATGTTGGGAGTAGGTTGAAGTGAGATGGGAAACACTAAGCAATTACATTCAATTTGCTAACACCAACCATTTATTTTCTTTCTCTTCTATAGAATAGAGCAGGGGTAGGATCCTACCGGTTTAACTACTGGCTCGCTACGTGCAGGTGCACAGTTTAGAGAAGAATCACCTTCTGGATTACTACTTGGGAAGGAAAACAGCTGAGGTGCAGCAATCCAATCTGCTGCACGACTCAGCTGAGAAGATAAAGTGCAGGGGCAGGCGGGCGGACCCACTTGCTAATGGGAGCAATCGGTTCACTCCCACCTGATCTTCAGAGCTACCGGTTCACACAAACCGGTCCAAACTGGTAGAATCCCACCCCTGCAATAAAGGCACAGAGATATAGGAGGAATGTGAGAGTTGAGAATTTTGTTAAGTGGGACTAAACTGACAGGATGCCATTCCCTCACTCATATGCATCCTTTTTGTGAGCTCAAGTGTGTATCTTTAATTGGTAATAATTTAAAATAACCTTCATATATGAAATAACCTTCATCCTTCTGCTATTCATTTGTTCAAAGCATTCTTAGAATGTGGTAGATCTAACAATGAATAACATTTCAGGAAATGAACGCCAAGGGTCTAACAGCTCTTCCTCAATTGAGACATCATATGTTAACCTTGTGTTTGGTAAACAAAAGATATAAAAACGCCTCTGCATGATATCATTGCAGACTGTTCTGGACATAAGAAGAAAAGATCTTACTGTGTTTGCAGCTGCTTTCTTTTCTTTTTTAATAGTTTCATTTTAGCTTTCTGTGTGGCCCTTAACTTCAGCTGTTTATTTAAATTGAGCCAAAAGACACTTTTCTAGAAATGATTTATTAGTTGACAAAACAAGGGAGGCTGAAGTACAAAGAACTTTAGGAGTCTGGTGGTACTGTGCTTCCAGACTTGTGTTTTTGTTCAAAGGAAATAAGAAGCATATTCTTTAAAAAGTTTGAAAAGGAGGAAAGCCTGCTCTTACAATTGAATCCAGATTCTCTATATCCCAGATCATCTTCAGAAGAAGCAGCCTTGTCCTTATGATGACGTGTTCTACTTCAGCTTCTGTAGGCCTTAATCGGTCTTTAGTGAATCTGGAAAATGCCTGCTTAGGATAGTCTGCTTTATTAGATTCGCCTATATGGTGAGGTTGGCCACATAACAATTGATGCTGTGTTAGAATTATTCCTAACAATAACAATAGCCCTTATCAACAGCACTTATAGTAGACTTATATACCACCCCATAATGCTTTATAACTCTCTGAGCCATTTACAAATGTCAGTGTGTTGCCCCCAATAATCTGGATCCTTATTTTACCAACCTCAGAAGGATGGAAGACTGAGTCAACCTTGAATCTGTCAGGATTGAACTCCTGGCTGTGGGCAGAGTTTACCTCCTATACTGCATTCTAACCACTGGGTCATCATGGCTCCTAATTTATCCTAATGCCACCATAATACCTATCAGCCTTTATTTCTATATTGTGAGTACATTATATCCCAGTACATAAGAGGAGTTAGGAGCAGTCAAGACACTTCAGAAAGGAAAGAGTAGCCTTTCAGAAGTGTGCAAAAACATGTCAATTTGAACTGTTTCAAATTTGAAAAGCATTATCCTGAGCTTGAAGCTGTTGTTTTGCATTTGACACATGTGCTTTGCATTCAAAACAGGGGGTTTCGATAAATTTGGAGGCTTTTTGAGATTAATACTGAGAGTTCTGAACTCAAAATACAGCTTTAAAAAAAACTCAAAAGACTTACAGAATTATTGTGTTAGTCTGCTTTGAATGCAAAACAACTGTTTGGGCTTGAAATGGGACATTTACATTGTTAACTGTTTCTGATTCCATTCTTGTTGAGTATCTTTCACGGATTTTATTGTAATTTAACATTGAATGTTAATGAAATTGATGATTGATAGTACATTATTTCCCCAACCCCATTTTAAAAAAAATATAAATGCAACCTTATTTTCAGTGTGCTCTAAAACTGATATAGAATAATAAATTTAATCAGCACAGGTATTTTTTATTTTTTTAAAAAATAATTGAAAAAATGTTCAGACTATTCAAAATGTTCAGTCTATTTTTAAAAAGATGAAAAGCTACAATAAAATATAAAGAGAAGGATGTAGAAAATAAGATGTCCTGATGTGGTGAGTGTAAAGCCCTACCATGAATTAGAGACAAATTGAAAACAGACACAATAATTAGCTATCATCACAGCATATGGCAAACAGATGAGTTTTGCATGCTTTAGTTCTAAAACTGGGTTTATTGCTATTCGACTATCATTCTCTCTACTCAATTACCTGTCCTCATTAAACTCAGAATTATTTCTGAGGAGATGCATTTATAAGAGGATTTTCTAAGAGAACCCACTGAGCTGAGGTGGCGCAGTGGTTAGAGTGCAGTACTGCAGGCCACTTCAGCTGACTGCTATCTGCAGTTCAGCGGTTCAAATCTCACCGGCTCAAGGTTGACTCAGCCTTCCATCCTTCCGAGGTGGGTGAAATGAGGACCCAGACTGTGGGGGCAATATGCTGACTCTGTAAACCGCTTAGAGAGGGCTGAAAGCCCTATGAAGCGGTATATAAGTTTAACTGCTATTGCTATTGCTAAATCCCATCCCAATGCAATATTCTCAATATTTATTATATAGAGATTTATTTGTGGCATGCTCGTGTTTATTAATGCAAAAGTAGTTATCACTGGTATATTTTAATATTTTGCTGTTTATTCCAAGAGGAAATCTATGGTATGTCTACAAAAGTTACACTTGGTCTCATTTCCAAATATTTTCCACCTGTACTTTGGAATTGATACTATTCACATTATACCATAAACATGTCATTTCTTTTTAATATGAATTGTACATTGGGGTACCGCATTTCCCCGAAAACAAAACAGGATCTTATTTTTTTTTGACCACCAAAATAAGTGCTTGGCCTTATTTTAGAGGAGATCTTATTATTTTTGAGGTACAGGAGACGGAGAGCGTGGTCAACTCATGGCTGCTACTTTGTTGCAATATTTTGGGGGAGGGCTTATTTTAGCGCATGCAATCAAAAGCCCAGTTGGGCTTATTATCAGGGGAGGTCTTATTTTTGGGAAACAAGGTATAAACCAATATTAATTATTTCAGTGGAACCATGAATCAATTATTGTTTCATTTTGTCAATTCTTGAAAAATTCTAACTGGATTGATTAGACACATGATCATGTTGTAGTGACATCTGATAAAATCTGATTCCATTACATGAACGGCCAGTTGCAACAGGACTTTTCCAGTTATCTGCTTGCAGGGAAAGAAGGGTTTGAAGGAGCATCTTAAAATAATCACAAAATCAAAATAGATTTTGAAAGAATGTCCTAGACCTAGAGCATTGTTTCTTAAACTTTCAAGAACATCAAACAATATCTATTTATGAAGAATGTAATGACTTTCTATAAAAAAAGACCAATATTGAAACAGGCAAACTTTAATAATGCTCTTTATTTTCTTTTATATTTATATATCAATTAAAAATCTTAATGAGAGATATGAGTGTATTACATATCTGATAGTATATTTCATTAAAAACTAAAATGAGATTTGTTTTTAATGAAGTCTTTAGAGATAGAAAATATTACTTCTTTAATCTTTTTCATTTTAATGCTTGTTCTGTTCCATTTAAAAGTCTTCTAATGGTGCATTTTTCATTTGCATCAGTCAGTGTGATCTCTAAGGAGAATGATGAGAATATTGAGTAGTAAAATTAGATATATCTAAACCCAAGAAGAACTTATTTGGCTCTTAGGATCGTCGTGCAGAGGATCTTTAGATTGTTTGGGGAGCACCAATGTCCCTGCAAAGGATAGTTCAAGGAACAAAATTCTAGAGCTCCCATGAACTTTGTTTTTAACAGTTTAAGTGCATAGTTATCTCTTTACTTAAAAGATGGTGCTTTAGTATGTCCCATTATTTTCTTACAGCTTATCTTTTTATATACAGTAACATGATTTTACATACTGACCACTGTCTTCTGAGACTATTATGCTGATGCAGAGTTGGGCTTGTAAAGTGTCATGTTGATCCTAGAATATGGATGTAGTTCTTACTACCAATATCCACTCAGGTCTTTTGACATTCGTAAAACAAATTTAGTCTATGACACGGGTGTCAAACTTACACTGTCACATTACCACGTGATGTTTTGCTATGTTTTTCCCATTCACTGGGTTGGGCGTGGCCTGCACAGAATGCATTCAATTCACAGGCCGACAGTTTGACACCCCAGGTCTATGAGAATTACAGCATACCTAGGGGTTTAAATTTGTAAATTTCAAAAAATAAACTATGGAGGGCTATTGAGTTTGATTTTTTTATTTATTTTGCAGCATTAGTAATTACTGTTCATATCATGAACAATGACTCACATTTTTATTGCTTTTCCTTTCATGATACAAGTGATCTCCACACCCTTGTAAAATAAATATGAACTTTGCGTCTGTCCGAGGATCTGTGAATCTACCTAGCTGTACTGTATTGTGATTTATATTTTAATTTGCTCTATTGCTTATGCTTCTTTCCCCGTACTTTCTTAAAACTAATTTCAATAACTACAAGTGTTTTTGTTCTCACAAAATAATACTGTCTGCTTTTGAAAATGGTAATTATTTTGCTTCCTGCCTGTTAAATTCTTCACCTCCTTTATGTCATGGGTGAAGTTAAAAGGGACAGTTACTATATTTCCTTCCTTCCCAATTATTATAGAAATTTGACATGCTGAGAGGATTTGCTGCTTTGGCAACTTATAAGTTATCTTCCAGCTTTTATTATTTACAGAGGGTGTGTTTGCACCACATGCCTCTCGATCTGCCTGACAGCAGTGCTGCTTGTTTCTCCCTCTACGCCAGAAGTCAAGTTGTGAACTGTACTAATTCTTTGCTGACTGTCAGAGAATAGCCAGAAGTTGCGGTCTTTTATTTCCATTTTAAATCCAGAAAATTAAATAATGATCAACTTCCTAAAAACGGTTTTCTTTTAAGCAAGGAACATTAAAATAACTTGTGTCCACACAAGAACATCCTCTTTGGATCCCTCCGTATACACGCTGGAAGAGACTTCTCCAACCTAATGTTTTCTGGATTTAATGCAAATTAAACTTCTAGAATTTTCAGCTAGCATGGCCATGTTTGGATAGTTTATAATGGCTTGCAGACACTTAATGGATCCATGTCTTAAACCTTGGCATATGAATTTTATATGGAAATTCTTCCATACATTTTGTGATAAATTTTAAGCTACACCAGTGGTTCCCAAACTTTGCAACTTTAAGACTTGTGGATTTCAACTCCCAGAATTCTCCAGCCAGCAGAGCTGGATTCTGGAAGTTGAAGTCCACAAGTCTTAAAGTTGCCAAGTTTGGGAACCACTGAGCTACACTATAGCTTTATATGTATTCTTATATTTCCTCCAACCATTTCATCGATGTTTTCACATGACTTCACCTTTAAGGAAACTTCTCTGTTCCAGTCTTGATTCACTAGCAAAGTTGTATCACCTGCTTCCAGATTATTCTGTGGCCTTCTCAAGGATGCCTACTCTCCATTCATGAATTAATACGTAAATGTTTAATAAAAATATGAAACAGCAAAAAGCTATGAGAAACCCTAAACTTAAAAATAAATTTATTGAAACATTATAATTTTTCCTCAGCAATATTAATTAAATTTTTCCTAACAGATTTTTCATATTCTGGATGTATTTTCTTATGTGCGTATACATGGGGAAATATTCTGAAATTTCATTTCTATTTAGTTTTTTTTTTTTCCTTGATCTTTTGGGTATTCCGTAAAAGTAATTTAAAAATGTACATTGGTACTCTATCAAATGAACAGCCCCAAATAAGGTAAGGTTCAGTGGTCCTTCTCTGGGAAGTGACCCTTTTAGAAATAAGATAGGTGCCAACCAGAGAAGCAGTTATCAATTCCATAGTTCATGAGTAGTTGATTCTTCATTTTCCTGGAGTTAGAGAAAGTCTTTTAAAATTACTTAGGCCATTTACGTTTCATTTTACTTTGCAGATTTCCTTTAGAAAAGAATCGTGAAAGTTGTTCATTTTACATAATAAACTCTGTTATAACTCATAATTGACACTGGCCTATTTCTCCAAACCTATGCTCACAATTTGGGACCCGGTGGCTCAGTGGCTATGACACTGAGCTTGTCAATCAGAAAGGTCAACAGTTTGGTGGTTCGAATTCCTAGCACCACGTAATGGAGTGACCTCCCATTACTTGTCCCAACTTCTGCCAACCTAGCAGTTCGAAAGCAAGTAAAAATGCAAGTAGAAAAATAGGGATCACTTTGGTGGGAAGATAACAGCATTCTGTGCACCTTTGGCGTTTAGTCATGCTGGCCACATGACCATGGAGATGTCTTTGAACAGCGCTGGCTATTCAGCTTTGAAATAGAAATAAGCACCGCCCCCTAGAGTTGGGAACGACTAGCAATATGTGTAAGGGGAACCTTTACCATTATGCTCACAAATGGTACTAGGCGTGCACTTTTTTAGGTGGAAATTTGAACTGATAGATGTACTCTGAATATCTGTGAAACTTAAAAGCAGACCACTGCAAAGTTTTATAGTGTGTAGCAATACTGTAATGCATTGGTCACAGGAAATTAATAACCCTGCTGTGGGTAAAGATTACAGAAGATTCCTGCCAATTGTATTTGACAAGCTGATGTAAAAACTATTAAATGCTTGTTTAGATCTTAGCTTAAAAAAACAAAAAATGGGGTTTCTCAGAAATGAAGGGTTTATTTCAGTTCTTCTAATAATCTCTCATCCCACACCTTCTTTCTTTTTTTTCTTTTAGGTGTGAAGTATCAAACCAGAGGCAGTCCTCTGTAAACTCCCACACAGGGTTGAAACGTCATATGCCAGTATGACTATTAGCACAGATGTACACACTTCAAAGTTCGGCAGTCAAAGAAGAGGAACAGAGAAACAAGATGTTTAGAGCCAACGACGAAACTGCTTGCATGACTACCGCCTTCCAAGAAAGCCTTCAGTTTCTGAAGTTGAAGAATAAGTAAACGGAAACAAGGATTACATATTATATTCCTTTTTTATTTCTTTTTAACCACTTGGGATTTTACTCTTTGAATTGACGTGGCCACAAGCACTGGACAGCAATATGTGTCATGTCATTGTTACTTGTCGCTCAATGTTGTGGACCCTCTTGAGTATCGTGGTGGCATTTGCAGAGCTCATAGCCTTCATGAGTGCAGATTGGCTGATTGGCAAGGCCCAACCTGGAAGTTTTCAGGACACAGACAGCAGGAGGGCAGGATCAGTGGATCCCTATCGTCCAACCTTGGGGATCTATGGACGTTGCACCAGAATTGAGCACCACCACCAGTCTTCCATGCCTGATACATCTTGTGGCCCCTATGCAGATAACTTCAGTGAAATTGCCAGTGGGTTTTGGCAAGCTACTGCTATTTTTCTTGCTGTAGGGATCTTGATACTCTGTGCTGTTGCATTCGTTTCTGTTTTCACCATGTGTGTACAGAGTATTATGAAAAAAAGTATTTTTAATGTCTGTGGGCTGCTACAAGGAATTGCAGGTAGGTGTGACAAATAAAAAGGGTAGTTTTTACATATGTTTGTAATAAGTGGATTTGGAATACACACTTTTAGATTTCATTTTTGTAAATCCTTTCCTCATGATATATAGCTAACTAGTTCAAAGAAATATTATTAGTGTTTCCAAATTAAAAATGGTTCAATTAGTGGAAACAGCTGCCCAGAATTGTCTTATCTTGAAAAGCAAGACAGGCTTAGATCTGGTGAGTACGTAAATGGGAGGCCACCAGGAAATCCCAGGGTTCAGATTATTGCAAAATAGCAAATAGACAGTCACTTCTGTGTTTCTGCCAAGAAAACTATGCATATGTTTGATGAAGTCACCATAGGTCAAACTGAACTCATAAACACTTAAATTTTATTTGATGTCAAGTAAGAATGTTTATTCAGATTCATCAGTGGAAAAGGAAGGGGTCATATTCCCTGATTGCTCAAGGTCCTGAGGAAGGGACATTATAAGAAGGGAATATTAATAGAAAAACAAATCAGTTTTTATATATTGGTGTTCTTCAATTAAAATGCTTCAGTTTTGAGGACCATTCAATCTTTTTCTCAGGGCAAGTCTGGGTGCAGAATTACTTGCTGGCAACTTTAAGGAACTTAAGTTATATACTGCTTCTTTTTCACTATAGTTGCTTCCTTACTTTCTGATAAATTCATACTTTGCTGGAGCATCTCAATCAGCCAGCTCTGGTTTACATATAGGAGCCAGTCTTTTTTTCTAAGCCCTGATTGCAGCATAATTACACCATGATTCTAGTTGGTTAAACCAAAATAATAAATATGACTTTGCCTAAAGCCAGAAACAGATGGAATGAATCATTCAGGATTGGGGTGGGGACGGGGGAATGAGATGGAAGGGAATGAATTTTAGATTCTTTCGTATTCGAATAAGGGCGAACCATAGTTCTTCTATAATCTCTAGGACAGGAGTCTGCAACCCCCCGGGCAACTACTAGGCCTTGGGTCATTTGGAATTGGGTGGTGGAAGTGACAGGCGAGGGCGTGCATCCCAAGTAGCGTGAACAGTGGGCATGCACCCTCCATTTGCACAAGTGGTGAGTGTGCATGCCCACTGCTTGTGCAAATGGAGGTGCATGTATGCTTGCAAGCAACTGATGTAGAACCATCCCCTCTCCTCCCCCCAGCCAAGCCGCAAAGCCAGAAAGGTTGGGGAAGTGGCGTTAGTGGGAATCAAATAGGATCTGAAAGTGCAGTAGTCTGTAGATGGAAAGTAACTTTGGGATTTTTGAAATTTAGCTCCTTTGCTACTTACATCATGTCAGCAATCTTGCAGTGATAGTCAAACCAACGGTAATATAAGTGGGTGACTGTCCAAAGTCGAGCTGATGACATATAACAACAAGTTGCAATGCACTAAGTTCTGGTGCTTGCACGTTTCAAATTGTTTGTCAGTGTTATAAAACGTTTCCTCACATTTATATTGAAGCTTGACTGTTATATCTATACAGAGATTGGTAATGAATTCTGTTTTTATGAGGTTTTTCCTGTGAAATGGAGCTACTTTGCAAACTATTGTTTGCTTTTGAGTTGCTTGGAATATGTTACACTTTTCCCTTCTTGATTGTTATAAATTTCTGTTGGCAATCAAAGCATGAGTGTTTTCAGGAAGGCAGGATCAGTGTAATAGTTCTAGATATGCTTAGTCAAAAGTAAGTCTTACTTTAAAAAACTATATTACTCCCACGTACTGTAAGCATGCAGAGTATTGCTACCTAGGTTATCAATTTAAAAAGTCTGTAAATCATTGCAACAGAGGCTTTATTTATTCCTTGAAATTCAGCTGGGAAGGAAAAAAATACATCAATTGTTAAACTTAGGCTGTGACTTAGGTGATACATGAAGTGGGATTTATGAAACGATAAGATAGCTGTGCTCTTTTAAGTTGTAATCCATTATCCTCACAGATTGGCATGCCAGGTCATAGTGAGCCCACACATATCTTGGTTCAACCTTTAAGTCTGTCTGCAAATACATTTGTGATTTTAAAAAAATCCCTTTTGAAATTCTGCAAAGTTTTTCTTTGCTTGTTAAAGTAGAGAAGCTATAGTTCTTCGCTTGGTAAACAATTCTTTACCCAGATTGTTAAGAGGGGGAAAAAAGAGTTTCAAAGAACTCTGAAGTAATAGAACCATATCATTAAATCTGTAATTGCTGTCTCATAATAAAAACCACTCGACTATTTGAGTGTCTTTGGCGTGTGCATAAGCTGTTTTTGGAGAAACCTGTGAATCAGTTGAAAGATCTGAGAACAAGGAAATCTATTCCTAAAATACTAACAAGAAATTAATTTTAACAGGATTGGTTGTAAATAATAGTTTCCTCTCTTAAGCAATGTTGTTTGGAGCCTCCAGTTATTTAGTCATTTAATGGACTTACCATTTTAAATAGGTACTTAAGAAAATATTAAGAGAACCAGTTGGTGTAGTAGTGGCTAGAAATTGGAAGACTGGAAGCCAGCTGGGTGACTTTGAGCCAGTCACTCACTGTCATTTCTAGGAAGGAGGCAATGGCAAACTATTTCTGAAAACTTTGCCAAGAAAACTCAGGGACTTATCCACACAGTTGGAGGGCGGAAGGGAAAAGGAAGGAAGGAAGGAAATATAAGAGCTTGGAATACAGCAGATTATAGTTTGATGGCAAAACATTTGTAAATCAGCTACAGAACTATGTCTTAAGGACTTGCTTGTCTAATTCCAGGGTTTGAGAGCATGTGATCATCACAGAGAAGAGAAAATTGGCAGCTGTAGACGGCAGTTTTGAAACCTTAAAGTAAATGAGGAAGCGACAGTGGTATAATTGTCCCTTCAGACATGACTGATGCTCATGTGATCAGTATTTTTTTCTCCTTCATATGTCAGGACTATGTCATGCTGGGTTTGCACTACCCTTACACTAGGCTGAAATAGAATTGAAAAATTTATAGCTGTATGAGGGGACCCAGCCATTGCTCATAATAGGTTGATGTATTTTATATAAAATGGTAGATAACACAGCTGCTATCACTCCTAGCCCAGGTTTAGGTTTTATTGCATTGTATGAAGTCAGCTATAGAGCTGTATACCTCTCTTCATGCTATTACTCCATTAACCTGCAACCAGTTTATATCACAGTCTGTGGTTTTGTCATCTATCTTTAGTGCTTCCCAGTGAGATTTCAGCTGAGTAGGAAAGGGCAATTTGGTTACCCTTGTGTAAAAGTAATCACTGATAATCACACAAAGCATGGCAATGAGAAATAGCTATGCTTGAATTATTAGAGAGAAGGGAAAATGGCTTTATGAAGTTGTAAATGCTCCAACACTGGAAGTTTTTAAGAAGAGATTAGATAAGCATTTGTCTGAGGTGGTGTAGGGTTTCCTGCCTAAGCAGGGGGTTGGACTAGAAGACCTCCAAGGTCCCTTTCAACTCTGTTACTCTAAACAAATCTCCACCTCTTTAATTTTAGCCAAATAATGTTCTGTCATTTAAAAACAGTCAGGTGATTGCCAAAAAAAATAAATAACCAAAAGCAGCTACTTGAGAAAATTTAGGATAGGAATCCCTCAAAAAGAGGATCTCCAAATGATTTCCTTCGTTTTTTCTTCCCTAGTATCTATATTTTCTTTTGACCCCTCAAGTCTATTTCCTCCTCAAAGGAGAAAGAGGCTGTCTTCAGATAGCACACAGCCCCTGAGATATTCAGCAGAGAGGGCCAAGGAAGATGCCGTATGGTAGAGAAACATTTCATAAATACTGGAACTGAATTGAAATACCATAAATACCCAAATTAAACAATTACTTGAGACATTAACTCTCCAGTATCAGGCTGCTTTTTATACATAGAAGTAGGAGTAAAGTGGGAGCAGGGTGAGTGAATGGTTGTTTACATTTAAGGAGAATACACAAACCAGCAATACAACCAGAATGGCAATACAAATAGTCCTTGCTTTATGGCAAGAAATTGAGAATTTCTGTTACTGAGCAAGACAGGTGTTAAGTTAGTTGTGCCCCATTTTATGAACTTTTTCCCCCATAGTCATTAAGCAAACCACTGGAGTTGTTATGTAATGTATCGTGTGGTGGTTAAGCAAGTCTAGCTACCTCCCATTGACCTTGCTTGTCAGAAGATGGCTGGGAAGGTTACAAATGGTGATCACATGACTCAGGACAGTAGAACTGTAATAAATACATGCCAGTTGCCAAGCATCCAAATTTTGATCACATGATCATGGAATGCTGCAATGGTCGTAGTAAGTGTGAAAAGTGGTTATAAGTCACTTTTTTAGTGCCATTGTAACTTTGAATGGTCACTGAATGAATGTTAAGTTGTTAAATCAAGGATTATCTGTACTAATAGCTGGCAGTCACAAGGCTAGTCAACAACCACACTATGCCATGAGGTAGCATTGTTAGGGCTTTCAAAAACAATGAGAAGATCTTTCTCAGGCCCAGGAATGTCTTATTTATTTATTCAAAATATTTCTCAAGTATTTCATTTAGTTGGATTTCAGAGCAATGTGCAAAGGTATAAAAATAAACCAACCTAATAAGAATGCAGTGTAATAAACACCCATTAGAACAAACAAGAACAAAGTCAAGTCTTAAAACTGCAGGGAAGTAGAAGCATCCCTACTGTGCCATGTGCTTTGGCAGTAAATCCCAAAATAATTGTCCTATCAGTATTATATTTGCTTCTTTGGAGTGGGTGCTCTCAGGTTCCCAATCATGCAGTCATGAATTCTTGATTATATGGAGGATTCTAACCACATCCACAGGTGTGAATGCTAACCCAAGCATTGCTTGAACATTGTTCATTAAATAAGCCATAATTGATTGGCTTCACACAATTCCTTCCTTTGAACTCCTGCCTTAGGCCGGAGTTGGACTAGAAGACCTCTAAGGTTCCTTCCAACTCTGTGTTTATCTGAACTTGCTAAGCTAAACAAATCATGCTTCCTCCCTTAATGGTTTTACAAATAACAAGGTGACTTGCATATTCTTCATATTTTAGCATTGCTTCTTTTTCTTCCTTGTTGCAGTCAATATCTCCTTAAGGTAGCCTTGCTCGCCTTTAGTGCTTCCAGCAAGGTTGCATCATTGGGCCTAACAATGCAAGAAAACAAGAAAACAACCTCAAATTTGTAAATTTTAAGGCATCTTATGTTAATAGTTTTCTGGAATCCAGAGATTACAGGCTGATCTACATGTGAATTTTCTAATTGTCTGTACCCACATTCATTTAAACCATATCCTAATACAGGGAGTTATGTGACTATCTCTTCTAAGCTCAATGGCCATATCAGATTTTTCAGTAGTATGTGGTGTCAGTATTCTAAAACGTGGCACGACAAAACCGCGGTCCACTAAAGCGCGCCCAATTAAAGCGCGGCGCTGACATCAGCAGCAGCGCGACAACAACGACCGCGGAGAAAAAAGGGCGCTTTAAAAAGCGCTTTTAAAGCAAGCCGATTCATGTAAAGGTAAGGGTTAGGGTTAGGTTAAGGGTTAGGGTTAGGTTTAGGGTTACGTTAAGCGTTAGGGTTAGGTTAAGGGTTAGCGTTAGGTTTAGCGTTAGGTTAAGGGTTAGGTTTAGGGTTAAGTTAAGGGTTAGATTTAGGGTTAGGTTTGGGGGGGTTAGGTTTAGGTTTACGCATTAATTTTAGCTTTACCGCTCACAGCATGCTGTTTTCGTCGCGCTGTGATGACGTGAGGTACGCGGTTTCGTCGAGCGTGCTTTAGTCGACCGCGGTTTTGTGGTGGAACCTTCTAAAAAGTTGGCAGGATGAGCTAAGTTTAATGTAATTTTAATTGAACTAGAATGACAACATTAATTAAATACAGTTATTGTAAATAGTCTGCCATGTATTTAAAATTGTCCTCTTCTGCAACAAAGCATACCATTTATCGGCAACTTTTTGCTTTGGGGGTAACCTATAACATTTGGAAAGAGAACCAATTTGGTATCTCTCCATCCTGATGCTTTTACCCAGGATATAAGTCGCCTGCCCATCCTTTTGTTTCATCAGCATAACATGGGTTAGGCTTGTGTTAATATTTTCCATATGGCTAGGTTCTTGCTCTCTGAAATTTGAGTGGTGGATTATACGGCTTAGTTTATATTCTGTAATTGAATCATGCAAGTTGCGGATGGACCAGGGGTGGGTTTCAACTGGTTCACGGCGGTCCCCGCAAACCGGTTGGTCGGCGAACCCGGAAGTAAGTAACTTCCGGGAACGGCGAAGGGCCCACCTGCCCGCCCGCACTCCTTACCCGGTTTTGACGAGTTCTGCGCTTCCACCCATGCGCAAGATGCATACAGCGCCTGCGCGATCCTCCAGGAGCAGCTGGAGCATCACACAGACGCTAGTACGCATGCGGGCACTGCACGCGTGCACGAGGATGCCGCCCGCCCCGTTCCAACCGAACCGGTTGGAACGGGGCGAGAAACCCACCCCTGGGATGGACTGATTCTTGTGGCATTTCTGGAGAGAGTTCAAATGCTACCCAGGACAGTCTCATCCAAGAGATTTTCTGAAATAAAAAACTTGCAGGAAAATTGGTCTGCCATTTAAGCAGTCTGTTTGGAATGTGACTTTGTTTTTAGAATAAGTAAGGCAGGTCTTAAACTGTCTTGTGGATATAGTAGTCAGTAAGATAGTGGATGTTCTCAAGATGAAACATTAGGGATAAAAAATGTCCTTTTGGTTTTCTTCAGTCATGGGATCAGGCAGCTTGTTTCCCAGTGACCTATGGAGCAATCCCCTCCTAGATTTTGGTTGGCTCCTACCCTGCTAACCATTAAGGCCTTGAAGGTTTGGTTCTTCTCCTTGCAGATCCTGGCCCAGGATGATACCTGAGCCTGTTGTAACTATTCAAGTTGTGAGTCTGCCCCACCCCACCCTCCACAATATATTTTATTATTTTAGCATTTTCCTTTGTATTGGATCTTTTAAGCTCTTCCAATGCAGTGGCAATATCAATACGTATTGATATTCAAAAATGCTAACTGGTTTCCTTATTAATAGTAATGGAACTGTAGTAACATGCAGCACTTAAAAAAAGAAGGAACAACAGACCGGACAACTGAGGATCTGTCTTGTGATTTTGATGCTACTCCTGATTCACTGTGTGGGTTTTTGTGGGGAAGGAAGGCTATTTTACACTCAGCAATTCAGGGTAACTGCTGTAAAACAAATGAATTAGGAAATAGTGTGGAAAGTCCCACTGCTGTCAATCATCCTTGTGGTTTTCACTTTCAGATTCTTCCATTATTTTCTTCTGTAAATGTGTATTTACAGAGATCATCAAAGTTACTGAACATTTCCAAATAGGCCAAGTTTGGAAGCTACGTAATTTAATAAGCCTCATATAAATTTAGTAACAACCTTGTTTCCTATGCACTTGACATAGTATAAAAGCCATGTTGTTAAACTTTGGTTTAATGAATAAAATTCCATTGGGCTGTCTTGTTCAATGTAATAAAATCATTGGTTTAGACACCAGTGCGACTGAGTTTTCACAGTATGCAAAAACCATATAAGCCACTTCATAGATATTTTACTTAACCTCTGGACAGAAAAACATACAGCTGAAAGGGTTCTATTCATAAGGTGGCATAAGGTAAGGAAAAATATTTATCATTCTGGATGGGGGACAAGTTGAGGTACTTGTTAGGTTAAAAATTCATTTCCAAAGAGTTGATCAACTAATTTGTGGATATTGTCTGAAGTCTGACAGTAGCAAATTTTTAAAGACTTCTTTATAGATTTATAGATAATACACACACACTCAGTGTGGATGGCAATAGTATGGAAGTTGTTTGCCAGTGCCTACCACACCAGGCCTAAACTTTGTTTGGCTACTGGATACAGATGTTGCTAGTCAAGTAATGTCACTTGCTAAGGCAGTTAGACAGAACCAATTCACTTTTCCTTGATTTCTAAAATAGTAAATAAAGTCAATTCGGCCGTTTTTTTCATAGCTGTCAGAAAATTGTGTACAGCTGTCCCAAGATTAGCCTCCAATCTCTAAGCTAATATTCAGGAATAGACAGTATGTTAATTATTCTTTAACAAACATGCAAAAAATTACTTATTGGTTTTTGCCATAAACATTAAAGCAGCTTTCTGGCATATGGTACCCTCCATGCTAATTGTCTGAAGAGAACTAGATTGGTGTACAGTCTTATGTAAAACATAGATTAACCAAAAATTAAACAAGACAAAGATTAATTGGATACATTAGTAAGCTGGATTTCAGCCCATGTTGCCATTTTGCCTTAAAATTGATGAAAATTACCATGTTTTTTAACCAATGAATTTTACTGAGTTATCAATCCTGTTGGACTTGAGAGTTTGTCCTAGCAAGCACGTAAGGGGCCACAGAATAGCATTTTTTAAATGTAATCATTAGTCTTTGATTGTATACTTGCTTCTCTAAGAAGACCCCTCGATGACTTTAATACAATGCAACTCCAAGGAGACATAGGAGATACACTATAATTCTATTAATTCCACTAGGAAGGAAATAATTAATACCAATTCCAGAACTTGTGGGGTTCCCTCCCCCTATATTCTGAGAGTGGTAATAAAATTTTGGATGTTGAGGATTCAGCGTCAATCCTAGCACTTCCTAAAAACACTTCAACATTAAACCTACATTAGCTATCCAGAATAGTTTTACAGATACAGGTACAATCTGTACATTTTTTTAGACAGGAGCAGTCTTTAACTTAAGGGATTTATATTTTAGTAGGTGTAACATTAAAAAATATTTCCTGACCAGGTGGCCTTGCTTTCTATACCGAAGCTGATAGATATCCCTATCTTTGCAATATTTATCTATGGTTTCTTCCATCTTTCTTCTCACAACAGAGTCAAGGGAAGAAAGATGGGAAAGATGCACGGTGCATTGTGATTGTAAGAAATAGCAGCTTTCTACCTGGAAGAGTAATGTCTGATATAAGAACGGCCTTGTGACTTTTAAGGTCACTTCGTGGGAACTACTTGTAATGGTGTTTTTTTTTACTTTCAATTAAACAACATCACCACATACGACTTAGATAGAGGTAGCATTAATTCCCTTTTGATCACATTTAGCTCTGTGGATTTTCTGGGAACTTTTTAACAAGCAAACCCTTCCTAAATCGTGACAGAAATTGGGAGAGGGTCACCTTTGAAATGGGATGAAGTTTGCCCTGTAGTACTTCACTGCTTAATATGGCAGAGCAACCGCCATACAAACAACTGTCAGGACTACAGCGTATGCTTCTGCTTAGTCAAACAAACAGCTGGGTAACTATGCTTTGAAGAGGCTGTTTCCATATCAGGCCAGGGCATCTGTTTTACGTCAGGGCAAAGCTGCTGTTCTGGCATTGCTCAAACATAATGCATGACCATAATGCATGGTTTTTTAGAAGGGTACTGTGGGGGAATAGCTGTTACTGCTAAACCTGCTTAATGAAGGTTCCTTTTTCGTTTAACATTTACCATATTTTTCAGACTATAAGACACATCTATATTTACACCTATATTGGGTGAGTGTGCTAAGCTGTATTTGCATAAGCCGTGAGCACACATGCAAAACCATCTCTCCTGTCACCACTACCAGTCTGCAGAGATGGAAAGATTGGGGACCTCTACTCTACTGGTTAAGACCATATATGTGTTTGTGTGTGTGTGTGTGTGTGTATACATATATATATGTTGTATTTGTGCTGATAAATAAATAAAGGGAGACTAGTATAGATCTATTTCAAGCTATTTAGCTCTCATCAGCTAGCCATACCCTTACTGGGATTCGAACCTGGGCTGTATTACTTATTAGGCAGATGTGTTAACCACTAAGCCACAGGCTCTCCTCCTTTATCATATATATATATATATCATATATATATATATGAAAAAGGAGAACGTCATGCATCTCTTATTTCCCTTTAAAAACATATCTTGATTTCTTCTGGAGCACAAGTAAGCGTAGTCATAAATGACTGTTTGCTATTCTCACAACTAATAAGTCCTATATTGCAGAGATCCAGTGCTTCCAGGCACCACAAGGAACTCAGCAATAGGCCAGAACCAATGTAGGGTTAATAATTGTTTCATCTGTACAGAAAAACGGGGGGGGGGGGGGGGGTTGACAACAAAATTCAGTTCCAGCAACCAATCCTTTCAGGAAAGCCATGACAATAAAAATCAGTATAAAGTCAAGCTCTCTGCTATAGAAATTTCATTATGCTTTTTTGCAATATATGAAACCATATTTGCGCAAACTACATTTATTTTTAAAGGAAATGTCTAAAATTTAATTTGGACACTTTGGACAAAATACAATAATTTTCAAACTGTGGCTTGTAGAAACAGTAGAAGCTCCAGTCAAAAGAATTATGCCGCAGGTCTCGTTGACAAAAGAACTTGTGATTATATCAAGAAGGGGATTTGGGTGTTTAGTCTGCCAGAGTTGGTGGGCTCAGTAGGATGAAAGCTCAATTTATCCCTGCCTGCCTGACCTTGAGCAATATTTTATATGTCCATTGGCTCAGGCATTCTGACAGGAAATGCTACCCAACTCCCAAATTCCATTGAGAAAGTGCTACAGTCAAGATAAGAGTCATACTCATATATGGATTCCAGTAAGCAATAACACAAAAAATTATAAGTAATCCACGGCTTTTAAATGTTTTGTCTTATTCTTTTCAGTGGCTGAAGCTATAGTATATACCAATAACTGGAAGAACATATGAAGTTTTTTTTTAAATGAGAAATTAGTTCTTGGTTTAAGTTCTTAGTAGATTTGAACTTGATGAAAATGTCAGACTTTTAGAAAGCAAATGTACATTTAATACTGTAGTTGGCACAGTATTACAACCCACGCTGTGGATTTTGAATTAGTTTGTAGAACTGTGGATACTTTGAGAACGTCCTGGAAGAATTGCTTCGGATTACACATAAAGAAATGCCACTGAGTTAAGGAGTCCATTCATTAAAGGTTTTGTGGTCCTTAAAGCAGCAGCATCTTTTCTGGGTCACACAGGATTGAAAGAAGTTGGGCATGCATAGCACTATTAATTTCACATGGAACAAATGAAGAGAGGGCCTCAATTTCTCCCAGAATGAAATAACTTTAGTGAGGTTAGCATTTTAGGTAGCAAAAATCTAGATGGCCATAGATGTCAATAAAAATATAGCACTGACTATGTGCTTTCTATATCTGAATGAGCTTTTAAAACTGATGATGCTTTCTTTCCTAAATTCCTAAGTTCTGAATTCAGCCTTCATTGTTGCAACACCTTTCCCCTTGTTTTACATTAATCACCATGAATTTAGCAATTAACAGTGTAGTCAAAAATATGGTCCACCAGTTTAATTACCGGCCGTCATAACATTCAGCAGCAGCCATCAGAAATTTCAGCTTATATCAGAATGTACATTCCTATGAAAATTAGTTTTATGCCTAATTTTATTGCACTTTTGTCTGACTATTCTTTCTTTCTTTTAAATAGGACTATTCCTTATCCTAGGGTTGATCTTATACCCTGCTGGTTGGGGTTGTCAGAAGGCAACAAGCTATTGTGGACCTTATGCTTCAGCTTATAAACTTGGTGACTGTTCTTTAGGCTGGGCTTTCTACACAGCTATTGGTGGCACAGTCCTGACCTTCATCTGTGCAGTCTTCTCTGCCCAAGCCGAAATCGCCACTTCCAGCGACAAAGTCCAAGAGGAAATTGAAGAGGGGAAAAGCCTGATTTGCCTCCTATAACGCACTCTTCTTCAAACAATTTTTTTTTCCTTATCTCAAAAATAATGGATTTGAAGTAGCTACTTGGACTCTTACAGGAAGAATGAAGACATGCAAGTGTTCCAATAGTCCAACATCATAGAAGGTCGAAAGGCACTGAAGTCTACAGACAGTATTAAAAAATGTGAAGTAGTGAGAATTCTGACACATGGATATGAAGGAATGCCACAAAGCAAACCTGTTGGCTTTCCAATTACTCTGGAAACAATTATTTCTATTTTGTCTTCACCAAGATGAATGATTATGAAGGAATTTTTTTGAAGAATAACTTGAAATATGTCAGGTTGTTTTCAGTACGTACATTTTAAGACAACATAATCAGGCTCCAGTGTCAAAATGGCAAGCACTACCCTATTAAATTACTCCATAGCACCTTTTCAGAAAGCAGGTCATGAATATTAAAAACACATAGTATTCTGGGTTGTATGCAGTGGCACATGGAAAGAATGTCTTAATTAAAAAGCAAGGCTTCCAGGTGAAACTAGTGAATACAATTTTCTTTTAAGCAATACTTTAGACACACTGCTCAATACATACCTGAAGCATGGAACTATAACAATTTATGAGGGTAGCTCTGAGAACATAAGCTAAATTACTTTTATTTTCATTACACAGATAAATAGTTCCATTATTTGATTAGTTAATCTGGGTAGATACGTATGTATAGCTATGGGGAAAGTTTAGACTCTTGTATATCTAATACTGAACTCAAGATTTGTCTTCCAAAGGTGTGGGCATCCTCCGCTATTGGTCCAGTTGTAACCAACATCACTACTGGCCCTTTCCAAGTACTACCAGTTGCCTATAAGTCCATTTCAAGTACAACTGGCCATTGTGCTCATCTAACAACAGATACCATGTGCCTAAATTGTGACCATATGTTACTGAATGCCTTTGGGACTTTTTTTAATTGCATCTATAAGTTAAGTGTATTGATAGATTTTTTTTCCAAAAATGAGCCTTTTGCATTAGTCAAATATGTAAAAATGTTCTGAGAACGCAATGTACTGCACTGCAGTGATGGCTGTAGAAAGAAAAATGATGGGAGAACTAATGCCTAACATCCAGATCCTCAATTTTTAGATTAGCCTTATTAACACTGATATTTAATGTATCTTTTGATAGACAGAAATAATACATTGTAGTCTAAGTTGCCAGGATGAAATAAGCAGACTCTGAATAGTAACTTATTTCTAGCAATATCTTCTAAAATTAAAATTTGAATCTTCAGTGATGAGGAATGTACTGTACTGTCTAACTCAGGATTTTTGTGAATAGCCACTTCTTTAACCACTGCTATAAGTATTCCAAGGAGGCGTTTGTGAATTAATTGTGTACCTGCATGTTTTACAATCTTGTTAATTCATTGAGCCCCAACACTGTTCATGAGGGCTTAATCAAACCCAAATTGCTTTTGCAGTATTGCTGTCATAATACCCCTTGTTCAGAACATGTTTCTCTCACGATAGAACCATGAAAAGGAGACTGAACTGTTCACATTTAAAATAGTTGAATATTGAAATTTGCTAAAGAATTATGTAGACTGATCTGCAATCTGATGATAAAGTATGGTAATAAGCGTGGACCCCAGTATGGGTCCAAAACCATCTTGCCTATTCTGGCAGATTAACTTTCCTAGTTTCAAGTGTAAAATGATAGGATATAAGCCAAATTGTGGCCTGATACTTTTTACAACCAGGTGCTTGAGAAAGCCTTGCTGATCAGCAATCCAAAACGGTTGGCGGCTGGGCTATTAGTTAACTCTAATAAATTAAGTTCTAGTATAAAATTCCATTCGGAGCAGAAGAAATATCTATGCTGGAGTAATATGCAATTTATTTTCTCATTGGTACTATAACATTTTTGTGTTGTAGAAATTAATTACTAAGATTGGACTAGAGTCAAAAATTTCAAGAGTACTTTTTAGTGTCATTAAAGATACAGGGCTATTCGTATGTATGTATGTATGTATGTATGTATGTATGCATACCCCCCCACACACATACACAAATGTACCATGGTTTATAGAGTAAAATTTAATTTGATACTGCCGCCACATGAATGTTGTTACATGGGTAATCGTTGTTTTAACTATGATAATTGGGATTGGTAACTGTCACTAAGTGATGCAGACATAAAGTGTAAATGACACATTTTACAAGAGCAGTTCCAGTTGCCATCAATAAGTAGTTAGGCACAATGTCATGTGATCACCATTTGCCACCTCCTCCCGGTTACTCTGTTGACTCCGCTTGTGAAGGTCGCAAATGGCAACCACATAACCGTGGGACTCTGCAACCATAGTAATTGCAAGCTGGGTGACAAGTGCCTAAATCACAAATGTGACCTCTTGGATATTGCCACAGCCACAACTGTGAGGTAGTAAGTCTCCTTGTCCAGTGCTGCCATAACTTTGAACAGTCACCAAATGAATGGTCATTAGTCAAGGACTATCTGTAATTACTGTGACTAAGATCAAGTGTACATATACTTCTGTCTAAACGTGCACATGACTGACAAGGCACTCTTGATTAAAAATGCATGACCAGCTCTTTAATGTTTTAAATTTCTGCATCCTGAAAAGGCACTTTGGAAATTAGTTGAGAATAGCAGTTAAAGGAGAATACATATTGGCCTCCTGATATGAAAATATTTTTTTTACATTTTTCATTTTCATTGCCTTTCTCTTTTGCTTTTGCACAATCTCAAAATGATTTTGGAATAGAAAAGTTTGAAACAGTTCAGCGGTTTTATAGCGCATTTTAAAAATTAAACTCTGGGACAATATTCTCACGTTTCCTTCTTTGAATTGGCACCAAAGAAAATCTTATCAGATATTTTGAACAAACAGCTTTTACAAGACAATAGAAGAAGTGATACTTCAGATTATACAGAACATTTATTTTTTTAAAGAAAAGGTACTAATCCCAACAATACATTATTCTGCATACATCCCTTCAAGCATCTCCAATTTCTTTTTCCAATCCAGGTTCAAAATCTGTATACTGATCTTATACAATGCATACTAGTTCTCCAACATGTAATTGATTAAATATCACTCAAGTATATTCATTGATTGTTCAGCAAATTTAAATAAAAAATAAGTTCCAATAGAAGACAGCAGGCTGCATATAAGCAAACATTATTTTATACAGGCATCCAGTACTGTATAAGGGAAAATAATATAGGTTGATGTCTATGGGACATCTGTATTATCTATAAGCTATCTTCAGAATTTAATCTCATACATTTGTTTACTTACATCAACCATATGTGTCACTTTTTCAGATCCAGACCTATTGTTTTGGTTGAGTGATAATATCCCAATACATTGTAATCCATTTTAGTAGGAAAACATTGCAATAAAAGTGGAAGATCTTTATAATTATATAAAATGATGGGATTGCTAATAATTTACTTCGTCTCTAATCATCAGCCTCCCTGAAGCTTCTGAGTCTCAGGGTCCCTGGTGTTATGAGGCAGGAATAAAAAGGAAGGGAAACCAGGTAGAAGCAAGCAAGAAGACAGGTGGGCAGTGGGGAGGGAGGTAAGAAAGGAAAATTCACTTTTATTTTTCTAATTCCAATGCATTAACTTGATTCTTTTTTTTCTGAACACTTAGCAAATTATGGTTATTATAACCTTAATGAAATTTCCTCTGCAAAAGTTCTGCCTCTTAATGTTGGAGTATTACAGTTCTTAGCATTGATCTCCTTTTTGAGAAGGATGCTAGCATTTGTAATTCATAGCAAAGTGGAGTATAACAGCTTGTTTACTTTATAAACAAGGTTGTAAACAGAGTAAACAGGGATGCATGCAGACTAGTAAATCTTAGCATATGTACTTGGTTTGTTTCCTAATTGTGGCATTGCTTTACAGTACTTAACATTTTAACTACATCACCATCTCCATCTGATGCAGTTACCATAACTGCCTCAGAAACACCCTCAAAATAATTTTTGTGTGGGGCTATATGCACTGTGTTTGATAACTCTTAGTTTTGATTGAAACGTCAGGCAATGAAATCTTATTCATAAACATTGGAACAAGTAGGGCTATCAGGTTGGAGCTATAAAGACAACCACAGATGATAGATGCAGAAAATTTGCTATTTCTATGACCTTCCAGATTTTTATGGTCCAGATACAGTAGCTCTTACAATAACTGATATAGCATGTGCAAGATCTACAGTATGGTATTGTACAATATTTCTGATAGATGTAGTAATAATGTTTTTGTATTACTGCCTAGTCAGTAAATTGGGAGTGATATTTCTGGGAAATATATGGCACAATTTAATCAGTTGAATATTCAGTATCACAACTTTAAGTTTGTATGCAATATCCCACATACCTTCTGTATTTAAATAATTAGGCCACTATATTCCCAACTAGCAAAAACGTGTGGTTTAAGAAATCTTTTCGGTGTCTCTTCTTTATTTTTTTTAATTAAATATATTTTACAGAATACTATATTAACTTCCCACAATGGCACACATGACTTCTTTTTAATACATATTACTTTAAATCAAGAAATGGTTGGTGATTAAACCTGTGTTCAGGCAGCTCAAAATAAAACACTGTGGATGAATCATTTTATAACATTTATTGTGTTATCTTCTGTTGCAATTTTCAAATAATAAAAAATTCAAATTATAACATATATAATATGCAGTAAGGACTTTAAAACCGATTTGAAAGAGTCCAGAATGGCATATCCTTGTGGAATAGGGAAGTTACTGCAATATTATTTAACCATCGCTATAAAATCTTTCTGTGGAGAAAAAAAAGAATGTTGAAAATACAGTGAAACTTTGATTTAACAGTCCAATTGGGGGGAAGGGATGTCTGTTATTCCTAATTGTCCATTAAATCAGAGTATATAATCTGTGGTGACATTATGCAGAGGTATAAATTGCACATACTTTACATTATAATACGTCATTTGTGTAACCTTATTAAGCAAATGATATAAAAACAACATAAGTATATAATGGGAATGTTATCCATAGCATCTGAAGTCTATTGCACTCAGGTCTGTTGAATCAAAACTTTACTGTATTGTAATAAGAGATTTCCAAATCTTTTGAAATCTGGTTATTCCAAGCTTACTCATTTATAGCATTCTGTCTCAATGTGAAAAGTATTCACATATTTAGAAACTCATGCATTGATCAACATTAAAGAGAGAACAGTAAAAAGTCATTTGATGAGCTACAGTGTGCTGTTGGGCTGCATTGCTAATTTAATTTTCTACAATATTAGTAATTCTTTGTCTAATAAACCATAATTAACCCCTGAATGTTGGGTGTCAATTTATTTCTGATTTTGTTACATTAGTACGGTAGTAATTCAATGTTTTGAAAGGTGCCTAAACCGGGAAATCTGTAAAAAAAAGGGGGGGGGGAATTAAAATTTCATTAGTTTCTGAGTACAAAAAGAAAGGGTTGTATTTCCACTGTGCCAGATTTTGTCCACAAAAGGTTCTTTCATGATATGTGATGAGCTAACCAGGGCGCTAGATTTCTTTCTTCCAAACAAGGAGCCATTTGAAGACAACAATCAGGCAATTCTTTCTTCAGTCACTTTCTTTCTCTGACAGCTGGCGCACACACCATCTCCAGCATATCATCAGGAGGATCACTACTGTGCTACTTGGTCATGCTAAGCCAGAATTTTTAGAAGGTTGGTTTTGTGGGCAAATGCAACCCATGAAACAACTGGACAGCATAAATTTCATAAAATGTTACAACTGTCTATCAAAAAATTGGATAAATAACTATAACAGATTCACCTCTTTTCAAATGTTACATGCTAGAAAAGACAAAAGAAAGATTGTAGAATGACTTTACCAGTTCTCTAAACTTTCTCTTCATAAATCATGTACACATGGCCAACAAATATACGTTATTATTCCTTTTATTATGCAGTATTCAAATGAAGGTAAGATACTACCATGACATAATCTTATACACCCTTGGACCCCTGCTTCCTAAAATATTTTTACTTCTTAGGTAAGGTTTTCTATGATTTCCAGTAAAATGCAAACTCTGCATCAATACAGGAAGTTTATGGTCAATTATTATATGGAAGAGAAACCAGTAAGTGCAATAATTAAATAATTTCCATTGCATTTTGATAATCAGAGGAACTTGACACATGAAATACATTTATTCTAAAAAAGCACTTTAAAAAGTTTTCATTGAACAGTGAAAATGAAACAAGCTATTATTTAGAACTATTCTAGAAAGCTTGAAAGAAACTTAACAGTATTATGACACAGCTTAGGAGCATCTTTTTATTAATGTACTCTACTGAAAATTACATTTTACATTTTTAATGTCATTTTGCAAGCTATAAATACTTGCTTTAAAAAAATGAATTGAACATCACAAAATGGAGCATGTTTTTCATTGCCTTGGCCATGTATAATTTGGTAGTTACAAATTATACAACAAGCAATGCAAAGGAAATTCATCTGCCATTACTGATTTGCACTGTTTACTCTCAACTGTAAACAGATCAGCAATTCTTGTTTCCAGGGGAAACACTAATTGCTTATAGGAAGAACAGACTAATGGCACTTTAATAGTTAAGTTTTATTACTGCACAAGCTTTTATGGACTATAGTTCATTTATTTGCCTTTTGCAATGGCATATATGCTAATGAGCAATTTCTATAACTCAATGGTTGATTAACTGTAACAGTTATGTGTTTTGTAGAAATGGCCAATCTTGGTTTGTTTTCCTGCACTGATAGAGTACAGAATAACCATTTCCTTTCCTTTTCTTTTTTTAAAAAACGAAAAAGACTGCTGAATCCTAAGGTATTTGTCATAGTACCTTATTCAAAAACATACTGCAGGTATTTTAAACATATATAGTAGTATCAAGTAAAAATATACCCCCAAAAGATAAATAAATGTCTGCTTCTACTAGAACAGTGGTTCCCAAACTCTGCTGGCTGGAGAATTCTGGGAATTGAAGTCCACAAGTCCTAAAGTTGCCAAGTTTGGGAACCACTGTACTAGAACATGAGTTCTAGATAGTTTCCCGATTCTTGCCATGTAAATACTTATCAATATACTGAACTGCATATTATCCATTTATAATGACGTAGGGTTATAATGTTGTGGGAATACTCTTATTGTAGCAGACAAATATAAAGTTTAATTACAAGTATCAGTCATCCACCCAATTTTTTTAAAAAAGTGATTTTCCACAGTGAAGAGGACTTTTAGATACTTAAGATGATGACTTATTTGATGACATTTTCTTTCCTACGCGGCTCAGAAGGCAGCCTTTGAGAACTAAACAGTAAAGTGGCCAATCACAAGTGTAACAAAGATAACATTCAACGCCCTCCATTCAAAACAAATGCTAGGAAATAGTATGCATTTTCAAAGGTTCCATTTTACTTCCAAGACTTCCTCTAGTAACACCTATCAATTGCATAAATTTCAATAATTTTCCTTTTTAAATTTCCCATTTATTTCCTTGAAAAGACAAGCCCAGCACTTGATTTTTCTTTCAATGCGTTGTTCTGCAAACAGACATAGTTTTGCCATGGTTGAAGACTAGAATTTATATACAATGGGAAAAAAAACCAACTCTCTGTTCCAGCATTAGTTGTGCATAGTTACATGGGACTAATAATGTCAGAATAAAAATGTGGAATGCTACCAATGTTGATCCACATCACAATGCTCCAAATAAACTCTCCTCTATATTCTGCCTCCAGGTAACTACATGGGACTAGAGCTGAACTGAGACAAAAACCTGGTGTTCTCTGTACATATTAATCTTTTGGTATTTTATCTTGCATTTTACAAAAGACCCTACTTTATTTTTTAAACTATACAGAGTAAACAATCAGGAAATGTTTTATTCTATGTCATTGAAATAATACAATAAATATGCAGAACTACCCAGACATGCAGTATCACAGAATCTGTGTGCATTTATACAGAATTGTCACATTCACAAGGATGGCAAAGCATCACTAGTAATTTACAAAATATACAGACTTTCCTCACCTAAATATCTCCAATGACAAAATTAGAAATGACAAACTATTGACATTCTAGTATGATCTAAAAACCATTACAACTGGGTGTTTACAAAATTAGTGTAGTAATCGGTCTAGACTTGTTCACCAACAGACTTCGATAGTATTCGTTTGTTAAATATTTAACATACAACAGCCTTCTGCCATAGTGAACAACAGGAAATTGTAAATAATATGTACATTCACTCCATTACTTTTGATTTAATCCTGAAGAATGTCATTGTGTGTCCATGAGTGCTGATTTTCTTTATTATGGTTTATAAAAATGAAAGTGGACATTACAATCAACATGTGTTCTACCGGCTGGAACTAATATGACTATCAGACCTACTGCAAATTAGGCCCACATTTATGTATTTCAAGTTTCAATCTGCTTTATCCCCTGAGAAAAAATTAGATTCTTTAATAAGTGTGAACACAATTTCCCCAATAAGATTTAAATGATTAGCAATTAAAGTGGCCACGTGTTAGGTTTGTGGGATCAAGGATTGAAATAAATACATGAAAAAGAAATAAAACATCTATTTCAATAATTCTGTAAATTTTTATATGATGTTAACTGCCTGGAGTCTCTGGAGATGGACGGGATATAAACATTGGTAAGTAAAAGAAAAGAAAGGAAGTCCACGTATTTAGATTAAAACTGTTCATAGAATTTAATTCCTATATAGTAAACTTCCCAGTATTTCTTACTTTGAGTAATAGCAATTGTTATTCCTGTTGTAGGAGTAAAAAATAAAATAAAAAGGAGTTAGAGGAAACCCTGTGAGAAGATAGTAAGACTGAAGGGGAGATAGCAGAGCTGCTGAACTTCCATTAAACCTTCTTCCCAAAGAGAAACTATACATACAAAAGGACCTAAGAACTACTAACAAAAGGGAATAGTAATCCAAGATAACTAAAAGGCTAGAAGCACCTGGCTTCCAAGAATGGATTTGTCTCCAGAGTGTGGCCAATTACATTCAATAGCAATAATAATAGCAATAACAGTAGACTTATATACCGCTTCATAGGGCTTTCAGCCCTCTCTAAGCGGTTTACAGAGTCAGCATATTGCCCCCAACAACAATCCGGGTCCTCATTTTACCCACCTCGGAAGGATGGAAGGCTGAGTCAACCCTGAGCCGGTGAGATTTGAACCGCTGAACTGCTGATCTAGCAGTCAGCCTGCAGTGCTGCATTTAACCACTGCGCCACCTTGGCTCAAGAGTCCTGAAGGAGCCTGCAAATGTCATCTAGGAGCCCATATGATCTTTAAGAAATCATGGATGATGGGCATGGGGAAGGGTTGGAGAAGGGCAAATATTATTCATGTGGGGTCCTTTGTGCTATCTGAACTTGGTGGTTTTCTTGCAGGCATTCATTACCACACTAGTAACATCATCAGTGTCAGGACGGAGTGTGGTTTGCTTTCATTTTATATCCCTGTTAGTGTTGCTGTGAGAGGGCTTGGTGATTTCTTGATTAGGGTGTACTTTACTGTTAGATTGTATTCACTGGTGATTCCTTATTTGAGTATTGTTGATTTCTTGATAGCTGGTCTAGTGTTAATCTCTGCTCATATGGGTGTTGATTGCTAGTGAGGAAACCCCACTCCCTTCTAGCACTGAGGATATTACCTAGTTTGGTGATGAAATATCCACAAAAAACCCACCAAGTTCAGAAAGCACCAAGGACACCACAGTTCAACTCTGAGGTACAAAAGGTAAAAGTTTCCCCTGTCCAACTCTAGGGCACAGTGCTCATCTCTGTTTCTTGACCAAGGGATCCAGTGTTGTCCAAAGGCATTTTCCATGGCCACGTGGCACACTGCTACTTTCCCACTGAAGTGGTACCTATTAATCTGCTCACATTTGCATGTTTTCAAACTGCTAGGTGGGCAGCAGCTGGAATGGGAGCTCACCCCCACACATGACACTCAGTTCTCAATTCTGGGCTGTCAGCTTTGCAGCTGACAAGCTCTGCGTCTTTAGATGCTGAGCTATTGCGCCCCCCCCATGAGATAAGTGTTCTCTTCTAAGTATTATTCCTGTCACAACCCCCACTCCCCTCCAAAAAGTATGGTCAATTTGATGTCCATACTGGGGACATTCTAGAATAATTAAGCAATGGGTTTATGAACATTTAGTGAGCATTTAGGAAAGGTACATTGCTGGGCAGGGATCAGCATGATTTATTAATAATAAATCATGCCAACCTAACCCAGTGCCTCTTTCCATTAATGATTAATTTACTTGCATACAACACATCATGCCTTTAGCAAAGCTTTCAAGAAAGTGTCCCCATGAAATTCTAGTACAGAAAGCAAAAATTCACCTATGCTACCTATAGATAAATAGAAAGGTCACTGAACAAATATACCCAATGTCTGTGTCAAACTGAAAGTGCTGAGTGGAAGTCTCTAGACCTTTTCCGGGTCCTGTGCTGTTCAACATATTTATAGATGACTTAGATAAAGGGCTAGATGATAACATAAAACTACAATGATAACTTGTGCAAACTAAGAACATTGAGTGGTAGAGGGCACATCTTGGGAAACAGTACCAAAATTCAGCAGGACCTTGATGAGGCTACAGCAATGAGTAAAGCCATTAATCTCAGTAACAAGACAAAATCCTATGATTGTTTAGGAAAAATATGAAAGGTAAGAATGGGGATGTAGTAATGGGCAGTATATGTGAAAACTACCACATGTACTTGTGGAGAAGCCAAGAATGTTAGGTACCAATATAAACCTCAAAATTGATTTTGTTTTATCCATGGATGAGCTAATCTGTGAGTATCTATATATCCCCATATACACTCATACATAAGCCATCCATGCCTATGCTAACCTTGGGATTTTTTGACCAAAACTTCATGAAAAATGTGGGTCAGCTTTTTGTTTATATTTTGGTTAAAAATTCCAAGGTCAGCTTATTTGTGGGTGGGCTTACATGCGAGTATATACTGTACCTGGGTATTTTGGTAGACCACAAGGTTAAGGGCTGGAGGAGAAAAGACATGATATTTGTGTTCAAATATCTGAAGGGCTGTCATGTAGAAAACAAGCCAGGATTGATCAGAGTTGTTCCAAAAGATAAAATAAATAATGGATATAGATTACAAAGAAGCAATGTTCAGTCAGGCATCAAGGAAAATAGCAAAAGCTATTCAACAATGGAAGAAGACTGCCTTGGGAAAGGGTGGACTCTCCCCTGCACATGCAAAGCTAGGATAACTATTTGTTAGAATGCTACAGAATTCCCAGCCAGTCACAAAGTCCACACATCTTAAAATTGCCAAGGCTGAGAAAGACTAGATCAAATGCAGTCTAAGATCCTCTCCAAACATTACAATCTGGGATTCTAGAGTCTACTGAACATGTTAAACAAAGCATGGTTACATTTCATGTGGAAAAATTTAGAACATGAATTATTCATTTTTTTAAAAAATAAATTTTATGTCAGAATTCAGGACAATCAAATTTGCCAGTGTAATATGTAACCAAACAGAAGAGTAAAAATCTCTTAATGACAGAAATGGAATACCATTCAAATTATTAATTCATAGTATCTTTCAAATTATTATGCATTAACACCTAGAATTTAGAAACTCCAAAGGGAAAAGTGACCCGAAGAGGCAATTAAGTCTTAGAATAATATGAAGAATTAAAATAACAAAAAGCTGCCATATAGCACCATACTAAACTAATTACCATAAAGTGAATCTTCAATTTGCATTTAATAAAATGCACTTATTCAGATTAAATCTCATATGAAGGCTGAAGTATGTTAAAAGAATTCAAGTACATAATTATCAGTTTAGAAGCCTGATTAGATCTACAGTAATGTTAAAAATTTAAATAAGTTATTGATATTCAGATGTTTATACAAATACTAAACAGAGTGACTGACAAGACTAAAGATATAATAGCATTAAACACAAACGCACACTCTAAAAATGTCAGAGTTCTGAAGCACAAAATAAATTCCACTACAATTTAACACAAGTCAGAATGGAGTAGTTATTAGTGTTTTAAATATTGCTAAACAGATTCTGTTTAGAAATATGTGCTTCCTAGTCATGAATGGTGAAATCAAAAAGAACAAATATAACAACTGTGCCTCAGTTAAACCATAATTCTTTTCACTTCATGTTGCATTACTTGGATAAAGACATCTGTGCTCCAAGATATCTAATTAGAACACTATATACACCATGAAAACAGATCTTAACAAATACTATAACCGGACTGATAGACAATTTCTGGACCAGAACACTAGTGCAGCATAGTCAAAATTATTTTCATGCAGACTCAGATTATTAAAAAAATCTATTCTCCTAAAAAAAGAATTTACATTATCTATCATACTTATTTTAAGCTTACTTCTGTCCTTCATCAGCTGCTGGAGTTACAAAGCAGCAGCCAAAATTAAATGTTCAAAATTGTTAGCTTATTTTGTTTCTTCCGAAAATAGGGAAGCAAAGTGTTATGAACAGGGTTAATTCAAAGTGCTTGTCTCAAGTCAGGAGGAACAGTTCCACCGAGAGCGACACCCCATGGAAAACCAATATTGTTTGCTCATCTCAGAAGCTAAACTTGCTGTATGAATTTTTAAAGCTACTGTTCTAATTTTCATCAAATATCACGTACCTCAAAAAAATATGGAGAAAAAAAGTAACTATTGTAAGCTAGTAGTGTAGCTAGGAAGAACTTCTCATTAAAAAATTCTAAAAGGAATGAAATGATCTTTTTTTCTGTCTTAGCCCATGCACAGCTGAAAAGACATACATGCTGTGTGCATTTTTAACATGTCTTTAGGAATTGAAAAATAAAGTACAGCCAGACAATTTGTAACGTGTTTCATCTCTCTTGTCTACATTTGATTACCCTTGAAAGCATTTTGAGCAGCACTGGTTGCTGCTGTTGAGGCAGCATTTGCTGCAGCAGTTTGTACAGTTTTGTTGGACATCACACCTGTTGCAAATTCTTGCTGGGCCTTCTCAAAACTTGCTCCAGTTGTGCGGTATAAACCATGTACCTATAAAGAAGTCCAAAGAGAAAATTTGAGGCATGATTCAGGACATAATCATTATACAGAGGTTAACCAAATGTTTTAGGTCCCCAATTAAAAGGAAAATGCTGGATTTTATCACCGCTTTCAGTCATTGCACGGACTTTGAGATGTCCTATATTTGCAGACATTGCAAACTCTCTTCTTTGTCCAATGTTTTTGCTTTTTACAAAACCTAATAAGTTGCATCATTTGCTTAATAATGATACAGCTTATATGCTACAGTGGTATCCAAATGACGTGTTATAAACACCACTGTATATAATTGCATCCTAACTCACTAAGGTAAAGGAGTCCCTGAGGGTTTTACTCTGCTAGTCGTAGTCAATTTTAGAGAGTGGCGTTCATCTCTGCTTCTAAAGTAGCACTGTCCAAAGATGCTTTCATGGACATATGGTTAGCATGAAATCAGGTTGCAGTACAGAGCAAGTGGCAAAACACTCAGTGTTGGTACCTTCCCAGCAAAGTGGTACCTATTTATCTACTTGCATTTACATGCTTTCGAGCTGCTAGTCTGGCAGGGGTTGAGGCAAATGATGGGAGCTCAGTCCGTCATGCAAAATGGTAAGACTCGAACCACTGGAATTTCTCCAGCATCTTTTAAGCTACTGAGCCACCATGCATCCTAAGTAAAACCAAATAAATAAAGTTGATGTCTTGGCATATATGTAAACAAGAGTATATTAGATTTCTACACTAATTTTCATGGATAGAAGTTATTTTGGTTCAAAGAAACATCCTATATGGCTCTTTTAGATTATCATGATAAATTAAACAGGGTGAAGATTACAAGTAAGAAAATGGTTATGGGGCCTAGTAAATATTGCCTGCTGAGCAAATACATGGATCTGAGAAACCCTGAAAAAAATTCACCAAACACGAAGAGCAATTTAACTGAAATCTGTTGATAGAAATAATTTGAAATAATCAAATCAAATAATTTAATATGCACAGAGCTAAGATAGAAAAGCCAAACTAGAACAATATCCTTTAGTATCTTTCAGGAAGAATGGACTTCTTGCCGAATTTAAGAGCGATTAGAATTTAATATTTCTAATAACCTATAACTTTAAGAGTATTCAGTTAAGGGTGGAGGAACAGTAAAAGAATATTCAATAGCAAACTGTAGTCACAATTAAGATTGCAATCCTAAATATGTTTATAGGGGAATAAGTCTTACCGAAGTTAATAAGGCTTGCTTCTAAGTAAATTAGTTTAGAATTGCAGCATAAAGCAATACAATGAGATTACAACAGTATTTTCCCATGAATTATGAAAGCTGTTTCAGCCCAACAACTATTAATTATAGTAGACTAAAAAACAAATAAAAACTTTTAAAACTTTACAAATCTAAGTTACCAACAGTTTCTTGAACATGCTGGCTGAACTTAACAGATTAATGCTTGAAGTCGGAATTTGGCAAAGAGAAAAACATTCCCTAATAATTTTTTAGATCCAACTTATTTGAAGCTTTTTAAAAGATATTTAAAATATTATTGATATTTCAAATCACAGGATTAACTAAGATTTTTTTTCCCCTTTTCTTTTTCTGCCTATGATACTATCTATGACAGAAGATAAATCTAGTTGTAAACATAAACTATGACCCCTAGTGGTCAAATAAAAAGGCCACACAATATTTCATTGGCATTGGTTATGATACAATTGAAAAAAATGGAAACTAAATCTATTTAAGGTATATCCGAGGGCAATTTCTGTTCACTAGCTCTAAGAATTAAAATCAATATAATATATACTATTAAGGGCCCGGACTCAGATGCTGAGGAAGAGGCTCCAGCAGAACCTATAGAATTCAGCCCCAGGAGTCACAAAGCCAAGGATTACCTCAAGTTACTCAAACACAAGCACTGCAGATAGACCAGTCAAGTGACAATGACTTAAGACCACCAGCCCCATACAGTGACTAGAATGCAGAGCAGAGAAGTTCTATGAGGCTCCTTGCCAAACAAGAGAGTAAAACTCTTGATTGAAGACAGCTGGCTGAAGCCTGATTTAAGAGACAGACCTGACCCATTATTGTTCCTTGGAATCAACTGTTTGATTTCTGGTGGCTCTTGCACACAAGTTTCAATTGGACTCTGCCTGAGAAATTCTGGCCTCTGGACTAGATGACAGCCCTGATTTGGCTTTTAAAACCTTGCACTGAATGTAGCCTTTTGCATGCTGCTGTTAAAAGCAACCATTTAGGCAAGCTATTTGACTCTGTTTTTGTTTGCATTTGTTGTCTGCTGTTATCTTCCAGACTTTAAGCAAACTGCTAATTACCACAGCAGCTGTACAATGGGCATGTCCATTTGAAACAAGAAACAGGACATATATATTGCTTACCTTATTCAGGTGTCTGTTTTTGTGGTCTCAAGATTCTTCAGAAAGTTTATGATTTAATGTTCAACTTTTGAGTATTGCCAAGGGGTTTTTATTCCTCCGAATGAAATGTAATATTTTAATCCTATTCTGTTATTTCTTTACATGTCTATCTGTTCTCACACGTAGGTTACTACTGCAGTTATTTCTTCAATTAAACTTTAGTTTGTATTTTTCCACTTATATTTTGAAACAGTAAATAAAAGCATGTGGAAATGAACAAATCCACAATTCTGACCAGAATAAAGTCTACAGAGAGGGGATGGATAGGAAAATTCTTATGGCAAGAGTTCACACTTTTAAAATTGGATGCAACACATCTGGTTTCTAAATATTAAAATGCAGAATTTTTAAGAAATACTGCAGGAAAGAATAAAAGTAATTTGTTGTTGTTGTTGTGTATAATCTTGAAATAATCCCTAATTTCATAATGGGTTCTCTTCGCAAGAGATCTTAAAATAAAACAAGCTCTAAATCAACCTAATTTGCTATTTTTTAAAATTTAATAATGAAAGAAATCTATTTTATTTATTTAATTTCTAAATATGGTATATCAAATATGAATAGTATCAAGAAAGAATTTAGTCAACCCATCTGGGTATAGCTACTTATTTTTACAACTGTAATCAGTTTGATTGGCTAAAACATGTTTAAAAAATTCAATTTTTCTGGATGAAAAAAACACTTACCTTTTTAAACATGATTAGTGAAATGACTGCAGAAGCTGTAAAAAGTGCTGCTATGACTATCATCATAATGCCTACTGGAATGCTCTGGTTAAGTCCAGTGAGAGATGAAATCCATCCACTAAAGAAAATATAGAGAGCTCTAAAAACACATCTATAATACTCTTCAAAGAAATATGGTTATTTCCCCCTCCATCACTATGTTTTAAAAGAAAATATCATTTTCCTCTATGGATTACGGAGTAAGTTTTTAAAGCATATTTTAAAAACCCACTCCTAAAAGAATTGAAAACACAAATACTTCATGTTTATGGTTTTTTTGGAGGGGTGAGAGGACAGTAAGCAGTCCTGAATTATTTTACCATCTTATTGGATTTCTTTAAATTGCCTATATTAAACTAGAATTACATTTAATAAAGTATATCTCATGCAAGCATACTGAAAGTTGCTATTTAAATTACACAATACTTAATTAAGCTTTCCTTTCTTGATTTAGATACCGCTTGAAAATATGGACCATTAATTATATCATATTTTATGCCAAGAATTCTTGAAGTTTTATTTAAACTGAAAAGCAACCATATGCCTATGGATAGAAAACAAAGCTAAATTATTTACAGCATGTGGTATAGCACACGATGACTCAACCAAGTGACTGGGTGGTTTAAAATTCTAAAGTTATAAAACAATTAATTTGTCTTTTTAACTTTTAATGAATTTTGAGGCCTTGTTGATCTGGTTTTTTTTTTAAAGATGCTAGGGTCTTAATGAAGCCTAGATTGGACATATATACAATAAAATTATAAAGACATATTCTCTTTTTTATTAATCCAATAGTAGGCCACGACATTTTCACTTAAAAATATGAGCATAGATTAAGAAAGCTATTCTTGTAATATTATTCCAGCATTCAGTTTGCTGCAGCAAGTCTACAATATATGGACTGAATTAGATATATATAAAGAAAAAAAAGAATAAAACAAATACTGCAATTCAGGCAGAATGAATCTGAATTAGGACTGGAAGAAATCAGCAACCTCAAACAGGAGTCACCAACCTTTCGGATCTCAGGGACCATTATATTCATAATTTTAAAACCAACGGACCACTAATATGATTTTTAAAAAAGATAAATAGTATTTAGTGCAATATAAAAATGCAAATAATTTTTCTATGGACCACCAAAATTTTCCCATGGATCACCAGTTGGTGACTGCTGACCTAAAAGAACATGTCATCTTCAAAATGTTGAACCACAGTTCCTATCAGTCTCATTTCAGTATACTGGAATTAGAATGGTTGAAAACTGTGGTTCAACAATATTCGATCAACGGTTCCCACTTCTGCACAAGAAGGTACAATTTAAACTCACAATAAAGGCTGCTCTCTGACTCCTATGATAAAACAGTTTACCTAATTCTGAACTAGGCTCCATGCAAAATTGAACTAAAGGATGTCCTCATCCCCCACCCATCAGTGCAGTTTTCTCGGTTCTGATAATCTGGACAAATGAGAAGCCTCCATCAGCAAACATGACAAGGATATCAGGCATGTGTTATTCCACCAATAGTCATCCTCCTTGCAACTAGCCAATGGCCTGGCCTGACACCCATTCTATCTCTTGGCATGCCCTGATTCCTCACACCACTTGCCTACTGATTTTGATAATATCTTATTATTGCAAACACCCAATGTTTAACTTTGTAAAAGATTTAAAAAGAAATGGATCATAATACCTTTGCAAAAAATTACAAGCTATTGCTCTCACCACATAAGAAGTGGTGATGCAAGGATTATAATTTAGTACTGCAGCTAATTCTGATGACTGCTAGCACTTTGGAAGTTCAAATCTCACCAGCTCAAGGCTGACTCAGTCTTTCCTCCTTCCAAGGTTGGTAAAATGAGGACCCAGATTGTTGGGGACAATATGCCAACTCTGAAAACTGCTTAGACAGGGCTGTAAAACACTGTGGAGCACTATACAAGCCTAAGTGCTATTGCTGTTGCTACATACATTTACCAGAGAATAATACAACAGGACACTTACCAGTTCCCCCAACCTTGGAATCCTACAGCTTGAAGGACATGCACAGCAAATTGACAAATGTATACAAAGAAGAAAACAAAGAACCTGAATGAGCTATCGCTCCTGAAAGAGAAGGAAAGGGGAAAAAATGAGATATTCTCTTAATACTTGACAAACAAAATAGCGAGTCTGTCATAAGGTTAACAGAACAAGCGAGTGAAAACACTTCAAACATCTCTTGTATATAAATTCTCTTTTATGACTGTATAAAACCGCTGGAAATCAGAACTTTCAGAAGCATTCTTACATAACTGACCAATTACAATAAACACTACCAGAAAGTTAAACAACAGATGCAAAACACAGGAGTTAAAAGCAAATAAAGCAACTACAAAATAAGCGTAACAATATTGCAAAAGAAGTACTGGAAACTATGTTTCACACTATATTGTCATTTTATTCATTAAGATGTCCACTAGCAATTTTTCCATCTCTCATTTTCTTACTGAAGCAAAGTAATTTAAGTCAGCAATGCATTTTCTTGCCCAGCTAACATTCCAAGGAAAGTATAATATTACTTCATTTTACAGAAGTGCATGATAAGAACATTTTAGAAGAAATATAATTCAGGGGTACACCAGTTTGGATTCTCAGTAGTCGTGCACAGGTCCTTTTATGTCTTGAACAGCTTCTCCCTATATGCTTTACTATATTATTATACTGCAGTCCAGAGTTACTTCAAAAGATAAATTGTTCGCCTCAACAATGATCTGTGAGGGAGCAAAACAGACCAACTGCTGTGCCAACTGACACCTTCTGGTAACTGCATGGTATCAACTTCATGTATTATTTCAAGTCTACCATTGTTGTAAGGAGCTTGGGATCCCTTCCAAGTACATTGCTGATTAAGCAAATACAGACACCCCTCAAATTAGAAGTAGTTGCTTAGCAATGGTTTGGAATTATGAGAGTCCTAACTCAAAGTTCTGAAAGCCTCCCCCCGCCCAGGGATGGCACTTTGTATGCTGGGCAGTTGGTCCTCATTTATGGCCATTTGCAGTATCCCACAGTCATATGATCACAATTTATGATGTTTTTGCCAAAAAACGGGGTTTACTTCCATTTTTCAGCAAAAACACCCTATAGCAAACAAGGGATTCACTCAACGACCACTACAAAAGTTCGTAAAATTAGGTTGGTGATGATCTGCTTTACATGTGTATGTATGACCACAATGGATGTTTTTCTGAAAGTAAAACCAATTGTAAAATAAGACCTAGCATGATTTTTCAGGATGCTCGAAATATAAGCCATACCCAAAAATACGCCCCACTTAAGATCATCAGCCAGGCGGACACATTTAGTAACGTATTTCCCTGAAAATAAGACTTAATCAGGAAATAAGCCCTCTTCGTCTCTTGATGTAAAAATTAATATAAGACCTGGTCTTATTTTCAGGGAAACACGGGTATTATGGTCATAAATTGAGGCTTACCGTATTTTTCGGAGTATAAGATGCACCAGAGTATAACTTTTTAAAAAAGTTTTTGCACTCTTCAAACCTTGCGAAAATGGGCCCTTTTTTTAAAATAGCCCTTCGGAGGCTTGTAGTGTGCTTCTGGGGGGCGGGGGGAAACCGAGCAAAAAACAGCCCGTTTTGTGTCAAAAAAAGAGCATGGATAATCTTTATGAAGCTTATAGTATGCAGGGGGCGGGGGGGGGGCAAAAATGGGCCGCTTTTCACTCATTTCTGCCTCTCCAGCCCCCAGGAGCTCTCTGAAAGCCTTCTAAAAGCTATGCATGGCCATTTTAGTGAAGGAGGTAGAGTTTTAGCAGGCAAAATATGCTGCATTCAGTGTATAAGACACACCCAGATTTTCAGCCTCTTTCTTGAGGAAAAAAAGTGAGTCTTATACTATGAAAAATATGGTAACTATACATCCAAATGTTACAAAATAAATCAACTTTGAATATTATTGATATTAAATTGTAAAACCTGAGTTAAGTAATATTTTAGATAGCTATATTTTTGTCAATGTATGGGTAGTCCTTGACTTACAATCATTCATTTAATGACTATTTGAAGTCGTAATGACACTGAAAAAGTGACCTCTGGTCTTTTTTCCACACTTATGACCACTGTAATATCGCCATAATCACGTGAACAAAATTTGGACACTTGGCAACTGGTTCATTTTTATGACAGTTGCAGTGTGCCAGGATCATGGAATCGCCTTCTGCAGCCTTTTGACAAGCAAAGACAATGCGGGAAGCCAGATTCACTTAACAACTGTGTTACTAATTTAACTGCAGTGATTCACATAACAGCTGTGGCAAGAAAGGTCGTAAAATGGAGCAAAACTCACAACTGTCATGCTTAACAATGGAAACTTCAGGATCCATTGTGGTCGTAATTTGAGGACTATTTGCTTTTTTAATTAACTGAAAAAAGTCAATTAGATATCTTTTTAATAGCACAAATTACAAATTAGGTAATACTTTACCTGAAAGCTCCATAAAGTGGTCTGTACCAGCAGACGAAAGAACATGGAGTAAAAAGCAAGAACCAGAGAATACTCAGTCCAAAGTCAACTCCTCGCATGGGCTGAAGGCAAAACCAAGCCAGACATCCAAAAATATTAAGAAATAATGTCACTGCATGGACTGAAAGAAGGGAAGAGAAGAGTAGAGTTAAAATTGTGTTTCTGTATTTCTATAACTAATAACAGAGCAATATATCAAACTGAATAAGCCATCTTTATCAATCAGAAGTTTGTCATTGTAATCAGTTGCATGAATTCTTTTTACTATTCTATGCTAAAAAAACTTATTTTTAAGCATTTTTCCAACAACTATTCAAAAGGAAATTATTTTCTATTAAACCTAATTGTGTAATATGCATTAGCCAGGAATCACCAACAAAGGGTTGCAAGGAAAGGGAAGAGGAATATTCTATGATACCAAATCTTAACCCCTTGTGAGAGACTATTAGAGGATCCTGTGATTTCAAATAAGCTTCAGATGCTTTATAGGAAATCCGGACAGGAGGAGGAATTTGAAAATCCATAATGTCGACATGGGACCTTGGTCCTGAGATAAAGCCCGCTTCTCCAAAATAAAATGAAACCTGTAGCCCTTCATGAAACTATAATATATTGCAACTCAGATGTATTGGAAGGCCACAGGTTTTTCACCCTTACATAAGGGAAAAAGTCAGAACATAAATATCTGACATGCTAACTCAAACAGCATACAGTACACCTAGCATACTCTGAGCTGGATGTAAACTTTCTTCACCTAGCAGTCAGGACCGTTGAGTAGTGTTCTGTCCAAAACATGGTTAGCAACACTGGAAGGATGTCAGATTTCCCTCTCTATTTTCCCTACCCATATAATTCCGAGAGTTTTTCAGTACAGATAGTCCCTGACTTGGAACCATTCACTTAGTGACTGTTAGAAGTTGCAATGGCACTTCAGCTGACTGTGATCTGCAGTTCAGTGGTTCAGATCTCACCGGCTCAAGGTCGACTCAGCCTTCCATCCTTCCGAGGTGGGTGAAATGAGGACCCAGATTGTGGGGGCAAGTTGCTGACTCAATTTGCTAAAAAATTTGTAAACCGCTTAGAGAGGGCCAAAAGCCCTATGAAGCGGTATATAAGTCTAATTAATTAATTAATTAATTAATTATTAATTAATTAATTAACAAAAAGAAGTGACCTATGACCATTTACCACATTTACAAACATTTCATTTCATTTCATTTACTTTATTTGTATGCCGCCCTTTTCCCTAAGGGGACTCAGGGCGACTCACAATTCAGGGGGAGGGAAGGACAAACAAGTTACAAACATGAAGACAATACATCATTAAAAAAGCACAACAGTCATACTATTCGAGTGGGGTTGGAGTCTTTAACCCCAGGCCTGTCGGGACAGCCAGGATTTAAGGGCTACGCGGAAGGTCTGGAGGGTTGCAGCATCCCTGTGGTCATGTGATTTAAATTCAGATACTTGACAATTGGCTCATATTTATGACGGTTGCAGAGTTCTGGGGTCATGTGATCAGCTTTTGCCATTTTTTGACAAATAAAGTCAATGGGGAAACTAGATTCACTTAACCACTGTGGCAAGAAAAGTCATAAAATTTGGCAAAATTTACTTAACAACGGTCTTGTTCAGCAATGGAAATTTTGGGGTTCAACTGGGGTCATAAGATCAGGACTATCTGTAATTATCTTAATCACTATAAATGATTAACTTCCTGACAATCTGCATCTATTCATAACTGCAAAATACTCTACTTATAATCATTCCAATTATATAATTTTGAAAAAAAAAGAGGCTGAAATAAAACTTAGCCTTTTCAATTTCTGTCTTAGATTATAACAATTTATGTGTTTGTAAAAGTATGATAAAAGTTTTTACTTCTGAAATAAACATTAACCCTATATATTACAGAAGCAAGCAGTAGTTCTTGCTTTAGCAGCTGATGTTTCTACAATAATTACAGGATGTACAGAGTTTTGTAGATACTATTTAATTATCTGAAAGCTGGGCCAGTAAATACATACAGGAATAGCACAATACCCTATAATTCTTATATCAAATTATATACTGCTTAAGTCATTTGCAAGTTCCTATTAGTTCAAACAAGTTAAGTTACATAAAAAATTGTGATCATTTGTACATATACTCTATACGAAAGTTTTCATGTATGAATTATGAAATCTTGGTGGTAGAATTCTACATGAAGCACAAAATTGGTACAGGATTCTGGTTAGGCTCATATATATATATATATATATATATATATATATATATATATATATATATGTTTTTTTATTTGTGCTGATAAATAAATAAACTCTAAATATATATATATTTGTGTTGTATTTGTGCTGATATATATATATATATATATATATATATATATATATATATATATATATATATATATATATATATATATACGTACATACATACATACATACATACATACATACATGACATAAGCAGCAAATATAATAAATAATTAAATAGAAAGTTCCCAGGACTAAAATAAATGCATTTATCTCTTAACACCTGTATATCTGAAGTATACTATCCTTCAGGGGCCTTTGCAAATAATAGGGCTCTTTCCTTGCAGATGAAATATCCCTGTACAATATATCTATTATGAATGAAGACAAATATACATGTCCCAGAATAATGATGCAAAAACAAATTTGAGGACTGGAGATTTACTCTTTGGAGCGTTCAGAATCATGCTGGAGCTTCATCTTCTGACTATGTAGGGCAAACAGGGAAGAAGCTAACCACCAGATTGCAAAAATATAAGTGAGCAGTCAGAAAGGAAACTGAACTCATTGGTAGCCTCACGCTGCAATGAACAGGGACATACATTTAATTTTGCAATTACTAAGATCATTGGTCAAGCAGGTACAAAGATTGCCAGGGAAATGATTGAAGCCTGGGAAACGGGCCTGTTGTCAGTTAACAGGAGTGTTGATTCACCACTAGCTTATCAAATATTTAGGAGCTGAGGGCTTGGTAGCACAAGGAAATGACAGCCAATCGCCAGCCACCACCACACCAATCAACCAATAGGAAGGCACAACTATAAACACAACTCACAGAACAATCTAGTAGAGAGAAGTTCCCTAAGATGGGCTCCAGCATGAGTCTGAAAACTCGGAAGAGTAAATCTTCATTTTGTAATATATCTACTCCTTGAAACTATGAAGTACTTCCAGGCCCTTCCAAGAACTTCTGGTCCTAAATTTTTCTTTATGAAAATATTCTGTCATTGAAACATTACCTAAATATAATTCAAGATTATAAAATATGTTCCATAGGTATTACTTACACATCCACAAATAGTACATAATCTTTACTGTTTTCTGGAACTCTACAGGGATGTCTACTGAGAAATCCTGGTAAAAACAAGGGCCCACTGGGAAATTTCCTGGCAGTGGTGGCCAATTGTTCTTTCTTCCTGCAACAGCAAAAGGCAAATGCTTTGGTACACGTTAAGGGTCACTTCACATTTTTCATTTTATAATTTCTGAAGAAAAGTTTATGGATCGTCTCCTCCTTAAACAGATTTCATTCCAACAACAATGTGCACATACAAACAAACATATGCTTAATTTCCCATAGAGAATGGTAACTGACTGAAAAAAGTTTTGAAATCCTACAAATATCGTACCCCTGAATTAACAGAAGTCAGACATTATTTATTTTCACTTGCAAATGCATTCATTAAAAGAGGCTTCACATAAAGTAGGGGGAATCGCCAGTCTGTGGCTTTAACTCTACACAGCAATTTCCTTTTAGAAAAGCCATTACTACCAATGGAAGCTTTCTTCAGTCAAATTACTGTGTTGGAATCATAACTCAAAAGACAAGAGCTAATTCACTCCACACACTGTGAATCTCACCAAAATAGTCTCCTATGTTACAATTAGTGTTGTATATGAATGTGAGGATGAGAAAAAAATGTTATTGGAAGTGGCCCTGCTATGCCTTTGTATCCCATCTCCTACAGGTTCTCCAAGAAAGTGATGTTGGCCTTCGGTGAGAAAAAAGACTCTCACATATCCTTAATTATGAAAACAAGATAATTAAAAAATTAATTAAAAGAGTTTATTTCTTAAAATACACAAAATTCCAATACCTAGACAGAATCATTACAATGCATTTAACTTCCAATTAAAATGAGTTGAATATAATTGAGGTTGCAATTCTAGGCAATTTTTCCTGCACAGTTATTTGGAGTCCTTACATTAATGGAATATAAGCACCAATCAATAAACCAACCAGCAGTTTTAAGCATGGACCAGGCTACATGGTTAGAGAAACTTCACTGATTGTTCATTTTCATAGCTAGTCTATTTCAAGAAGGAACATAAATAAATTCATTAAGTAAACTAAGACTGAAACGGCTAAATGTTAAAATGTTGTAACAATGGCCTTTTCCCTATTATTAAAAGGAAATTCTTTTCTCTCTCTTGACAATTATTTCTATCCCCAGGGAAACCACTAATGTGAAGAACAATAGTTTAAAACTGGTAGAAAACAATCTTCTTATGAATAATCTAGCATCAAGTGTCTGAAAGTGTCATCTGTCACTTGCACTTTTAGGGGAAGACCGATGAAGTCTTCCTCAAATTCAGTTCACTTCTAGGTGACTATACAAACAGGTCCACATTGTTTTCTTGGCAACTAGAGTGAAAGTGATTAAGGGCTGTTTTGCTTTCTAAACCTGGCCTACAGTCCAGAAATTTCCATATGGTCTCTACTGAATTATTACTGGTATCTTCTAGCTTTTCCATGATCAGTCAATACTGGCTAGGTGCTGCCATCTACTGTAACAAAAATTGACAAATTTCAGACAATAAACTGCTAGCATCAAGTTATTTTTTTACCATTGCAATGTCAGCTTTGAGGATCACCACAGCACACCGTCTTAAGATACATCAACCTACCTCCCTGCTGATTGAGACTCTGCATCTCTCTTTCCCTGCGATCTAGTTCAGCTGCTTTTCGCTCTAATTCTTCCTGTCGCTTAAGCAGTTCAGCCTGGGCCAAGGCATGCTCCTAGCGAAAAATAAATGCATAAATAAGCAGTAAAAATTGGTCTGCATAAAAACGTTAACTTTCATTATGGAGATTCTGTTATAAATAATCCCAAATATACCTTTGCAATTTGAGTATAAGCAGGTGGTTCCTCAGTTGGTTTCATTATAGCAGGTTGTGTACTAGGCACATTAGGAATTTTGACATTTCCTGGTGGTGCCTAGTAAATTAAAAAAAAAAACAAATTATTTCTGAGACACTCCTCAGATCTTATCTATCTTACATTATACAGGAACGCAAGATATATGTGAAGCATTACTACAATTTGCTGGATACTTTATGCATTTCATAAACTATGTATGGAAGTACTAGTGATATCTAATCTGCTAAACTTTACAAGGTAGTCGTATTATCAGACTATAAGATTACACTTTGTTTTTAAAATAGCCTGCTTCAAACATTGTTTATTAAAATACAAATAGGGTTTGGTCTCTGAAAATATAATGAATTCAATAATTATAGTCAAATAAACATGGAGGTATAAGGGTAACGTATAATATTTGAGTTAAAATGCTTGAATTAATATGAATTATGCTTGATGACTGTGGAAGAGATGCACGAAAGCCTTTTGTAACCAACTGATACACTTTCTACAGTATGTAAAGAAGGAAGATTTTATGTGTTGTATTTGTTTTGAAAATAAAAATAAATTCTATTTAAAAAGAAAAGAGGGGGGAGAACCGCTCCTCTGGGGGTTGGGGTATCTTTAGCAGGTCAGAAAGGGATGTGTGAATGTTGACGTTTATTGTGCATGTCTTGATTTGGGGAATGAATCCAGTAACAGGAAGAGGCCTAAATGAAGGGCTGTTTTATAAGACGACGGCATTGAACACTGCTTGCTGAAAAGGAGAGTTGCGGTGAATTATGAAAATAAACCTTTGTGTCAGGGGAAAAAAAAAAGAAAATATAATTAATTCAAAGTAGCACATACAAATTTTGCAGATTAAAAATGCCATCTAAAAGAAAGATAGAAATGCTTACCGTTCTGGAGTCTGAGAAAGGGTTGTACTCCTCTAATCCTGGTGGAACATTTCTAGTCACTTGTGTAACGGAAGGATCCTACCAACAGCCGGGGGGGGGGGGAGAAAAAATTATACAAAATATGTATAAACTAGCACTGGTCCCCAGATATGAATCAAAGTCAACACTGAATGCATAGTTTGAGGTTTGTAATATTTATTTAACTAGATTCCTTCTAGAACTCATCACAAAATCAACTTCTCTATATTAAATTACATTAGTAAGGAATTATCCTGCTATCCCTGTTTTTTTTCCAAAAGGTTGACATATCCTTACAGTAAGCAGGACAATTCATTTAAAGGAAATGTTGTTTTTATACTGAATTGCTTGCCCAGAATCATGTCCTGTCGGACTCCAACATCTCAAAAATATATATTATTTAAGATAGTTATTCTTTAACAATGAAAGAAATGTCAGAATACAGTGAGGAACAGTTGAATTAACTTAATCAATCTTCATTTCTCTCACTTGTGCCTTGCTATTACTCTTCAGTACAAGTATATTATCAACATCAGAATATTATAAATATTACTTTATGGTTATATGTTGTAAAAGTATCATGATAAAGCCATTTTTTCTAATTTATTTCTTTTGATTTCACTTTTATACGTATGGATAGATGTGTTCTTCCCCAGTTCACTAAACACGACAAACCTTCTGAAGTTCACTCAAAGATTCCTTTATTAGGAGCACCAGCAGCCCCGGCCAAAAGTTTCTCTCTCATCACAGGCTGACAATCTGTCCATCCAGGAAATGAATAGCTATCTGCCACATCTATTCAGCTCCGCCCTCTGCCTTTTATTCCCAGAGCTAGGGTGGGGCTTTGCTAGCAGCAGTGGCTCTTCCTTCCCAAGGTTCAGCCCATGGATTTCCACTGCTCTCCTCTCCTCTGCTTCTGCGCATCCACATGTCAGACACTGGACCCAGCTGTCCCTCCTCTTCCTCATCAACCACATCCAGATCTGGAGGCTGTTGACTCTTCATCTGAGGGCTGATGGACAGCCCAGGTTCTGCCTCTATCTCTTTCTCTGCCAGCTCCATTCTCTCTTCCCCCTCGGACTCCCAAGCCTCCGCCTCCTCTTCTAATTTGGCTGCTAGAGGAGCCGGCGGCTGATAGGCCACAAAAAGATACTTAAATATGCATAAATCATCTCAGGACACATCCTATGGATCTGGTAACATGGACACCAATCCGCAAAACCATGCCCAAACAAAAATGGCAATTTAAAGACAAAATACTCTCTTTTTCTCACAAGCTTAGCACCCGTATAAAAAAAACTTTTTAAAATTCTTTGAAGACTTATGTTCATTTTTGGTGCAAGTATACTGTATGTACAACCGATTACAAGCGAATATCATTGTACTACTTCAAAAATGTACTAGAAATTATATTTACTAGTATTCTTTAAATAACAAAATAAAGATTAGGCAAATCTGCCGTGGTTTTACTTGAAGATCTGGTTTCATTTAGTACAGAACAGAGAAACCATTTTATTCTTATTTTCCCTATATTGTAAATAAATTTCATGCAGAGCACTTTTTAAACCTATATTAACTTCTATGAAATAGATCTGCTCTTCCTACATATGTAACTGAATTCTCAATTCTCAGCTGAATTTCCAGCTTCATTAAGAAACTGAAATACAAAATTCATAATCAATCATGCATTGAAAGCTATGAATAAGCAATTTTATCCTATCAAAATATTATGCCGGGCTATAATTTGGAAAAAAAAAACAATACTTTGTGCTATGAAATACAGGAGATAATACAGAATTGAACTATTATCCTTTATCTGTCAAATCCCAAATTGTGATGTTAGAATTCTTCAAAACAACATGGGAGAAATCACAAATAAAAAAGAAGAAGTAAAGTATCTCTTCCAAAGCTGAATTTCATTGGAGAATGGGGCCAGAATATATTACCCACCGAAGTAGCACAAAAAAGAAGCTCTGGGTTCAATTTATCTCACTTTTAGTCCACAGGCTGAAATTAAGTTGCTCTTCCTATCTGCTGGAAATATTATTATCTGCCTGCCACTGTTCTCTAAAAGGCAATACATACAGGTAGTTCTTGATTTACAAATATTACATTTAGTGACCAGAGTTACAGTGGCAGTTTTCACATTTATAATTGCTGAGGCATCCCATAGTCACATGATCAAAATTCGGCCACTTGGCAACTGGCTCATATTTATGACGGTTGCATGGTTCCAAGGTCATGTGATCACACCATGGTCAATGGAACACCATCACAGAAGGTGTCCAAAATGTCTGTCTGCCTCTGCAGCGTTTATTTGGCTTTTATACAGTTTCAACAAGCAAAGCAAGAGCATAGGTAGCAACAGCATCGTTATTGGCTTATTCTCTTGTCAATCTCTAAGACCATCCCAGCCAGGGTAGAATCTCACATAACATAATAATGCCTGGTAGTGCCTGGTTCTACTACTTAGGTGAGCTCATAGATAGTTGAGGTAATTGGTTACTAAGGCGCATGGCAGTTTGCTGCTCACGGCCTCTCCGTAACCTTTGTATAACCTCTACAGAAAACCAGATTCGCTTTATAACTCTGTTACTAACTTAGCAACTGCTGTGATTCACATAACTGTGGCAAGAAAAGTCATAAAGTGGGGCAAAACTCACTTAACAACTGTCTCAATTAGCAACAGAAATTTTGGGCTCAGTTGTAGTTGTAAGTCAAGATTACCTGTACATGCAGTCTCCTCTTTAGGAAGTATTTATCTGAAGGTAAAATACAGCTATGTCCATATATATGCATAAGGTCCAACTATGTTAGCAAGTTAGCTTACTATTACAATATGCAGTTCTGTTCATCAGTACACAATTCACCCTAATTGATATCCTAGACCAGCGATGACGAACCTTTTTCGGCTCGCGTGCCATAAGTGGAGGGAGTAAAGGGGGGTCGTGTGCAGGCGTGCCACACCCATAATGCAATGCACGACCCCCCAGTGCACATGCGTGCACTACAGGCGTGACCCCCCCCCCCATTTTTTGCAGGCTTTTTTCGCCCTCCTCTGGCTTCAGAGGCTTTATAGGAGCCTCAGGAGAGTGAAAAGAGCCTTCCTCACCCCTCCCGGAGGCCCCCCCGGAGGCTTCATGAGCTTCCCTGAAGCCTCCGGAGCGCAAAAAAACCAGCCCTATGGGCAAACCGGAAGTTCGGGAACGGGCTTCTGGTTTGCTCGGAGGGTCGTTTTGAGCGCTCCGAAGGCTTCAGGGACCTTCAGGAGGCTTCCCTGAAGCCTCCGGAGCGGTCAAAACGACTCTCCAAGCAAACCGGAAGTCAGGTTCGCCATCCTGGTCGTAGACAATATTTCTCTTTCATTTCTATTTTCCCCAAAACTAATTTTACAACATTATCTTGGACTAATTGCAGTTTCTCTGCATGACCAAATCACGTGCTTTGGTAAGGAAAGCTGCTTTCAAGTTGTGCTCTAGATTTAGTGAGTCAAATGGACATATCCATACTGTTTTGTTGACATGGTAGAAAAGTGGTTTGTCAGGCCTTCTAGATTATTTTAATGATTCCCCAGTCTGTCTTGTAGTCCTAGTCCCTGGACACACACACACACACACACACACACACACACACACACGATCTATACAATCTCATTCCAAGGATTAGCTAGCTAGCATTTTCTATTACAAATTCTATGAATCATGCAAAATGGTTCCTAGATATGTTTGATTTATATTCCAAGAACTTAATGAACAATCCTCACAGGAGAGGTTTTGACATTGATTACAGCTGCAATTAAAGTATTGTAAGTATAGTGTACTCTCTAGTATTATTTTTAGAGAACAAAAAAAAAAAAAAAAAAAGGTTTTCTTAAACTGGCTTGATTACTGGACTACAGCCAGAAACCTGAATTCAACACTGAACCAAACCAATTGGGAATTACCATTCTGAAACTAACATATAGACAAAAAAAGTAGTATCTGCAAACAACATAAGAAACAGAAAATTTTATTCAACAGTAATATTCTAATATTGTTAAAATGTATGAGATGTGTGAGTTACATGTTCACTCCATCATGGGACAATGCGACAAAGTGCCATTTTTATTTTGGTATAATGCTCAGTAACTATTACAATTTTTTTAAAAAAATCTATCTTCCAAGCTACACTAAATCAGCATAATAGTTTATAGTTTCTAATCTTCAATCAAGAGTCCTTCATTCTGAAATAGATTGACTTGGGCTAAAAGCAAAAAGCTTTGCTGTTAGCAGTTCCAAAAATTAACTATAGGGTTATTATTATTTATTCATTATTGTCTTCCAAAAAGAAAATGGGCACCTTGCAACATATCAAATATATAACTACAACAATTAAGCACATATTAACAAAACATAAAAGCCATGACAACAGAATAACCATAACAGAAAAAAAAAATACTATAGAGATTCAAACACATCAAACCAGTGGTGAGTTTCAAAATGTTTCAGAACCTCTTCTGTAGCTATGGCCTGCTTCGTAGGAGTGGCTTGCCGGCCATGTGACTGAGTGGGAGTGGCCAACTTGTAAAATGTGGTGAAACTCACTTAACAACGTTCTTGCTTAGCAACCAAAATGTTGGCTCAGAAACTCAGGCATTTGAAGCACACAAGTCTTAAAGCTGTCAAGTGACGAGACCTTTGCACCCCTAACCCTTTAGAAAAAAACCCCAGGGGTGTTCAAACTTGACAGCTTTAAGACTTGTGGACTTCAACTCCCAGAATTCCTCCCTCGCTCTTCATCTTGATGATGTGCGGACGGGCGGGGGGAGGGAGCTGGAACCGGTTCTAAACAGCACTGTAGATTTGTGGAACCTCTTCTATAGAAGAAGTTAGAACTGGCAGGAACCCACCCCTGCATCAAACCCAGGCCTGAAAATATACTTTGGGGCATACACAGACGTGATCCTTCCTTTCATAGCTTTAACAAGACAGGAATGAGCCAGAAATAAATAGGTGCAATTAGCACTGCTATTTTATCTGCATTCTGTTACAATTGGAAAATGCTATTTCTCTCCCTCCCTCTCTCTCTCATTAAGAGCTAAAATATTATTTTTAAAGATAACCATAATGTTTATTATATTTTAAATTTTAATAATATATTTTGATTGGCACTTCGTAAGTTTAACATTTTAAATTTTTGTATTTTCCAGTTCCTGTTCTTCATATCAATAAACTGTGCAGATCCAAGCTGATAGTTTTGCTCCATTGACTACATAAAGTAATGCAGCTAAATGATATTGCCCTCTCCCCTTTCTTGAAAACAATAAAATGTAGACCCAAGTTAAAAATGGATTTGGAGAAAAAAAAATGCAATGTAATAACATGATGCTTTTCTTCCACTCACAAATCATAGCCTCTCATATAATAGAATAACAGACAGTGGATATTCTTCCCCAATTCTGAATTAAGGGAACATTAGGATTTGTTCTAATTGGAGCAGTGATAGTGCTGTGGTTAGAATACAGTACTGCAGATTATCTCTGCCCATAGCCAGGAGTTCAATCCTGGCTCAAAATTGACTCATCCTTCCATCCTTCCAAGGTTGGTAAAATGAGGACCCAGGTTCTTGGAGAGAATATGATAACATCTTAACTATTTAAAACAATTTAAAAGGTAAGAAAATTTAGAAAAAGCCAATTAAAAGTACCTTTGTTTAATTTATCCTAAATTTAGTAAGGAGAGATCAATTCTCACATCTGTCCAGGTTGGACTGAGTCTAAAATTGGGAGGAGCCACCAGTGCACGATGACATCACAGATTATAGACCCAGTCCAATTGGTTACGGGACCGAGCAAACTCAGTCTGGCTGCTATCTCCACCAATATAGGAGAAAATATGATTTTCTGTGGAAAAGTGAATCATAGAGGGGCAAGATAGTGACAAGAGCTACTTCAGGCTAATGTAGTTATGCTAATCAATATATATTTCTTGTGTTCTCTAATAGAGAAACGAAGTAAAGCAACAACTTTCATTGCATTTTACTGGCACCACCTTTCTCATTGTGAGACAAAGATACGTTATTCCCCCTCGCCACAAAAAAAAGGTATCTGTTCATATCCTAGAAATAGTGTTTAACTATCTTCCATTACTTATTCAGGGAAGTTGAGAGCCTAACTAACACTGAGGTAACAGAACGATACCCATTCCTCTATTTTAGGATATAAAACAGAAAGAATTCTATATTACAGAGTAGACAAAAACACAAAAAAACTTTCTTTTAGGGGGGTTAGCTACATGCAATGTTAATTCATTCCAGGCAAATTGTTTATAAATCTGTAATATCTAAGATACAATAAATGTTCATTGCAGCCATTTACCAGTAAATTAACTCAGAGCAGAAAGTTTTAAAATGAAAATACCACTAAGTAAATTACTTTTTAAAAATTAGTTACCCTGACTATTGGAATTGCAATTTCAGCACAAACATCAAAACAAAAATAACGCTATCCAGGGAAATCAAAGTTGGAGGCAATTTTGAAGATTGGTAAAAGAAGTGAACTATGTTGCCAATTAATACACCAAAAACGCAAACAATCAACAAATCCTATCTAGTATAAGTACTGTTTTAATGGGTGAATATGATTTGGTTCAAGATACAATAAATATTATAGCTCTTGCAGCTATAGTATATCCATAGAGCTTTCCCTCAAGAAATTTAGGAAGATGGAAAATATAAAACAGCAAATACTTGGAAATGAGGAATGGAGTGGAATATAATACCTTCCATAAGACAAATAGTTAATCACAATAATTAAATAAAATGTTGATGTAACTATTCACAGAAATTAAATATTATTTGTATGGCCATTAGAAAACATTATAAAATTTTTGGGAAAATGGAGGAATATCAGCATTTCTGGATGTATCTGTCTGTTATTTTTAATAGGGAGTTTTTAATCATTAAACATTTTTCAGCATTGCTCCCAATGTTCTCAAAGAAACAATATTTATCAAAGCAGATTTAAGTACAGGAATTTCGATCATTTATATAGTCCTCAACTTATGACCACAACTGAGCCCAAATTTTCTGTTGTTAAGTGAAACATTTGTTTAGTGAATCTTGCCACTGTTGTTAAGTGAATCATTGCCGTTGTTAAGTTAGTAACACGGTTAAGTGAATCTAGTTTTCCCATTGACTTTGCTTGTCAGAAGGTTGCAGAAACTGATCACATGACCCCCAAAGCACTGCAAAAGTCATAAATATGAGTCAGTTGCCAAGCATCTGAATTTTGATCATGTGGTCATGGGCATGTTGCAACGGTCATAAGTGTGAAAAATGGTCATAAGTCACTTTTTCAGGGCCGTTGTAACTTTGAACAGTCACTAAGTGAACCCTTGTAATCCACTTGTACTGACAAAGTGCCATGTTGGATGCAAAATTCGTTGTTTTAATATTGCGTCTCCTACATGGATGCTCTAACATGAAAGTCAGATTATTTTGTGCCTTAAGATACTCTTCCATCCTCTGGACTGGACTAGAAAATTGTGCTTCTTCCTCAACATGTTACTCATTCTGTGAGGCATCTGGGTCTGGAAATGAAACTCTTTCCCTACCTGACTAATTGGCTTATATTTATATTTTGCTTCCTTGTCCTCTTCCTTTTTCATTAGAAACAGGGAGAACTGTGTCATAATGATGTAATTTTTCCTTCCTTGAAGAAAACGATGTTACAAATTTGCTCTTACAAACAACCTGATAGGTAGACATCCTGAACTATTTCAAATTCCCATATCCTTCTCTGTGACTTTTTGTATTGTATTGGAGAAGATATCAAGTCTTGGGTTTCTTCTTACCACACTCGTTGCCATGCCAAACCTTTCACTGACAAACCAGCCAGAGTAATGCATTCCTTCCCCTCTGTAGAGAGATCACAGGATATAATTTCCCTGAACATTTATTGCTGCCCTACCATGTATCAGCTGCCTGGATATTATTCTGATAGTGCAGGCTATTATTTTTTTAAGATATCTCAATTTAATCCACCATAGTCTCCTGCTGTCCCTGAGTCAGCTCATCTATTTGTTCAGTAGGTTTTCCAGAATCTAGAACTAAGCCTGCCCAATTATCTTATATTTTTCAGAGGCATACAATTAGCAGCACAATTCTGGAAAGCTGTTTCAATTATTGGACATTAAGCTCCACCTATATTACATCTATCTTCTGGAGAAATCAAGAGGACATACTACCTTAAGAGTATTAATTTCATTCTTGCATGACAACTGCTTTTAACTACAGCTAAATTTGCTTTCAAAATGCCTCTATTCAGATGTCACTGTTTCAGATCACTGTCACGCCTGCTATCAAATTTATCCCAGTTGTAAGTTATTTGAATGGCCTCCTCAGGATCTCCTTAAAGAAGAGCTAGATAGCGCCAAAAACTGCAAGTGTTCTGTTGCATTACTGTGAAGGTCTCCTATCACATTTAGCTTTCAAATGTGATTTGATTCTACCTGATTTCTCTTCTCCCCTCAGCTAAGAAGCTGGATGCCTAGTGGAACATTTTAGACTACTTGCATAGATAAATCCCAACACAACCTTCATCCATGCTCAAGGTCTCCATTATTTCCAACCCGTCATTAGTCACCCTCCCACTTGTATATTACAACAGCAAGCCCAATCTTGGGATTGGGGATAAAAGAATTTAAATGGAAATATGGTACACATCTGTCTCAGAAGAGACACAATGGAACATCTTATTCATTGGAAGAGATATCCAAGAAGGGAGAAAGTTCTCCACTGAAAAAAGTTGAAAATAAAAAAATGGAAGAATTGAAAATTCTCCCCCTTTTTTCTTTCTTCTATTAGGAAGGAGAGGGGGAGGAACGCTGGAAATCACTCCAATTTCCACCAAAAAAAATGGAAATATCCCCCCTACCCACATCCCCAAGCAGGAGGGAGGCAAAGTTAAGGAAGTTGTGTTGTCCACTCTTGCCAACAGAGAGATAAGATGCCATTCAATGTTTCTTACACTCAGAGGATGAGAGGGAGAAGATGCTCCTGGCACTACCACATTGCAAAGAAGAAGGAAAAGAGAAAACAGAGAGGAGGTGAGGAGGTGCCTTAAGATCTAAAGTTGACAAATTAGGAAGGAAAAAGCCTCAGTCTAGTTAAAAAGTTGGGCTCATTATGTAATCTGATAATTTTACCTTGTACAAATGTATTTAATATTCCCAAGAACATCTTACCTTAATCCTTGAAATCTACTGTTGGAGGTTTCCAGCAAATTCACTAGAGGACAGATACTGCAACAGAGTAAGCTCTAACAGCTGAAAGCTCAGAAATTACCAAGATAGTATGACCTTTCAAAAAAGTACATAGGATCTTAAAGACTAAACATTTATTACAGAAGAAGGCTTCAGGAATTACAAGTCACTTCATTAGATGCACTGAGAAAAATATATGCATCTATGAAGGAAAAGAAGACACAGAAGTTAGCGAAAGGTCAGAGAGAGATGAAATATAGTATGCAGAGATCATTATACTTATCTATACATAGTGGCCATTGTAATGGTAGGTAGTAAAATCCTTGGGAGAGGTGGCAAAGAAATGCTGTTTCAGGCATGGTCAGATAAGAGGTGGCATAACATAGCCTGCAGCTGGACAGTGAGTGAGACAAGAGGCTCAGAAGGGATCTTCTCTTATTTCTTCAGCTAGGTTGGAGAATTGTACTTTCAAATTAATGTTAATGTAGGTTTACAATAAAGTAAAATTAGCTTATCTGGTCATATTTCCTCTCTGGCCTACCTGATATGACTGACAGCCATTGATAAAACAAAAACTGGTTATGATATAGGCATAGACATCTTAAATTGGGTGAGGCCATACTTCAGGAATTTAAAATCTAGCCCATTAGAAATTCAAGCTGGTTTAATAGTAGCTGTCTTCCTTCAGACATCAGTTCTAGCTAAGCTTAATTAGATTCTCTGAATGGAGAGAATCAATAAGGTAATGAATTTTAAACCATTTCAATATATTTTGAAAAGAAATATATAAGGTTGAGTTTAGATAACTTTCACTAAAATTGATACATGGTACATCCACCATGAAAATAAACAATTGCCTAAATGATGAAAGTATAAACAGACTAAATGTCTAAGGAGATTAACAGACTAAAAGTTCAGGAGCCAGATAGATTATGCAAATCTAATTCACTAAATATGAAAATATACTTGTAGGAATTACTGAGGAAAATGAATTTTGAAGTCCGTGTGTAATAAATTTACAACTAGAAATGCTAACATATTCCAGGAAAGCAATTTGCTTACTACTATTCTGAGGTTCTCTAGGTTACTCTAGATTTTTCTTCCAACTTGACAAATCCTAAGCACTACATTTTTAATAAATACTGTAAGTATTTAAGATAATAATTTAGAACAAAGCAGGTATTAACCAGAAATTCTCTTCATTTACTATTAATTAATGGCATCTAGAAACTATTATATTTTCTTTAGAAACTTTAGCACTGCCATTAGTTTAAAGCCCTTTTGACAATTTTGAACGGAAGAGAAAACATAAGAGAAACCAGAGTGGATAAAATTAAATGCTTACTTAATCTAGCATTTTCCTCAAACAGCCAATATAGGTATCTGAAGAAAGTCCATAAATAAGAAAATAGCACCTTCCTGCTAGCAAATGAACTATGAAGTACAGTAGATTGCTTATGATACTGAAAGGAAGACTTCCAGATGTGGACTGCAAAACATGGGATGATGACTACTACTCCAGCCCTAATTAGAAGTAATATTTAGGATCATGAGTTAGGATCAATAATTTGTCTAATAAACAGACTACCATTACATTCAGAAGAATAAATTTACATTGTAAGGTACAGGTTCTTTTTACCTGTCCTGAGCCATATATCATCCTATGCATTTTTTTTCATTACAGTACTTGCTTAAGTATCGCTTTCTCCAACTAAAAAAAAGTGTGATACTTCTCAAATGACTTCAAGTCCCTTGATTATTCTGATTGCACTTTCTTGCACTTTTCCTGCTCTACAGTATTTTCTTAGCCTCAGAATTGTACATGATATTTCAAAGTGTGGTTACACCACCGATTTTTACAAAAACATTACAGCGTTAGCGATTTATTTTTGGCTTCTTAATAGTGTCTGTAACCAATGCTTTCCACAGTGCAACATTAAGCTATCTCTTCCAGCCAATTGAAAGTCTTCTTTCTTTCTTCCTTTTTTCATTTCCCTTTTTTCATTTCCCTTTCTTCCTTCGTTCCTCTCTCTCTCTTTCTTTCTCTCTCAGTCCAAATCACCTCACAGGATTGTTGCTGGGAGAAAACTGGAGGAAGAAGTATTGTGTATGTTTGCGGCCTTGAGTTACTAGAAAGAAACTGTAGGAAGTTATCACCCAGCCCCCTCCCACAAAAATGAAATATACTAGGAAATATTGAAAAGGAAGAATATTTCCCTGGATGTAAAAAAGGAAGAAACATGTTTTAAAGACAGAGTAGCTCCCTGCAGCTTCCTGCCCATCCCACTTTGTCAATAGGCCATTAAGATGCCCAAGCCAGTCCCTTTACATAATAAAGAGTTCTCCCCTTCAGCTCCAAGGTGATGGGATTAAGGCATGATCAGCCTTTACTCACTCACCACATGGCATCTGAGAACTCAACCAAACCTGGATTCAAAACACAGCCTAGAGAGTTGCCCCTGCATGGGCCCATGGGAGTCTGACAACCAATCAGAATACAAGATCAAGATCAAAGGCCAGAGAGGGCGTAATCTTGACTTGGATTAGGCACTGTTTGTAATGCTGAAGGGAGCTGTAAGGCACAGTTCAAAGAAGCTTGCTGAAGAGAAAAAAAAAGCAATTAAAACCTACTGACGACCAACAGAGAAGTATATTGGAAATGGCAGAAGTGTGTAAGATTCAAAGCTGACCAGCTAGAAAAAGGACTGCTGCTATTTGTCTGAAATGGTTTAGGGTTTTCTGCCTAAGCAGAAACTAGAAGACCTAAGTTTTCTGCCTAAGTTGAACTAGAAGACCTCCAAGGTCTCTTCCAACTCTGTTATTCTATTCTATTCTAAAATTTGATAATCCTCCAGCTGACCTTACAAAGCGATTATCTTGATATAATCTTTTTACCCTCCCTTCCCCTCCTCTGTCAATTCAGCTGCCTTTGCTTTTTAAGGAACTCAATACTGGCAGGCACATTTGGCTATCTCCCCAAGCAATTCATAAGCCATTTAAAAAGTACCAGTCATCAACTCAACTGTTTCTTTCCATCATTGACTTTTCCTAGACAGGAGATGGGGAAGCAGACGACGTTACAAGCGACGGCAAGCACCTGACTACAGAGGGCAGCACTCTTCTGGGAGAAGGAAACCACTGGAGCATCCCAGCCCTACACCCCTCCGCGCACCTGTCCACCCCTCCTCTACAAGCCCTTTCGAGGGCAGAACGTCGCTCATACAACCAGGCAGCCTCCTCTTCCAAGAAAGGCAGGGAAACAAGAGCAGGTTCCCAAATGGAGCTTCCTTGGGAGGCCAAAGATCGAGCCCGGCGAGATCCCCGTATCCCGCAAAAGGGTGGAAGAAAGCGGGGCGGAACAGGACGCCTCCGCCCCCGTCGAAGGTAGAGTTAGCAAGTATGTCCGCCAGCCGTGAGAGTAACGAATAACGAACGGTCCCGCTCCAACTCGGCGTGCTCCAAGCGGCGACTCAGCCGAGACAGCCGGGGGCTCGTCCCCTCCTGTCCGCATCTCCTTCCCTCCCTCCTTACCTCCCTCCCTCCTTACCTTGAAAGGGTTGTTAAGGTCTGGGTCCGCGAAAGGGTTGCTGTCGAAATCCGACATAGCGACGGTCAGATAGGCGCTGCGATGCGCGAATGGCGGCCGCCAGCGACTTTAGCCGAGCGCCCCAAAGGCAGCCCCGTCCCTGCCGATGCCAGCCGAGGTAGATCCGGCACGAATCCCCACCCACCCCCCGAAATCCAATGGAGCCCGATAGAATAGCCAGGCCTCCAAGATGGCCGCCCAGGAAATGACGTAAGGGGCAGGGACGCCAGGGGGCGGGGAGGTGGAAGAAGAATGAAGCGGAGGGAGAGTGGGGAAGGGGGCGTGCTTCACGGGTGTATTTTTGTGGGGCGCAGTGGCGTGTTTTTTGTCCCGCCTTCTCCCTTTCTCTCCCGTGTCTTCAACAAGATTAGAGTGAACTACCAGGTAGTCTCTTTGGCTTTTCCCTATGCCCGTTTAAAGAATGCAGCAGCTTCAAGATCTCCTGTTTTTATTGATGATATTTTGCAAGTTTTAGAACAGGGCTCCCCAAACTTGGCAACTTTAAGACTTGTGGACTTCAAGTCCCAGAATTCTCCAGTCAGCAGAGCTGGCTGGAGAATTCTGGGAGTTGAAGTCCACAAGTCTTAAAGTTGCCAAGTTTGAAGACCTCTGATTTAGAATTTGGATCCCGATCCCTTTTTGATCATATGTGTTTCCATTACGTAACCATTATTTTTAAAGGTTAACGTTTCTTGATGCCGTATTAAGGTTCTTGCATTTATTTAATAATAAAGGCCATAGTTTGGAGTGGGGGGGGGGGGAATGGAAGCGAAGATAGCTGCAGCTGTTTTCAAACTTGGCAACTTTATGATGAGTGGATTTCAACTCCCAGAACACTCCAGCCAGCAATTCTGGAAAAGAATTCCAAAATTGGAAAACACTACTTTATTGTCCATGTCTGGTATTTGTCAACTGATAAACTTTTAAGTAAGATGATTTATGATTGGTTCTATTCTCCCCAAACCAGCAAAACCTGGCTTTTGTTGAAATGTATTGTTTGCACGTTTTTTCACAATATATTTAAGACTTGTGTAGAAAAGTTTTTAATCATTTTTATTAAAGAATTTTTTAAAATAAAGAAATATAAACAATAGTGAAAATAGAAAAAGAAGTAGAAATGAACAATTCTAAAGAAAGATCTTCTGATCTTGATAGTGGTTTTAGATACATTTATATTTTGCTGTCTCTAAGTTTCTTTCTTTCCATAAGCTACTGTTTCTAATCTTCTAATCTTGTGAACCATAATTCACAAATTCACTTCTCTCTTTTTTTTAGCGAAAAGTCCATAAGGGGTTTCCAATCACTAATAAATGCAATTGAATTTTTTTTTAAAAAAATGTCATCTGTTACACTGTCATCTTCACCAACTATTCTTCCATTGTGGATATTTCAATCTTTCTATTTTTGTGCATATAAAAGGTTGACAGCAGTAATCCATATATAAAAATAATCTTCCATGGCTCTTTTCTAATTTACTATCATTAATCTAGCAAGAAAAGTTATGCATTCAGTCAAATGTTAATGTTTAAAATTCTTTGTATCAATATATGCATTTCAACCCAGAAATTTTAACTTCTAAAGTCTAGGCATGATAAAATTACCCTTTATGTTGTCCCCATTTCCAACAAAAGTACCTTATACATTCTAGACAATCTTGGGGTAATTATCTGTTTTTATGCATCCTAGACACATTAAGCTCTGATTTTGAAAACATTTTTGCTAGAACAAATCACTTAAAAAAAAAACAATATGTAAGCTATTCATATTTTTTAATGTGGTCAATTCCGCATTCCCAGCCATCTTCATTTCCCCTTTCCTGATAAAATCATTTATATTTAGGCTTCGAGACACCTCAGATTATCAAATTGCTGTCTTTTTGACTGAAGTTGTGATCTGAGATGTGAAGAGTCTAAAACAAGGCTGCATATACTGTAGAAGGGATAGGACCAGATTAATACCTTGAAAAATAATTGTGGATTACAAAGGAATTGCTGGCCAAAACTACCAGCCTAGTAGGCAATGATGGAACTGCCACCAACTGCTTGGCGACACTTGGCAATGCATCTTCAAAGTGGAAGTGATCGCAAAAACCTAGGCACAGATCTTTCCTGGTGATGGTGATGATTAGTTATTTTTCAATAAACACCAGTGGGTCATATTCAGGGGTGAAATTCAGCAGGTTCTGACAGGTTCTGGAGAATCAGTAGCAGAAATTTTGAGTAGTTCGGAGAACTGGCAAATATCACTTCTGGCTGGCCTCAGAATGTGATGGGAATGGAGATTTTGCAGTATCCTTCCCCTGCCATGCCCACCAAGCCATGCCACAGAACTGGTAGTAAAAAAAATTGAATTTCACCACTGGTCATATTGCTGGGTAGGTTGCATGTCATGCAGGCTGGTCTAAACAATAACTATTGTATTTGTTACCTGAGTTTTTGATGGGAATGGAAATGCCAAAGTCATGTTTCACCCTGTTTCCCTGAAAATAAGACCTCCTAGGGTAATATGCCCAATCGGGCTTTTGAGCGCATGCGCTGAAATAAGCCCTCCTCGAAAATTTTCCAACACAGCAGCAGCCATGAGGTAACCACGCTTGCCACCTCCTGCACCTCAAAAATAATAAAACCTCCCCAAAAATAAGGCCAAACACTTATTTGGGGGGTAACAAGAAAATAAGACCCTGTCTTATTTTCAGGGAAACACAGGTACTATTAATAATTTGTTCCTAGATATCTTGTTACATGATATTGAATATGCTATATTTCATGGGACTGATAAGTAGTCCTATCCCAACCTTGTATTCCATTTCCAGCTTTTTCACCTCCACTCCTTACTCTAATTTTCAAATTCCCTGTGTCTGAAATGATATTGGTGCACACTTTGCAGCTAGCACAGTCCTTGATATAGAAACTGTGTTTTAAAAATGCTATCATCCAGAGAAGCTCTGTTTGATCCCTATCACAAAACTTTCCATTATTAGAACTAACTAATGGAATCATGTGACTGATGTACTGTATGTAATAAATATATATTGCATAAAAACACCACATTTATAATAGGAACCTGGAAAAAATAGCAGCTGAAATAGAAAAACTATACCTTGACCAAGATGTATAGCTCTTCATTCTGGAGTTGTAGTTCCAATAATCTGATGGGATTATCCTGTCCCACCTGCATCAACAGAGGAAACATGCTGTGGACCTCATCAGTCAAGGAATTTGGGCTGGTGAGATGCAGAAGAGTCTTTTCTGCCATGGCACCTTCCCTTTGGCGTGGCACGACAAAACCGCAAAGTCCTTATCCGCGGAGACATAAGCGCGTCGCTAAAGCCGCGACGTCATCATCGCACGTCGTCACCGCCGCGACAACAGCGCGGCAACAGAAGGGCGCTTTAAAACGGCGCCGCGGCAGAAAGCCGATTTCCATTAAGGTAAGGGTTAGGATTAGGTTTAGGGGTTTGTTTTAGGGTTTGTTTTAGGGTTAGGTTTAGGGTTTGTTTTAGGTTTAGGGTTAGGTTTAGGGTTAGGTTTAGGGTTAGGTTTAGGGTTAGGTTTAGGGTACTGAGTGCTTGGGAATGCGCGGATCTGCCCTCCGCGATTATGTCATCACGGTAGGGTCGCGTTTTTCCTTAGCGCTTTGAACGGCGCGAATTAGTCTTCGCGCTTATGTCTCCGCGGATAAGGGCTTCGCGGATTTGTGGTGGAACCCCCTTTGGAACATGCTGGGCCCCCACTTCTCCATGATAAGATCAACACCTTCCCTTCTAATCTGTGATGACATCTTTGAGGTGGTTAATCTGTTAGTCAGACCCCATCTCCACTTCTTCCACATCTTGCTCCCTTCCTGTCTATCTTGGTTAATTGAATTGTAACTAAATTTTAATTATATGGTTCTTACTTAATTTAGTGTTTTATGTGGTATTGCATAGGTGAAAGCTGGCTAGAGTAACCTCAGCAAGGTAGATGATATAGAAGTTTAATAATAAACAGAAATACATTCAGAGACTATCAGATTTTGGAAAGCTGTCCTAGAGACGTACAGTTCTGTCAAGATTCATCTAAAATCCAAATGTACTATCAAAAGTTTGCTTATGCTCATTCTATGTATCATTATGTCATTCCACTAGAGTACTGTAACACAGTGATGAAATTAATTTTTTCCCCCTACTGGTTCTGTGGGCGTGGCTTGATGGGGGTGTCAGTGACAGGGTGGGCATGGCCATCTTTTTTTAATTTTTAAAGCATTTTTTTGGGCAAACCAGTAGCATTTTTACTACCGGTTCAGGCAAACCAGCCCAAACCAGTAGCATTTTACCCCTGCTGTAACACAAGAATTACCATTTATATCTGTTTTAGAGGATCATGCTAGTAATAATTATTTTCTTTTAAGATCTTTATTATTTGAGGGTCTGCTACAGACAAAGTCTCATGAACTATCAATCTGCCTGATTTACAGACCATCCTGAGCACCCCTCCAGCCATAGCCTCTGTTTTCATGCAAGCTGATAGGAGTTTCTGTTAATCACTTTAATATGGATCGAACAATTTGTATTATTGCATGCATTTTTCTCCTTGCCTAAATAAAAATTAAAGAAGTATATAAATATGTGTGTATGTGTGTGCAAGTATTGTATAAAGTACCTTGTAGAACCAATTAAAACACATTTATTGCAATAGATTATGGTAATAAAATATGCACACTTAACAGTATTAACGAACTCCTGAATTTAGTGTGGCAATTACAAAGCAGTTTCCAGTTAACATCTTTGTCAAAGTTCTCCCAATTGCTTCCCTGCAATTGATACTGGTCTTATCCTCTGGAGTAACAGAGAATAAATCTAGTCATCTTTGGCATTGACAGCCTTTCAGATATCTGAAGATCATTATTCTCCTTTTCCCCAGACTAAACAAGTTTTCAGTTTCAATTGTTTCTCATAGGACTTGATTTCCAGATTCCTCATCACTTTTGCTGTTCTCTACACACGCATTTGTCAATGTCCTTAAAACGTGGTGGGCAGAAGGAAAGAGAGTATCACATTTAGAAGAAAATGGAGCAGAACCATTTAATTGCTATGATGTACACAATAGTGCATAGTTTCACTGACTATAGCCACTGACTGCAGCTGCATCAAATTTCTGGCTGAGTTTGAGCTTGAAATATACTAAAACACCAGAACCTTTCAGATATGTGCATCTATTCCATCTCTTATGCTTTTTTTCTCTGTTGAATTCTATGGTGTATTTAATTCTAAGCTATTAAACTATATGAGATAACTGTATCTTCAGTGAATAATGGTGGTTATAGAATAAGTCTCCCAAATCTGGTAGGCACCTGATAAGCTGTGTTGTAGCATAAGTGTAGGCATGCATAGCTATGCTGGAACACGTATACAACAGCAGTAATGATTAACCATACCATAAGGTCAGTAATACAAACAGCTAACTCTCAGCACTAAGTAGGGCAGAGGTCACAACTTGTTAACTCTCAGCACTAAGTAGGGGTCAAAAGTTTGCATGCTGACTCTGCAGTATTAAGTAGGGGTCAGAAGTTTGCATGCTAGTAAAAGATTTATTTGCTGACTATGGGCATTCTCTAGGTTCAGAGGTCTACATGGTAGTAAATGAGTTACCATATACCATAGACTTGTACAACCATGATTGGTCCACATAGACCATGTGACTCCACCCTTCCTTTGTGTATGCTCAATAAAAGAGTCATCCAGACTATGCTCTGGGTCGTCTCATCCCGAGAGAAGACTCATGTCCGTGTCTTCCTTCATCATTGGCCTCATGGGCGACCCGCGGAGAAATCGCAGTAGGCACCTGATAAGCTGGAATTGCTATTTTTCAGAATTTTAAGTCATGCTAACTAGGAATGGGAAGCACGAGTAATGAACTCCCAGCTGTTAGTGACAAACAAGCAGTAATATCTATTAAAGTATACTTTCTACTTTTATAAGCTGCTTTGCAATATTTATACTTTATGCATTTTTGTTGTTGTCAAGAGTCTGACTTGCAAATAGCACAAAACAAATAGCTCATTTTTTTCTTTTTTATTGACTAAATCCCCCCCCCCTAAAATTATAAGAGGAAAAAAATCTATTGCAAAAGCTGCAAAAGCTGCAAAACATGCATAATATATATTAATGGACATACAAATATTAATAAATTAAAAACATGACTGGTTACAATCATCCATGATTAATCTATTTTAATGAATTCTGCAAACCATCAAATAGTTAAAGCCATATGTATGTTTTCTGATGCTGAACAATATTTTCATCAATGTTTTCTTTGTCCAGAGGTCAGCACCCATTTGATAAAGATGAAATATCAATATTTGAATATATTAAACTCAAAGTTGAGTTAATATATGTGATAGCTTCTTTACTAAAATAGAACAATATATTTAAATTAATATATTTCATCTGCATCCCAACATAAATACAATGAGGTCATTTGTAAAATATTTCTTGTTAAAAGATATAGACTAAAAATCTGTTAAAATTTTGGATATTTTAATCCCCTTTTAATTGGTAAAAATAAAATTTACAAACAAATATATACAGTACATACACACACAAAGGATTTTGAGAGGAAAAAATTAAAAAGCAGAATAAAATATTTTTAAAAAGAAGATTTTAGTAGTCTTCTTGTCTCTCTTTCTCCCACACCCCCTTTTTTCCAGCCACTAATCACTACTTAGATATTTACTTTTTTTTACTTTGAATATTATTACTCATTTCTGTCTGGATCATTTCCATTTTCCTTATTATTAAAACAATTTTTCTTTCTCCTCAAAAAATATATTCTAAGTATCTTGGCTATCCCTTCCCTGTAAGGAGTTTTATATATAAGGGAACCAAAAAGGTCCATTTTCAAAAGTAAGATAAATCTAGAATTCATTCATTTTGGAAAATAAAAATAAAATACCCTGATAGAAAAGACAATGGTTCAGTTTTTCAATATATTATATACCAAATCAAGAATATAAAAAATATGTGAATTTTTTTTCATACTAAATGAGAACATTGGTCCATCAATGCCAGAATTTAACCATGCTTATCCGTGGTTAAATTTACTATGTTTTCCTTGATCCAATTTTCTGAGTTTGTCCCAGAGGTGGGTTCCTATCGGTTCGGACCGGTTTGGCCTAGTAGGTAGCAACTCGGCTGGCTACGCCCCCGAACTGGTTCAATCGGTGGCACCATAGGAACCGCCATCTTGTTTTTTGCTTCTCCGCATGCATGCTTGGAGCGCATCAAGTGTGTGCATGCCCGAAGTACATCCCTGAGTGAACTGGCAGTAACAGAAGCCAGAATCCACCCTTGGTTTGCCCAATAAGTTGAACTATAACCTTTCACATTAGCTGGATATACATGATACCTGACACTAAAATATAATCGCCAGGTTGGTTTGTGATTTTGTACCTTCTGTGAATACAGCAACTGACTGGTAATGCTTGTCCTGTTTCAGGCAGGACTTAACCTGAGATCTCTTGTACACAAAAAGTATATGCCTCTGTGGGAAGTTATCATCCAGCCCTCTCCCAGAAAAATGAAATATCCTAGGAAATATTGAAAAGGCAGAATATTTCTCTGGATGTGAAAAGAAAGAAACATGCTTTAAAAGTCAGAATAGTTGTCTGTAGCTTCCTGCCCATTCGTACTTTGTCAATGAGCCATTGAGATGGCCAGGCTAGCCCACTTTACATAATAAAGACTTCTCCTCACTGCAGCTGTAGGGGGAAGGGATATTACTCAACTCTCCACATAGCATCTGAGAACTCATCTATACCTGGACTCATCACAGCCTAGAGAGTAGCCCCCTGCATGGCACCATGGGAGTCTGACAACCAGTCAGAATACATTTCTTACACAGGAACAGGAAACAGAGAGGTGGGACTAAACAGGGTATAAAAAGCCTAGCAAGCCCCTTCCAGAGCCTTTCTCTCTTCTTCTCCATCAACACTGAAACATGTGATCACCTTTTCTGCTCAGGATTCAAGCCATGTGGCCCTGTCCAACAATAAACCATCTTTCCAAGCAGCCTCCATGTCTCCAGTGTCTTCTTCCCCACTTGGAGCTGAACCCAGAAGGACATTTCTTTCAACACCTCCTTTATCCCTCATGTAATCGATTTTCCACAATGTTGCCAAATATCTTACATATTTCCCACCCAGATTGAACTCATAACCATCAACTACAAAACATGCAGCTATATCAAGTCTATAAACTAGTGGCACAGTTCACTGAACTGAACCACAAATCTCACATTCTCAGCAGCTGTCATTAAGTCAGCCAGGAGATTTTTCACTGAAGAGGCAATGTTCTATGAATCTGGGACTGTATTTTAGCAGGGCTTAATTTTGCCTTGAATAAGTGGTGATTTTGCTACTTGTGCTGCACTAATTGCCTCCTAGGTTACAATTTCCAGTGCTTTAGTAAATATAAGCATTAGATTATACATCAGTTCACAAAGAATTATCTGGGAAACATTAATAGGGTACAGTATGGTAGAAGTGATTAAACAGAGTAAATATTAGATGCTTTTTGTGAAAACAACAACCTCTGCTGCTCATAGTAGGAACTGCAGAAAAAACTGTAATAGCATAATAGCTAGTTCACCATAAAGGAGAAATTGAATATGTTTTTTTGCTTTCTAAGAAGACAAGAGTTTTCAATGAATTAATTTCTAATAGATATCATGCAGGTTTCAGATTGGATCAAAGGCTACTGGTGTTAGCTGAAGCAGCAAATAAAGAGTTCTACAAATGTCACTGAATTTGTGAATAAATAGCTAAACAAAGCTTTGCTATCAAATCAAAGTTGTAAAGTGTGACATTTATGAAATATACACCAAACCCATGCTCAATTAAAAAGGCCCCAAATCAAGATCTTTGTCAGATGGTTGCGTAGCCTCTGCTTGACACATCCACCTCTCTCTGTAATTGATTCCACTATCAAATTGTTCTTATTGTTGGAAAGCTACTTACTTGACAGGATCAAATATAGCTTTCCTATAATTTAGGATTATTATTTTGTGTAGTGTTCTCTGCAGATCTCAAGAGCCACTTTGGTGTAGTAGTTAAGCATAAGGTTAAAAAGGGGGAAGCTATGAGTTATAACCTATAAGAATAATTTAGAAACTTGTTTCTTTTCTTCTAGAACAGTGGTTCTCAACCTGTGGGTTGGGACCACTTTGGGGGTCAAACGACCCTTTCACAGGGGTTGCCTAAGACCATTGGAAAACACATATTTTCGATGGTCTTAGGAGCTGAGACACCAATTTTATGGTCGGGGTAACCATAACATGAGGAACTGTATTAAAGGGTCACGGCATTGGAAAGGTTGAGAACCACTCTTCTAGAATATGTTATACAATTTTGTGCTATCTGAAAAGAATAAGGATTTCTTCTACTTCATTCAAATAATTAATAAATATCTTGAATGGTACAAGACCTAGAAGCACCTGTAATATTTTATTAGATATTTAATGAACAATTTTTTAAAAACAATATTTTTATTAAACAGTGTTTTAAAAGTAATTTTTTTTTACCATTTTCTTCTGTACATTGCCACATTGGTATACATACATTGTATATGCATTTCTACCTCCTTGTTTCAATATCTCTTTGTCTATGATGCTAATATATAGATTCCTTAAATTTCAATCCATTATGCATCGTTTCCATTTATACATGTTTATTCATCTCTATATATACATTGCTAATTTCTAACTCCTGTGTCTTCTTCATTTAGTCTTTCCTTAAACTTTACACCTGTCCTCTAACCATTTGTACCACTCGTTCCATACTATTCTGTTTCCTCTCTTTACATATCTGCACACTCCGAAACCTTCGTTATTACATTTTCCTCTGTTGATATATTATTGTTCTTCCAGTTTTGTGCATATATTATTCTTGCTGCCGGTATGATATGTAAAATTAAATATTGTATTTTTATCATATTTCTTTGTAGGTATTCCTAATAAAAATAATTCCGGTTTCATGTCTATTTGCTGTTTAATTATTTCTTGGAGCCATTTTCTTATTCTATTCCAATATTGTTTAGCTTTTGGGCATAACCACCACATGTAGTAATATGTTTCCTGATTTTGTCTACATTTCCAAGAGTCCAGTGTGTGGGAAATTATCCCATAATTGGCTGGGTGAAATTAGCTGGGATCAATAGGATAGGATAGAATATCTGGATCAATATCTATCTGGATCAAAAGGTCCCAGTGAACATTTGCCAAAAGCCATATGGAAAGAACAGTCCTGGGAAAGCTTTTAGATAAGGAAGCCGAATTCATTTCGGGTGTCTATACACGGATACACACAGAGATGAGAGGCCTCTATTATCTGAGATATAAACACACAGAATTAGCCTTGCATCCTTTTGCCGCCTCGTGTAACAAATCAAGTCATTTCCATATGCCTAATGTAGCTCTCTGTGATTTACAATTCTAAGACCGTTTGTTCCTCCTTCCTGCTCTCCTTATCAGGATGTGATTTACAATTCCATACTTCCTAACTTCCTCTTATCAAAGAGTACCTTTTGTCCCTCCTCCCTGCCTTTCTGCCAGAATGTGTATCAAGAAGTGATTTGTAACATGCTGTGAGATGCTTTGTTTGTATTAAACTGCTGACTAGTTTTCTTTGAACTTTCCTAATAAAAAGTGTTCTGGTTTAGCCAGAAGACGCCATTTTCACCCAGTCTGCAGTGTGTGCATGTCTCATTGCCAAAGCAGCCTAGGAATTAGAGAATTCGTGATTTGGACCACCGGATTGTGAGAATGCTTGTATCATCAATGCAAGCTCACTCTCGCAAGTGGTGACCTCCGACGTGATCCATTTCACAACGCCAGGAATCAGTCGAGGTGCGACGCAGGAGGCCCGGACAGGTCGAACGGACTCATCGCGTGCCCAACACCCCCATCTCTTACCCAGGCCAATCCGTAAGTATGGGGACAGATTTATCTAAAGAACAGGTGGTTCGCCTTAAGGAAATTGGACATTTGTCTAAAAAGCAGATCGCTCACCTTAAGGAAATTAGACAAATAGTTGGAGCTCACAAAATTATATTAAAGGATAACGGAGACACATTCACGCTTTCCAAAAAGCAGGCAGATGAATTAGCATCTTTAAACCCCACTGCCCCTCCCGAGTATGAGGAAATAACAACAAAGGCTATAGGGGGAGAGAAAAGGGAAAGCAAAGAGGAGATTTTAAAGCAAACTCCTCAAGAAGAAAAATCCAACACCCCAGAAAAATCTGATATCCCTCCTAAATATGAAAAAGTAACAACAGAAATTGCAGAGGAAATTAAGGAAACAGAGATCAAACAACAAGTTCCTCAGGCAGAAAAATCTAATATTTATCCAGTTTTAAAAAGTACTGAGTACTCACTCGGTCCCCTCACTGCAGGAATGCAAAAAAAGAGAAGTGGGGAGGACGTGAAACTGAAGGACCTAAAATTAATGGCTGCTTTTCCTGTTGATTTTACAGGACAAAACCCTGTGTTCACTCCCTTGCCATCTAGTGTTTTAAAAGATTTGTCTCCATATGTGCAAGGTTTATTGCAGAGTTTGTCTGAAAATTATGTTTTATTGCCAAATGAATGGTACTCAGCAGCAAAAATACTTTCCACTTGGCAGATCATCACGGAATGTTTAAAAACTCATGAACAAGCCGTGATGGGGGGAACAGACACCCCCCCGCTATATTTGAAAACCTCTTTGCTAAATTCACACTCTCACTCTGAATCCAAGGCTTTCTTTTTCCTTGTATGTATGCCTTTGAAGCTTCTCAACGTTACGCTTCTGTCTGTTTCACGGTCGGGAGATTAATTTTGGGGCATTCGGCCAGCCCCACACAAAAGGCTGTCTTTTATTTTCCTTCTCATTTCAATCTCTTGGCAAGTGAATCTGCCTGGCTCTTCCTATTTCTTCCGGTGATTCCGGCTACCTCTATTTCATTTCTTGTCTCAAGGAGTTCTTGTTACTCCCTTTCTTACTGACTCATCTAATTTTTCTTCTGATTACTTTAAGCACACTTTTCTGTCTGAGCACCTGAAACTTTTTCACAGATGTTTCATTTCTCAGAAACCTGCACTCTTTGCAGCTCTAATTACAAAAGCCCGTGTCAGATCTGAATTGGAATGGAGAAAAAATGTTTTTGTGCGTGTATGAATGTGTGCCTAAGTTTTTGTGCACCCTCAAGGTAATTGTAGATAAGATGTTTTCAATCCAAAAGACAGGGATTTTAAAGTGTTCAATTTTGTAACAAATTTGCTGACTTTCTGGCCACCATCAGATGAAAATTGTTACAGCTGTAATAGTTGTCTCTTAAAGGTTCTATAATTAAGGCACGACCGGTTATTTTAAAACTGCATGTTAATTTGTGGGGGAGAGATTTGTTGTCTCAGTTTGGGGCAACCCTAACTTTGGAGTAAGGTAAAGAAAGAGTGAAAAAAGAGAGAAAAGAGAAAGTGAATAAGAGGTAAAGAGAAAGAGGAGAATTGAATTGAATTGATGTTTGAAGTTGTAAATGGGCTTTTGGCTTGAAGCCGTGAGGGTGAGAAGATTAGTTAGGATTTAAACTGCTCTCTGAAATTCCTTGCTGTTTGAAGAATGCATGACTAAGGATTTTGCATGTGAAGTTAATTTACACAAGCAGTTTGATTGCAGTGTTAATATATGTTAAATGGTAAAAGTTGGTATGCACGTACCTTGATTTCTTTCATATAAAGAAACAGTAAGTTGCAAAGCTGTTTAATGGGATGTGTGTATACTCTTGTGATATCATTTCCAAATTTGTTGAGAGAAAGCATGTTTTAAAGAGCAGGATAGCCGTTTGTAGAATTGTTCAGCCCTGGGCTAACTTAAAGTGATTGCGTGCGTGAATTTCACCCCCCCCTTTCCCCCTGAGTCATTCCTTGGAGGGAAACAGGAGAAGGGGGGGAGAGAGAAGCTTGTTGAGAGAAGGCAGAGTGAGAACAAAGGAGAGTTTGTGAGAGGTTAGCCCAGCCATTCCCCCCCCCCTTTTTTCCCCCTGAGCCTTTCCTTGGAAGGAAACAGGAGAGGGGGGGAGACAGAGAAGCGTGTGTGAGTGACTGCTTTCAGACCTAGAGGGAGAGAGACAGTAAGAAAATAGAGCTCATTGGCTTACGTATAGCTCTTTGAACTGATGGTAATGAATGTTTTGTATTAAGAATAAATGAAATGGACCCTTTAATGAAACTAACATTAAAAAACAATGACCCAATTTGGATTGAACAGTGGCCCCTCCCCATTGTCAAGTTAGAAGCCTTAAAAGAAATTGTACAACAGTTGTTATTAGATAAAAAAATAGAATTGTCAAATAGCCCTTATAATACTCCTGTATTTTTAATTAAGAAAAAATCAGGGAAGTGGAGAATGCTTCAGGATTTAAGAAAGATAAATGAAGTAATTTGTCCCATGGGGCCCCTGCAGTGCGGGTTACCCAACCCTAACATAATTCCTCAAAATTATGCTTTAACAGTTATTGATTTAAAAGATGCCTTCTTTTCAATACCTTTACATAAAAAGGACAGAGTATTATTTGCATTTACAATTCCTGTACTAAATTATAGTGAGCCAACAGTAAGGTATCAGTGGAAAGTTTTACCCCAGGGAATGCTAAATAGCCCAACGCTTTGTCAATATTACATTAATAAAATTTTAAAACATTTTAGAGCCAAGTATAAAGGTATCCTATTCTACCACTACATGGATGATATCTTGCTAGCAATAGATAAGGATGCACAAAGTGCATATCCACAGATTTTAACAGAGATCATACAAGGATTTAATGATAAAGGATTTAAAATTGCTTCAGAAAAAATTCAAACTATGCCACCATATTTATATTTGGGACATAGAATCATGACTTCTCACGCCTCACCAGTAATTCCAAAACTACCTGAGATGGATAAATGTAGTTTGGTGCAGTTACAACAATATTTGGGTTCAATTAACTGGGCACGTCCATACATGGGATTAACTACGAGTCAATTACAACCCTTATTTGCATTGCTGGCAGGAGGAAAGGAGCCTGCTGCTATACTAACCATAGGGGACAAAGAAAAAGAGTGTATTCAGGTGATTGAGGCAGCCCTAACCAAGACCTGGGTAGACAGGATGGTTTCACACGTTCCTATCTCAGCTGCTATTTTCAATACCAAAAACTTGCCCACAGGGTGTTTGCTGCAAATACAACAGAACAAAGTGTTAGTGATTGAATGGATACACTTAGCAAACAGCCCGGGGAGAACAGTTTCAACAAAACCTCTATTGTTATCCCAGATAATTATAAAGCTAAGAGAGAGAGCTCGAGCTACACTTGGAACGGATCCAGAAACCATTTATATCCCATATCCGCTACCTTGGTGGGAAAAATATTTTCAAATCTCAGATGCACTTCAATTGGCCTTAAGTGACTATTTAGGGACAATTAAATACCACTATCCCACAGATTATAGGTTTTTGTTACTGAATCTACAACATTTACAATTGACTTCCTTACAAAGTAAACTGCCAATTAAAAATGCAGTTACAGTTTTTGCTGACGGAACTAAGAACAGGGGTGCATGTGTGTATCAAATCTCAGGACAGTGGATAACTTACCACACGCACCCTCAGAGTTCAGCACAGCGTTCTGAGTTGGCTGCATCCATATTAGCATTTGAAAAATTAAAAGACCAAACATTCAATTTAATTGTGGATTCATTGTATGTTTACCAAGTGATTAATAACTTGTTTGATGCCTATCTTTCACCAGCCCTAGATAAGCAATTGTTAGATATGTTTTTACAGTTACAGCAATTAATAATGGATAGAAAATTTCAATATTTTGTGGCTCATATTAGGAGTCACCAGTCACTCCCTGGAATACTAACAGAGGGGAATGATTATGCAGACAAAGCAGCTAGGGAAAGTTTTGTTGGATTTGCAACTCCATGGGAAAGCCATGAGTATTTTCATCAAAATGCAAAAGCCTTAGTGAAGATGTTTGGAATTTCAAAAACTGAGGCTACAGCGATCATCCAACAGTGCTCAACCTGTAGCAGGCAAGGTAACGCAATTCCTATGGGAGTTAACCCCCGAGGAATTAAACGATGTGAAATATGGCAAATGGACGTTACGCAATACAATTCTTTCGCACCCTGGAAACATATTCATGTCACAGTGGATACCTTTTCAGGTTTTATTTTTGCGAGCCCACAGCGGGGGGAGACAACCAAACAAGTGATCAACCATTGTATGCGCTCTTTTTCAGTTTTAGGAAGCCCCCTAGAGATTAAAACAGATAATGGACCCGCATACAGTAGCGCTGCTTTCGCTACCTTTTGTGATCAATGGAAAATTGTCCATAAATTTGGCATCCCATACAATTCCCAAGGACAAGGAATTGTGGAAAGAGCAAATTTAACACTAAAAATGATGCTTGATAAACAGCAAGGCCCCTTTAAGATAGGGTTGCCTGAAATCCAAAACCGTTTCATGAAGCAAAGCCTTATACACACAGAATTTTTTAAATCTTACAGGCTCACCCATAGCTTCCACAGCCGGGGAAAGACATTTTCAGCGTAGCGTAGTTTCTCCCCGCCCTCTTGTTTATTACAGACAATTACCAGACCCTCAGTGGAAGGGCCCAGTGGAGCTCGTTACTTGGGGACGTGGATACGCTGCTGTGCAACTCCCGGACAGAGTGTTGTGGGTTCCTGGAAGATGCATACGACCGTTTCATGAGAGACCAGTGAAGACAGATGATACAAAGGATCCAGAAGCAAGCCTATCCCTTTTGTTTCAAGCCACAGACGACTAACATTGCTCCCTGCGAAGCCTGTTGGTGTTTCCATTGCCTCTCCTGTGAGCTGACTGCAAACTCCAGTGCGACATTGTGGTGATTGAACAGCTTTTTGAAGAATATTTTGATTACACAAATCCTTTCTACACTACTACTTGCCTTCGCATTACCCTTACTGTGCAACAGGCCCCTGACAGTCATTGGGTTAACAACTATCACGTAAGATCTCTTGACCCCTCTTTTGATATCTAGTACTCAAGATGAAAATCCGTCCGGAACAGGTCGTTGGCCGGTCATATGTTCCCAGAGTACGTCAGCCCCGATGCCCATTTTTCAGAGGACCGTCGTCTGGACAGGAAATGGGATTTTGGGATTTTTGGGCTCTTCCGATGTCTTGTAAGCATTTTCTGTTACACCTTTTGCTAATGATGTTGGGAGTGGGAATTGTGCTTTTAATTACATGGGGGGCATGTGAATATGAACGCAAAAATAAGAAGGGAATAGTGGAGGATATTCAAGAAATTCCTTTCACACACAACCGCTCAACAAGAGTGATCATTCCACACTCCAATGGGGAAAACTGCAATTCTCAAGGGATATGCATCTACCCTCACAATACATACGGAGAAGCCAATACACAAGTTACCTTAACTTGTTATTTGAAAAATCCAGCTGCAGCATGTTTAATTACATGGCAATTTTTGCCTGCAAAATACAAAAAGGCAATCCAAAATGTGAGAGGTATTTCACACCCGAAAGAGAATGGCTGCTCTTCACATACTAGAATAAAAATTACAGAGAATTCTATAGGTTGGTATCAATGCACACAATACCAAAAAGGGTTACCTAATAAAATAATAAAAACAGAAGTAACCTCAAGAGCAAGTATAAAATTTCCCCCGGTTAGTGAGTGGTTCTTAACACTATTGAGTTATCAACAAGAGATAGGAGGAGACAGCTTTCGCCACCTAACAAAAAGAGAGATAAAAGAGGACATTTGCACAGCCTGTTTACAAAAAACCAAACAAGGCAAAACAATTTCCATGACCTTAATATATTATACTATGAAACCTGAATGCAATGGAACTTTAATACCACCATGCACACATAACAATACACCAAATGGAATACAATGTTACTCCAGTCACTACTGATTGTCAATCCCATCACTGCACACCACTCTGCCTTACTGCACAGGTAGCAGGTACTTTAGGTACCCGATACTATCATTATGGTATTGGTATAGATAAAGCAGGGAAGGATCCTTATGGATACATCATTGTAAAGACTGAAGCAACAAAATTGACAAATCAACCTGTAAAGTTTTTTTGGAGTTATGAGCAGGAGATTGCTAAACTCAACGATCTACCTACACCTCCAAAAGCAAAAAATATGTTTATTAATTTGGCTCAAGAAGTTGCTACAGAACTTATGTTAAAAAATTGTTTTGTATGTGGAGGAACCACTATGGGAGATCGCTGGCCATGGCATGTACAAGAAGCAAATTATACTGAAATAGCTCAATGGAAAGGGAACTTCACCTTTAATAACAACTTCAATGAAACCTGGCAAGTTACCTCTCATATAATAGGTCACATATGTTATACCAGAAATAAAAATAATCAGACTAAAAGAAATAAACCTATGGGATTTTTAAAATGTTCTAATGAGTGGGAAAATAACACTTGGGTTTCACAAACTAATATGACCAAACCTGAAAACTCATTGCTGGAAGTAACTAAGTTACGAGGACTTTCAGACCCTGAAAATGATACTATTGTGTGGAATTCACCTGATGGGTTATATTGGATATGTGGTAATTTTGCCTATAATATGTTACCCACGGGTTGGTATGGGTCATGCATCTTAAGGGCGATTCAGCCTTCATTCTTCCTAATGCCTATAGAGAAAAAACAAAAACTGGGAGTCCCTGTATATGATACTCTTGAAAGACGTAAACGTACCATAGATCTTGCTAAAGGGATAAAAATAGGTAACTGGAAGGATGATGAGTGGCCCCCTGAGAGAATTATTGCATATTATGATCCTGCGACGTGGGCACAAGACGAATCATGGGGATATAGAACGCCGATATATATATGATAAATCGCATTATTAGATTACAAGCTGTATTAGAAATAATTACAAATGAAACTGCATTGGCATTAACTAAGCTTGCAAAAGAAAGTGTATTGTCAAGAACTTATATTATGCAAAATCGTTTAGCCTTAGACTATTTGCTCGCTGCCGAAGGCGGAGTGTGTGGTAAATTTAATCTTAGTAATTGTTGTATACAAATTGATGATTCTGGAATTGTGATAGAAAAAATAACTCGAACTATGATACAAACTGCACATGTTCCTGTACAAACTTGGAAAGGCATATTGGACACTGACGGTTGGCTTGGAGGTATTTTTAACAATTGGAAGCAAGGTTTATTTTTTATTGGGATGATATTTTTGGGATTAACTATGTTGCCATGCATAATACCATTATTGAGATCCACTATGCAGAGTATTGCGGACGCTGCTATCCAGAAGCCTCACGCATTATTAATAAGTGTCAATACATCAGAATTAATAATCCCTGGATTCCCAATGGAAGGGGGATTTGAGAGAAAGAAACAACCCATGGCAATTGCTTCCATTTAAAAAATAAAAAAGGAGGAGATGTGGGAAATTATCCCATAATTGGCTGGGTGAAATTAGCTGGGATCAATAGGATAGGATAGAATATCTGGATCAATATCTATCTGGATCAAAAGGTCCCAGTGAACATTTGCCAAAAGCCATATGGAAAGAACAGTCCTGGGAAAGCTTTTAGATAAGGAAGCCGAATTCATTTCGGGTGTCTATACACGGATACACACAGAGATGAGAGGCCTCTATTATCTGAGATATAAACACACAGAATTAGCCTTGCATCCTTTTGCCGCCTCGTGTAACAAATCAAGTCATTTCCATATGCCTAATGTAGCTCTCTGTGATTTACAATTCTAAGACCGTTTGTTCCTCCTTCCTGCTCTCCTTATCAGGATGTGATTTACAATTCCATACTTCCTAACTTCCTCTTATCAAAGAGTACCTTTTGTCCCTCCTCCCTGCCTTTCTGCCAGAATGTGTATCAAGAAGTGATTTGTAACATGCTGTGAGATGCTTTGTTTGTATTAAACTGCTGACTAGTTTTCTTTGAACTTTCCTAATAAAAAGTGTTCTGGTTTAGCCAGAAGACGCCATTTTCACCCAGTCTGCAGTGTGTGCATGTCTCATTGCCAAAGCAGCCTAGGAATTAGAGAATTCGTGATTTGGACCACCGGATTGTGAGAATGCTTGTATCATCAATGCAAGCTCACTCTCGCACCAGTGATGTATTCGGATACATTTTAGCCAGTCTCGCTGGTGGAAGGTGCCATCTATATGTATTTTATACATATTTTCCTTGTAGACTACTGCCATTGTCAATTCATAATTTTCATTCCAGTTTTTCCCCATTTCTCCAAATCTATACTATAGCCAAAGTTTTTGGCCCATGTTATCATAGTTTCTTTAACTATATCCTCCTTCATTTTATAATTCATTAGGTAATTATATAATTTCTTAATCAATTTATTCTCTGTACCTTGTAAAATTTTGTCTAGATCTTACGGTTCTGTTTGGAATACATATTGTTTTTTGCCTTTCTTATATCTAGCCTGAATCTGCATATGTGGCCACCAATCGATGTCTATGCCCTGTTCTTTTAGTTCTAATCTTGTTTTCAATTCCCCCTGATCATTTTTTAAATCTTTAAATCTTTTTATTTTATCTATATCTAATACATTTGGGTAGATTAGCGCTTCCATCATTGATAGCCAATTTAGAATTTTAATATGCTTTTCTTTGGTTTTTTGCCATACTTGTAGCAATGCAACCCTAATTAAGTGTTTCTGAAAATAACTATGGATTTTATTTTTATCGTAGCATAAAAACGCATGCCATCCTAGCTGTAAGTCATAGCCTTCTAAAATCAGAATTCTTTTTATGTTTTAACTCTATCCAATCTTTGATCCATGTAAGTGCTGTTGCCTGGTAGTATGTCTCCCAGTCCAGCAGCCCGAATCCTCCTCTTTCTCTACTATCCTGCAATAATTTTATTTTGATTCATGTCTTTTTCCCCAGCCAAATATATTTCATAATAAATTTATTTAACTCTTTAAAAAAGCTTTGCCCTAAATTTATTTGTACTACTTGAAAAAGGAACAATATTCTTGGTAAAATGTTTCTATTTAATGAGCAATTTTTGATAATCACTTTTTGAGTGTAATTTTCAAACCAACTGTCAATTCACCTATGCCAGCAAGCCCACCTTCTTAAGTCAGAATATTAGGGTACTATGTCCAATGCTTTTCTAAAATAATAATATCTACTATGTTCTTAATATTTCCAGAATCTAATAAGGAAATTATCAAATCTAAAATTATAACAATTAATTGAATAAATAAAATATTTGAAAAATTATAAAATGGAAACAATTTGGTAATAATAAAATGCTTCATAATCATTTTATGCCTTTTTGAAACACCTACAGTTTTCCTTTGGACAACATCCACAAAATGTTCCTTTTTGTTGAAAGAGAAATAGACCTCCTACGGAGAAACTGCTTTTATTCCTTCTTTCACTTATTTGAACTATTGTTTTCAGTAGTATCATCATTCACTTGCCCTTTTATGCATCTGTAATTTTTTAAATTGCCAATGAAACATCTTTTTCATTAGTTCTTCTAAAATGCTTTATTTTTAGTTGGAACATTCTTTTCATAAGCATTATCATCGCACAGATCAAGAAAGATATTTTAAAATTACAGTTCATAAAGAGAATTGTCTAGCTAATCAGCACAACCAATTAGGCCAAGTCTCAAAGTTTCAAGCACACAATGTATAGAACAGCCAAAATCTCTTTCTACACAGAGAGACATTCAAGTTAGAAAGTTAAACTTCCCTAGATTTACTTGGCTTTTCTTTTTCTGGAATAACAATTACTAGTGACTGATCTGTATACAAGTATTTCCTTATGTCAGCAATAGGAAAGTTGTCTTCAGCTCCAAAAGATACATCTGTGCACTTTTATATTTGCTGCTCAGAGAAACATTCTTATTGAGCAAGAATGTCTTATTTTGTACCATTGTTATTAGTGTGGCACTGGTGTTGACACACTATTACTGGACTGGTTGATGTCAAAATTTCTAGATTGATTGATTGACTTTAAGGGATTGGAGTGGTAATAGAAAACTCTCAGCAACTATACACACTTTTCAGTGGTGGGTTTCAACATTTTTAGAACCTCTTCTGTAGATGTGGCCTGCTTTGTGGGAGTGGCTTGCCGGCCATGTCACTGGGTGGGAGTGGCTTGCCAGCCATGTGACCAAGTGGGAGTGGCTTGGCAGTCATGTGACTGGGTGGTCGTGGCCAACTTGTAAAATGTGGTAAAACTCACTTAACAATGTTCTTGCTTAGCAACCAAAATGTTGGCTCAGAAACTCTGGCATTTGAAGCACGCAAGTGCTTAACTTGCTTAAAGCTGTCAAGTTACAAGACACTTGCACCCCTAACCCTTTAGAAAAAAAACCCAGGGGTGTTCAAACTTGACAGCTTTAAGACTTGTGGACCTCAACTCCCAGAATTCCTCCTCTCGCTCTTCATCTTGATGATGTGTGGATGGGCGGGGGAGGAAGCTGGAACCGGTTCTAAACGGCACCGTAGATTTGTGGAACCTCTTCTATAGAAGAGGTTAGAACTGGCAGGAACCCACCCCTGACACTTTTTAATTGCTGCAAAAATATCTTACCACTGATAATATTAATTATGTACATTCAAGTTAGTGTTGATTCTTGGGAACCACATTGATAGATTTTCTCAGGGATGATCTAGTTATCCCTTTCTCTTTTTCTTAAGATTTCCCAGTATTATTGATTTCTCAAGAGACCTAGGTCCTTCTTTGTGTCCAAAATATGGTCAATTTGGTCATGGTGCATCAAATGAGAACTATGGATTGATTTGTTCTATGATTCAATTGTTTTCAAACAGTCTCAAGTGGCTGACTTTGTAATTGAAAAAGCACTCCTTTCTTTTTCCTTAAAAAATTGAGCTTACAATAATAATGAAAAAGCATGGATACCTACAGTACTTTACAGTATTTCTTTATTTGATGTGAAAGCTAGTTCTCACACAGTCACAACTAAACCACCTGATATCAGATCTGTCCACCACCAAAACAAGAAATAGAGAGAACCATGCTTTGCCACCCAAAGCAGACAATCATCTAGTTGTTGCACGATACTACCAGAAGAAAGAGGCACATGAATTTGAACCTTGATTTAATTAAAAATGTGGGTCTCATCTGACACACAGAGGTCGCTAGCAGAGGTGAGTTGCTGTCGTTTCCGCTCACCCGCCCAACCGCTTGTGCGTATGCAGAACCTGTTTGGGAGTGCGCCCGAACCAGTAGTAAAGAAATTGGCAACCCACCTCTGGTCACTAGTGTTCTTTTATAATTGCTTAATTCCTTCTCCATAATAAACCTACTTACCTAACATTTTGTGTCCTTGGAAATTTAATTCAAAAGTTACTGTCTTCGCAAATAATGGAGGCCTGTGGACTTTTTACAACTTCTATATGGAAAGAAAACTTTACTGCATATTTCTAAATAAGAATCATGGCAACAAATTCCCTCTTTATTTCTTTATTTAGTTACAAATGTCTTGCTTCATTATAAATATAAAAATCAAGTATTGTATATCATCATTAGACCCAGGTGGCTGCCTGGATTTACCATCTTTAAATCAAGTGATGGAATAAATGATAAAACAGATGGGCCACATCCAGCAACAACCAGCCTCTGCACATCAAGGAACAGTTAAGGGCCTTGAGACCTTCATCAATCAATATGAATTGTATATCTCATTTTTCACATATTACTTCGACATAGAATTTATGTTTGGACATTTGGCCAGGAAAGTTACAAAACTTCCTCTTTGTCTTGAACAACTCTGCTCTTGACACTTATGCTAATTACACAGCCAGATTCTTGAATTGCTTTCAGTGATTCAGCTGGACAGGTTACAACCAACCCTGAGGTTTGGCAATTGGGACAAAGTAAGTGCAGAGAATAGTACAGGTAACCAAATATTCTGCTGATTCTCATGTTGTTTTTTTGAGAAATAGATTGCATCTGACTTGCCCTTCTTGGATCCTATGACTGAATTTATAAACTGGATTTTTGCTAAATGCCAATATTCCATGCTGTCAAAAGAACTGGTTTGCATAGAGGAATTTTTCAATAATAAATTATAGAAATGATTACTTTTCACCATCAACACCCAGTATTACCTTACCAACTTTGTCAAGATGGTTTTCTCAGAGTGGTACATGGTTTCAGTTTACTTATTTTTGTCATTGCAATTTTCCTCTCATTCCCAAACATTTGAAATACCGGTAGCTGCAAAAAAAATGTTTTTAGCAAGTAGGATGTCAGAAATGTGCACAATCTAATTTCCATGGAGGTGCTAAAGAAGGCCATTATGAAAGAATCACAATGACTGCTCTAATAAAAAGTGCAAGATAAATTTATAGTGAAATTATAGTTTCTACCTTTCTATTGTTTTCGGAACAGACTGATCTGATATCAAGATGATTCCTTATGACTACCTGACAACTGGCCCTGAAACCACCTCCCCAACCACCTCTTCTCCTCATGGAAGAGTACTCATCTGCACCATCCCTGAAAAAGCTGCTGATGCCTGCAATAATCTGTGAAACCAGTCCTGGTGCGGTCCTTGGTTAGGTTTTTGATCCAGTCATATATAGCGAGTCATAGCGCAGAAAAATGTAAATAAAATAATAACTGCCTACAAATTGATGTGAATGTTTGAGAGCATCAAGCTCTCGCAGTTGAATGTTACAGAGTTACTGCATTGAGGCAAACTGCAGGCAGTGTCTGCGACAAAAGAGCCTGATTAATTTTCTGCTAGAAATTACCATCTGTGTATCTAGTGTTGTTTCCAAAATAGATCTTTCAAATTCCTCATCCTTGATCTGCCAAGAAAATAATTTATTGGCCTTTTCACCTCGTTCATATACAAGCGCACTTGAGTGTAGCAAATGCTTACAGATCTGATTCTCAGACAATTTGTTACATTCCACCCAGAAACCATTTATAAATTATCAGATATTAGAGAAGATTTTACACTAGGGCAAATAAGTTAAGTGTTTCACTCTTAGCAAAATGTTATCAGTTCCTGGGCTGTCTCTTTTCCATTCCCATTTTCTCTTCATTACCAGCCAGCAGTACATTTCTCCAGTTTATTGCAGAGAACCATAGCGGCTGGCTCTAAATTCACAATGGAGCAACTGTAAGCAAGTGGTTGTATGTTTCAGATAGTTGATGAGATTAATTTTACCACCCAGGCACATCTGGTGAACAGCCAACATCCCTTGAGGATGACATTATTCCACAGATGGTTGATGAGTGACATCACCTAGCAGTCATAATGTTTATACTCCATTAATTATCATATTTATGTTATTATTGCTTGCAGTTGTTATCACCTCCCAAATGCACTGAATATTTTTTTAGACCTCATTGCTTTAGACCTCATTTAGTTCATCAAATTTGCTTGTGAATGAAGTGATATTCTTCACAGATTAGACCACAAGCTCATCTGAACTTGCATCTTTCTTTTCAAATCATGCCCAGGATGATTGCTTCTGAGAAGTCCATGGAGAATATGAGAGTTGACTGAACAGTTATAAGTTGTAAATTGATTCCTTCATTGCTTATGATGCTACATATTTTTACTCATTCTGTTGCCATCAGTAGAACAGCTCTTTTAGGGGAACATTCTTAGGCCCTACATTTCAGAGTGACAGTTTGCAAGAATGCTTATCAAATCTAATGGCTTACTTATTGGATATTTATTGAGTACAAAAGTGATCTGTGATAATCACATTCTCTACCAACTTATTTGGAAATATGGTTGACTTTGATGAGATTCACTTCCAATTGTGAGTGGAAGAGTGTGACTAAAAATTTGGGAAAATATCTTTTTGTTTGTCGTCAATTGTGGGGATGGGTTGAAGAGAAAATTTAACATCCAATGGTTTGAACTTATACATCTCCTTCCATCATTTTTTAAACATATCTTTTATTAAGCATTTATGAACAATCATAATCATGTAGTACACTGCTGTAAGAAATAAAGATAAAAAGGGAGTAATATAAGTAAGAATCAACATTAAGTAAAATTTAGTATCATGAAGGAGCACATCTTAGGAGACTGAGCAGAAAAGTGATTGTCTAAGATCTTGTTAATGTTGCTATCAGAGAAAATCAACATTCAATATAAACATCTTTCAGTATTATATCAGAGTACATGAAATAACACTGTACTTTGTCATTTGTAATTAGTAAGTTGTTACAGAGTGAACATGACTGCAGACTTTTCTTGGTAAAGGAGACTTATAAAGGCTACATTTAGCTTCTCACTATTCAAGTGGGATGTCAAAGCTCAAAACAATATTTTAACAAACAAGTACAGTTTACATGGGTTTCCTTTGTTCTGATGGGAGCATGTATTTTTTCATATTCAGATGAAGCTATTTCCCTTCCTTCTGATTGTAACAATAAGAGGATGCCTTATATCTTTGGCTATGTAATTTGGTCATAGAGAGCCAGTTTGATGTACGGGGAAGAAAATTGGAGACACTAAGTTCTAGTTTTAAGCATGAAGTCAGCTGAGTGGCCTCAGGCCAGTCATTCTCAACCCTAGAAAGAAATCTCTTGTTTTCTAGGTTTATGCCTTAACCACACCAAACTGGCTATCAATTTGTCTGTAAAAAGTTAATTTAGAATTTGTAGAATAGATACAAAAGAACAGAAACACCATGGAAGACGCTAGGACAACAGACATCTTGATTGTAAATTTGACCTAATTTTTAAATTGTTTAAATACTCCATTGTGAAGAGTTCTAGAGAACGTAAAAACTTGTAAACTGCTTCAGAACATTTGCGCTATCTTAATAAAGGTATAATCCAATTGTTAAATGTGGATTTTTAGTGTAATTTTGCAGTTCATAATCTAAACCACAAGAGGACACCAAACAAGTATGCAGTAACTGGAACTAATACTGTACAATACATAGTCCTCTTGACACAGTAAAAATAAGAAATCCAGGTAAGATTATAATGACTAAGATTTGCAAGTTGTGACCTCAGCACTGCATATTCAGTACAATTTCACAAAATAAAAATTTGAAAAACCATGTAAAAATAATCATGTAAAATCAGCTAAATCTTAGTTTAAAACAAATAGGTACAACATACAGTAAGTAGTAAGAAAGCCAGTTTGGGCAGCAGTTAAGGTATCAAGCAAGAAACCAGAGATGGTGGCTTCTAGGATGCAATGTTGCAAATTTCAGTGGCTATCAAAAAGGTATGCTTTATAAAGGGGATAGTACGAAAAACTGCAAGAGGAAATTAGGGAATGAAATATACTATGCTATAAAAGGGCATGCCTTTCTGGTTGGAGAAGCTCCTGCAAAGTTTTTTTTCCACAGGTTCCACTATTTAAGGATAGAAATATAAAATGAGAGAAGTAAAATAATAAAAGAAACAATTTAAATTACAGGGAAAGTGATGCAGTATTTCTGCTTGCATATTGATCTGTCTGAGACTAAATCAGTGTTTTTGAACCTCAGCAATTTTAAGATGTGTGAACTTCCCAGAATTTGTTGAGGAACTCTGCGAGTTTATTTATTTATTTATTAGACTTATATACCGCTTCCTAGGGCTTTCAGCCCTCTCTAAGCGGTTTACAAATTTTTTTTTTTAGCAAATTGAGTCAGCAACTTGCCCCCACAGTCCGGGTCCTCATTTCACCCACCTCGGAAGGATGGAAGGCTGAGTCGACCTTGAGCCGGTGAGATTTGAACCACTGAACTGCAGAGTCAGCTAAAGTGGCCTGCAGTACTGCACCCTAACCACTGCACCACCTCGGCTCTTAAGTTGAAATCCACATATCTTAAAAGTTGATGTACTAGGGTAAGACCATTGTATATTAAAATATAAGCAAAATTATTTTATTTGTACTGTAACAAAAACAGGTAACAGAATAGTTGTCCTTTTCCCATTCTCTGACGAGCTGCATTATCCTTTAGTCTAGCATTTCTCAAACTCAACAATCTTACCGCTAGCAAGGGAAATAATTTTTCCCATCACTTTGGTTCCTCTCTGTGCCCCAAAGCATTAAATCACAAGTTATATATTTTTGTTGGGAAGTCAGGAATTTTGTATTTGAGTTATTCATAGATTCTTAGGTGGCTATTACCATAATTAGGACCATCTTAGTGTAGTATTGTTTTTCTATTGCTAGTGTTGCATTTGCAAAACATACTAATGATCATGGTCACAAGTGAAACTTTTGCTTTGGCACAACATAGTAAAACTAATAACTAACCACATGGCCCACAAGAGGCTAAAATGTGATTTGTCAGTTTGTTTGGCTGCATCATGCAAAAATTGATAAACTGTCACGTCCTCATTAAATTCAAAGACAGACCGAACTGTGATGGTGGGAATCGGAGGGTAATATTCCTATAATGCAGAGCAACCTCAAAGACTAGCCTAGCTTTGCCTTTGCCTACGTGGCTCGCGAGCATCCGAAAGCGAGCAAGTATCTCGTGACTAGGACGCTCCACGGCAGAGATTTCCGCGTGACGAGGGGCGTGTCATCCCGGGAGCCAGGAGGCCGGAGAAGCTTCGCATCGTTCCCTTGGCAACGATGGCACCGCCGGCCGACTCTCCAGAAAAAAAAAAAAGTCTGTTGGGCCGTCTGGTCCCCGCCCCTATTGGCGATCATGTGACACATGGCTTTGGCCGCTGTTTGCCGACAGCTTCCGGGAAGAGCCGAATTCCGAGGGAACTGCAGGAGAGCGGGCTAAACCGGGTGCAGGTGGGCTCTTCAACCGGTAACGGTGCGTTGGGACGATGTTGACCAACAACGTCGGTTACAACGAGCAGGCCGGAGATGGTCAGCCTGAGGTGGGCCAAGAGGCGGCACCCACTACAGCCTCCACCGCTCCTCCGGGGGCCTTCGGGCTCTTCAGTAGCGATGGCAAGAAGTAAGTTAAAAGGGCGGCCGCAGGGGCGGAGGTGGGGGAGCCTTCGGACCGGTCAGAGACCCGGGCGGGGGCGGTTAGGTTAGCTTCTCTGCAGGCGGCGACGGGAAGTGCAGGCGTCGCGTTCTCCGAAAAGAGCAGAAGCGGAATCAGCGCTGCTCGCTCTTCCCTCTGGGCCACTTTAGGGGGCTGATGAGAAGCTGCGCCCTTCCAGTTTCGGGTCTCGGTGACTCCCATTTGATAGGTCGCTAAGCGGGAAAGTGTTAGACGTTGTGCGACTTTTGAATTTAGTAATAATAACTTGAATTTAGTAATAATTTCCCCTCGTGTTTTGTACTTCGCTGACCCATCAATTCTACCTGTGATTTTTTCCTTTTTACTTGTCTTGAATTTTCGAATGAGGGGGAAAGTTAATGATGAATGTTCTTCCCCTACTAACACGGAAACACATCTTTCAATAAATGTTGCATGATCGTCCACAGGATCCTTAATGGAATGGGCTTTTCCACGTGCCTCTTGATTTTTCTGCTCCATTTAAAAGTACGCTTTAAAAAAATAAAAGTTCAGAGAAAGATTAAACTAGTTGCTTTACGGCTTGATGGTGATAAGAGTTACTAAGATTTTCTTTTTAGAAATGCATGTGCTAGGAGAATTTGAAAGAGTTACAATCAGAAAAATGAAGTTAAATTTGGGTAGTGATGGTGGGATCACACATAGGATTATTTCCTAATTGGCTTTATTTTCCAGTTGGGGTTGATTCCTGTGAAAGGACTTGACAGTCTCTGGTTACTTTTTATTACATTACCATTCCTTCCTTTTGGCATATGCTAATATAAATTATTTTTAGCATTTCAGTTTCGACAATGGGGCATATAATGTGCTTTTGTTTCTGATTTATTTGAAGGGGTAAAATTCTTTTCTTAGAAATTATCACATGAAGATTATTTCATTATATTCTATTATGTAGTTCTTTAGAACTATTATTCTAACGACTATAGTTTATTAAAATCTGATCTCTGGTAATATTACTCTTAACTTTTCAGACTTGCCAGTAAGTTTAATCATTTCCCACTAGTTTCCCAAGTAACCCTAAATTTATTTTGTTTTGATTATAGTTTTAATAATGCTTATGTGCATATATTTGGGTAGTTTGTGATCTCAGTTTATTGAATAATTTTTACTATAAAGGTTTTAGTTGTGACAGTAAATCTAACAATAATTTACTTTTAGTTCATAATCTGGTATATAACAGCTTGTTTTCATAATTAATGTAAAATAGAGTTTTTTAAGATGGGATGTGTTTCATAGCCTTCTATACTAATGGGCTAGAAGTGACAGTTGAGTGTTAGGCCAAGACTTTTGTTTTTAAGACCAACTTAGTGGTTTCCAGTTTCCATGCATGATTCTCAGGTTTAAAAAAAATAAAAAGCTTTTTTTATTATAGTAAGGTATTTATCAGTATGTACAGGTTAAATGTTGAGAATTACCGTACCATTTCTAGGTCTAATATTTGTTTAAAATTCTATTCTTTGCCCAAATTTATTCCATGCTAACATTGAAATATTTTTGTACTAATCTATTATATCAGTTTATAGAAAGAATTTTATATATTCACACACTGTGTCTCTGTATGTGTATTAAAACCTAGAAATAATATATTCTGTACTTTTTCATCTTCTATATCCCTATTCTATCCAAAGCACAGGTACAATGTTATATAGCTTAGAGGCATGGATGCTATATATTTATTTTCTATTGAATATGAAGATTACTACTTGTGTGATATATTGATTTTGTTTCCTCAGAGAAAAGTTGGTTAGTTACTTTGGCAGAACTAGGAGGCATAGGATCAGACTCTCCATCATTTGGTGTGCTTCTTAATACTTTTTGTTTCTTTTATTTTAAATTACTTTAAATTGTAGCCGTGGGAGATTGTTTTGAAAATGACATAAAAACAATTTTAACCATTTATTTCTTCATATCTTGATGAAGATCATTACTTCACAAGCAGCTGTTTTTATAATTAGAAAAGCTAAGGTGCAATATCAAATTACTATCTGATTTTACATTTAGTTTGACAGTTTCAATGTTTTTTTACTTTCTTTGATAATATGATAATATGAGAAGAATTATGAGTAAATTGATGGCTCAGTGAAGGAAGTAGAGTTTGAAGATTATCAGCTACAAGTGCCAAAATGACAGTTTTGATTGGCAAATCTCTCAGGAAGCATTTCCATGAAGAGTTAGAATTAATTCAACATATAATTTATATTGACAGTCTTATTTAAGTTGCTTTTAACTATCAAATAGAACTTTATAGCCTTCTTTAAATTGTGCTATTAATATGCAGTTGTGTTTTCTTATTCCCTTCTTAATATCAAGTATAATTTATTATTACAATTTGGTGTGTTCTAGAAAGTACAGTTATATAGAAGCATCTGCTTCTGAAGTTTTTGAGTTTGTAGAGACAATGTGAAAACTTACGTCAGTGCATGCCAGTGACTTTTAATTATACTGAATTCAAAATGTTTATGATGTTTTTTTGCTAATTGAGACTATGCATTAGAAAATTGAGAGAAATTATTACATAAATAAAATAATTTTGAATCACTGAAGATTCAATATAATATTATTTATTTGTCAGTAGTGCAAATTGATGAAGGATTATTGTGGATTATTACCAACAACTTTTGTGTAGCCGAAAGCTGAAGTAGAAAAATGAGTTTTTATTGTTGTTTTATTTTAAAATGGTATATCATATATTTATTTTATTTATATTGCTATTTATAAAGTTGTAAGATTATACAGCATTCATCCAAATACTAATCATCTAGTTTTTTAAAAAAAACAACAGTATTATCTATAGTTTTCTAGATATCTTTAAGGGAAACCAGATTTTGCTAAAAGTTTCCTTTCCAAAGTTTTCCATCTAAAGGTTAAAATTACATAATCCCTTAATTTGGGGAAGAGTTGGAACAACTGGATGGAGATGAACGTTTACTGGCCAGATGCCATTCCTGACACAGCAGATATTTTTTTCTTTCTGCCCTAGAAGAGAAACATCTGCTACTTCCTAGGATTGAACTCTCAACCTTCTGAATGGGAAGCAAATATCTTTACCACTAGGCCACAATGCTGCTATAAATGTATACCAAGTCTCCAAGGCTAGTTTCTACTTTTTAAGTGGAAAAAGTGGAGAAATTGGTAATGCACACACTTTCAATTTGCTTATAATTTTTCAGGTTTTTAAAATTATTTTTGGAAGATTTGTGTGGAATTCAGGAGTATCTTATCATTTACATAAATAATGGTTTTTCTGATTTTTTTTCCAGCTCGTAATCCAGGACTTCATGGATAGGCTTATGAATTTTACTTGGCAACAATATAGGATGTTCTTCTAACTTCTTGTTCTAGTCTATATCTCTAGAATCCCCTACTATTCTTTCATTGTGGTTTAATTTCTACAGTACTCTTCTTCTAAGCCCTGATAAGAATAGCCAAGTGCTACTGTCTACTAAGATGTTGAATAGATGTCAAAATTTTTGAAAATACTTAACTTGACTCTGTTGGCATGTCACCCCTTCCCCCTCCCAAAAAAGAGAAACAATTATCAATCTTCCCCCCTCCCAATCTAGGCCACCTTGAACAATGGCACTCAGTGGCAACGCTGAAGATTGGCCTGAAGTCGAGCCTTGGACCTCAGCTTTAGCCAAGCACCACCACTACCACTTAAAAAGGGCACCATGCCATTTCTCAACCTGTGCAAGCCTTGGGAAAGGTATGATTATCCCAGTGGCCTAGCACTGTCCCAAACTTGCCACACACTGCTTATTTTCAGACAATGCTTTCTTCTTATTAAGAGGCCCCTGTAGTCTATCTGAAGCTACTCCAGGTCACAGAAGGCCTTCATTTTTCAAGCGGCTTATGGCCTCTGCAGCCTCTGAAAACTGCATGAAAGTATGCCCCCTTCTTATGCAATTTTTGGAAGGTCTGGAGGCCACACCCATTCTTGCCCAGCCCATTCTCTTGACTTTCTGAGGTCCTGGGAAAGCACACTTTCTGAGATCCTGGGAAAGCACACTCCATTCTCACATGGCCTCTCCAAATCCTGCGAGAAGGGGACATATTTTCAAGAATAGTTGTCATGTCATGTCAATAAATATTATGTCTTCCAAAATATTGTGGCATTTCAAAGGTTCACCATCACTGGTCTAGTGGTTAAAGCACCAGACTAGAACCTGGGAAATGGTGAGTTCTACTCATTCCTTATGCATGAAAGCTGGGCTAATGGACATCACAGGGTTGTTGTGGAGAAAAGATGAGGAGGAAGGGTATCAGCTATGTGTGGCTTCTTGATAAAGGCAGGATAAAAATAATGTGTAATATGGTCAACATGAGCTTTATGATTCTTATACTTTTAAAATAGCACAAAGCAATCCTTTGTCTAGTTTATATGATTAGAATATCTGTGGGAAAATCTGTGTAATTTTGATTTTTTTTAAAAAATAATTTTATATAGAACCTTGTATATGCCACTGTAAATAAAAGAGTTTATCAGAGCTGTTACTAATCCAGCAGATGGCCATCTTGATTAAGCTCTGTGAGCACATGCTTTTTTCATTTTTTTATTTCTTCATAATAAAATGATTTTTCCTTATTTTTGTTTATATTTATAGCTGTCCTTCCACAAGGCATTAGTGGCAATATATAATATTTTGATGGCAATGTAAAAAATTCTTAAAAGTTTGATATTCTGAATGCAGCGTAATAATGATGAAGCTCATTTCTCTCTATGAAGTAGGTGTTGCAATAGGGCCTTTTAAAAAGCTACAACCATTAATTTAACCAATCTGGGAAAGGTAGGACCTATGATAATTTCAAATTAGAGGAAAATGAATATAGGAAAAGGTAATTTTACAGTGGGAACTTCCAAGTGTGACGGAAGAATTGGAAATTATTGTAATATATCCAAGATTTGTGTTCATATGAGCTGTTTTCAACAACTAGATAGTAGTCTTGCCATTGTATTCTGCAGTAGCTGATTTTATGTACTGTTTTGAAGTGCAGCCCCATATAGAGTGTATCATGCTTATCTGTTAAGTAGATTAAACTATTAATATAGTATTTAGTCAAATGTCAAAATTTGGAGACAGGGAAAAGATAAAAGACAAAGTTTCCTTTTAGTTGAACTGACGCAAGGTATCTTCATGGGCATGTCTGTGCTGGGTTTTAACAAAGTGGTTTGTTATTGCCTTTTTCTGCTACATATTTTGCTTTCTCAGTTTAAATATGTTAAATATGTTTTAAATATATAAATGTTCCAGTTAGCGAAAGAATAATATAATTCAGCCATAGGCATCTTTAGAATAGATTCTTTTTCCTAAGCACAATATGTTTACATAGGTAGGGCTATTTTTAATTGAGAAATGTACTTGATATTGATGTTTCTTTGGTTTTACAAAGGACTTTTTCATGGAAAATTCATTGGATATGTTGATTTTATATAATGTTCTTGATTTTTCTGTGTAGAAGAAAATTGCAGATTAATGCAGAAACTTTATTTATATAAACAATTTATATAATTCTGGAATGATTTAATGTTGAATCAGCATATTCCATTCAAAAGACTTGGAAAGATTGAAAGTGAATGGGTGAATTTATTGCAGAGAACTCCAGATTTAATATTTAAATTTCATGCATATATTGCTTCATTGGCATGACTACAGTCTAGGCCCATCTGTTAGAGTGGCAGTGTGCCTGCTGCTATAGAGTTATGCCAGTTTCATTAAATACTTGAGCCAGGAAAGATGAATGGTTTGGATGAAGTATTCTATAAAATAAGTCCAAAATGAGATTTGAGCTATTAAATCCACATAGTGTTATCTGATGCTCAGTCTGTGACATAATAATAAGTAGCATAAAAATTCTTGGTTGTGATCTGACAGGTGGCATGAGAATAAAGTATGTGGCTTAGACAAGTTTGTAGTAGAATGAAATAGAATAAAGCCACTGACTGGAAGAGTAATGGATCCGTGGTAGTGTAAATGTTGCTGAATTTCCCAGTTTCTATTACTTCTCTTTTAAAGACAAATGTCAGAGACAATTAAGGTTGTCAAAAGTCTTGAATGCTACAAGTTTTATATTTTTGGCTTGTAAGTAGTTGTATACTTTTATTACCTCCATTGTTGTTTCAATATTCAATATAACATTTACACAGATTTTATACACACGTGGAGTTTATGTTATATAGACTCAACCTACACCTAAAATTGATTTGTCTATTGCCCTGTATAAACACAGCCAATGTATGAAAGCCTGGACACAGAGTTAGCATAAGCTAGTAGTTAGGACTTAGCAGAAAAAATTAATTTGATCCCACCAGTATTCATAATTGTTATAAAAGTGTAAGAGCATATGACAAGCTTTGCTGGATTGTGCCAGGGCCCCTTTTTAGTCCAGAATAATACATCTCAGATTATCCTACAAGTTACCCTGTTTCCCCCAAAATGAGACCTCCCCAAATTAAAAGCCCAATTGGGCTTTTGAGTGCATGCGCTAAAATAAGCCCTCCCCAGAAAATAAGCCCACCCCTAAAATATTTAAATGCATGCGCAGCCAGTCCCCACCATTTCCTGGGGGGAAGTGGGAAACATGCCCACGCCCCACACATGCACCTGCCATCCATGTGTAACAGCCTCGTGGAGGCCGCTCCTGCAAACCCTAACTACCGCACCCCTTCTCTTAGTGGTGGCCGCAAAAAGAGCAGCAGGCCTAAAAACGCTAGGGCTGGCCAGAGTGTGCCATAAACAGAACTTCTGGCCCTCTCTGGATCAGCTGATCCATGGGCTATGGGCTGAGGTTAAGAGGCCTCCTGCACCTCAAAAATAACAAGACCTCCCCGAAAATAAGGCTAAGTGCTTATTTCAGGGGTCAAAAGAAAATAAGACCCTGTCTTATTTTCAGGGAAACACGGTATTTCTCTAATGTTCACAAAATGGAGACATAATCTCTTTCCACAACTGATATTTTTGAGGCACATTTTCTCTAAAGTACAAGTAACTGTGTCTCAAGAATAACAGTGCTAGATAAGACCTGTCTTCCATATATTAACCCAACTTCCTTTTAAGAAAGAACCTTTTTATGGTAGTGAATTCTACAAATTATGTGTTTGTGTGGGGAAATGCTTTTTTTTGTGGGGGGAAAAGCTCTAACTGGATGGTGGGAAATGGAAGGATTTATATTCCTTGCATTTCTTTTATGAATGGAATGGGAATGGAAGGATTTATATTCCTTTCATTTTTCTTTTAAATGTCTATGGAGATTCTCAGTCATCAGATCCTGGTTGTCCCGAAGGTCCTTTTTCAAAGAGGCAACTGGACTTTCTTGTTTTTTCTTAGAAGACATTTCGCTTCTCATCCAAGAAGCTTCTTCAGCTCTGACTGGATGGTGGGGAATGGAAACTTGCATTGCCTACCATCCAGTCAGAGCTGAAGAAGCTTCTTGGATGAGAAGCGAAACGTCTTCAAAGAAAAAACAAGAATATATTTTTCTGCAGCTTTGTTGTACACGATTTTTCCCAGAAATCCTGATTCAGTTTCCAAAATTAATGCTCTATAATAATGTAAGTTGGGCAATGTGAGACTTTATCGTGAGCCCTTATGGATTGATTACTTTATTATTTGACTTGTTTCATAGCTTTTTTTCAAACATTCAAAGCAGCTTACATAGGGAACTATGTATTTTTGTTTTGTCCCAAACACAACAATTTTATTAAATAGTCTGAACTAAGAAGGAATATCTGAGTCAAAACCATATAGTGCTTTTGCATGGCTAAAGGTAGGATAGGCTCTGGGTCACCTCATTCCTAGTACAACATCTTAAACTTTGTGGGTGGCTTTGAGCAGAATAATAAAACAAGTATCACAAATCCATCCCTTCTCTATGTGCATTTTGAAGTCACATTCATGCATGGGAAGATATTTCATTTTGATCAAACTGCTGTATTCTGGGAATATATCCTCTTCATTGTCTTATGGATGAATTTTGCAAAAAAAAAAATTTCAGAAATATATTTTGGAATTTATATTACACAGATTGTACATGTATATTTTCCCTGGAAAATGTTAACTTTAATCAAGAAAAGAATATTTGGCAGTGTTGGCAAAAGTACCCTTCTTAGAAGAATCTGTCTGTATCAGACAAATATTCTATTAACTGATAGATTGCTCAAGTACATCCAGTTTCAATTTTTTGCTCATGTTTTTCTCCAGCCAGCTTCATTTTTTGAATATCGCTCTTGGCATATTACATAAGATAAAGTGTACCTTGGCGTTTGCGGCTCAATTTTGTTTTAGTATAGATAATATGTATTTTAGATTGTTCTCTCATTGGAACAACGTCCGCTGATTCAGAATTTAGCAGACTTTGACTGGAACATGAAAGTAGATCATACTATTTACTGTTGATTTTCAAAAAGTTTTACCAAGTTCAGTTTTAGATTCTTTTCTGATTACCATATCTAAACGTCTTAGGCCTCTTGATAATTTAAGAAATTTAATATAAATCTGCCTAGAAAAGTAGCTATTTCCTTGAAGGCCTTTCTTCAGATATCTCTGCTGCTTAATGTAACAGATAAATTCTAGAATGAATCATTTTTGTTGTGGTATTCAAAGTTTAGGAAAACTGCCATAGATAGATATGTCACTGAAAGTACTTTATTTTTGTAGATTTTTGGCAGGCCTTGCTGCTTTGCACTGTGGTTGTTTGGTGTTTATTAATAGATCCACATTTGTGAATGTCTACATTATTGGATTGTGAGTTAGAGATTTTATAAATAACGTGAAATCAAGTTTGCTAATGTGATTAATGTATGATGCAGCAGTACAGAATTACACCACAAGATGTCACTCAAATAGCTATAGTACGATACGCAGAAAATTAAATTTGAGTCTTGTAATTATATAGCTTCTGAATAGGTTTTGCACATGCTCATATTGCAGCATATTTTGAAGCAAAATTCATTTAGAATGATAAAACTGGTTCATTTGCTGTAGGAAGCATTGCTATAACTATTACAGATTTTACAGAAAAATATGTATTTATACTACATTAATAGAGCGTCAAATATTATTGGATCTCAAGGCAAACTTTCACAGCAGTATTATAATGGATTTAATTGACATTCTTGATTAAACATTTCTATCATTTTAGTTAACTCTGTATTTCATTGGGTTATTAAAATGCAATGTGCCTTTTTTACTCTTTTTTACTTAGTTTATAAATATATTGAATTGAGAGCTAAACTCCGAACTCTGTTTGATCAGCCTGGAGAACATCTTTGTGAATCAGATTGAAGATTAAATTATTGTGCATTTGGTTTAAAGAGGTTAAAGAAATCTTTTTAAATCAGCCTTTTTGCTCCCTGTATGGTGTACATAGTAAATCTGAATTTCTGTCTGTTGTGGACTTAAAATGTGTTTCATCTCTTATCTTTTGGTAACAGGTCTCATGTACCTCTCAAGATTATCTTCTTACTTTATACAATAAGCAAAGCTTTTGAAACTAATTTGATGCAGAGATGAAGGCAATCCTTTAGATAACAAGATGTCAATCATCTAGCGATGTAAAGATCAATTGAATTAGAACCTGAATCCCATTTCTAAATGATGCATCAACATATATCATATTAATGGTGTGAACTCACAGATGTTTTTCCATATCCAAGTTGTATTTTTATTAATAATAGAAGTTTATCTGTATAAAGTATGTTACAATAGTCTGTCAAGATTTTGCTAAGTATAGGTAGAAAAACTAGGACATTGTTTCTAGGTAAATCTGTTGCAATGCTGAGCTGAAAAGTAGTTTCAGCTTTTAGAATTTATGCTTCCATTGTTAATGCTAGTTCAGGAAGGTGCCCAAACTATACAAATAAGTGAAATTTCTTCTAGCATCAATTACAAAACTTTATTTAAACTGAACAGTTCCCCATCCAAAGTGTTTCCATCTTTCTGGATTAAGATTCACCATTATTCATCCAAAAATACCACTTCGTAATGCCTTGGTAAGGCCACACTTGGAATACTGGATCCAGTTTTGGTCACCACAATGTAAAAACTATGCTGAGACTCTAGAAAGAGTGTGGAGAAGAGAAACAAAGATGATTAGGTGACTGGAGGCTAAAACATATAAAGAACGGTTGCTGGAATTGGGTATGATTAAAAGAAGGACTAGGGGTGACATGATAGCAGCTCCAATCTCAGGGGTTGCCACAAAGAAGTGGGAGGGTCAATCTATTCTCCAAAGCACCTAAAGGTAGGACAAGAAGCAATGGGTGGAAACAAATCAAGGAGAGAAGCAACCTAGAACTAAGGAGGAATTTCCTGACAGAACAATTAATCAGTGGAATAACTTGCCTCCAGAAGTTGTAAATGCTCCAAGACTGGATGTTTTTAACAAGAGATTGGATAACCATTTGTCTGAAATGGTATAGGGCCGTGATGATGAACCTATGGCATGTGTGCCAAAGATGGCCCACAGCCCTCTTTGTGGGCACGCGTACGGTCGCTAGCTGCTCCTCAGGTTTCCAGTGTGCACATGCGTGCCAGCCAGCTGGTCTTCACAAGCGTCAGAATGCCTGAAAACACCCTGAAAAATGGCCAAAACAAAGGGTGATTTTTGGGCCATTTTTCAGGGTGTTTTTCATGCCGTTTTCCAGGCCAGTTTTGGGACTGTTTTTGTCCTCTCTGAAAACCATCCCAAAAAACGGCATTGAAACAACCTGAAAATGCCCCCAAAACTGTCTGAAAATGCCCCCAAAATGTCTCCCCAAAACAGGCATGTGTGTGCTGGCCAGCTGGTCTTTGGGTTTCCGATGTTGTGGCATATGTGAAGACCAGCTGGCTGGTGTGTGTATGCACATGCTGACCCCGAAGACCAGCTGGCCGGTGTGTGTATGCACACTGGCCAGCTGGCCTTAGGGTTTCCGGCGGTCCGGCAGGTGCACATGCATGCACTAATGTTCCAGTTTGGGCACTCAGTGCTGAAAAGGTTAGCCATCACTGCCCTAAATTCTAATTCCATGATGTCTATGTGAAATAACTTCCTGGCCCTAATCCAAGAATTCCACAATCTCTGTTATTTGAAAGTTGAAAATGTTTAGGGGAGAAGAAAGGACTCATTTGTAGATTCATTATTTTCTATTCCATTGTTCCTGCATTAAAAAAATATATGAGCAATATTATGTTTGCATAAACATTCATTTTATTTGGTAATTTACATTGTATCTAAATGCTTTCTATACAGTAGTAACTTTAATAATGTTAAACAATTGTGCAGCTTGTGTTAAAGAGATAAGGAAAACATATCTTGCTAATGATCTAATTCTCTGTTCTGTTAATTGTACAGAATGTATTGGAATAGGATAATCAACTGAAACAATTTCATTAAAAGTCTTAGTTGATCATGGCTATTCTTTTCATATATTCAGTTTTCATTTTATGCTGCACTGGTTCTAGCTTCTGAATTCTTTAGCTTTGTATTTTACTACTTCATAATCCACAAATACCACCTCTTACTTAACATTTATCTACAATGCAAAATACATTATAATCCTATTAATTTCATATTAAGATAAATTTTAACCTCCCTTGGGATGTTTGCTACATGTTCCTGAATGATTTTTGTTGAAAAACTGAAATAAGGTAAGAATTAAATAAGAATGATTTTCGTATCTTGCTGTGTCCTGCTGTTTGTTGAAGTTGGCTAATAAATCGTTTTTCTGTGAGGAAATGATCGTTGATAGCGTATGCATTTCCTTAAAGTGAAGGGAGTTGGTATCCTGTTACTTCATTCTACATTCTTGATCGTGATCAGTAGCTTTCACTGCAAGTATGCTTGTTTCTTTTTGCTAAATTTGATGGCCTGGAACAAGTACTCTTTGTTAGATAAATTCAGTGGGGTTGCTTGCAGGACTACATTTATTCTTGAAAAGGCAGAGATGCTCAGCGTTACTCTAAACTCAGAGCCTACTGAAGAAGCAAATAGGATTATTAATGTTTCTGTTGAATTATATGAAGAAAATATTTGTTTGTAAGTATTTCATTAAGTTAACTTCATTTCTTCTTTGTTTTGATTACTTTTCTTTCACTTCAGATTCTAACTTTAAATGCAGTGTAGTAGCATTCCTTGTGCAAAGAATAGTGGAGCATGCCTCAGACTTACTACTACTTCTGCTGGGCTCTAAAAAAACCACCTCATTCTTGCAAAGCATTTGGACATGAATGCTGCATTTATTGCTCCACCTTTGCAAACCCCGTCTTTTGTATATGCTGTGAGGAAATAATTACATGGGGTGGGAGGAAGAGGAGAGAAATAGTTGTTTTATCTTACAGCAGCACATTTATGGAGGAACGGTGACAGGTATGAGGTAAGTATTTAAGTTGTTCTTAAAAGGGAAAAAAAGATAAAAATACTATCTCTTAGTGAGCTCAGTTTATTGCAGACTAGGCAGACAATTTGTGCTATGAAAAACGTTATGCTGAAAGGTTGTGGCATAATTTTTTCTTTTCCTGTTACAAACTGAACAACCTCCTTATAGGCAGACATCTCCTTCCAAGGGATTCCTAGTAATTATTATAGGTGATCACCGGTCAAGGTGGTAATCTCCAGTCAAAGTGGTCAGTATCAACCTTCAAGGATCGATGGGGCTATCCAAGGGTTATTACATTTGTATTATTTGTAATTTTTAAAATAATATTTATTACATTATTCTGTATATAGTAAATGATAAATTTAAATTTGAAATGAAACAATAACTTTTCTTACTAGTTATAGTCTCAGGAAAAAAAACGAGAAATATCATATTTATTCATTTTCTGTAACTGCCCATCTCAGGCAACGACTCTGTGCAGCTTATAATTAAAATATATATTATAATTAAAACATTTTAAAACAATAATTTTTTTTAGAAAATCCAAAATAAATATACATAGCATTTAATGGGATATACGCAATAATAATAATAAACTTTGTTCACATTGGAAGTAATACCCCATTCCAACAATACCTAATTGAAAACTTAAAATTGGAGAATACACAGCAATGATAAAACTAACAGTATATATACATAATAAAAGTTTTTTAAAAAATTGAAACTTAAGCAAGAATGTTCCCATACATACATAATGCATCACATAGCAATGTAAATATAATCACATAAGAATCTGGCTTCTTAGGGGCCTAAATATCTGTAAATATTGCAAATTACCAGATGTATTGCCGGGATTCTCTCTATGGGGCATAATGTCCTTGCTTCAATGTGACTCTGGGGTTCCACATCATATTGTAGATCACTATGACCAGCTGTAAGCTGAGGACGTAAACCAGTCCAGTATCTGATTTTTTAAAAATACGATACTGTACTTCAATGGTTAAACGATGGTCTAGATCAGGAATGTCAAACTTGATTTCATTAAGGGCCACATCATTATGTTTGACCTTGGGGGCCGAGTGGGCAAGGCCAGGATGGGCTTGGTCAGGATGGGTGTGGCAAGCTCAATGTCTTGCAGCCATCTGCCAGTGAAAACAGAGCTCAGGAGGGCCGGTCCTATGCTGTTTCTAAGGCGGCCCCGCAGGCCAGATCTAAAGACCCAGCCTGTTTGGCCTTGAGTTTGATACCACTGGTATAGACATTGGGAAAGACTTGGTAAAGAGAAATATAAAATCCAGTCTAAACATCTGGCTGACTAAGACCAACAGTCAGCTGTGCTCTTGGTTTTAGCACAGTAGATTGCAGAGATGATTTGGGCTTCCTGTTTCACTATTTATAGAAAGAATATTTTTTCTTGCCTCTCTAACCACTTTGGTCCCATGCCATAAGTCTTGAATATATGGAAATAAGTTTTTGTTTCCCAAATAACCTTTTCCATATAATTCCAATATACAAAGGAACAATTTGTGAAAACTACATATCAAAGACTGTTAGCTTAGAAGGATTTAGCCCTTAGATAATACTTAATTTTCTAGCTAGACATAGCGGGAGCGCTATCCTTTTCTCCAAAGAGATCAAAGCAGCTTCCTTTTCTCCAAAGAGATCACTGTAGCTTATATCAGTCTTAAACTCTTCCACTTGTACACATTCAAAAAAGCTATTAATTTAATAAACATCTTCCTGTGAGGCTTAGTTTTGTATTAGCTACTGTATACAAATGCTCTTAAGTGTGCACCACTGTTCTGAATTCTATGCAAAACAGTATTTTTAAAGTTAAAACAATAGAAAACTACTTTTTATGTTCTATATTATTGAGGAAATTTTCTTATTTGTATGTCCTGCATTTTATGGATGTCAGAAATTACAAATCAAGTTTAAATGCAGATTTAAAGGAAATCAACCTTCTGACAAATTGTAGTATTTGCTACTCTAAATGTAATAGTAAATATGAAGTACTTTGAGGTAGTCCTTTAGAATGTTGCATCACCCTAAATATCCAGAAACCTAAAAAGAAGCTATTTTTTTGTAACTTACAAACTTTCTTTAAAATGGATTTTTTTCCAGTTTGTGATGGGAATCATTTGCCAAAACAGGAAAGTGTAAAATCTTTGTTTTTAACATGCTCTGTTTTTTTCAGTGTGGTTTTTTTCACTCTCATTTTTAAATAGAAGTTGTTTTAGCCAGTCTAAAAGTTGACATACTGTCACTGATGAATGGAGTTTGGGAAGAGAATGTAGTGTGACCATGTTCATTTCAGATGAACCAACCTGTCCAGTTTGATTTTGTTCAGTTTCTTACTTCTCAAAGTTAAATTAATTCAGTATTCTTTCTACAGCTATCTGTGATTAAAAATGCAGGAAAAGTTTGGTCTTGTGCAGTGGCTCTCAATCTTTCCTTCACCATGGACCCCCTTAAATACCTTTTGGGGCCACAGACCCCCAAGATGTTACTTAAGATTTAAATCATAACGTTTCTTCAAGCCTTCACTGACCCACTGTGACAACATTGCAGCCCCCCAGATGTCCATGGACTACCAAGTTAATAACCACTGGTCTAATGGTTAAAGCACTAGGCAAGAAACCAGGAGACTGAGTTCTAGTCTTGCTTTAGACAAGACTTTGGGCCAGTCATTCTCTCAGCCCAACTGATTTCACAAGGTTGTTGTGTGGAAAATAGGGGGAGGAAAAATATTGTGTAGGTACACTGTCTTGAGTCATTTATAAAAATAATAAATGCAATCTGGGCTTTTTTTTTCATGTGGGTTTCTCCTAATGCTTGTGTTTTCTAATAGACATGTTTTATTCAGATTACTTTAATGGAAGTTCACATACATATTCAAAATGCCCTAGGTTTAATTTTACATGTATCCAAATAGGACTGAATCCCTAGAAAATACATCCAATTGATGTGTATAATATGAAGCAATATGGACCAATAATTTGTTAAGTAAGGATTGTTTTCTGTGTTTCTGTCGCAAATTCTTGAAAAATCCAATATGAGCACAACTCAATTCCAGTTCATGTATAAGATTACAAATTATGACATATTAAAATGCAAAATGTGTTTTTTTTCCTACTAATGATAGTATTGATTATTTTGTAAAGTTACTTAACTTTGTTTGTTATTCTGATTTTAAATAAGTTTCATATGTTGGTTATCTTGAATCTAACATGTACTGGATGTACATGTATAAAATGTCTATTGAAGCATTACACCAAATATATTGTAGGATTATTGTTCAGAGTAACTTTGGGGATGTTGCCAAAATAGATGCCATTCCAACAATGGAAAGTGCCTTTTCCCCCCAAGAGAAGGGTGGCTTGATTCCAATTTTTTTCTGATGTTCAGTTAATGTGTGACTAGTACTAATGAATCTGAGCATTCCTTTACTTGCTCTTGGGGTTTATTTTTAGTTTCTTTGTATTAGTAAAAAAAGAAGCCTTTCTTTACAATATTGTTTGTAACAAGAGTTACCCAAATACTCATCTGTGTTGGAAAGAATTACTACAGTGAGATGATTATCTCTGCTATTTTCTTTTGAAGTACTGCAAAAGTAAAGCCTAATATTATTGGAAATATATTAATCTGGGATTAGGTTTCTCAGATCTATGGATTATATAACTATTTGTTTTTGGTATTGAATTTATATTGCCAAATTTTGTAAAAAAAATGCAAAATAATATTATTCATTGTATTGTATGTTTAATTTTTATTAGTCTGATAAGATAGCTAAACATAAGATTTTCCCTCAAGCTATAATGTTCATCCTTCAAAATTCATATATGGGTGTGTGGGTGTGTGGGTGTGTGATACATGCATACATACATACATATAAATATACCATGTTTTCCCAAAAATAAGACAGGGTCTTATTTTATTTGATCCCCAAAATATGGCCTGGGCCCTATTATTGGGGGGGGGTTATTGTTTTGGGGTTGCCAGCCGGCTGCTCTCTCATGAGCGGGCTCCTGAAGAGCCGGGCACAGCCTTAGGCGAACGTCTGTATTATGGTGTCACAGCAGCTCAACACAGCAGCCATTAGGTGACCATGCTCACAAGCAGCCACCCAGCAACCCCACCTCTCCAGCCAGCCAGGCAGAGTACCACTCACCCAGCGGTATCCTGAAGGTGCCTTCTTCTGTGGCTTCCAAACCCCAGAAATCTGCTGCCAAGTCTTCCGGCAGCCAGGGCAGAGAGTCTTCTGGCAACCAGCCCACAACCATAGAGTGGCCACTGCTGGAAGACTCAGCAGCAGACTTCCGGGGTTTGGAAGCCACAGAAGAAGCCATCCTCAGTGCTGGGATGGCAGTGGCAGTGGCAGTGGCAGTGCTCTGGCCCTGCAGGGAGAGGTAGGCCAGGTCATGGTAAGGCTAAGAGGCAAGTGCGAGAGGAACAGGTGCTTGCACAATCCCCTTCTCCAGCTGGGCAGAGTGCAACCCACCAACCCAGCAGTATTCCGAAGGCACCAAGCTGCGCAAGCCCCTGTTCCCTCTGGCTCCTGCAGCTTGGCGCCTTTGGGACACCACTAGGTCAGTGAGTGGCATTCTGCCTGGCTGGAGAGGGGGGATTGTCAATAAGCTGCTCGTGAGTGTGGCCACTTCATGGTTGCTGTGTTGCACTGCTGTGACAGTTCGCCCCTAAGGCTGTGTCTGGCTCTTTGGGAGCCTGCTCGCAAGAGCAGCCGGGCAGAGCGCCACTCACGCACGAGCTCCTTTGCTCCCCCGGCACTCGCAGCTTGGCATATTCGGGATACTGCTAAATCAGTGAGTGGCGCTCTGCCTGGCTGTGGGGGGGGGGGAGGTTCTCCCAGAGGGCTTATTTTCAGGGGAAGGCTTATATTTTGCCCACCCCAAAAATCTGGCATGGCCTTATTTTCAGGACATGTCATATTTTCAGGGAAACCCCTTATATAGATGGATGGATGGATGGACTGACTATATTTTATATATTTGATTTGTTCTAAAAGGGAAATGTTTAATATTTCCCCAAAATGGAATTTGCAACAGGTTTTCTTTAGCTAAGTTCCTGCATTGCTGAATCCTGACATTGTGTTGCATGTAGATCCCTTTTTTGTTTTTATGATTAATAAATTCACAATCAGGTGACCTTATATATTTATTTTCTCTTTTATAGAAATGAAGATCTTAAGCAGATGTTGGAAAGCAACAAAGATTCTGCTAAATTGGAGGCTATGAAAAGGATTGTTGGAGTATGTTCAGCTTTTATTATGTGTATAATGCAGTTTGCATCTTTTTTTCCATTTTGAACATCCATAGAAGTAATTTAATAAATGTACATGTCCCTTAACTCTGGGTGATTTGCAAATGATTCAAAACATCAAAACAAAAACGAGAGACCAAAAATGAAGAGCAAGGTGGCAAAAACAAAGGGGAACAAAGAAAACAACCCATATGATGTAAAGGGGATTTCACACATCCTGGCCCAACCACTGAATGAAGAGCCAGGTCTTCAAAGCCATTTGAAATACCAGCAGGGTGGGTTCTGTTGCAATTTGGGAGGGGTGTTATTATAGATGTCCCACCTTCATTGTAGAGTGCAGGGGTTGCCATAGAGAACAGATATTGTTGTTTAATTGATGAAACCCAAGAGCATACCAATCTTACAGCATCAGTTCAGTCTGGTATTTTTTATCATTTTTCTTTTCCCTACTTTATTGTTTTGAAGAACTTTCTAAAAGATTTTCAGGAGAATTGAAAATAAGTTCAGTCAATGTGATTCTAAATGAATCTAAATGAAAGGAGCTTTTCTGTTCACAGGAGTCCATATTTGGTTCCAAACTGGACTGTTGTATATTTTGTTAAATATGATCTGAAGAATCAAAAGCATTCGTAGGTCACATTCCCTCAGTCTTGGCATCCTCCTCTAGATGCTGGTTAGGAAATTATGGCAGGTATTTTTTTGCATTCTTATTTTTCCATTCAGACTCCCTGTGGTTTACAGTCTGAAGTTCAAGTCTACATGTTGTTTGTGCCAACGTTTGGAAAAGCTGATTTATATTTTGAATAAAAATGCATGATCAGAGGCCAGAAACAAATAAACAGACTTACAAGTAGTTTGCAAAATCTGAGTGCTAAGATGGATTAAAAATGGTTTTTAAAATTATAGTATACTTAAGTAGGTATACTTAAGTATACTTAAGGGACACGGTGGCTCAGTGGCTAAGACACTGAGATTGTCGATCAGAAAGGTCGGCAGTTCAGCGGTTCAAATCCCTAGTGCCACATAATAGAGTAAGCTCCCATTACTTGTCCCAGCTTCTGCCAACGTAGCAGTTCGAAAGCATATAAAAATGAAAGTAGAAAAATAGGAACCACCTTTGCTAGAAAGGTAACAGCTTTCCATGCGCCTTCGTCATTTAGTCATGCTGGCCACATAACCACGGAGACATCTTCGCACAGCGCTGTCTCTTTGACTTTGAAATGGAGATGAGCACCGCCCCCTAGAATCTGGAACGACTAGAACATATGTGCGAGGGGAACCTTTACCTTTTCCTATAAGTAGGTGTATGTTGATTAGACAACATTATGCAAAACACAGAAAAGAAACAATTAGCTGAAGAAAATAAGTCATGGGATAAAATAAAAAGGACATACCTAAAATGTAATTAATGCCAATATTCCGTAGTCACCTTTTTATGTTTGAAAACCATCCTTATTTCCACCATGTCTGTCAACAAATTCATGCATTCTCTTTGTTCTTTAAAATTTCATGTATTTGTTCTGAGTCAATCTTTATTCCATTCTCTCTATGAACAAGTTTAATGATCACTCACTTTTATATTCAATTTATGTTTATTCAGCACCCAACTCTCTTTTTAATATAAAGAAGAACAGTCAAGTGAGACTAAGGATTTAAAAAAAACATATATTCAATTTTTGTTGACATTATATTGATCATGATTTTTATTTGTCCACTTTAGCTCACAAGAAGTGATTCTGGCAACATTATGAGACCAAATATATTTTAAAAAGATTCCAAAGATATTCTTTTGTAGAATGCTGCAGTTATTGCCATTTAAATAACACAACATACTTTAAAAAGTAATATTAAGTATTGCCATTTTATTATGCTGTAAATATTACTGGGATATTTGTGGAGTCTGAAAATAGTTTAGCTTCAATTCTACCACCTTTTAAATCAGAATAATTCATTGGTATTCCAGCAAAAATGGTATTCTAGATTATTTTGTACTGTCCCTTTAACAAATTGAAGTAGCTTACCTATGTACCTCTTTTAAATTAATTGAAATTTCTTTGAAAAATTATATAATTTAGAATTTCCTTTTAAGATATATTATCAAAGAAGAAACTTACTTAAGTGTTGAAGGAACTTAGTTGAAAATTGAAATGTACTATGAATGTATATGCATTAAATTATTCACTGTATTTTAAAGTAGCATGTTATATTAAAGGAATTTTTTTCTTTTTCTTTGAAGATGATTGCTGTAGGAAAAAATGCATCTGAATTGTTTCCTGCGGTAGTGAAGAATGTAGCAAGTAAAAGTATCGAGGTATGGTGACAAAACACTTGTTCTATTAATTCTAAGAGCATCTTTTAAAACTTCTAAGTCCTTTTTTGCCACAGTTGTTAAGTGAATCACTGCAATTGTTAAGTTAGTAACACGGTTGTTAAGTGAATCTGGCTTCCTCATTGATTTTGCTTGTCGGAAGATTACAAAAGGTGATCACATGACTCTGGACACAGCAATCATCATAAATATGAGTCAGTTGCCAAATTTTGATCATGTGCCTATGGGGATGCTGCAATAGTTGTAAATGTGAAGAAGATCTTAAGTCCCTTTTTTTCAGTGCTGTTGTAACTTTGAACAATCACCAAGCAAATTGTTGTAAGTCAAGGACTACCAGTATAGTAATTATAACAATATTCTAGTGAAACAGAGGTAGAAAACGTAATGAATCTTCTATGATAGGAACATGTGATATAGGTCTAGTTATTCCTATCTGTTGACCTTCTTCAGTGTATTTACAGGGAATGACTTTGCTTTTAATAGAAATTCCTGTCAGTTACATGTTCCTCTTGCTAAACTGTAAGTGTTAAGGTTACCTCTGTCCTTATTTATTCCTAATATTTGGCATGGTTCTGTATCTACTGTATTTTTCGAAGTATAAGACACACTTTCTCCTCCCAAAAAAGGAGTGGAAATATCTGTGTGTCTTATACAGCAAATATTGTGGCAGGGTGAGGAGGAGGATTGGTGCAGCGCCGATCAGCTGTTCTAGAATTGGCCATGGCAGTGGCGGCAAATGGGCCATGGCGAACAAGTGGTGGTGGTGAATGGATTGTGGTGAAAGTGCCATGGCGGTGGTGGCGAATGGGCTGCGGCGGCAAAGATGAATACCGGATGGATGCTGGGAGGCAGAGGCAGATTTTTTTTTCTTGTTTTCCTCCCCAAAGACTAGGTGCGTCTTATAGTCTGAAAAATACGGTACTTATTGTTTGGCAAAGCTGCATCTGTCCCTATTAAAATACTCTGGTACAAATATTTCTGCCCCCATCAGAATACCCCTGGTTAGATTAGTTCTGCCCATCATTGATGAAATAATGGTATGTTAACTCTTGAACGAGCAGCCTGAATCGTTCCAGGAGGATCAGGGCGAATGCACTCTTGTAATTTGTGTATGTGCAAGCCCGTGCGTACCTTTTATTCAGTATTGACTCCTGGCAACTGCTTGTACAAGTTCTTGAAGTTTTCATGGCAAAATTTCAAAAGCGGTTTGTTTTACCTCCTTCCAAAGGCTGAGAGAGAATGATTTGCCCAAAGTCATGCAGTTGGCTTCGTGCCTAACAGCGAGGTCTCCCAGTTTCTAGTCTGATGCCTTAACCATCACACCAAAGTGGCTTTCATAATACTCTAATTACTCGTCAAATATTTGTCACTGTAGAAGTAGAAGGCATAAATTGAATGAATAAATTAACGGTTATATGTTCTTATGGTTTATCTGGTTTCTGTTTTTCTCATATTTTATTAGTTTGCATTTATTTCTCATATTCTCCAGTAATTGAAGCATTTCAAATAGAAGCTCTGAATTATGTTGGTACATTTCCCAATGTATTTCTTCTATATTCTCAAACTTTTTTTAAAAATAAAAGTACTTATTGCAACATATCAGACTTAAAAGCAGGTTCAGGGAAGTCTTAATAGTACACTTAGATTTTCTTTACTGTCAAGATACAGGATAAAGAGAACAATCATAGTTGAAGGAAAATATGGAGACTTGATTATGTCTATATAGTATTAAGGAAAAACATTATCTTGAGAAGTAAATTGATTTGTCATTGCTATTTTAGGCAGAATTACTCATTCCAGAGGCTCTGAATATTGATTATTAAGACTTCTATTAATAGTGTAATAATATCCTTTTTCCCATTACTTCTTTCTTTCAACTGCTTTTATATCAGACATAACAATAAGTTAGGAGTATACAACATTTTTTTTGGAAACCAAGGATGTTCTTTGCTGTTATGAACAGGTTATTAATTGTTATGCTTGATTTAATGTACAATGTTTAAATGTAAGGGAATGTTCTCATTAAATAGGGCTAATAAAATTATTAGTGTATATTAAAAAAATTCATCTGCACATCAGAAGGAACTTTTGTGCAAAGTGTTTAGGCTTCATGGAGTTCTGCACTAAACCATAATATGTGCATTTTGTTTTACTTGGTAGTCTACCTAAACTATTTTTTTTCTCCACCATTCTTTTCTCTCTATTCACATTTGGATTCTTCAAAGAATTACAGAGTTGGACAGAGTCATTTAGGCTGCTCCAAGCAGGAATCCAAATTTCTGATCACATCCAGTGAAAGGAAGCCCATCAGCTCTCTCAGTAATTGAACTATTACTTTTTGGAAACTTTTCCTAACATTCAATGGTAATCTAATAATATGTAAAATTAAATCTATTACTCCATGTCATGTCTTATAGATTGATATAAAGATATCTTGTCCTTTTCTTATTGACGCACAGTATTCGGATTGTTGAAGATTATCACATCCTCACTTAGCTCAGTCTATTCATTCTTCATAGTACATAATGTTTGTCTGGATCCTTCTTAAATTAGGTATATTTAATAATTAAAAAGAAGTCTGTTGTATGAAGTCCATATTTTCTCATCACTGAAATAATTTATTATCTCCCATTCACTTCGGCATCCTTTTCTTATTAACTTCTCAGCCAGATAGTTCTCCTTACCTTTGTTCTGAATGTACTCAAGTTTACTTTATTGAATTCCAAGATATGCTTTCAAGCCCCTATTAGCTGCTTAAACTCTAGTGATCAAGTGATCAGATCTTTACAAACTTTTCTAATGGGATTTTGGAGCCTGATTAGTTGGACCATCTCTTTCTGGATCCAGACACTGTGATTGATCTGTATCGATCTTCTCCTCTGGATTCACAGACTTTTGTAGCTGATTTGTGTCCAAGTCTTCCTTAATATCAAGAGAGTATTCATATTATCATAGTTTTATGGTCACTACTATTAAATGTATTGTTGTAACATAGGAATCAGTATTTTCTGATCAATGGGTATTTTTACACTAGAACAAATGTATTATCACATTTATTTTTCTTAGTGTCTTTTGCCCCAAGTCATCCTGAGTTTACCTTTCCCGATTTCTACAATTCTGGAAAATTTCTGTAGTTTTCCTTGGTGATATATATCTCTTTCCATCTCTATATGGGTATATTTTTTTCTATTCAGATCTTTACTAAGAACTTTGTGTAGTCAAGTTTGCCTCTGCAATCCTTGATATTCTTCTGCACTATATACTTATTATGCACTATATACTAAATCTATTTTTCAAGAATTCCACTGATAATGAGTTCCTCCTCCCCATTGCCTTCTCCTCCTGTGGAATTCCGTTCATCATTTCTCTGAGTTTATTAAACTCTGATTTCATGATACATGTTCAACTACATTCATGAATGAAGGGAAGTATATATATGTGTTCCAGGATAATGTTTTCAGGATCCAATCTGGGTCAGTCACTGGGACCAGAGTCTACAGAGAAGTTTCCTAAAGGTGGGCTCCAGCATGAGTCAGAAAACTCAGAAGACAGAACTTCTGGTCCTGGTGACCAGCCCAGATAGGCTCTTACAACTACATTCAGCTTTAGTTTTCTGGAAGAATCATGCATAGTAGAGTTTGTGTCCCAACAGATATCAAACTAATTAAAGTCATGCAGGTAAGTAGAGTGGAGTGCTTTAGGGCATGGTGGGAGGTTAGCTTGCTACAGTTTCCTAAAGCTTACATACCTTCATGGTTTTATTTTCCATGAAAAATCAATAGAAGCACTTTCAGTGGGATGATTTGATAGGAGGTGCAGAAAAGTAGTTCAGGACCCACATGTGGCCTGTAGGCTATGGATTTCTGATCCCTAGCTTAAATCAACCTTACATATGAGCTACTTTAAAACCAATGAGAAATACTGCATGGAGCTACTTGCAGCTAGCTCTCTTTCTCTCCCTCTATCATTATTAAGAGGAGTGTAGTTTGTTGTACTTTATTGTGTATCTCTTTATTGACAATGTACTAGGTGTTATGAGATTGGTTTCTAGTAATGGATCTAGGAATTTATGAGGTAAGAGATGTAGTGGGTTTTTTAATACAGGCCAAAAGTAATCCTTCATAATCCTTATAACATGATATCAAATTTATCTGAAAAGTGTCATTGTTAGCCTTTTATTAGAACAATTCTTTAGAATTGTTAAGGTTTAGAAACTGAGGCATTGAATGTAGCTTTTTAATAATATGGAATATGAAAAAATCATTTATTTCAGACAAATATTATATATTTAATAAACCATTTAATGTTATTATGAACATGTCTATTAAATAATAATTTAATAATTATAAGCAATAATTCACTAAGGTGAGAATATTTCATGTTAAAATAACCATATGGTTCTTCCTTAGAGAAAATTATTTCCTCTTTCCTTGCCAACCAGCTTCCTTCATATCTGTACTGAGAAATTTGAGCCAGCCAACATATAAGCTTACTATCCCAAAATAAAAATCCTCCAATATATTCATATTTCATTTTAGGGAGGAGTTAATGTACCTCACATCAACATTAGTTAAGCTAATTCTGAACCAGGGCAGAAATGTTTGCCTACCTTTCGAAAGATACTAAAGCAAAGCTTTATTGCCTGCTACAAACACTGCATCACTTCTTGCTTGTAATAATTAATGGAATATGTTAATGTGTTAGCATGGTATTATCATGATTTATGAAACTGCATATTATGCACTAAATACAAAGTACTGTAGAGCTGTGTTGTGAACACAGAGCCAGCAATAATCTCTTTCATGCTGGGTTATAGAAGTTAATGCTAAGATCTCTTCAGTCTGGTTCCATCAGTTTTTATAGACTATAAAAATACATTTTTATTTATTTATTAGATTTATTTGCCACCCATCTCACCTCAGCGACTTGGGAAAACTTAAAACATTTACTTTAAGAAAATGTTATAAGTATCTTTGTGGAAGAAGCTAGGTTGTATTACAAACAATTTCACATAAAATACACATTGCTGGGCTGTATGCATTTCATATGAACTGAATATTGAAATATGTTTTCTCTGAGAGTCATCAGTGCATGTTATGTTGAAATTCTCAGAGTAGTTTGGTTGTCTATAGATTTTAATAGGCATTAAGGTACATTAATCAAAGATATAAATCTGCAGTAGTGCTTGAAACCTATGAGGTAAGTATATTGTAGGAGTTTAAAATTAGCATCCCATATCTGCCATACTTTTACAATCTATTTTTATAGGGATATTTTAAAATTTATTTCTATCCAGCTGTTCTTCTCAGGTTTCATCCTCTATATTATTTTATTGTTCTCTGGCTTTCTGGAAATTAAAAGTTTGCTAGTATTGATGAAGGCTTATCCCTTTGCATGCTATTTGTCTATTTTTTAACATGAGTCAGGATTTTTGTTATTTAATTTTATATATAATTTTAAATAAAAATATTTGAAAATATTTCATAGTTCTTTTTTCAGTTTTTTTGTTGAAAACCTGAAAGGTAAAGAAAAGTACTTGAAAGGGGAGAAAAGGAGAAAATGTGTCTTTATCATTGGGTTTTCTCCTTTTTTCTCCCTGACCATCACATTTCTAGAAAAAGATCCAGTTACAGAGCGTGTGGCAGAACAAGGATTTCAAAGCTAGTCAAGGACATTTAGTTTACTCAAATTAATTTTTATAAACAGCGAATTGCCCTACACTTAATTTTAGGCTTTGCATTAAAAGATGCAGAAAGTGACCTTAAAATATAATTGGTGGTTTAGAACAGAAATCACAAAAGGTTTAGTCAATAACTCATGAAGTTTGATATACTTGTATTGATAAACTAATTAAACAGAACTGCCTGTGTTCCTCAACTCTAATGCGGCTCTGTTATTATTAGTTTTAAAGGGACGAATGCTGCAACATTGAATGAAAGTAAATGATGAAAGAACGGTGCAGTCACGAAACTGAAGTTCTCCTGCCTCTGATCTCCAAGTGGTTTCAAGGAACAGAGGCTTTCTCTGCACACCTGCAGTCATTCACTATACAGGCCTCTTGTTGTCAGTGTTGATTGCTGCTTGTTCATAGTACAACAACAAATAATTTAAAGCCTTGTAACCTTCTGTGATTTAATATGTTGCTTTTTGGCAGAATAAGAGAAATATTTCTTCAGATAGTCACATAGCACAACTGTACTTAGAAGTTTTTTATGATCTTATTTAAAATTGCAATAAATTTTTTGTTGAGGTCCATTTAAACCTATATGGACTTTATTTAGAAATTAACTAAACTGTAATTTTTACAAACTGTAGAATTTCAGTGACTTACCTGTTTAGAAACTCTGTTTATAAAATGGAAGCATATCATGTCGCAGGGAATCTAGAATGTCCGTAATGCAAGAATCTTAAACAACCATATTGGATGTACTTGTGAATGATACCATATTTTAATATGTCCAAATGAACTGGTTTGTTTTTCAGATTAAAAAACTTGTATATGTCTATTTGATGCGTTATGCAGAAGAGCAGCAGGATCTGGCACTGCTGTCAATCAGCACCTTTCAGCGTGCTCTGAAAGTGAGTAAAATTAAATGAGAAGCAATTTTTCTTTTTATAAAACTGTAGCTATTTTCAACAGACAAAACCCCAAAGTATACCATTTTATTTCTGAGGTTAATCTGCTTGATTGCTTATATAAAGTGCCATTGAAAAAGTTGAAAGTGGTTAAATCCACTTTTGCAGATGTGGTTTTCTATTTGTATAACTGAAGTTTCCTTCTCTTTCAGGGTCTCAGATTAGCTTGGGAGGGTTTTCTCACTCCTCTAGAGAAAGTTGCAGACTTGTACTTAGGGCTGCAGGGAAGAGAATTTTTCAGTGGTATTTTAATGGCAGGCACCGTGTTTGGATTCAATCTGATTGGATCTAATAGATTGCCCTTCGCAGATATCAAGTTTGTTGTTTCTCTAATTGGATTAGAAACACGAAGGTTTATGGAGAAGGGAATGTGATATTTATAGAAAACTGGAATGAATAGCATTCCTTTAATCAAATTCCTGGTAACAACTTTAGAGTATGCAAGCCTTATAGACTCTTTAATATTGACTACTAAAATAAACTAATATTATACTTTTTATATGTTACATAACTGCTCCTGCTAAAGCATTATCCTGTTTGGACTATGTATCAGGCGCTATGGAATTCTAGAAAGAATGTAAAGACATTGATAGAGGAATAAAATGCAATGCCATCTTTTTGACATTTTATATATAGCAGGAGTATGGAAGGCAGTTGCACAATCTTGGGAAAAGGCACTGCTGTTTTTAGGAATTACAAAATTAAAAATAGCTATAGAAAAGCTATCGGGTAATTTTTAACTGTTATAGTATATTTTCTGGACTTAATAGCATGTATATTCATCTGTAATGCAGATTGTGGTGACATCTCACAGAATTATTTTATTATTTGTCAATTAGCTGTGTCTAGCCATACTTATAGGTGGATATAGCTTTTTGACAGATAGAATGCAGCAGGTGAAGCTAGGTTTTGGTCACATCGAATACCCAAACTATGAGCCCAGGCTCCCCCTACTCCAGGGCTGTGTGCTGTCTCCATTACTTTTTTCTCTCAATACCAATGACTACCTCTCTAAGGATCCATCTGTTAAAGTACTGAAATTTGCAGACGATACAACAGTCGGTGTCATTTGAGATGATGATGAGTCTGCATACAGTGCATTCAGGAAGTTGAACAACTGATCCTGTAGTGCAACTGGAACAATCTGGAGCTGAACATGCTTAGAACCTTACAGATGAGAGTGGATTTTAGGAGGAGCTGTTCTGTTCTACCACTTCTTACTGTATTAGACAACACAGTAATAACAGTTGAGCTCTTCAAGTTTTTGGGTTCCAGGATTTGAAATGGACACCTAACATTAGAACCATTATTAAAAAGGCACAACGAAGAATGTTCTTCCTGCGTCAACTCAAAAAGTTCAGATTGCCCCCAGAGATGTTGATACAGTTCTACAGAGGAATTATTGAGTCTGTTGTTTGTATGTCTATAACTGTCTGATTTGGTACAGCAACCATAGAACAGATACAGACATCAACGGATAATTAGGACTTGCAACCAGTTTGCCTTCATTTGAGGACCTGCATACTGCACGTGTCAGAAAGAGGGCTGAGAAAATATCTACAGATCCCTCACATCCTGGAAATAACCTATTTCAACTCCTCGCCTCGGAACTCCACTACCTGGCATTGCATGCATGCATTTTATATAGCCACTCACTTTATACCAAATATATAGCCACTCATTGCATACATACATTTATATAGCCACTCACTTTGTACCAAATTCTGTGTCTTCCAATCAAGAAAAATGAACAGTTCATGAAAATATTTTTTTAGTATTTTAATTCAAAGATTTTTTTTTATAAATTGTTGAATTTTCTCAGTGATTTGATGTTCTCATTTTTCTCAAAGATTTAATGGACAAAGCACAATAAATTAATTATGATTCTAAGCATACATTTTATTAATTTCAGGCAGTTCTGTCTACTTTAGTTTTAATTATCTAATGGAGAATTTAAAAGTTAAAACAAGTTTTGATTGTTTTGTATCTATTAGATGAATATCTACAGTGGCTGGACTAGATTATTCTTTTTGATTCTTTTGTAGAACTGTGTCATAAAGTAAGGTGTTAAGGTACAAAAAAGGGGAAAAACCAAAAATAAATGCATGCCTTTAATAAATGGCATTTATTTAAAGATTATTTGTATTTTATTTTTATTTTAGGATCATAATCAGTTGATCCGTGCAAGTGCTTTGCGGGTGCTATCAAGTATCAGAGTGCCAATTATTGTTCCAATTATGATGCTTGCTATCAAAGAAGCATCAGCTGATTTATCACCTTATGTTAGAAAAAATGCTGCTCATGCAATTCAGAAACTTTACAGGTACGTTATCTCTAGTCAATTAATATATAAGAAATATTTTAAATATTTAGCATAATGAAGTTTAACAAAGTTTATGATAAGTCTGCTAGTGAAGATAAAAATCAACAAAATTACTTTGATTAAGTTGTCAGATGGAGAAGGTATATATACTCTGTACAGATTCAATTTTATTGAGCAGTTGAGACATATATCTACATTATAATTTAGAATGAAATCCATTACACTTGTTTCTTTTTGTCTACTTAGAATATACATTTAGCCCAAATCTGTTGAATATCTGCTGACATTTTTAATGTTAAATTTCTAGTCTTGATCCAGAACAAAAAGAAATGTTAATCGAAGTAATAGAGAAGCTTTTGAAAGACAAAAGCACGGTAAGTAACAAAAAGCTTTATAATGAAATTAAAATTGTGATATTTTTACCTATGTTAAGCCATTTTAAACATAAAACTCATCAGGGTAAGAGTTCAAGTTTTAGATATAGCTACTAATATAATATAATAAAGATGGGACAAAATTCTAATAAAATAAAAATTAGGGTGAACTAGAAGTGCTACTTTATTGTGGAAAAGATTGACATTGTGAGCAGATATGCTGGTTGCTGGTACTGCAATAATTTCTTCTCATTTCCAACTGAGTTCTTCTCTACAAAGTCTGAATCGAAGAAATTAAATTTACAAATTAAATGTATGCAACATGAATTAGTGATTAGTGAAAAATGCCTTAAATACCTTCCCCACTACTACTCCAGTTATTATTTCTTTATTTATGGGTGTTTATATTTATTTAAAATCCTGCCTTTGAAAACACATGTATCTATTGACTTACAATATTTTTATAAGAGCCATAAAGCTAACAAAATAAAATAACCATACTATTATCAACCCTCTCTGAATGACTGGATCCTAAATATAGTACAGATTGAAAGCTCTGATGAAGAGTTCTGTCCAAAATTGCTTAGAGGACATTTTTAAGATAGCTTTTTAAAGATTGTAGTGGATATGTCAATTATATAATTCCTTTATTAAGGCTTTATAGATTATATTCAGCAGCATGGTTTCAGGAACCAGCTAGGGTAGACCAGTCCTTATTAAGAGGTGGCAAGAAACCATATTCTAAATAGCCTTAAATTATACCTTCTTCCTTGGAAAATTTTCATTATTAATACTTTAATATGAAAGCATGATTATCACTGGCAAATATCAGAATAAAAATTCTTTAGTTCTGCTCTAACTAAGGTTGAAGTAATCCTGGCTTTTAGATGAATATTGCATTACATGCAAATTGATTAGGTGTTATTTTATCCATTTTAAATCATTTTGTATCTCTTAGACAAAAAAGAAAATAGAAAAAAATCATAAAGAACATTCTAGACACCTTTACATTTGGAGTCCTATAGATTTTGTAGGAAGAATATGTAATCTTTATCCCCCCAAAAATGGAAGTGAGTATAGAAATATAGCCTCATACAGTACAGGTGGTCCTGGACTTAAAACCATTCATTTATTGACCATTTAAAGTTACAATGGCACTGAAAAAGTGACTGATGAGTAGTTCTTACATTTATGACTGCTCCTGCATCCCCACATTCACGTGATCAGACTTTGGGTGCTTGGCTACCAGCATGTATTTACAATGGGTGCAGCGTCCTGGGGTCCTGGGATTGCCATTTGTAACCTTCCTAGGGAACCTCTGACAAGCAAAGTCAATATGGAAAGCCAAATTCACTTAACGACTGCATGATTCACTTAACTGTAGCGATTTGCTTAACAACTATAGCAAAAAAGATCATAAAATGTGGCATGACTTCTTAACAACTGCCTTGATTAGCAAAGGAAATTTTGGGCACAATTGCCGTGTAGAGGTCTACCTGTATGTCATAATCGATATAGCTTCCAATAGAAGAAGCAATATGTAGTTCAGGGTTAAACTATGAAGTCCTTGATGCTCTCAGAGTTTGGTTCCTTGCTTGCAGACCATTCATTACCCAATTAGCTAATATCATCAGTGCTCTGATGATATGGTCACTGATGATGTTACCTAGTCAGGTAAGGAAACCTCTGCAAACAATCAACCTCAGAGAACCCCAGGGATTCCTTGATATTTATTGGCCTTTTTGGGTCTGCAGCTGTATATTTAAGTATATATTACTATTAAACTAAAGACCCTGTGAAGGTCATACATGTGTTTATTTTATTACTATTACTAGTTTTTCCATTAAAATTGCTGGTATATTCTAATGTACAGTATTGTTTTGAGGAAAATGGAGCAAAATCAGATGTATTTCTTAACATGTAACAAATATGCAAGAGAGAATGTGTAAAATGTAATGCTTAGATTACAGATATATGAATAATCTAGTGTCTTCTAAAGATACTGATTCAATGTTTGTAAAAGATTTACGTGGAGGGGGGGAATGTAACACCTGAATTTCTGCAGATACTATATTGTGATAGATCTATTATCCAGCTATTAGAAGATAAATGACTGATCTTTACCAGCCTCCATGCTTTCAGAAAATTGAAATAAGAAGAGGAATATAATTTGAGCTATATGATTAGGGTAGGTGGGATGGCCATTAATTTAAAAGAAGGAAATGTTGGCAGTGTAGGCCAACTTGCCCCATAGTATCAATCAAGCTTTGATATACTTCTTGTGATGACCCAGCACTCTCAGGTTTTTTGCAGCATTAATTAGAATTCATGACAAAATAGATGCAAGGAAACATTTTGTACCCTTCATAATTTTATAGAAAATTTATTGTTATTAGAGAACCATTTGCTTAGTGTGATTTTTTTCATTACCAGCTTGTCAACTAGCATAGATAATCTGGAGAAAATATGAACTCCATAGATTGGGTGTCACTTTTGTTGATGGTTCATGTAGTTTACCTTGGAGCGCAGATAATGGCTGAAGTTCATAGCAACAGCACAGAAAAACATGGCAACCAGTGAAAGACAAATGAACCATGTTTATTGCTTTAATATATAAAAAAACCTTAATGGAAAGCTGCATTTGAATTTGATGAGCTCATTGCAAGTTTTGTAAGAATGATTTATATTTTCCCATCTAGTAAAGCTAATTTTTAATTTTAATCTTGCTTGTCAATGATACCTTTATAAACATTTTCATTTATATTTTAAGAGGGTAATTTAAAATTAAATATTATTTTTATGGCATACTGAGCAGTCTCCTGTACAAATTTGTAGAAATCTGTCCAGAATGATGTCTCATTGTCTTCGTTTTCATAGGTTTATCTAACAGCTTCCTTGGAAATGCTATTATTTGTATGTTAATTATGAATGTAAAAGTTTATGTTTAATACAGTAAACATATTGTAAATTTCTTGGACAGTTAGTTTTATAGAATGTATGTTTTCAGCAAAGAAATAAGTGCTTAGGAAGTATCACTTAGAAGGAATAAAATGCGAAAAGTATAGATTATCTTTGATACTGTGCGTGAAAACAAACGAAAGAACACAATCCTTTTTATTTCAGATTTGTTATTTTAAGTAAAATGTTTAATTTATCTTTATAACTGGTACTAATACTAATAGTAGTATTACTGATAAAGCCAGTCAAGGTAAGAATTATTAAAATATTTGGTAAAGAAACTAAAAAGGTAGAATAAATTTTAAAAAATAAAATCCCCCCTGTACAAATGATGTGATAGAAAATAAATGTAAGTATACTGCATTTTCTTTAGTTCTTTACAAATAATCAATTCTGTTTTTTATGGAATGAGTTCTATACATGCTGGGACCAGCAGGTTCCAGTATGGAGCAAGGCTGAAGACAATAAATGCAACGTCACGTTTATAGTTATTGGTAATTTATACAATCCCCACAGGATTTGGAACTTGTTTAGCATAATAGCAGAACTATATTCTGAGCTGTTTTCTTTCAGTTGTAATAATAGGAGCATATTAATAAAGCAGATGTCAATGAAAAATAGGGAAAACCTGTAACATGAATATCATTGTATGTAATATTTTTTTCTGAAAGTACCATTTCAGTAAATTGTATTTCTATTTAATTGCTTATTTTAAATCATTGGGGAAATTTTAGAGGTTGAAATGCGGATTCCTAGTTCTCTGCTACAGTGTGACATTAATTTGCAGCTAAAAACCTTCACATGCATGCTTAACTGCATATGTATCAGTTGTTTCATATAGAAGCCTTGTCAGGTTATCTGTTTTGCATAGCATGTTGTTTGAAACAAAACAAAATTCAATTACAGCAGTTAAGGAAAAGATAATAGGTAATGCACAGTGACAAGTCATTATGTTATATTCTAACTAACAGTTAACAGAGGCAAGACATGGTATTTGCAATTGTTTTTGAATTTTAAATGTTGTGGAACACTGAAAGGTTCCTTGCAAATAATTAGTACAGCAAAAAAGAAAAGAAAGAAAAAAAGAAAGGAAAAAAAAGAGTGGTTTACGTAGGACAAACCTGTATGCTACAAATTATTTGGGAAGGTGCTCTCTAGGCTCAGCTTTACATTTACTGATTGTCCTGATCAACTGTAGGTACAAGAAATTCAAATAGGTGCAAGCTAAATTGGAAAGGAAAACAGTAACTTTGATTCTTCTGCTGTCAGTTCTGTTTGCTTCTGAGCTGGCCAGGGAAAAGGCTCTTTTTCAGTACTACCCTAGTGGTAAAATTAGCTTATAACAATGGAATTACAGTCTTGTTTCTAAGTTGGATGTGAAAGGGTCTAACATTCAAACAAATATTTGCATTTTAGTAAATTAAGGAATTTTGTTTTAGTGACTGATCTAGTATTTTTGCTTCGCTATTTTTTTATGTTGGTTATTATCTGAAATAAAGAAATTTTCATTCTGGTGACTAATGTGCATGGTTGCCCCAATCTTCATTCTTATGCCTTTGATATTTCCTTTTCTAGCAAAAGTATTTCAGATTTTTCCTTTTTGAGATTTTATTTTGCTAATTGTTCTAGACCATGGGAGTCAAACTCGATCACATCACGGGTTGGATCATGACGTATCGCGATGTTTTTGGCCTTTGCGGAAGTGGGGTGGGCGTGGCCTGTGCATGACATATCCAGCCCATGGGCTGCCAGTTTGACAGGCCTGTTGTAGACTGTCAAAGTCCTCTTGATTGATAGATATGCCCTTTAAGTGTTTGCTATTACCTTTATGCAGAGTGCAAAAGTTATGGTGATAATGCAATGGTCATTTTTCTGATCCCTCTTCCAAATCAGTTTTGAATGTACTAGACAGTTCTAGAATAGAACTCTGTGCCTCACCATTTGAAATTTCTTTTCATCTTGGCATAGAACTATTAATATTTTATTCAATTATTTAATCATCTCTCTAGCCATCTAAACGTGACACAATCTACCTCACTTTTTGTCATTTTCTCTACTAAAATCTCATAAGAAACTTCACTGAATGAATTAGGTTCACTACATTCTCTATACCAATTAAACGGGCCACCCTACTTAAAAAAAGGAATCAGGTTGACTTGCTTTGATTTAGACTTGATAAACCTGTACTGGTTAAGTTTCTTGTAGGTTTCTACATGCTTACAAATCAACTGCTTAATAACATGTTTGAGAGTTTTGTAATGTTAGCAACTGTTTTCACTGAAAAACAAAAACTTGACTTCAGCACAGAAGATACTTGAAGTTATAAGCAACTATAGTAATAAAAAGCAGGTTTTATAAAAGTTACGGTTTATGTCTCAGAATTTTGGCAGGTTATATTTATACTGTTATTTGAACTTCAAAGCTAGCAAAAATTAAGGCAGATTTCTACGTGTCAGCAGTTATTTGGAAGAACTATAGAAACTGATACATGGTGGAATCATGTAATACTATGTAATGTAATCTAGCTCTTAACACCTTTCTGGTTTTGACAGTTTCCAAAGCCTCTGGTTTTGGTGCACTTTTTTTGGGGGGGGGGGATGAGATTTTTAAGACATGGGTAATACCAAAGGTGCAAAATATAATTCTGCAGTTATATGCAAGCGGAGAACTACTCTAAACTTTTCGGTATCATTTTCTGTCCTGCTTCTTGATCATTCACTTATCCCTTAGAACAGGGCTATCAAACTTGCGATCCGCGGGCCAGATGCATCCCGCGCTGGCCATGCCTACATGCCTGGTTTAACCCTGGTTTAGGGTTAACCCTAACCCTAACCCTAACCCTTATATGTCACGTGATGATGTGAGTTTGATAGCCCTGCCTTAAAGTCTATCATGTTTAAATTTAGAATACGGTCCTTAGTCAAAATTACTGACCCTTTATGTGTTTTAAATGATTTTTCTCTAGCTTGTAGCAGGGAGTGTCGTGATGGCCTTTGAAGAAGTATGTCCAGACAGAATAGATCTGATTCATAAGAACTACCGAAAGCTCTGTAATCTACTAATTGATGTGGAAGAATGGGGACAGGTTGTTATTATTCACATGCTGACTCGGTATGCACGAACACAGTTTGTGAGCCCTTGCAAAGAGGTAAGCCACTTAAAAACTTTCTTGAATAGCTCTGGGTTGCTAAAATCAGGCTTTCAAATATATTTTCAGTTCTGAAACACTAATAATTTATATCAAACAGTAGTAGTAATTATTATACACATGAAGAGCCAACACTCAAATAGTGTGTGTGTGTGTCTGTGTGTGTACACATACATACATATACACACACACATACATAAACACACATATATACACACACAATCACAAACACACACAAACACACACAGATGTACATATATACACATAAGTGTGTATAGTAAAAGTATGTGAACTTTTGCTTTCAGTAACTGGTAAGCCTCCTTTGGACAATAATAACTGCATCTACTGGTAGTCTTCATTTAGCCTTAGGCAGTGATAGCTTGCAATTATAACTACGATGAAAAAGTAATCTTACAATCAATGCCTGTGTATATACTTTCTCAGAGATCAATGCCTGGCTATACAATCTTCTCAGTGGCTCTTTCGCTTTTACTCATGTTTGCCATTACAATCAGTATTTATGTCCTGTGCCTAATTAGTCCCTATCACCCCCCCCCCAAAGAAAAACACTAAACAAGCATTTTCTTCGGGAACTGCTTTTCTCCCCAATGCAGTGTGTCTAAAAGTTTTCAGCTCTGTGACCTTAATTATTTGATTAGAACACTTGGCTGACTGAAATTGATAAGACCCTAATCAGTTTCACAATAAAGTCTTGTGCCTTCCAAGTGCTCTAGGTAAACAGCTGGCACTAGCACATTCCATTCTCTGTGTATTCTCCATAGTGTGTCCACTTATTCTCTTGTAGTCCCTCCCCAATGAATGTAAATACAAACATTAATTTTTTCCCCTTAATAATTATCCTAGGGGTGGAGGTAAACATGCCAAGGGGTGAGGTGTGTACGTGTACAGAGAAAAATGTTCTAAGACTTGTCTTTTAATCTGGCTCCCCTACAAGTCAAGTTCTAGAAACCTTCCCTGCCATTTGGATTCCCACACTGTTTGGTATTGTATCCTTCTATTGTTTTAAAACAAAGGAAAGCTGAAGTAAAATTGTAAATACAGTTACAATCATTTCACTTAATGACTGCTTTGCTTAGTGACCAAGTTGCCAGTCCCAATGGTGGAGGTTAAATCAGAGCTACCTGTAAATGTTTCCAGTGTTGCTCAGTCCTGCACATTGCTTTGGAAAAAATTTAACCAGTGCTTGTGTAGAGTGGAACTGTCACTTCTCATGAACTCAATATTATACTTGATGCAGCCCAATAGTGCATTGGCTGTTTTGGCAGCTGCAGCACACCACTAGTTCATGCTTGATCTGTGCTCTACCTGGTTATTCAGATCCTTTTCCTTGATGAGGAAGAATTTCTTTATGAATGCAGTGTTGGTAGAATGATAGATTCATAGAGTTGAAAGATTCCTTAAATGTTATTTAGTCAAATCCCAAATTAGTGCAGGATCTATAATATCATTTTGGGGGAGATGACATTCCAGGCACTGACTGAAATTCTCTAGCAATGGGGAACTCATTATTTTAGAAGGCAGCCTGTTCCATTGGCTAACAGCCCATATAGTCAGGAAGTTTTTCTTAATGTCTATTCTGAACCTGTTTCCTTTTAATTTTAACCATTGGTCCTGCCCTCTGGGCAACTCAGAATATTCCCACTCCATATTTTGTGTGACAATCTTGTTTTCATATAATTTCTCATGTACCTAAACAAAACTAATCCAGATCCTTTAAGCATGTCTCACAAGGCTTGGAGGCTACAACCCCCAATATCTTGGTTCAGGTGTTCTGAACTTGTTTGAGGTTTCCACTGTCTTTTCTGAACAATGACCCCCAGAATTGGACATGGTATTCCAAGTGAATTGGATCAGAGTGGAACTGAAAATAACTGAAGCAGTTATTTTTTTTATCTCATCATCTATGCACCTATTACAGTCTACCATGATTGTATTTGCCTCTATAGGAATTGTATCAATGTTGCCTCATATTGAACTTGTGATTGACAAGGCCATTGTAATGGAATGTGTTGATGTCCTTGGGGATGACGGGAAGAGATGCTGCCTAGGAAACAGGCAAAAGTGAGCCTCCAAACAGTCAGAGGAAGAAACTTAGGGAGGATCCACCCTAATAGTTCAGGCAGTTAAAAATGACAGTGGGAAGTTTGTGCTTTCAGACTTGCAATATTTTGTTAATATAGCCTTCTACTATTCTAATAAAGTAGAATTACTTCACATTGGTTTACATAGGAGGTCTAACAATCACCCATCTTTTGTTATATGTACTCTTGCTGGGTTCACACCCATTCTATACTTCTCCCTTTCATTATTCCCCCAGATGCAGAACTTGACATGTCTCCCTATTAAAATTCCATTCTATTCATTACTGCTCAGGCCTGTCTCGGGCTTTTAAAATCTTCCCTCTCTGCTCTAACTTATTAGCCAGCCCTCCTAGCTTTGTGTCATATTCTGACTTGATAAGTGACCCCTCAACTTACTCATGCAAGTCATTGATTAAAATGCTGAGCAGCACAAGGCCCTGAACAGAGCTTTCTGGCACTCCACTTAAAACTTCCATTTAGTAAATTGAAATGGAGCCATTAACAAGCACTCTTCGATGTGGTTATTTAGCTAGTTCTGAGTTTGTTTAACAGTGATATTGTCTGGCCCATAGTTCATTTTTATATCTTTTCATAAAACAGATTATTATGAGATAGTTTGTCTAAAATTTTTGTTGATGTCCAGTACTAGATAATTAAATCATTTTCCTGCTCTACCAAACTATTAACCGTATAGCTGCAACGAGCCATGCAACTCTTATTAATTGTCACCTGCATATCCAAATGTTTAAAGCATACAGTTTAATAATCTGAGGACCTTGCCTATTATATATGTCAAGTTGATAAATCTATAGCTGCTTCTCCTTTTTGTAGATGGGGGTAATATTTGTTATTCTCCAGTCTTCATGAATTTTTCCCATCTAGTTAAGGATTTTCTAATTGCTTCAGACCAGATTTGATTTTTCGCAGTTCTTCCTCCTTTGTATATCACAAATCTAAAGATAACACAATCACTTTCCCCAAGATACCAGTCCCTTCAGTTTTTAAACCTATTCTACTTGATCTTTTTTCCATCTTCTAATAAATGAAGTTGTCAGTAAGAGAGGACAAGAATTTGTTGGACCTCTGGCTCTTGGCTGAATTAGATTCCCAGTAGATGTCAGGATAATTGAGATCTCCCATTACCCTATTGCATGCCTCTTTGAAAGTCTGGTCATCTGATGCAGAAAATCTTCAACCATGTCTCTTGCTTGGCAAGGGGGTTTATTAAAAACTGTGATAGTATCACTTTTGTTTTCTCTTTTCTTTTATTCTTACACAGGTACTTTCAAATTTCCATATTCTAATTCCTGAATTTCTGCTCAGGGTTATAGCTTTTTTATATACACAGTTGCAACTTTTCTTTTAGATTTTCTAACTTTTAAAAAGTTGTGATTTTCTAGTGCCAAATAATAAGATCATTCCAGTAATTTCAATAGTGCTTCTCATATTTGTCTTCACGAGTTATAATTTCTAGTTCTCTTCTAATTCTAATCCTGTTGATATGCACCAGTGTTAGACGTTAGTGACTACTGGAAACTAAACATCTTTAATTTCCATACATTTTATGGGTACAGGTACATTTAAATTTTTGCTTCCACATTTATGGGAAGATATTTCAGGTTTTTAAATATGAAATATCAGCAACTGGTCATATATATATATTTTCAAGGCATCACTCAATTTGCAATCTTTTAGCTAAACTATTTTTTACTTAAGTTGAGACTAGACATAATGCAATATACTGTGTCTTAGAAGAACAAGAAAAAAATCATTAATAAATAAATGACCAGTTCCTATTCTTAAATATATATATAAGAATATATATAAGAAATAGCAGCATTCACTGCCTGACTCTAGACTGACTCTGGATGACCCACAATAAAATCAGACTTGTAGAAAGTACAAGATAAATAGGGTTATAAAGAAAGAACAAAATGGTAAGACTGGCCAACAACATCCACATATTCGCCCACATAACACCGATCCTCCGTGAGCTGCGCTGGCTACCTGTTGATCTCCAGGTGCGCTTCAAGGTGCTACTCACCATTCATAAAGCCCTCCATGGTAGTGGATCTGACTATCTGAGAGACCGCCTTCTGCCAATTACCTCCCTTCGTCCCATCAGATCGCATAGAGTAGGCCTCCTCCGAATTCCATCCGCCAGTCAGTGCCGACTGGCAACTACGCGGAGGAGGGCCTTCTCAGTTGCAGCTCCGACGCTTTGGAATGATCTCCCCGTGGAGATTCGCACCCTCACCACCGTCCAGACCTTCCGCACAGCCCTCAAGATCTGGCTATCCCGTCAGGCCTGGGGATAAGACCCTAACCTCGCCCCACCCGAATGCTGAATGAATGTTGTGTTTTACTGGTTTATTTTTTTTTTATTCACCTTTTTTTTTTTCGTGTTTCATCTTGCACTCCCTTCCCATTAATTGTAAGCCGCCCTGAGTCCCCTCAGGGAAAAGGGTGGCCTATAAATGTCAAATAAATGACTAAAAAAAAAAAATGACTAAATATACACACTTGGTCTCAACTAAGTCTAAGGCTTTTTGGAATGGCATTGGGGGAGGGGGAAAGGAATCTATCTATCTATCTATCTATCTATCTATCTATCTATCTATCTATCTATCTATCTATCTATCTATCGGGATACTGCTGCCTAAATCAAATAAATATGTAGATTTATAATTTAGTTGCTAAAATAGCAGAAGGAAATCTCTGAAATCTAACAATCAGCAGGGCCCCATGTTTTCTTCTAGTACTTTTTCGAATAAGCATATAACAAGCTTCTTATGTAGTAAAACAGATTTTTAATTTAGTTTATCTGCATCATTATAGATCAGTATTTAGTCTGTTTATATGTAAATGTATGATTTGAGGAACAATTAAATGTTGACAAAGTATATTGCAGTCATATCAATTGTACTGCATTTTCCATAATTTTTCTAACTGACATCTTTGATAAATAGTGGTTGCCAAGTCAAAATCGATTATACAGTGCACTAGGAATTCATGGTGCTGTCAGGGAGAAGACCGATTGACTTTAAATTTACATATTAATGAGAAGATTTGTTAAGGGGGTACTTGACTATAGAAAATAACAGCATATTTATAGGGCATGACATTTTATAAAAAAAGCTGATGCAGGAAAATGGAAATTAAACCTTTCAGATTAATACATTCAAGAATGTTAAAATGCATATTTGCATATTTATTTCCTGAATTTACCTTTCTTTTCAACAGATTTCCTCATCTTCCTTCCCAAGTTAAATATATATCTCCCTGTAGATTAATAATTTTGAATTACTTTGCTTCAGCTGCTAAAGAAATCTAACAAATAAGGGGGAAAATCCAAAGCGTTTCTTAATTTTGTTAAATGTCCTTTAATTTTTACTATGACAAGAGAATGAATATTATTCTGACATTAGAATCTGTGATGGTGTAGAAGTATTCTTAAAAAATAAGTGGGTGTCTTTTTTGTCCTCTAAAATAAAAATTGCTTAATCTAAGTAAATTTGTTGAAACAGCTTTTTACTGAACATTCAAGAATAAATATTGTACTTTAAAGGTTACTTTGAAGATTGTTTACTGAAATGGAATTAAAGCTATAGATTTATTGCCTACTCTGTTTTGAGGCTAGATCCTGATCTCTGAAGTAGCTTGATCTGCATTGGCTTGGAATAAATGCTTTGTTCCAGCTCATTTCCAGTTCATTGAGTGTACATTGGGAAAAAATAGAGACCTCAGTAATTTTTTTAAAATCTTAAAAATAAGCACCACTCTCAGACTTGTTGGTATCACCAACAAAGTTAGCAAACAGCTAAGAAACTAAATCTTATGAAGTATGATAAAAAGAACTAGGGTATGCCTAGCCTAAAGAAAGGAAAGGCAGGTTAAACAGAATATTATTTTGTTTCTCAGGACTTAAAAATGTTTACCCTTTGCCTAGATAATGATTTTGCATGCTTGTTTCCATCAAGATCATCTTCCTTACTCTGTACAGGATACTCCAATACTGGAAGTTTTCAAATAAAGGCTATCAACCATTTAACTGGGATAGTCTGTGAGGATTCCTATTTTGAGTCCCTTCCATCCTATGATTCTTTGACTGACTGACAGTCATCCAGATCTCTTCTCTCTCCCCCACCCTTGTCTTCCTGCTCTTTTCCTGCCCTCTCTATCTTCCTACTTAATCAGCAAATGACTGTCTCTAGCTTCTTTATAAGAATTCTACACATATTGGCTCAGCATGAAACTTCCTTATAAACTACCATCTCAACCTTGCAGACCTATTTCCAAGATTCATGGAAGAAGGTGATTAGACAAATAAGAGGTGATGTTTTCTTAAAGCTGATCTGTAAGCTTTCCTAATATTCCCTCTGGCTACAGTAACCTCACAGTTATATTGACTTAGTCTAGATCAAGAAAATGTTTTAAGATATCTGTCCTCAGATGCATGAGTTAAAAAACTACTCTAGGTTTTCTTATTTCATTTAGTTTCACCCCAAACAGGAACACATTCCATTTGGAACTGCTGTAACTTTACTTTTCGGATCTTGCCTAGCAGCTTCAAATGAATAAATGAAAAATCGTGAAAATAACTAAAGCAACATAAGCACCTTAATTCAGCAGCCCTCAGAGATTTGATAGCAATTGAGGAAGCTTCAAATTCATAACCCACTAATCAGAACAAGGTTCTTAGGATCATACAAGAAAGCTCAGTGAAGATATTGACTCAGTATGTGGTAGCTATAAAGCAAATTCCATGATCATGGTCATTAGGAAAGGATTGAAAAATGAAGTATGATATGTCCATATCTGAAATAATGGTTTATAGTTGTGATCACCACAGATTATAGTTGGAAATGGTGAAAGACTTCATTAACTATTAGACATGATAGCAGTGTTCCAATATTTGAGGGGCTGCCACAGGGAGGAGGAGGTCAAGCTATTTTCCAAAGCACCTGAAGGCCAAACAAGGAATAATGGATGGAAACGGAACAAGGGGAGATTCAACCTGGAAATAAGGAGAAATTTTCGGACATTGAGAACAATCAACCAATGGAACAGGTTGCCTTCATAAGTTGTGGGAGCTTCATCACTGGAAGCTTTCAAGAAGAGGCTGGACTGCCATCTGTCAGAAATGGTGTGGGGTCTGCTTGGGGCGGGGCGATTGGACTAGATGACCTACAAGGTACCTTTCAGCTCGATCTGTCTATCTGCCTGCCTGCCTGCCTGCCTGCCTGCCTGCCTGCCTGCCTGCCTGCCTGCCTGCCTGCCTGCCTGCCTGCCTGCCTGCCTGCCTGCCTGCCTGCCTGCCTGCCTGCCTGCCTACCTACCTACCTACCTACCTACCTACCTACCTACCTATCTACCTACCTACCTACCTATCTATCTATCTATCTATCTATCTATCTATCTATCTATCTATCATATACAATCTACTTAGAGATTGGTAGGTAAATAAGTAGGTTTATTTTTTGTAATGCCATATACCTACAAATAACAGAGAACAATTCTTTTCTTCATGGAATACAAGTTGGATTCAAGAAATTTCCATCTTGGAACGTGTTCTAATTAGGATGTTTAAAAGAACAAATAAAAATACCCATCATATTTATTATATGATTTAAATTGCCTTTTCACACTATATCTCCTATTAATTAGAATTTATGCTATGATTGGGGGGGGGGGCTAATACTTATTTATAGACATACCAGGTACTAGATATTTTTCCAATTAAATGTCAAAGGTCCAAAGAACAAATATATCCTCTTTCTTTTAAATTGGAAAAAAATCCCTTGATGTATTTAAACTATGATTTGAAATCACTATGTTGGAAAAATTTAGAAGGTATATAGTAGTGAAATCTAATTTTTTTGCCGCCGGTTCTGTGGGCGTGGCTTGGTGGTGGTGGTGTCATGTGACTGGGTAGGTGTAGCTAACTTTTCTCCACTTTTTAAAGCATTTTTTTTACTACCGGAATAGGTAGTTAAAAATGCTTTAAAAAGTGGGAGAGAAAGCTTCCATGACAATCAGCTGTGCTGTACAATTGTTGGAACTTCCACTCCCCCACACACACTTTAAAGCATTTTTTACTACCTATTCGCCGGAACTGATAGTAAAAATTGCTTTAAAAAGTGGGAAAAAAGGTTCAGACCATCACACGGCACAGTTGAGTTTTTTCCACTTTTTAAAGTTTTTTTTTTTTTTTTAGTACTGGTTCAGGCGAACTTTAGCATTTTTTGCTACCGGTTCTAGCAAACCAGTCAGAACAGGTAGCATTTCACCCATATTTATACCATGAAGGTATACCATATTTATAATTTGGATGTTATACTTAAAAATTAAAAGTAAAATAATGAGTCTTATTTCCCTTTATAGGATGGTGCTCTGGAAGAATACAGTGAAAAGAATTTCTATGAATCTGATGAGCAGCAGGATAAAGATCCAGAAGTGAACAAGCCCTATTCTATGGATCCAGACCACAGATTGTTGATAAGAAATACAAAGCCTTTATTACAAAGCCGGAATGCTGCTGTATGACTATTTTAATTCACTTTTTTTTTTCATTTAGCCAAATGGTTGGATTTAAAGTTAAGCATGTGTATTAGGGTTGGTAGAAGTTGTCTTCACTTTACTTTTTTCTTAGTGGTTAGCTTGAACTTCTAATGATGTCTTATTAAGAGTCCTTGCTGAGTAAGTGACCAGCATGATCCATTCTGTAGTGAGGTGGAATTTCTGCAAATCAGCTAAAAACACACTTGCTGCAAATATGGGCCTAGTTGATTCTTTGAGATGATGCTTCCTAAGCCATATTCTGTTTTGGACCGTTCAGCTCTTTGGTTTTTGTGGACTGTTTGGAGAACTCTGGGAGAGTTATTGTTGGATTATAGAAATTCACAGTTCTGATATGCAGGCTTAACAACTAATAAAAAGGATCTATACAATATGTTAGTTTTTTACAAAGCCCAATTCAGAATCTCCTCTCTGCAGTTGCCCTAACAATGGAAAAAATGTTTGAAGGATTTTTTTCTTTCTTTCTTTTTTGGTGGATTTTCTTAAAGCAAACCTGTTGAATTTTTTTTCTTGTCAGTATTGGGCAAGATGTATTAAGCATATACAGTTTTTGTACACTGACATAATAATTTTGGCTTTTAATTAGTCCTCTCAGGATAGGCAGAAACAAATTTACAAATTAAACAAATCAGATTTGCTATTCAATTTTGAGACATCCCTAAGGGAATACAATAATGTTGTGAACCTATGGTGTTGAAAAATCAATCTATTTATGACATTGAATAGAGGAGCTGTCACTTTATTATAAATGGGCTTCTTTTTAGGATTCGTCTGTTTTTCTACTTTGATGTTTTACTAAGTTTTTAAAGCAAATCCATCACTGGGATCATGAATATTGTGCCTAATTGATGGGAAGGGTATTGTATATAATTTTGTAAATGTATATACAACATTGAATAGACAGAATGTTTCTTGTGGTGGACAAATAAAAGAATACACACTGAAGCTAAGAAGCTAAGATGATGGTATAAATATATTTTATTATAAATTCTCAGCCCTGATGTGTTTTCATGAAAATATTGTAGGTGTGGAACATCATATGCTACAAATGCTGTGTCTGCTGTAACTTTTTCTTGAATAAGAGTTTTTTCCTTCAAAATTCATTTGGATTGAGATTTTTTTAAATGATAAATGTGGTACATTTCTTTTCATGTTTGTTGGGTTTGACATTGAATGTTCATCTAGTCCAACCATATACTTTCTTTTGAGGAATTGACATTAGGAGCTATAAAACATTGCAGCAGCATGAACTGTACAAACATTTTTGTTAGCATGAAACAATAGTTTATTACTTAAAGCCTTTTTTTTTAAAAGAAATGTAATAACTATTTAAAAGCACATAATCTCTGGATTTATCTCATCCCTATAATGTCAGCTAATTTGTTTATTGGAACACGAAGATTCCTATTTTAAATTTCAGTATCTAGGATCTCAAGGATCTTATTTTTTTTTTCTGTACCCTTGGTCCTCAATTTATGATCACAATTGGATCTTGGTTGTTGAGTGAAATGGTTGTTAAACAAGACATCATGTGATTGCCCATTTGATTGCTTCACTCAACAACCACAAGCCAAGCCACTCCCACGTCTTGTTAAGTGATTAGGTGGATTGTTAAGTGGATGGAGTCCCAAGTGAGAAATGCATTATTTGTCTCAGGTGATAGGGGAGATCCTAAGAAGCTCCACTCAGGAGCGGAAAATCTTTCTTTCCAAAATCCAAGTACTGAGTGGAGAGACACTTGTACATAGCTTGCACCAGGTTTCCTGTGTAGTTATCAACCCACCTGAGGCACCCATGGTCCTTACCATGCTGACTCATTGCCCTCTGTTTGGATTTCATCTTTATCTTTAACCAATTTCGTTGTATTTCAGTACAATGACAATTAAGATTATACTTATATACTTATACTTACCTCCCTCAGGGAGCTGTCTGAAGAGCTACCTGATGAAGTACTTAAGCTGCCCTCCATGCACAGAAGGAAACTTCTTTGGCATGGTGCAGAAATGGACCCAAAGTCCTTCAGCTTTCCAAGGAAGTCGGCTCTTTCAGCCAGACCCCTGAGGCGAGAGGCAATCCTTTCCTGCTGCCTTCCCCATTGACTTTTGGAGAAGTCAGCATAGCAAATTGCAAATGATGATCACATGTTCATATGACAATTGGGAACCGGTTGTAAATACAAACAGATTGCCAGGCACTGAAATCAATGAACATGAGGGTGGTTGTACAATGTTGGTGATGACCAGAAATGCTTTATACGCCATAAAGCACTCTTTACAACACATAATTCCAGACTGTCAGACCTTCAAAACTTGAGGACTACTTGTAAATCTGTTTGATGAATGTGGGGAATGAGTATCCCCATGAGTTTTCATTCATTGTTGTATTGTAAACTTTGCTTTAATGACGCAAGTAGCCCTTGAGGAGAGATTATTTTTCTTGCAAAATACTGGAATTATATAAATAAAATAAACTTGGAAATATTTTTTCTTATCTGTAAATATAATCTGAATAATTTAAATGCTGGTTATCACCTGTAAAATCCTTCATGGTACCTGAGACTGGTTATTTTTGGGACTTCCTTCTCAATGTTTTTGCCCACCCAATATGGTTCAACAACTTGGGCATGCTTCAGGTCTCTGTGAAACAATGCCATTTGATAGTACCAGGAGGTATCTGTGTTGTAATGCCTGTCCTATGGAATAGCATATCCCCCAACACTCAGCCCCAATCCTGATGGTCCTGAAATCTCTTCCCCCTGGCACTGGGTCTCAATATTGGATGAGTCAAATCCAATAACAATTGAAGTTATGACTGTGATCAGCCTCAATTGTATTGTTTTCTGTTTTTTTTTTAGTTCTCTGTTATTTTCTGTATTTTTGTTTCAATCTTATGTAAGCCAGTCACAGTTGTAGTTGGTGAATTAGATGCTAAGGATTAATTAATCTAACAAATCGAACATAGTTTTTAAAAGAAAAATAACAAATGTTCTTTCAAGATACCAAGGGAATTAACATATGCTATAGATGAATCTGATCACTAGCAAATAATGGCTATTTTTTTAAAGGTGGTGATGGCAGTTGCACAACTTTATTGGCATGTGGCACCCAACTCCGAAGCTGGTATAGTTGCTAAGTCCCTAGTGCGTTTACTGGGGAGTAACAGGTAAATCAAATTTATTTATTTTTGTTAGCTGCTATTGATCATCCCAGTTGTGGAGTATATATAATTTTCAAATGTTAGACCAGATATGCAGTAGCTATCAGTTATAAGAAGATAAAGTAAACATATACAATATTTGAGTACTAATATATTCTGAATGAACAATTTTACCAAACTTTTAGAGGAACTAATATAGATAATAATAATATAATCGCAGCCCATTAAGTATAAATTTGCTTGAGTCTAAGAGATTGTTACAACTACATATCTAATTCATATGAAACAAAACTGAGCTGTAATATATATATTAAATTTTTGGCTTAGCATGATCTAGAAAGATATTCATTAGAGTTATATTAGTTTCTTTTATGGGGTTGGTTCATACATTCTGCCATGGGATCCCTAACTCCAAACCTCTACTTGGCCTTAAACCTTTCGGAACTATGCCATGGACATAGCGGGCACATGTGCCTGCCACTCCCACAAATGGAGTTGGACAGTACTTATGCTGAACCATCCCTTCCTCCCCCCCCCCGGTCCCACCCTACCCCGTCAGCCCACAAAGCCGAAAAGTTTGGGGAATTCTGTTCTACCAAACCAAAAAAGTAACTGAACAATATTGTGTTCTCCTTTTGTGGAATAAAGAATAATAATGGACCACAAGATTTCTCTAAACTCTTCTAGATTGCAAAATGCTATTTCTTGTCAACCCTTATATTTTCCACATTACTGGTGCATATTAAAATGAAATCAAACAAGATAATCTTTAAATTTGATTTGAGTAAGTAACTTACTAATCTTTCTATATAAAAACATAGTCTTAGCATTTTATATTCAATTGATTTTTTCATTACATAGTTCTCATAGAGAAATAATTAAGCAAGACATTAATTATATTCCATTCATTTTTAGGGAAGTACAGTATATTGTTCTTCAGAATATAGCAACAATGTCGATCCAGCGCAAGGTTTGACATTTTGGCTTTATACGTTCAAAATACTTCATTTTGATATTCATATTTGTTGACATTGATTTCTTGTTTTACTTTTTTCCATCCAGGGGCTGTTTGAGCCTTACTTGAAGAGTTTCTATGTTAGGTCAACTGATCCAACTATGATCAAGACATTAAAGGTATGCTTGTTATAAGTATTTTGATAATAATTATATGCTAACCCTATAGTTATTCTTTAAAAATAATTACATTTCTTACATATGAATCTAGTTACTGAGATTTGCAGCACAAGCAATTTATCCTAGATATGTAGTTTTCCATAGATCTGAACTCTGACCTCCACTCTGGCCTGTGAGTAACGCAGACACAGGTTTGGCTATTTGCCACTCTTTAATCACAGGAATTACAATTCCGTTGGCTGAAAGCCCAGACAACACTCTCATGCAAGAAGGGTTGCCAGCAACCCAAACCAAACAGAATGGAAATACAAAACAGACCAGACAAGAGTTCCTCAAGACTGTTACGAACAGGTGTGTCCTGCAAAAGGACCCTTTCCAATTTCTCACTTACATACTCTCTTATAGCAATAGCAATAGCTGTTAGACTTATATACCGCTTCATAGGGCTTTCAGCCCTCTCTAAGTGGTTTACAGAGTCAGCATATTGCCCCCAACAACAATACGGGTCCTCATTTTACCCACCTCGGAAGGATGGAAGGCTGAGTCAACCCTGAGCCGGTGAGATTTGAACAGCCGAACTGCAGAACTGCAGTCAGCTGAAGTAGCCTGCAGTGCTGCATTTAACCACTGCACCACCTCGGCTCTTGGGAGGGGCCAAACCACAACCACCTCGGCTTGATTATCTCTTATGAGTCTGCCTCCGCAGCTGCTGCTTCCGTTTCTCCGCCTACCTTTGCCTGGCATCAGGAACAAACTGCCTTGAATCCTCCCCACTGCTCCATGCCTCAGGCGCCTCCTGGTGGCCAACCAGCCTCTCTGGTCCCTGCTCTGAGTCTGAGCCCAGGGTCCTCCACATCTTCCATAGCAGACTCATAGAGTTCCTCGCTATCCGAGTCCATCAGCAGCTCAAACGGATCCTGCTGGGCCACAAGAGATCTGTTACAGACATATGTCTAAATTTCCATTCAACTTTTAATTGAACATGCATGAGATATTTTATTACCAAAATAAGTATCAGTTCAAGACTCTTTCATTTAGTCTTTCATCAATCCTCAAGAAGAACATACTGCGAAGCTACCCAAATGACTCACTCCAAGTGGATTCTGCAGAACAGGGTAAGAGGGAGAATAGAATAGGACACTGAAAGCAGAACCTGACGTCCTGCCAGGAAGAGATGATTAATGAAAAATCATGTTAGGAAAACAGCATGGAGGAGATGGTATATACACTAAAGTTATGCAAAGGAACAACTTCATTCAAGACCTTTCTCTGTTCTGCATTCAAGAAGAAAACAGGCAGCACTAGAGAGCTCAACCACCTCCCTTTTTCTGGGTTGGGAGAAAGGTGACTTGTAAATGTATAAAAGGAAAATGCAGAAATGGCTACAGTGTATGCAGACTTCAGAAACAACAAACACCCCCATTATCGCAGGAATGGAGTTTTGATGTGTTCTACATAAAATAGCAGATTATTAAATTGAGGTTTCACTTTTTTCCAGGGGGATGATTTAGAAAGTCTAATTATTAGTGTTTGTGATGAGTTGGAACTCTGCTGAGCAAGGAACAAATGTTCTTGAGCAGTAATGCAGAGAAAATGCTTTGGACAGAAAGCTTCTCATTATACTTATTGGTTGGAGATATGGGTAGTTTATCTATCTCTACAAATATTTCCCAGCCTAGCCTCAGGGCAACATACTAACTCAAGTGACTAATATCACAAGATCAATAACTAAGGATTTACTTGATCAAAAGAGATGGAAGAAGTATCCTATTCCTAATAACCTTCAGTGCAACACATCAAGGATGATCAGAATGGATGAATGAAACAGCTGAGTCACTAGCAAGACAGTGGTATCATCACTTGGGGTGTTCCCCTCAATATAGTGGAGAAATGGGAGAGTTGAGTACAGATCTATTTGTACTCCAGATCAATTTGTAAGATCTTCACAAATGAAAGTTTTCTAAATTTTTCTGAAAATCTAGAAGGAAAGAGCCACAGTAATTTTACTGCTTGGATGCTAATATTGGATTCTTGGGTTTTTGTAGTCTTCCTGGATTAAATATTAACCCAGTTTAACTTTTGCATTTGTTTTGGTAGGTAGACACATGGTCAAAGCACTGGGTTTCAGCCACCTTTTATTTTCAATAAATGTTTATAAAAATATTTCTGGAAGACCAGAAATATTTTTTATACGTTTTTATAAATAAAATTTATTGTAACTATGATTTATGACATATTACTTGCTGTTTATATATACATGGTGAGCTTATGCCCTGGAGACAAATTCCTTGTGTGTCCAATCATACTTGGCCAATAAAGAATTTTATTATTTTTCTATTCTAAATTAGGAATTAGTTTCATAACCGAACTAAAAGCTTCACCATGCCTAGCATGAGTTCAGCTAGGAGTTTCTTCAGTGCAAAGTATTTGACGATGCATAGATATAAATTATATTGTTTTTAATATAGTTTCTTCAATTCTGGAAAAATATTCTATTAATAGGTACAAAGTTGTAGCTTATATCTTCCCATTTTTAATTTGTCAAGACTATCTTAAATTTACAGTTTTCAATGGTTTATAAGAAATGGAAAATAATTGCAGTATATCTCTATTACTGTAACATTTTACCTTGTTTTCTAGCTTGAAATTTTAACTAACCTAGCAAATGAAGCCAATATATCAACTCTTCTCAGAGAATTTCAGGTTCGTGTATTGTTTATATTTTTATTTAACATATCTGATGCTCAGATTCAAACTAATTTCATGTCCTTCTTTCCTTACAAACTTGTTTAATACTCCTAATGTTATAGGTAAGGAAGATTGTGATACTTTTGGATTAAAGCATTTGGAGTAACAATAGTGGCTGTTAGTGACCATATATAGAAATGTATCCATAATTTATATTCCTTCAAAGTATTTTTTTTCTTTGGCTTTCCTTAGGCTATGCTAATTTAATAGATTGAAATGTTTCTGAAACAACATATGAACCAAGCTATTTTTGTGCTCAGACTAATACTTACATTGAGTTATCCTGCATTACTATTGTACATGAAAATAGACTGATTCCTTCTGATATGTTTTGGATAACTACAGCTAGCACATCTTCTATCCCTACAACTGTTACTAAGCACCAAAGGTAGATTTGGAGGTATGGCTCTCTTAAACTGATAAGATAATGAATTTCTTGTTTTCTTCAGACATATGTGAAAAGCCAAGATAAGCAATTTGCTGCAGCTACAATCCAGGCAATTGGCAGATGTGCAACCAACATCTCAGAAGTGACTGACACCTGCCTAAATGGCTTGGTATGTTTGCTGTCCAATAGGGATGGTAAGTTAATTATTCTATTTTGTCTTCTGAATGAATGAACACTTTTATTTTCTAGTAACATTCTATAGTAGACCCTTATTAGAGGACTACATAGAAATGTCATTTCCCTTAAACAACATGAGTATAGGACAAATAGTAGCATTGCACCTATTTCAGGAACTTCAAAATGATTCTGATTTTTTTTTTTTGCAAAGATTAACATTGATGTACTAAGATCTAGAAGGCTCCAGGCTTTCATATAGAAGATAAACTCATTTTTCACTGTTGCATTAAAGTAACTGTACTACAGAGGGTGCTATAAGCAGAGAAATGTGAGCTTTTTGTGAGTTATTAAAGAAGCACGTCAAACTGTGCTTTATTTAGCCATTACTAAATATGCAGAGTTCATAATTCATTTTCTTTCTTAATATATAGATCAGAAAAATTAGAGATATGAAGTACATTGATAGTCTCATTGGGTGTCCAAATTATTACTAATGCTTTTTTGTGCAATTATACCACTTTGACTATTAAAATATAATCAGTCTTTTCAGTTGCTGAAGTACTTTATTTTGCTATTCCCTATATTACAGAGACAAGTATGTGTTTCAAAATATAGCTTCATATTTGCATTACTTTATTATTATATTAAAGTTACAGATTCCAGCAATATCTTGTGAATAGCAATATTTGCTGAGTCAAAAAGTCTCAGGAAGGGGAGATTTGTAAAATAGAATTAATAGACATCAATAATTATATCCATCTGCTGCTCTCTTCCTAAAATTCCATTGCACAAATGTACTTAGAATCTAGGATGAACCTTTTCCATTTGGAGAAGTAGTTAATAGAAGAAAAATGAAAATTGTAGGTGTGCTTAAGTATCTTTCCCATCTCCTCTCTCTATTAAATTTATTTATTTACTTACATACCAACCTATTTACATGCTTTTTACTTTGAACCAGTCTCACAATTTTATTGATTATTTATTTGATTATGGCACACCTGCCTCCAATTGATTTTACAATTACAGTGTAAAAATAAAGTACAAATATATAAAAATAACCTAGTCCAATCCATGCCACTTCATTTCATGAAAAGATATTCTATTTTGTCGCAATTTATTTTGGAAATAAATACCTATTTTCTAATTCTTTGACTGTGACACATATCTTTTAAAAATGTATTTTATTCTTTTATTTTACCAGAAATAGTAGTAGCAGAAAGCATAGTAGTAATTAAAAAGCTGCTGCAAACACAACCAGCACACCATGGTGAAATAATTAAACACATGGCCAGGCTCCTTGACAGTATAACTGTAAGTATTGAGTATTTACATGATTATACTATGATGTTTAGACTATTTTTAACCAAAGTTTTTCTTAATTTCATTTGTTATAGTTACAATTATAATTTGTTGGATTCAGTGTGTGTATTCCATGTACCTTTTACAGTAAATGGGAAAAATCAGTATATACGTTAAAATATACACATGAACACACACACATGCACACAATATATGGAAGATATAAGATCTTTTTTCTCCAACTACATTTGTTAATTTGAAATACAAAAATTGTACACAGGGATTGTATTAATACTTTTTAAAACAAAACACATGTTTCAATATTTATGATGCCATACATCTGTAAGTTTATGAATTGCTCAAAAGTTTTAACCTGCAAATTAAGCATTATTAATATTGCAAAACATCAGTATTAATATTTATCTCCTAATGCTTCAGATTTAATTAGGAAAAAGTGCTTGGAATACAACCCAACACTATCTGCATCTCATTTCAGCCACATGTATATTTCTAGGATCAGACAGATACAGAAACCATATCATCCTAAAGGTTCATCCAGGATGAACCTTTCCCATGTGAAGAAGTTGTTATAGAAGAAAAATGTGTGAGTGTGCCTAAATATTCTTGATGACCTGTTAGGAAGAGCAGTGTCACTTTGGCTAATGAGTTCCTAATGTAATATAGCGATGCAGCTGTTTTAATAAGTTGCTGATAAATATTGTATTTTCATTCTTGTAGATTCTGTAGCACTTCTTCCACATCAAATTCAAAGCATTGCACATTTCTTTTATCTTCTATCTTTTATCTTACCTTCATAAATAACATCAACACTAAATCTCCTGAATTAGCCTATATGGTCTTAAGATCTACTACATTTTGACCTTTGAGCTATTACTGAATGATCTATTATCTTGACCTCTAATCTACATTTTCTAATAGAATGAGAAGTATATTGTATATAGTCTTTAATATATCTTATATCTGAACTATATTATATACATATGTATGAACATATGGTAATTTTTTTTCTGAGGAATTTGGATCTGGAAAAAAATCACTAGTGTGATGAGACAAAATATGATCTGATTTGATTTGATTTATTGCATTTCTATGCCGCCCTATTCCCAGACGGACTCAGGGCGGCTCACAAACCAAAGTAAGGGGAGGGGAATACAGACAGGAGGAAAAACAATCGACAAACAACTACAACAATTTAAAAACACTCAACAACCGCACAATTCGAGCAGAGGGGGGAGCTCGTCAGCCCCAGGCCTGTCGGAACAGCCAGGTTTTAAGGGCTTTGCGGAAAGCCTGAAGGGTGATGAGGGTCCGAATCTCCATGGGGAGCTCGTTCCAGAGGGCCGGAGCAGCCACAGAGAAGGCCCTCCTCTGGGTGGTAGCCAATCGGCATTGGCCAGTAGATGGAATTCGGAGGAGGCCTAATCTGTGGGATCTAATAGGTCTGTTGGAGGTAATTGGCAGCAGGCGGTCTCTCAAGTACCCAGGTCCAATACCATGAAGGGCTTTATAAGTGATGACTAGCACCTTGAAGCGTATCCGAATAGGCAGCCAGTGCAGCTCGCGGAGGATAGGTGTGATGTGGGTGTACCGGGGTGCACCCACAATCGCTCGCACGGCTGCATTCTGGACAAGCTGAAGTCTCCGAATGCTCTTCAAGGGCTGCCCCATGTAGAGCGCATTGCAGTAGTCCAGTGACTGATGCGAGGGCCTCCCGGTTTAGGTAGGGACGCAATTGGTGCACCAGGCGAACCTGGGCAAATGCCCCCCTGGTCACAGCCGACAAATGGTGTTCTAAAGTCAGCTGTGGGTCCAGGAGGACTCCCAATATGGTTTGATTTCTCCCATGAGATGCAATTTTATCACACTAAGGTATAAGCGGATAGGTTTATTTTAGTGTAAACTTAACTCACAGTTACATCTGTCCATAAATGTTTTGCTATAGTCGTGATTATTTTGATTATGATATATATTTCAAAGCTTCAGGCAAATTAGCATATGCTTTGTATTGATTATATTTTATAGTAATGCAAATACCATGCTTTATAAAAATTGTTCTTAAAACTTTCATGTTGTAATACAAAGGATACTAAAATATACTCAGATGTAGCTGTTTTTATATGAGATTCTATGTCATCATAATTTCTCATAAATTATGTGAAGGGAAGTATATTAGGCTTTATGTGATAAACATTACATCATGTTTATTCCTGATTTAGAACTTAAATTTCCTTCATTGGTAAAGCCACTGTATATAATCCACAGGTTTGAAAAATAGCCATAACTATTTGTCTATGCAGTGTAGTATATAAAATAACACAGTATATCTTACAATCTTGTTTCATCTTCAAGAATAATACAAAACAGAAACGTGTACTGAATGAATTATTTTCTCTATTCTTATACATTTAGGGTCCTTACATATAATTCAGGAAAAGCCAGGGAAAGGATCAGTTAACTTCCTATCCTTATAACTGTGTGTGAATTATTTAAGGATGATATAGACAAGGGGAGCAACAATGCATCCTTACCTTTAAGATTAGATGGATAGATTATTTGACATTGCAGAGGAGAGTTCTGGCCAAAGGATACTTCTGCTCACAGATATGAGCAACAGATTTCTTGTTCTTCTTTTTTCTTTTTCTTGTTATTCTCCCCCCCCCCCCAAGTTTTTTTAAATTCCAATTGGGGCTGTTTAGACAACATTTAATGTACACATTAAACTGTTTTCTTACAATAGAACAGATTCATTGTTGTATATTCATATGTGTAATATACACAGGGAGCCTTTCAAAAGACTGCTTAATAATATTATGAAATATTTCTTGTAACTTTGCAAATGTAATTCTTGAGCCAATTTCAATGATACTTTGGGAGTAAGTCTTAATGTAGTATAACTTTTGGAACAATAGAAATAACCCTGTTGTCACTATGTACTAATGACATCGGTCTTATCATATTTAATTTGGTAAATGGACTAAAGCATTTAAAACTTCCCTTGTCTAACAATTCCTCAGTGCATCTCTTTAGTCGCTTTCTGTGTCGGTAAATCTTTATTTATGGATGTTTTATCCATATGACAATAAGATACACATGTAAATATTACAAAATATTTGTTTATAATGGATTGCTATTAAAATAAATGAATATAGTAACAGAGTTATGATGACAAATGGCAGTGGTAACTTTCTAGAGTGACAGACTCTGATATTCCTGATTAGGTAAGAGAATCACTGTGAGATTAGAGCTTTTGAGCACAGAGTACCGCAGATTTAATGACTCTGTGAATATAAGTGTTATTATGATGACTTTCAAGATGGGTGGGGCAGAATTCATACTCCAGTCTTCTTGGGACACGTCTTACACATTTTTGGCTCATTTTTGTAGCTTTTCAGGAAATTGTAAGGATAGAATAGAATGCATTAAACACCCCAAATTCAAAAGCATGTTTCTAAATTTAGCCAATTTGCCTCTTGAGTTTCACTGACACATCTCAATAGGAGACTGCAAGGAGTCACATATTGACCATCAATTAAAAAGAAACAGTGGACCAAAGTATTTTTTATTGTAGAATGTCCCCATGTTTGCTGGTGATTTGGAAATTGTGGCATATAACTTGTATAACAACAAATATAGGCCTCAAAAGAACTAAAATGGTTTCCAAGTTCCTTTTTATTGTCCATGTGAAGAGAAATAGCTCTTACAAACATCAAGAAGCAAGATTATTTGGCAATACAAAACTTCAATACAGAAAACAGATTGTAAAGCCTAATTTTTTCTTATAAAAGTTCAAATAAGATAGATTTTGATGCACTGTTAGTATTTGAACACCCATCTTTTTGAACACCCATAAAAAAATAGAAACGGGGGGAGGGTAGGGGAGAGGGGGACATATACTATGAGTTAGATTTCAACGTAATGCAATTTCACATGTATACTGTTTCTCTTTAATTTCTCCGTAAAAATAGGACAAGCTGAATACATTGACATATAGTAGAAATACACCGAGGGGAGGAGGAGTGGGATAGAAGGAAGAGGGGTAGAGAGGGCAGGAGAGAGGATGGGAGGGAGGGTGAGAAGGAAGGGAGGGAGTGGACTGGGAGAGAGGAGTGGTAGAGGAAGAGGGGAAGTAGGGTAGAGGGGAATGATGGAGGGAAGATAGTAAGTTGGAGGGGGGCGGAAGAAAGAGGTGTATGGAGAACGGAAGAGGTATATTGGGTTTCTATTTGAGTTTGAGTTTGAGTTTTATTTTATTTATATTTCTGGGGGTATTGCTGACAAGAGGAACTGCTGTGATTATTGTTTAATGTTGTATGGCCCCGGTTATGCACAGTATATATGTGACTGTATGAAAATGAAAAATGGAAAATAAAAACATTTTAACAATAAAAAAAAATAGAAACGAGAATCTCATTTCCTTGTATTCAAGGGAACATCAGAGCCTTTTCAGGAAAGTTAGAAGGAATTTAATAGCAGCATGGGCAGTTATTGCCTTGCCATTCTACCACTAAAAGATTGTTGCTTTGAAAATCTGTTCTCCAGGATGGGTGAGGGAAGTGCATTTAAATAGGCCTTTGTGAAGGAAATTATAAGTTTGGCAAAAGTAAGTGAAGATAGATATGACCCTTTATTATTCAAGGGAAAATAAATGTTAAATGTGAAGGGAGAGCAGATTCCTTGATCCTGAGGTAGTAGATTCTGGTGCTTGATGTCATAAAGACATCAGAAAAAGTTTACTGTGTATAAGTATTACAGGTTACTAAGTACTTTTATACTGCTATTAAAATTATAAGCTATCATTTCTATATAATCAAAATGACTATGTTCAGCTAATTTTATATACAAGTAAGTATCACACTTCAGCTATAGGATATGTTACATTTTGTTGATTGGCCAAAAGCTATAATAAATATTCACTTGTATGCACCCTATATCTACTTATTATGAGGATATTGCAGTTTTTGGAAGTGTCAAAGTAGATGCAGTTTCTTGAAAATAAAATTTCATATGTTTCTCAAATAGTTACAGGATTTTTTCTTTTACACATGTATAAGTGGATTGCAACATCCTGTTTAATTAAACTCCCTATTGCTCATAAATTCAAATTCTTTCATTTAACTGAGTTGCCTAAAAGTCTCTGGCTTGTATTTTGGCAAATCGTCCACAGTAAAATATAACATTGCTCCAATAACTGTATTATATTCTTAAAAGGACTATTTATAGATTATCTAATAATCTAGTAAAAACTATATTCTACTATGTCCAGTAATGTCAAATGAGACAATACGCCTAACAGTATTATGTATACATGGTACTTGTGAATCAAGGGAATTCATAAAAGTAAGCTTATTCTTGTTTCGTAATTAGTTTTCTGCTCAATAACTTTTCACTAGTGAAAAGTTATTGAATCACTTTGCTTGAGAATAGCATGTAAGCTTTGATTTAAAGTGGCATTTGCTGACCATTGTTAAACAAATTCTACCCATTTTTTTTGTAAATCATATTAGGAATATTTTCAGAGTTGATATCCCTGTGGATAGGGCAGGATATTGAGAAAAATGAGATTAGTGAACCGAAACAGTAGATGAGTTATGGCTCCTTTTTGTCTCACTATACATTTGAATGTATTAATGAGTAACAGCCAGGATTCAAAGACTATATGAAAATTATTATTTTCTTTGTTTGTTCAAGCAATGCTGTCTTCAGGGCAAGGGAGGAGTTCATATAGATTTGAAAAGAAACCTTTCCTGATATATATCAAGGGCCTTTTCAGTTTAGTATTATTTTCCATAGTATGACTGAAGTTGAATAAGTCACATCATGCATATGAACAAGGCTGCAAGGATTTTATTTTTATGTGTATTTGCTCATAATCACTTGCCCTTCAATATTGGAAATCCAGCACTTAGTTTTTGGGGCTACACATAGTATTCAGTGAATTAAACTCTGACGCCTGTTCCAGTTTAACTGGTCATTTTTTTCATCATTTATTCATGTCAATGTAAAAACCATCAACATCTATAACTAAAACAACAAAGGAGGCAAAAAATGATCAACATCATGATTAAATAAACTGTCAAGTAAATACACATTTGACTGCTTTTGTGAAGTTTCAAGTAGAAGCTGACAAAAGATAACGGTAAATCAGACAGGATACACAATAAGATGAACTAATTCACTTTATTGTAAGGCTACATTAACAGAATTGCCAATTGAAAGCAGAGACCTCCTGCTTCCGCTTTTAATTATTTGATCTATTATGGAGGGCCTTTGCTAAGTTTCTTTATCTGACTATTAAGCAACTGCAGCCTCCTGCCTTTCTTGTCTGCTTATTTCCTAGGGAGCATCTCCTCTTCTCTTTTCCCAAGGTCATTCATACATTCCATTACAGGATGTGATAAACTTTTCCCAGAACCTGTTTTGGTGAATTGAGTCAAAAGCTGTCTTTAAATCAATAAATGTAATATATTATGTACCCCTTTGACATTAAGAATATTTTTATATTAGATAATCTTTTATAGATCACTTATAGATTGTTGTATAGAGTGTATCTATACAACCCTAAGCAAATACAGACAAGTGTTTACCTGCTTTGATGCCCCACCCCCTTCAGCATGGCTGGCAGGAAGGCCATGCAGGGCCTAGTGCTGGAACAGGCCACCAAGGTATCCTCTGAGTCACTGAGATACCTCATGCTCGATTACAGTCCCTTGAGCCTCCCATAGTTTCTTCCCAATGTTTCCTTTCTCTCATTGGGCTGAACTGCAAGCTCCAGTTTCCTTTGTCACATTGGGTTGAACTGCAAGCTCCACATTGATTGGCTACTGCCACTGCCTTCATGCCCCAATCCCTGAAGCTGCTCGTTCAAATTAGCCAATCAGCAGCAAGCAGGAGGCTGCTCTGGTGCCAACCAGGTTGGGCCCAAATGAAGCCTGCAGGGTCACTGGCCTCGTGGCAGAAAAACCGAAGTCTTTTATTCAGGTGCTGGCCAAGCTGTTTCCTTAGATCTCACATTGTCAGCATCTGAATAAAAGACTCTGGCTTTTCTGCCACATGAGTCAGGCTCTTCTAGAGCTCTGGAGATCTTTGAAAAGTAAAAAAAAACTAAGAGAAATGGGAGGGGGCAAGTGAAATCCAGGATGGGGATAGGGGGGAAAATAGGCAAGAGCCATGTTGCATTGTCTCTGCGCTTGGTCGTAAGAGTGAATGATTACGGTGGTATAACATATGTAACTTTGGGACCGAGTCGTAAATACTTTTTTTTTGGGGGGGGGAGGGTGTTACAATTTTGAACAGTTGTTAATTGAACTGCTGTAACTCAAGGAATACCTGTAATAAGACATCAGTTGTCAGATGTTTTATAAATCCATACTTAGGGTTTTTGTTGAAACCAAGGGCAAAAAAGAAAGCTGCTCCATTTTCTGAGATAGGTACCCCAATATGGCTCAAACTTCAGATCAGGCTGAAATATAAATCTCTATTCTTAAAAGACTGGATACTGCTAGGTAAGTTGTTTTATTGCCAACAAAAAAGTCATATATCAGCATATACAGAATCACATAGATGACATTGTAGAAGGAATATGGCAGTTAACAAAACATAAATTAAGCCTGGGAAAGGAAGAAAGTATTATAAAGAAACTTAAAGTGACTTTGTCTTAACTCTGGTTCTCATAAGAGGCTGGTTTTATAACTCTGGTCTAACCAGCACTAGTCCTTATCTTGACACCTGCATCCCTTACACAGTGTCTTTCATGCTTCTTCATCCAGAGTCTAGAACAAGAGATATCTATATTTTGGCTTAGCCCAATATGTCATCTGTCATCCCAAAGGTTGTACTGGTAGCAATACAAAGTTGTATTGGTAGCAAAATACTTGCTGTAAGGTTCCTTTATTTTTGTTACATTTGTCTGATTTATAGTCCCCATAATCATTATGACTGAGCGGATTCCAGTGATATCTTTCAAATATAAGGAGATAAGGGGATAAACTATCAGAGAACTACTGCAAGTACAACAGCAATACCCTTCCTTTTTGTGTACAAAAGAAAAACCTAAATAATAGGTTTCATCAAAACGGAACAAAATTCAACTTACTTGCTGTGCTGGCTCTGCACATTATATACTCCTGTGCAATAGAGTTCTGATATTCTGTAGACTTTCAGATGATTGAACAAAATAGTTTTGTTAGGTTTTGTTGGGGTCTTGTTCTCTAGCCTCCCAAAACAACCTAATTCCTTGATTCTGACTTAAAGTAGATATACAATTAACATATTGTAATAATGTGCAAAGAATGTCCCTCTGTTCCTCCATTCTACAATGCTAATTTCTCATAAAATAAATAAGAATGCAGTTGAAAAAGCTATAAGAATATTAAGGCTTCCCAGTTCAGTCTGTATTTTGTGAATTTGTTTTCGTTCTTTGCTTGACAGTTGCTTAATCTACATTAACAGGAGGTGATTTCTGTTTTTTAGTCTTCCGCTCACAAGGAACTGATGGTACTTCCAATTTAATCCAACATAGGAATACTTTCCAAAGAATGTCCAGTTCCAACTTTAAGAGAGATAAACATAATGAAATGAAATCCCACAATACATCTAGCTCAGTGGTTCACAACCTTTGGTGGCCTGGTGTGTGGGAAGATTGCTCCTTGCAAGTGGTAGGCATGCACGTGCATGTGCACAGCTCCATTTGTGAGAGCGAATCAACATTCGTTCACAAGTGCACGCTGCTCACACGAATCGACATTCACCCCCAAGCGTACGCCACTCACATGAGTGGAGCTTTGTGCATGTGCTCTTCTGCTGCTCATGTGAGTGGAGCTGCGCATGCACACACGTTCTCCTACTGCTCACACGGTCCAGTTCCAAATAGGTTCCGGCCTGGTAGTTAGGAACCCTTGATCTAGTTAACAGTAAGATATATTTTCAGAATTTCTTTTCAGAGAGTACTGTTTTTAACTCCACTTAAGTAATGTTCACAGTAATTTTGGGAAATTTAGAACAGGCAGACTAAAATTGGTCTATAGTACCAAAGATGTTTTTTCAAAAGGCAACTGGATTTTCTTCATTTTTCTTGAAGACATTTTACTTCTCATCCAAGAAGCTTCTTCAGTTCTGACTGAATGGTGGAGAATGGAAGGATTTATATTCCTTGCTGTCATCTGGTCATTAGTACTTTCTCTGAGAATCATTGAGGCCACTTGGAGGTTTATCTAGACCTCCAAGGTCACCTGAATAATGCAAATGGGTGTGGAACCTTCTTGGAACTGCTGAAAGGACTGTGTTGTTAACAGGAAATAGTTATTATATGCCTCTCCCTCTATTGAGAGAGGGCTATTCAATTTATTGTAGATGACCTCTGACTCCTTTTCCAAACAAGTAGTTCTGTCTCCAGAATGCAGATGGACTGCTGAATCTTGTCTTGATGGGTTTGTTTTCCTGTGTTGTGCCATGTGTTTGTGAAGTAGTTGTTTTGTTTCTCCAAGGTACAGATCTGTACATGTATCATTGCATTGTACTGCATATATCACATTGCTCAGTTTGTGTGAGGGTGTTTTATCCTTGGGGTGGCCAAGCTTCTGCCATAATATATTCTAGGATTTAAAGTGTGCATGTGTATGTTGTGTTGACCAGATGATTGCAAGGATATATACCCTTCCATTCTCTACCATTCAGTTAGAACTGAAGAAGCTTCTTGGATGAAAAACAGAATATCTTCAAGGAAAAACAAAGAAAGTCCAGTTGACTTTTGAAAAAGTCAACTTTGGGATAATCATGCCCTGGATGACTCCATAGACATTGGTCTATAGTGGTTAAGGTACCAAGCTAGAAATCAGGCAAGAAATCAGAGTAGTAGTTTTGTCTTAGACTCAAAAGCTGGCTGGATGATTTTGGGCCAGGCACTCTCAGCTGACCCATCTCACAAGGTGGTGGTTGTAGGGAAAATAGGATAAAAGAATATGTTTGCTGCCTTGAATTATTTATAAAAATAAAGTTGAATAAATGAATAAATAAGATAATCATGAATTGGTTTGGAAGGAATTATAAAGCACTGAACTTGATTAGCAACTTTAGTTTTCTATTACTCTAAAAATGTAGGTAGATTACTTGCAACTTTATAGATGAGTTGGTGTCTTGATATGTGTAGTAAAATAGATTCAGAGAGAAAAAGATGATCAGAGCATATTTTGATGTAGACATCATATCTGTTAGTATCTCCTTAAATCAGGAATGGCTCTTGATAAATTCCTAGCTATTGTTATTTGTCTAAAATCATGTATGTTGATCCTGCAATATTGTTTCAGTGGTTGAACAATTGTATACCTATGCAGTATATTTTTCCAATTGAGGTCTCTGCCTGACATCTCTACCGTTTTGGTAGTGGGGAAAGTGCTTCTGTTACTTTTAGAGCACCCAAATGGCCAATTAGGTTATTTTTCTCCTTTTATGAAAAAAAAAGATAAAAGGAGGAAACACAACTTATTCTAGAAGAGTGTAGCCACCTTGGACCTTTCCTTCTACCAGATTCCTTAGGTAGTATATGAAAAGTTGTTACATGAAATCCTGTGTCTTCCTTTACTTAGAAAATTTTAAATATTCTTCCAAAGTTATCATTGTCATCCTTCCCCTTGCATAAATGACATAGACAAATAATATATTTTTTCCATAGTAGGAAAACAAAGTATTCTCTATCTTGCCCTTACTCTTAAAACAGATAGGTATCAGAACCGGAATTGGACAACTCGCCATGCCAATCTGCTCCAGCTGACTCACTGCAGCCAACTTGCCACAGGACAACTTGCCTCAGACAAATCGCCATGAAAAATTCAATGCAGGATAACTCAAGTGAGGGAAAAGTAAATTGCAATGGACCTTGTCTTGCTTTAGTTTTGAATTTTCTCAAGTTAGAAGTCTTCAAGGCTGAGATGAGCCAGAGCGTGGAGTCCTAGCAACATTGAATTGTCCCATGGCGAGTTGGCCACAGCAAGTTGTCCTGCACTGAGTTGGCCATGAAAAATCGCCTGTGGCAAGTTATCCTAGATCCTATTAGAACTGCTGGCCAGGGAGTATCACTGTTTAATCTTTCTAGATTGTAGTCCTACACAGCCTTATAGTTACGTTCAATCTTCTACAACCACAGGACTGTATTTACATAATGAATATCACGTCCCATTCTATTAGAAGTGCCTGTATTTCAGTAGTTTTGTGTACCCATGGTCTGCTAGGTGACAATTCGCAGGAAAGCAGCATGGTCCTCAGTGTTCCTTTTAATGGGGTATTATAAGCTTAATACCCTTCAAGAAAGCCTCCTTTTGGCTTTCCTGAAACAAGTCCAAAACATACAAAGGGCAGTAAGATTAAGTTATGTGCAGATAGCAGTATCTAAATGTGTATGCTGTTTAAATTGACTTAGTCCAAATGGTTAAGAATATAGTAAAAATAGGGACTTTGCTTAACTTGGCTTCTTCTTTGGAATTAACATTTTTTTCACTCCCATCACTTTAAGAAACAATGGAAATGTGCATTTCCAGGACCCCAATGAAATTATTGCAAAACATTTTCTGATCCATCATTTAAAGAAAGTTGTTTTAATGTGGCTATTGGAACTATTTTCTTCTAAAGTGGTATAGAAGCCTGTTTTAAGCTAAATGACTAATCTCACCAGCAATTTCAATTACTTAATCTCTAACTGCTTGGAAAGCTCCTTAGGAAAAATCACAGCTAGCAGTAAATAATCATTTGGTAAATTCAAAGGTTAAAATATGTGGAGAGTCTCTGTTAAGTTATCTTTAAGTTGTTACTAGTGTACCATTAGAGAAGCAATTTCAAAAAGGCATTTAATAAGGTTATAAATTGTTATTTTAATTGATTTATTGCTTAAGGTTCCTGTTGCAAGAGCCAGCATTCTTTGGCTTACTGGAGAATATTGTGAACGAGTTCCGAAAATAGCCCCTGATGTTCTAAGAAAAATGGCTAAGAGCTTCACTGTGGAAGATGATCTTGTAAAACTGCAAATTTTAAATCTTGGTGCAAAATTGTATTTAACCAACTCAAAACAGGTAAGATTAAAATACCATTGATGTGTGAAATCACAAACATAACTATGTAAATAGTTCATTAAATCTGACTGAATAAAACTTTGAATGAATGGAACAGCCATTTATAAAATGTATCCACTTTGGAAATCATAAAATTAAAGCCCACAGTCACCACTTTAATATTCAGAAACATATAATCTAAAGCAACTTTGTCTTGAGGCCTACCTTCATAAGTGTATTTTAAAACTGAAATCCATAAGTTCAAAACTGAATCCTTGCTGAGACAAATTTCTGCAAATGTTTCAAGGCATTGGATACATTTCTACTTAAATGCCAAACATTACCAAATAATCAAAAACCCTTCACTTGTGTCAGTAACATTGATGATGGTTCATATCTAATATTCTGGTTTAGAACGTTGGAATGAACAACAGTCAGAGGACCCAGTATATACTCAAGGATTCAAGAAGGAACCAAAAAAAGGGTGTGTGTGTTCCCTTTTACTTCTGCTGTTGGACAGGTTTTCAGAAAGGAAGAAATCAGAAAAAGAGAGTGATTTGCACTGGTTTCTGGCAAGTTCTGGACAAAGGACCAGTTTAGTTTGCAGTACTAAAAATGTACCTACTCATTACTAGCAAAATTGGGCCCTAGCTGTTCTAATAGAAAATACCAGACTTACTCAGCTATGATAGTGTATGAAGCCAGAACCCACCCCTGCCTTGGGCAGTGACATGCGGTGAGATTTATGGCTGGTGAGGCAGCATTTTTTTTAGACTTGTGGACTTCAACTCCCAGAATTTGTTTTTCTCCTTTGCACATAAATGAATAATGAAAACAATGCAATGAAATTTAGAAGAAGTAGATTTACTGTAACTATGTGATCAAAGGTTCTTCACACCTCACTGGGACTCCTGTCTGCATCTCCCCAAGAGATTTTGCCTAGGTATGCTACTTATTGGCCCAAGAGCTACAAACAACTTTCATGAGCTCAGTTAGAATTCCCATAGCCACATCCCTAGCCTAAACAATGCCTGGGGCCCTAAAGTATGGACATTCCCAGCCTGAGAGGGGTTGTGGGGGGCTTGCACCTAGAACTTGTCCTGCTTTAGACACAAAATAGAGTCCGCTCAGCATTTCTTGGATCCAGTGTCAGAGTTCCATGACAGTTTCATGTATGCACATACAATGAGGACATTGACAAAGTTCAAACCTTGGTTAAGCAGGGAACCATACATATGGCCAATTTATACCTTAGTGGAAGAATGCATGATGCTTGGTACAGAACTGCTTGGCACCACCTCTGTTTTTCTAGATATTCCATTGCTGACACCAAGTTGTAGGAGAAGCCTCTCATACACATTTTTTGAAGGCTTCTTTTTTTAAAAAAAATCACACAATTTCTGTTGAAGCACAGATAGTTTATGATAGTACCAGAGACAGCTGAAACACCATTCCAGTATCTCGATGTATGCAAATTAGTATACATACCAAATTTCCTGAGTACTTGGCCTTATTTTCGGGGAGGTCTTATTATTTTTGAATGCAGAAGGTGACGAGCGTGGTCACCTCATGGCTGCTGCTGTGTTGCAATATTTTCGGGAAGGGCTTATTTTTGGGGAAACAGGGTAGTTGATAGAATAAGATTGGAAATAATAGTATTGTATGTAATAATAAGGTCAGATATAATTTCTCTGAGGTGATGGAGTGGAATTACAAAAATAGCGGTCCATTGAAATATCCTAATCCTAATATCGTCTCCCAGCTTTATCAGCATTCCTTAGCCTTCTAAATTTTTTATGGCTGAACTGACAGAATTTATTATTTCTCAAGTCCTTTTCAAGGTAATTAGACAGGAGGATGTTTCTTCTTTATTTCATTTGTCCTAACTAGCATCATATTTTCCCCTGCACAGGATGGGAACATTTATAGGGAGATAATTTCTTAATTATTTGCAAGATCTTTCTTTCTGGCCTTATCACCTGTGTGTTGAATAAAATTGTCAAGAGGCAGTTACTTATAAACCCTTGTAATAATTGTATGTGAAAGCCAATAATAATGTTCTTTTATGTAGCTAGTATTATCTTGAATTGTCTTTGCAGTAGTAGCAAATGCAGGCTAGTTGGTAATACCAGCCATTCCCTTTTTACTAAGTTTGAATGTAATGGAGTAAGTTGAATATCAGTAGTAAGGTAAAACTTCCTTGAATTGACCTTGATTTCTGGTGATTATGTGGATGCCATTGCCTTTTCCCAGGATTACTTATTTTCCAATAGCCCAAAACCCTGGAATTACTTGATAATCTCTCACTGAAGTATTATTCAGATCCCACCTTCTTCATTATAATAGTCAGCTCAGATCAATATAACTATTCATGGTAATCATTTAACAATCAACCCAGAAAATGGCCACTATTATCAAATATTTTAAACTTGAGAATTACATGGGTTTATACAGTGTGGTAACCTAGGTTTTATTGAAGTTTCACACTTCTGTTTTCAAATACACATTTTTCCACTTTAGTGGTCTAGCTATATCTTTTTAGTGAGAATGAAAATGGATGAAAGAAGATAAAAAAATGGTTCCCAATTCAGTCTGACAATCCGTGGAACTGGCAATCAGAACAGACATAGTAGACTTGACTTACTGTTGGTATTCCAATACTAACAAGCACTGAAATTAACAGAGAAATTACCAAATTACCAGGAATATTAAATATTAGGATTCCTTAACAGCTAACAGCTAAAGAAATACCTCTTTGATCTCTTTTAATACTATTTGGTAGTTAAAACTAATCAGGCGACTGGGGAAATTATTATTTTCTGCATTTGTTTAAGTGTGCTGCTTAAAATGTAACATTTCAGGAATAATTACAGAATACCAAAACAGTAGATGTGTATTTCAAATAAATACGTTATATTAATGTCATGCATTCATATAAATATATTGTGCTTTCCTAATTTCTTTTTTGAGAAATAATATGTTTATTCATCAGGATATAATTCTGTGCATGCAAAAGTGTGACTGTTGAAAAGATGTTCAGATCAAGTAATGTACATAGCTTATCACAAGCAGAATAAACATAATATTTTCTTTATTTTGTGTTTAAATGATGTATTTTTATATTGTTATCAATTGTGTTTGTAGATATCTGCCAAACCAAATATACAATTTATGCAAACTATTTGTGCATTTCCAATGTTTTTTTATAATGCAAAAATTAAGCAGTATGCATTGAATAATTTTAGTAATTAATATTTCTACATGAAATTAAAGAATGTGGTTATGCTGTAAAAAGCTGAGGTAATATAATTTGCTTTTACGTATATAAATGACCAATATTACCCGAGGCTTTAAGCTGTGAGAGGAAAAATGGAAGAAGTCTTTTATCCTGGTTTTTAGAGGGCATCAGCAGCTTGCTTTTATGAAAAAGTAACAGCTAAATGCACTGCAAATAATTTGCAGTAATCCAGTTCAGTGATTCATGTGTCTGCTTTAATGGGTCATAATTCAGAGTAAAGTAACTGAGTGCAGTCAGAGTGCAGAGACGGCTTGTGCCAGGGACAGTATCTCTTCATAAAACACACCTCAGCAGAAGCAGTTTGCCAGCCTCCTAATACCCTCTGATGTTTTGATGTCCTGCATATTTTTCCGATTAAGTTTTGAGTGCCATGTTTTTAGTTGTATTTCCACATTCATTATTCTCACGTAGGCCCTTCAGCGGGTTTGCCATATATGATTATTTTTTTAATGATGCCTTTCTTTCCACTTCAGCAGTTTAATAATCTAGCACATGGCTGCTTCTCAGTACTCAGCATTCACCTCCCCTACGCAGAAGAGGACATGTGCTTTGGCTTCAAAATTCCATTTACTGCTTTCGAAATGCATATTCCCTATGGAACAACATTTGTTTGACATAACCATTCATTTTTATTACCTTTTTAAATATGTTTATCCAGAGTTATCAATAATCATAAATAACTTGTATTTTCTTCTTGTCCTGTTTTTCACAGACAAAATTGCTTACCCAGTACATATTAAACCTCGGCAAGTATGATCAAAGCTACGACATCAGAGACCGAACAAGATTTATTAGGCAGCTTATTGTTCCAAACAACAAGAGTGGAGCTTTAAACAAATATGCCAAAAAAATATTTCTGGTACAAAAGCCTGCCCCACTACTTGAGTCACCTTTTAAAGGTATGCTAGCTATATTTTCTATCTAATGTTAGATAGAGACATGCATCTGTTTTATCTAGTTCTATATATTTAAATAACCAAGTGGTCAGCTTAAAAAATAGCATATAAACAATATGATTTCAGCTTTCAGTATTTAAGAAAACAGTTAGAATTGTACATTGTTTACTAGTGTGAAATGTAATTAAAAAAACAGAAATCAGATATGATTTAAAAGTTTGTTTTCATATATGATATATGTTTCTGGAAAAATAATCATAATTTGTGCTAAGCACAGTCTGTGTAGAAAATATCTTTAGCAGCTTAGGAAGATATCTAACTTCACTTTGGAGAGTATTCATTATACTTCTGATATAGCATCATGAAACTAGAGTCCCATATTCATTTTTGTTGGGATATCAGGATTACTGACGTTATTCTTCTAAATTGTTGCATAGAGAAGGATGCCATGTGGTACCTTCTCCATTGCTATTTAACTAATCCTAAAAAATCATAATTATAATTAGTAATTTTATCGTTTTTCATTATCTGCTTTCTAAATTTTCACATACTATCCTATAGTAATCTTACTTTAAGTCCTGAAAGCAGCACTCGTTTTGAAAGAAAAACTATTAACATTCTGGATGTGTTTGTGCCAAGACATGTATATGGTTTATTTAACTGTGCTGTCATTCTTAATATTCACAGTAAAGTAATTTTTAGAGAAGCTACATTTCAGATCAACACCTTTAAATACACTGACTGATTAGCTTTCTTATTGACCATTATGGGGGAGATTATTGTAATCTATGGACTGGAATCAGTTTTTTGACCTATGAAGAGCTTCTTGTTTATATTTATTCCATGACATTTGAAGTAATGTAATACCAATTACCTTTAGTCCTGATTAAGATTGCTCTTTATGATCCAGTGCTCATGTGTATATTTTTCATATTTCCCACCCTCAAATAGATAGGGAGCACCTCCAACTTGGTACTTTGTCTCATACTCTGAACATGAAAGCCTCTGGCTATCTGGAATTGTCTAATTGGCCGGAAATTGCACCTGACCCATCAGTGAGAAATGTAGAAGAAGTTGGATTGGTATGTTGCCTTTTCAAAATAGCATTTTATACTTCTGGAAACTGTAAATCTATCTAACTATATATGCTTTTCAGGTTTCAGGTGTATTTTAATAAACATAATTGCAAAATAAGGCTTCTGCTACAAATAATTATTTTGAAATTCTCTGCATTACTCTGCTGATGTTCAGTATGTTCTGTCTGATTTCTTATGTTGCTTTCCAACTTCACTTGTTCATGATTAATTACTCCAACCAATTCAGCTTTCCCAAATTAATTGACAAAGTGTTTTCAGATTAATAAACCATAATGGCTATTCTTAGATAATTGCAACTATTGCTGATAAATGTCATTCACTGGACATCCTAAGAAGTTCTGTTTAGTTTCTTCCTTCAATTCTTCAAAACAAAACAAAACAAAACTGATTCTGGGAGTAGGAATGTAGAGCAGGATATATGTTGCATTATCTTTACTGCTGTTGTTACTGTTGTTTTTATGTTATCAAAATGCAAAATAGTATTTTCAGGGGCTTCCAAAAACCAGATAATGTGGCTTATTTTAAACAAGTTTTGATGTTGAAAAGTGTGTTTTTAAACATTCCTTATTGTAAAATGGCCTATAAATATAATGACGCTATTGTTTTCTAATAAATACTATTATTCTAGTAATAAATAGTAGTAGAGGATTAAATAAGAATGCCCATATTTTTGCTCCAAATTCATGGGGTTCATATTACTCTGTTTGCGTGTATGTGTGTATACACACACACACATACACACACACAAACACACACAAACACACACACACGGACCCAAAAGAGAGCTGTAATGTGTGGATAAGTATAAATATTTCTACTTCAGCTGTATAAACATGTCCATTTATATGAACAGGCAAAAGAACAGACTTCTCTACAAGGAAAGGCAATAAAAGAAACCACTGAAAAATTTTATCCTGAGTCTGATGAAGAAGAGGAGGAAGAGGACACTAATGAGGAAAGTGAGGATTCTTCTAGCAGTAGTGAGAGTGGTATGTTCTCTGAAGGCTCTGCCTCAGCTCATTCCCAGTTTTTGTCCTACTCATTTCTTCTCTCCCAGGGCACTTTCTTTCTCCTTTCCAATTCTTCTTCTGCATACAATTTATTTTCTCATTACTTTACTTGATACTGATGCCATTTCTTTGTTGCTTTTGCCATCATATAGAGCTTCATAGAAACCTTCTAGTATATGAAGGTGCCAGCTAAAGCAGCAGCTGAAGTTTTTTTAAAACAAAAAACAAAAATGTGCCATTGCAGCTGTGTGTTGTGGGGAAACAGAACAAGGAGAGGGAAAGGGCTTTTTAAGAAAAAGATTGGGGGGGAGGTGCTTGGGGATGTGGAGCTTTGAACCTAAAAGCAGTACTCTTCACACTATCAATACCACTGCATATCATCCAGTTATATTATAGGTGAATGATTCCAGCTTAAAGGTAATGAAAGTATTTGTGTCAACTGATATAATAGGCAGTAAGATATATAAATGCACCCAACATTTTTACACTCTCTTGTTTATTTTAATCACATCTTTATTTCATATATTCAAAAATAAATACAATTATTGCTCCTATATAATTATACATAAAGCCACTTGTTTTAGGCAATTTAATTACATGTACTCTGTAAGCCACTTTAAGATTTTTTTAAAGTAGAAAGTGGCATGTACATAAATGTTAAATAATATCAAATCTTTGTAGTTCCATTTTCACATTGTGATGCTGGACTCGTAAGTTTTGGATCTCCTTTAAAACAGAAAAAGAAAAACTAACCAAAACCAATAGCAATTATGAAATCCAAGCCCTGAAGTTTGAAGATTAATCTGTAGTCTGTTATTGGGTATATAGACAATAAAAAGAATAAGTTGTCAGGGTATATTTCTTTCAATATTTCTTACTTTCTGAGTACTGTTTACATAGTAAGATGTGTTTTAGATTCTAATTATTGCTAATGTGCTATGTCTATTTGCCTCAATAATAAAATAGTTATTATTTCAATTTGTATTGCTAGTCAGAGTCATGATTTTAAGATAGAGATAAATTGAAATAATGAATGAATGGTTTGTTACTAACATGTCCAAATGCTTTTATTTTCTTTTTCTCACACCTTCATTCTGATTATATCGACAATGTTTTATTTGCACTGAGTCCTCCCATCTATCATTTTAATGTAATTAAATTATTGAAATACAAGTATGTAAATATAGACACACATGTATAAATATAGAAAGGACACACTTTCAAATCCTGTGGGTCTAGTCCTCTGAACACTGGGAAACAAGAGAAAAATTGCTAAAGATTATTAAGGATAATGACTAGAAGCAGTGGACTGAAACTGGGAAAGCGTACCTTCAAGTTAAATATTAGAAACACTTTCCAGCCGATTAGAAACTGAATAACTTGTTTAAATTCCTGATTAAATTGTCATCACTGGATGTGTGTGCAAGAATAGATTAAATACTTAAGTTCGTTCTGAAGAGGACACTATGTTAGAGCAGGAAAGTAAGGATAGAGGACATGTAGGTCATGTCTGATTTCTTTTCCATCATCATGCAAACATTTTATGGTCAAAAACTAAGCCTAGATTTTAAAAATACAATGTTTAAAAGTTATAAAAGCAACATTCTAATGTCACTGTTTATGATAAGATTGTATAAAAATGCTTAAACATCTTTGGAAGATAGTGTCAGAAGCTACTCACCTGAATTGTTCATGCATACAACTAGAAAATGAATCTGAATCTGAGGAAGGAAAGAAAGAAGGGCAAGGCGATACCAGCACGGAAAGTAGCTCAAGTTCTTCTACTGAATATGAGAATGATAGGAAACCAAAGTCTGAAAAAGGAAATCTAAGAAAAAGAGCAACAGTTTCAGAAAGGTATCTATGTACTTGTTTATAATGCTGGATCACAATGTTAAAATTACACAGCCATTTATATTTCACTACCTTCATAGTGACATTCACTTTGGAAAAAAATATTGTCCATTTCTGTATTTTCAGATGATATAGTAACATGTAAGTTGAACAAACCTTTTTGTAAAAAATAATAATAATTCTGTTATATATTTAGATGAGCAGACTATATTAACATAACCTTGGGAGGCTGCACAGCTAGCCTGCCACTTTGTGAAACACTTAGTTACCTTATATAGTAATTTTGTGAAGGATAAAATTAAACCGTTCTATATCTTGCCATTAGGTAACTAAGGCAATTGATTTTTCCCTAAATAATGTTATATTAAAAGGATTATGATTCATATATTGGAGCCAAGTGCTGTGAAGAGAGACGGTCAGAAGCTGCTTAAGGGAAAGGTCTTTTAAAGATTGCCTGTTACTAATAGAGTTAATGTGTATTAAAATGCCATTAAGAATTTAAGTAATTGGGGCTAATACCTTGGATTGTCTGAATCTGTTTCTTCCACTTCTGTCAGAAAGTGGCCTCGGTGGACATGATGGCCCTTTTACTCTGTAGCCTGCCGCCAATGCATTGATGAGTTTGCAGCTCAGCTCAGTCGTGGCTGACAGAGCTGATTGTGGCTCAGTATGCACTGTGCTCCTTTTATTACAGACAGTAATTAAAGCAGCTCGCCCTGCCACTTCCATAACAAACACAGCATAATGCCCTAATTATGACTTTATTAATTTAAGTCAGGATTTAATGATTTTAAAAGTGATTTATATTGTTTTTCCTGTTCAGAACAAATGAAATCTGTAGGTTAAATTAATACAGGCTTTTCATCATTGCAAAGTTAAAAAGCTAGTTACCAGTAAATTTTTTTCATTAGATTAACACATGAAACTCTTAAGCAATAAGATAAATAAAGATTTCCCTATAAAAAAAATAAGTAAAAAAAAAAAGTTTGTCCTGAAAAATCATAGCTTCAGATTAGAAATTGGATTTTTTTTTTAAAAAGTATTTCATTTCACTAAATGAATACTAAGTTTTGATGAATCATCAGAGGTGGAGAATAGAGGTGAAAGGTATGGATATATTGCTCAAATAGATACTTCTCATATAGAATATTATGGTTTTACTTTTTCAAAAAATGTACTGCTTGATAATATTTCATAAGTGAATATTATAATGTAATATATTATTAAAATAGTATTGACATCATTTTTTCTTATGCTTTTTTTGTATTTTTGTATTGATATTTTTTCTCGAATGTTTTATCAGGATTAAAACTTTACATATATATATTATTAGTTATGATCAGGGCCATCTGTTGTCATTAGGAGATGGTTGGCATATAAATGTAATATTTTAAACCTATTAATATTTATAAATATTTTAATACATTTTGGATATGAAATAAAATTAAAAATATAACAGTTAAAAGTCTAACTTTAATAACTTACGGTTTATTATTATGGTTCCTCAGATAATATTATTATATACTTTCTCCAAAATTTTCAAAATGATTAGGACCATATTTAGCTTTTGTTCTAATAATCAAACATATTGTATGATACAATTAATTTATTGAAATGTAGTAGCCATTTCAATTTAGACCCATTTATTTCAGAAATATATATTTATTTTTTATTAAATTTCTATGCCACCCATCTCACATTTACAGTAATTCTGGGTGGCTTATAGAATAATAAACATTTTAAAAGATAAAGAAATATATAATTATATACATCCAAATTACATGCAATTTATATATTTTGATTATATATATGATTTGGACCCACATATTTTATTTCATTTCTTAAATGTCTTGTGAGTGTCTTGTATGCCACAATTATTTCTCACCAAATCTATGATTAGTCAAATTGTGATTATTGCTAGTTTTGGCTTGCATGAAAATTAGAACAGGATGCTCACTTTATGTAGTTTTTGCAAAGTATAAGTGCAGTATGCCAGAATACAAAGGAGAATATTGTGACATGTAGTAGATGGAAGAAATCACATGAGGCAAGAATGCCTTCTTATTCCTGAGTTCTATATCGAGCATACTCTTTGTAGCAAGCAAAGCTTATTATACATATTTATAATTGTAATATTATAATAAATATTATAATTGACAATATAAATTATTAATAATTGAGTATAATACTATATAGTAACATTTTATATTATGTGTACACTAATTTTTGAAGATACAATTTCTGGGAAATGCTGCTGAAAATAATTTCTGTCAAGGCTATATAATATTGTACATATAAATGTTTTAATTCTGTATTTATTTTATATTAGAGATTCCAAAAGAAAAGAAACAAAGAAAGCAAATTCTCAGAAAGAGCAATGTTCTCCCAACTCAGAATCTAGCTCAGCTGAGGAAAGTTCTTCCTCAGAAAGTGATTCTGAAAATAATTTGGATCCTCTTCCTCCTAAGGTAAGTCTTGTATATATTGTTTAGATACACAGATCTTGAAATTATATTGTCAACTGTTTCTGTAAGTGTATATAAGATGCCTCAAAACTTTATGTCGTTTCTTTTGTCTGGATTGGAACTCTTTTGCAAAAGCATTATTTTACAGTTACCAAAAATAAACAGGTGTTTGATTATTTTTTTTAAGAAACCTGTTGGCTGCTAATAACCAACCATTGTAGAATGATCTAATGGATTGGGATGTGTCTATTTTATCATGTATGTTATAAAGCACAAAAATATCAAAAAGTTAAAAGATTTTATTACATTTCTATTGCTGGTTATGATAAATCAGGTTGTTATTGATACTCATCTTCTAAGGGAATTGGTTTTTCATACATCATTTGTAAATTTCAAAAATAAATAAAGTAAAACTGAAAATTTAGTTGAAAGCTACACTGTAAATTGCCCTGCATCAAAACTTTAATCACTTAATTACTGTTTTTACTCTCCTTAGTCTGAATATGCTCTGGGAAGTCTAAAAATATATGTAACTTCTATAGAAGTCACTTTATGTTTATAGCAATGTGTTAAATAATAGCATTAGTTATGTAGGATATAGTATGCTTGCTGCCCTGAGAAGCTAATTTTCAACCCATGACTACTTTCAATTGAAAACATTAAGGTTGAAGAAATGAAAATTCCAGAGTAGCTTGCATTCTACAAATTTTGTTGCACATTTCCTGATTTTTTCCCCATAAGTTGATTGATTTGATTTGGGTATTTAATTTCAAACATATGGAGCCTGCAAGAATATCTCGATGTTTTCAGTGCCATGAAACTCTGGTATGGGTTGGCGCCTCGGGTTGTCTTCTCATCTTATTGGAGAATATGGAGAAAAAGGCAACCAGGCTAATCATTGTCTTCAGAAGCAAGACAAAATATCAGACGTCTTCTGAATGAAAACATAGAGAAGAAAAGTGCAGTCTACAATTAAAGTTTATTATTTTATAATATACTGAAGTATGTATGGAAAAGCATATATCAATGGACCACAAAAATCATAGTTGTTGCCTTAGAAGCTTGTGGCAGGCTTAATTGCTGTCAAATGATAAGCGCTGCAATCATGCTTATAAAAGCTCATCTGTGGCTGACTCTGAAATACTGAAGGTTGTATTTTATGACCAGTTAAAAATAAGACATCTGCTGTCATGGTTGGCAAGAACAAATATTATAAAGGCACCTTGCAGTCTGACTCAAAAGTTTTATTTCTGCACTAGAGAATGTTAGCAAACATTTCTTTTTCCAAATTACTGATTCTATAGTGAGAGATAATCGGTATAAAAAATATGGCAATCTGCCGACAATTATATCTAATAGATAATCATACAGAGCTACCAAACGATTGCTTGATCAAACAATTATTGACTACAGTAGTTTTCCAAAGTGTCTGATCAGTAGCTGTCCCAGTCTTGCAATCTGAGATATTCTAAAATCTCATGATAATGAGATTTCTTGTTTCATGAAAAAAGGTATATTCAACTTTGCAACATAGTTTCATGCTTTTGTTGAGAATAGACTTTAGCAAATTGCACATCCTGATAGGTTTGTATGACATCTGAAAAGCTATGCTGTATTCTAGTGGTAAGGAATATGTGCCTGCATAATGATAAGTACATAGATGACCTTGGAGAATGTATATGAAGACCATTAGCAAAACAACTTGATCCAAGAAAACAAGGAAGCATGAGAAAGATATAAAGTAAAATTGCTCTTTGGTATAAGAGGGAGGGAAGCAGAAATGCTATTCAGCTTCTAAGAATTTGTTATGATGTACTATATCAATTAATAGAATTCTTGTGTTTATGGAGTCCGTTTTCTTACCTGCCTTATACCCTTTCCAGTTTAGTCTTCACTGGCTAGTTTTTTTTTCAAGTAGTAGTATAGCAAATACATAGTCAGGCAAATCTCAAACACTGTATATTAATTTTGTATTAGATTTACTTCTTTTATTTCTCTTTTCTCTCTTGATTCTTCTTATCCTTTCATGTAATAGTTTGTTATACCTTTCTTTTTCTATTTTCCTACAGCTGTAACTGCCCTTCGTGTTCTCCCCTTTGTTGAGAAATGAGTCTAAAAAGCAAGCACATTTAATTTCTAATTTCACTATACCTTATTGATTTTTCCCTTTCCTTCATGGAAGTGAAACCTGCTGGTGGAGAGGTCTAAATTCTAGTATATATTTGATTGGACATTCAGGTCTCCACTATAAAAAAAATGCCACAGAAGGCAATAAATAAGCGGATCTGTCTTTATAACTAAGGACTTGGTGGTGGAGAAAGAATGAAAAAGTAAAATATAAGTTTTGGAGCATAGGTTCACATATATCAAAGACAAACATCCTTTTTGAAACTGGGAGCATTGAGGAACATCAGAGGCAACATCGTAAAGAGACTTCCATGGGGCAATAATCATTCACAGCTTTGACTTTTCACCTTTACAATTGATTTCCATCATATCCAATCTTTTTCTTACATCCAAAGAGCTAAATAATAGAGCTGGAGAAGAGAATGGCATGGCCGATTTGGCAGTAGAGGCAACAACAGAGAGGAGTTGGAACATTTTGTAGAGAAGACTTGAGCATATTGTTGCTCTACATTTTATATCCTTGTTACTATTGTAAGATGCCTTGATTGGCAAGCGGATAGAAAGATGGGGTAAAAATCCAATAAAGAAATTTGTTATGGTGATGGCTTTATCTTAAGGAAAGCGATAATTACCACAGGAATGCTCTTTACTCTTACCTGTTCCTTATAAATGGGCAAGCTAATGCCTAACTGAAGAGAAAATGTATTTCTTTATCTATTTATAGTGATAATTCTCACTTTCACATCAAGGGACATGTTTAAAAAGCTCCTCAAGTTGATCTGGAAAAGCTTGATTTATACAATTCAATGAATCTCTTTGCTATTTATGTACAGATCTTTTTTCCCTCATTCCTTCCTTAAGTTCCTCTAAATGAGAAGTAAAGAGTACACAAGAAACTCATAACTGAATCCTGTTCAGGGCTTCAATAAATATGGTTACTTTACAGACTTATTCTGCCAGGTTGCCCCACTGTGTCTGAATGAAAGATGTTCAACTCCTGCCTGGTAGTTCATCTTTCTTGGGCCCTGTCCCTTTCCTGATCTTGATCAGCTCATCTGCATATTTTGAAGACATTTGGGACTATTCTAATATGGCTCCCCCTTTGGGAAGCCTGCTGAGCCTCAGGCTTCCCAAATCCTACAGATGATGTCAGCAATGAGCGACAGTGACTGAAAAAAGAAAGCTTGATTTGGCTCATTCGCTGAGGCCAAACCTAATCCCTGGTGTTAGCACTTGTGTAGGAAAAATATATGTTGCTTCTTTTAGTTTCCATTTTTTCACATCACTCTAATTCAAGGCTTCAGTGTGGAAAATACCACCTGCATGAGAAAAAGTACTCTATGAACTAACCATAAAATTGCTTGCAAAAATGTTTCAAAGGTTCTTGCTTGTTTACACCCAAAATACATTCAGTATCAGTTTACTGGATGTTTGGCCTGTGCAAACAGACAGGTTGAAGTCTGCAGTGATATTAGCATGCATTCCCATATGCTGTTTTTTTTTAATGAGAGTGATTTCTTGTTGTGGTGTTGATTCACAGCTTAATATGACTTAGGTTGTAAATAATGTTGAGATTTTACAGATTTGTGACTGTTGGAATTTATTATATCAAAATATCTATACCAAATGTTTTTTATCATGTAAATATGTAAAATTACTTTGTGGAAATAAAAAATAGAACATCTATTTAGAGAAAATAGTGATTGTAAGGAAACTGTGGTTTAAAACCCTTTTTGTTTAAAATAATGATTGTTAGCTCCCTTTAGTGTTCATCTTTCTTTATAAATATTCAAGTACAGTACATTTTTAAAATACATTTTAGAGCAAAATACGAATACCTTTAAAAATCATTTAACAAGGTTAGATATGGAATTTTTGTGGATAGTACACTGCCTTTAGTTTAGTGCAGTAGACATGTAACTTTTAAATTAGCTCTTTACATAAAGATAAAACCCTTTAAAAGTATTTGGAAAAAATAAAATACTGAAATGTATAATCACATACTTTTAAAAAAGAATTTAAGATTTGACTATAATGCACAGGTAAATAAAAGTCTTTGTAGTTACTATTGGCCATCTATACAAGCTTGGTATAGTCAGTCAACTGTTAAAAACCTGGTTCACTGTTTAAAAAAAGATATAAAAACAAATTGTCTATCTTTCTGCCTGATCTCTTTTCAACTGCTAACACAATGGAAACAGTAGGTGATCAGTCAGTGCATTTGGTTTGTCAATGGTGGTTTTGTATAAATATTGGAAGGATAAGAAGCAGAATTCGCACTGAAAAATATGATTTCATCTGCCTCTTCTCTGCAGTTCCATGCCTCATGCTGCGGTGTGAAATTCTCATTTTACACACTTTGCAGGCGGAGCACATGAATTATGCATTGAGCAAGAGAAATCTCCTGCTTCAGCTCCTATATGCATTTACCCAGGTTCTGTCTCTATTATCAAGATGAATTGAAAATAGAGAAATGTTTGATGGGATATGGCTTAACTTCTTTGTTTAGCATTCAGCTATGGGCTGCATTCTCTTCTCTAAGGGGGAAACATGTTTATTTTATATGTCTATCTGGATTGTAATTTTAAAGAGAGAACAGAGATATTAGTGTTCTAAGTTCAATTTCAGTTAAAGTTCCTGTAAATGGAGAACGTCAGCATTGGTAAGTGTGTTGGGTTTACTTTTTTTTTTAAGTTTTAAAAAATAATGAATAAGCTTGGCAAGTTTAGAATGCTGTAGCCACAGTTTTTATTTGTAAAAATAAAATAAAGGGTGGGAAGAATTGGAGACTCAATAATAGATTATAAAGCACTTTGTACATTCAACTGCCTGCTAGTTCATTTTAGAACACAAATCAAAACTCTGCAGAAGGGCTAACTCAGCTCCAAGTGGCAGTTTTAGGGACTATTAAAAGAAATAGCCCCAAATGAGCAGGCTCATCCATGGTATTATGTCCCCTTCTCCCCCACTCCTATCAGAGTCATACACTTTGTGGTAGGTTTCCAATAAATGTCTGACTGGGGAAAAATACTTTCTTGGAAATGGTTGGTTGGTTGGCCGTTCATATTGAGAGCTTCCTGGTTCAAAATGGGGCACTGGCTTATAATTCCTCATTAATGCCTTTAATCTGCTGTTGAAGTACTTCAGCCTTTTTTCCATTTGGCTCGGCAGTTCTCCAAATGCTAGTGAGGCCTTTATGTCTTTTGGCAACATGTGAAAAAAGTGCTCTATCTTTGAATTCAAGCTTTTCCTATAGTCTGAATGAATGTTTGAATGTTTGAATGTTTATTAACATTTGTAGGCCGCCCTTTTCCCTGAGGGGACTCAGGGCGGCTCACATAAAATCAGGAAGGGAATACAAACAATGACGTAGACACATATAGTAAAAATAATAAGCAACATTCATTCATCATTCGGGAGGGGCGGCTATCTTTGTCCCCAGGCCTGACGGGCTAGCCAGTTCTTAAGGGCTGTGCGAAAGGCCTGGACGGTGGTGAGGGTACGAATCTCCACGGGGAGCTCGTTCCAAAGGGTCGGGGCTACTACTGAGAAGGCCCTCCTCCTTGTAGTTGCCAGCCGGCACTGGCTGGCCGATGGAATTTGGAGGAGGCCCAATCTATGAGATCTAATTGGTCGCAGGGAGGTAATTGGCAGAAGGCGGTCTCTCAAGTACGCAGATCCACTACCATGCAGGGCTTTATGGGTGACTAGTAGCACCTTGAAGCGCATCCGGAGATCGACAGGTAGCCAGCGCAGCTCGCGGAGGATAGGTGTTATGTGGGTGAACCGAGGTGCACCCACAATCACTCGCGCGGCCGCGTTCTGGACTAGCTGAAGTCGCCGGATGCTCTTCAAGGGCAGCCCCATGTAGAGCACATTGCAGTATTCCAGCCTAGAGGTCACAAGGGCCCGAGTGACTGTTGTGAGAGCCTCCCGATTCAGGTAGGGTCGCAACTGGCGCACCAGGCGAACCTGGGCGAATGCCCCCCTGGTCACAGCCGTCAGGTGGTGGTCAAAAGATAGCTGTGGATCCAGGAGGACTCCCAAGTTGCGAACCCTCTCTGAGGGGTGTAAAATTTGACCCCCCAGCCTGAGTGATGGAATATTGGTCGAATCTTTGGGAGGGAAGCACAACAGCCACTCGGTCTTTTCTGGGTTGAGTACAAGCTTGTTAGCCCTCATCCAGTCCATAACGGCCTCAAGGCCTCGGTTCATCACGTCTGCCGCTTCATTGAGTTGGCACGGGGCGGACAGATACAACTGGGTATCGTCCGCATATTGATGGTATCTTATCCCGTGCCTGCGGATGATCTCTCCCAGCGGTTTCATGTAGATGTTGAATAGTAGGGGGGATAAGACCGAACCCTGAGGCACCCCATATGTTAGGGGCCTAGGGGACGATCTCTGCCCCCCCACTAACACCGACTGCGACCTGTCCGAGAGGTAGGAGGAGAACCACCGCAACACGGTGCCTCTCACTCCCACCTCCCGCAGTCGTCGCAGAAGGATACCATGGTCGATGGTATCGAAAGCCGCTGAGAGGTCAAGGAGAACCAGGATGGAGGAATGTCCTCCATCTCTGGCTCTCCAAAGATCATCGGTCAATGCGACCAAAGCGGTTTCTGTGCTGTAACCGGGTCTGAAGCCTGACTGGAAGGGGTCGAGATAGCTTGCTTCCTCCAAGGACCGCTGGAGCTGGAAGGCCACCACCTTCTCAACAACCTTCCCAAGGAAGGGAAGGTTGGAGACTGGGCGATAGTTATTAAGAACAGCTGGATCCAGAGATGGCTTCTTTAGGAGGGGTCTCACCACCGCCGCTTTCAGTGCGGCGGGGAAGTTCCCCTCCCGAAGAGAGGCGGTAACAACCGCCTGGATCCAGCCTCGTGTCACCTCACTGCTGTTAGTAACCAGCCATGAGGGACACGGGTCCAGTACACAGGTGGAGGCACTTACAGCCCTCATGGCCTTGTCCACATCCCCGGGGGTAACATCCTGAAACTCAACCCAGAGATGGTCTACTTGATCCTCTTGTGCCTCGGCTGGAACTGCAGGGATGGAGTCCAAGTCCGACCGAAACCGAGCAATTTTGTCCGCTAAGAATTGGGCATAATCCTCAGCTCTGCCCTGCAAGGGTTCCCCCGCTTCCCTCTTATTTAGTAGGGAGCGGGTTATCCTAAACAGGGCGGCTGGGCGGGACTCAGCGGACGCAACCAAGGTGGCTATGTGAGATCTTTTCGCTGCCCTAAGTGCCCTGGTGTATTCCTTGGTGCTGGTGGTTACCATTGCTCGGTTCGATTCGGACTTATCGGACCTCCATCGGTGCTCTAGGCATCTCCTCCGGCGCTTCATCTCCCGGAGTTCCTCGGTGAACCAAGGAGGTCTCCGGGATCCGCCGCCTCGGAGGGGCCGTAGTGGCGCAATCCGGTCGAGGGCCTCCAAAGATACCATGAACAAGAAGAAATATCATATTCATTTGCTACTTTATTCCAATTTTCCCGTTCCATTCCCATCCTTCCTGAAAGTCAAAGCTCTCAGTGATGCAGAGAGGCTGTAAATGGAGGAATGAATGCAAGCATGACTATGCTTGTTTTTCCTAGAGCCAACTACTATATGAACTTTTCTGCCATTAGAATTCAGATTGCCTTCCTACCAGTGTTTTTCTTATATTTGAAAATGTTTTAAGTAGATTTGTTAAATTTCTTTTCATTTTAGATTTTGCTACCACCAGTTTGCTGTTGTATATTAATATTTATTCCTGCTTGTAATATTTTTGTGTTTTGATATTTTATTTTAAGTTATATTGGCATCCAAAAAGTGACACATATATTGCAAAAGAAGTAAACTGAAATGTAAATAAAAATATTCTCAGTATGTGTGAGTACAGTAGTAGTCCTTGATTTATGACCACATAAACCCAACTTTTGAGCCCATAACTCCCTTTAAGAAAGGAAGTTGGTAAGTAACTTTTGCCCCATATTGTGACATTTTCTGAGTTATTAAGCCAATCACTGTAGTTGTTAAATACATCATGTGGTTGTTAAGTGAGTCTGGTTTCCCCCATTGACTTTGCTTGTCGGAAGCTGACTAGGAAGGTTACAAATGGTGATCACATGACTCTGGGACAATACAACTGTCATAAATACAAGTGTCCAAATTTTGACCATCGAAATGCTGCAACAGTCATAAATGTGACTATTGGTCATAATTCACTTTTTTCTGTGCCATTGTAACTTTGAACAGTCACTAAATGAATGGTTGCAAGTAGAGGACTACCTGTACTCCCTAGCTGGCAGAAGATGGGCAACAGTATGTTAGCGTAAAAGGTAATTGCTAAATTAGATACATGGTCTTGCTATAAACCAATGGGAGCAAACAGAGAGTAAGCATAGGCATTGGTTGTGGAAGTATTAATAAATTAACCTTCCCACAGAATGATCAGAAGAAGGATGTGGAAACTGCTTGGAAGAGAGTAAAATTTATATTGCAGAGTGCCATGTAAGTGAGTAAACTTAGACTTGGAACTTAGAATAACTTTATTGTCACTTTGAATGTACACTAATCAGCATACATTAAAATGAAATTTCGTTGCATGCAGCTCTAAAAAGGTTTAATATACACTACATAAACATGACAAGATAAATAAATACAAAATTATGCATGTACCCACATATAATATATGACATGGAGAAACAACATAGTCTAGTTCAGATGTATACATGTACACGGCGAGAGAAACAAATCTTGTGAGTTTACCAGACAGATGGCATAGGGAATAAAACTCCTGCTAGAAATACTTTGAAACCTTTGAAACAGGAGCCGAGGTGGTGCAGTGATTAAATGCAGCACTGCAGGCTACTTCAGCTGACTGCAGTTCAGCAGTTCGGCTGTTCAAATCTCACCGGCTCAGGGTTGACTCAGCCTTCCATCCTTCCGAGGTGGGTAAAATGAGGACCCGGATTGTTGGGGCAATATGCTGACTTTGTAAACTGCTTAGAGAGGGCTGAAAGCCCTATGAAGCGGTATATAAGTCTAACTGCTATTGCTATTGCTAAACCTCCTCCCAGAGGGAAGCAACAAAAACAAAGTATGAAGTGGGTGTGTAGGGTCTCTAACAATGCTTTGATCTCTAAGCACATAGCATAAGCAGTATATTGAATGACTGGAAGCGAGCTTCCTATAATCTTCTTGGCTGTCCTTACCACTTTCTGAATGGACTTTTTATCTGAGCCACTGCAGCGACCAAACCAAACAGTGATGCAGTTTGTTAAAATGCTGTAAAAAGTGGCCAGGATAGGAGAAAGATGTACTCATCTGATGCAGGAAATACATTAGTATGAAATCATGCAAATGAAAAATGAGAGGATACTGCATGAAATGACAACAAGAGAGAGCCTGTGGACAAGGAAAATATAGATTTAACTATTATTTAATTTCTCTTTTTAAGCATTGTAAAATATAATTCTCTAATCCAATTTAAATATTGTAAAATATAATTCTCTAATTTGGATTGGAGAATTATATTTTACAATGCTTAAATAGAGAAAAGATGCAAAAATGCACTTAAATTATAGTTAAAGATAAAGGGTCCCCTTGTACATATGTGCTAGTTATTCTCGACTCTAGCAGGTGTGTCATCTCTGTTTCAAAGCTGAAGAGCCAGCACTGTCTGAAAATGTCTCCGTGGTCATGTGGTCAGCATGGCTAAACACCGAAGGCCCATGGAACACTGTTACCTTCCCACAAAAGGTGGTTTCTATTTTTCCTACTTGCATTTTTACATGCTTTTGAACTGCTAGGTTGGCAGAAGCTGGGACAAGTAGCGGGAGCTCATTCCATTATGCGGCACTAGTGATTTGAACCGCTAAACCACCGAACTGCCAACCTTTCTGATCAACAAGCTCAGCGTCTTAGCCACTGACCCATCGCATGCCTATTCTTAAATTATAAGGAATGGTTAAGAAAAAAAAATAAATTGATTTTGATGGAAATTAAAAGCAGAAAAAGAAAAGAAAAACTCTAACAATGAGAAGAATGATGCAACAATTTAACATTTTAAAAGGAATGTTTTATTTATTTAGGTGATAGATAGATATATCTCACCTTATATAGAAGAGCTCAAAGTATATGCTTATGTTAATAAATAACACAAGTCCTATGTTTATCTGTAATGTCCCTATAGGATAGGTTGGACTAAGAGAAAGTTACTGGCCCCAAGTCACCCAGTGATCTTTGTGAGTAGATTAGAACATAGCTCACCAAGAAATTATATGAATGTGAGAAGTCAAGTTAATTGTATGAGCATTCAGAGGAGGTCTATGATGAAGCAAACTGTTAAATTATGGAATATTTTGTACAAATTATAAAAGTTACTTGAAAATGTAATAGGTCTGTATGATGGAAATAAGCATGTTTGAGAATAAATGGAATACTTAGCAAACAGTTCAGGATTGAGTAGTCAGTGAGACAGGGATTTATGCTTTTTGGTTAAGTATATTAATATAAATGTATAAGAAATACTTGTAATGGATTTAGAGATTTGTCGCTTAAGGATGTGAGTATTCATGAACTTTTATACTTGTTGATTTAGAACCCAAATTATTTCCAGAAAATATGAAGATTGTTGGATGGATCTGGAAAAGGAAAATGGATCTGATGAAACACCAAGTTGCTTTGTTTTGAGTTAGTGAAGTGAATAATTGCACACAAATGACCAAAAAAAATTAGAAAAGTAGATGCATTGTAGCCTTTCATACAATGTTTACTGAAGATGGAGTACAGGTAGTCCTCATCTTATGACTGATCACTTAAAATGGTTTGAAGTTATGATATAGACATTTCCAAAGTTACTTACAACCAAGTTTCGTTGCAACTGGTTCACCTTTTCAGTTGTTGTGTGTCCTGCAGTCATATGACTGATTTACAGTGTTGTGGGGTTTTCTCTTGCTAGTTTCTGGTGTTCTGGTTTGTGGAAAAATTGCCCATTGGGGAAAATGGAACTAGAGTATAATCCTGAAGTAGGATCATAAGCACACGTATAGTTTCACTCAGCAACTGCTTCATTTAACAACTGAGTTTCTGGTCCTAGCTGTGTTGCCTAAATGAGGGTTATCTGTTTGCTACTTTTTCTTCATGACTTTAATTTCTTGGGCTATTTCTTTCTCCTTTTCTATGTACTGCTTAATCAAAAGAAATAAAGAAATAGATATGTACATGTGCTTTTAATGAAATGTTATGTTAGCTGGTTTCCAGAATATATGTTAGCAGGAAGTTTTTTATTGTGTATTCTGTTTTATGAACTTAATCATAATTAATTATAGCTTTCATGTTTCAGAGTGGACCAAAAACAAGCAAACCTAAGTATATTCTAGGACTCTTCCATGATTCCCACATTTAAACCAATAACTTAAACTGTAATTAAGTCTCTTTGCTTTTTCTGAAATTTAGTTAGCTAAACTTGAGTGATTATTTTTTTCAAAGTGAACATATGCCACAGAGTTTAGCAAATGTTAACCTGGTTAGCAGCCAGGGTTATTTAATTTTAATATTTATGGTAGCTAGCTTTCTGCACACGGAGTAGAAAGAACTCTTTGATTGATTTATATGGCCACACACTTCACACAATAATTCAGAGTGGTGTATGTGGTTAAAACAACACTATGCCATCTAAACCACAATCTAAACCAAAGTTTAGATAATAGATCCAGTTTAAAAAAGTAGTGTTGCTAGGATAATTCACACAGCCTCCTGGCCCAAGCACCTGGGGAATGAAGCATTAGGTTTTCAGTGCCTGATGAATGTCAGGGCCAACTAGATTACCAGAGAGATGCTGGCATTGTCACAGAGAAAGAATGACTCCTATATCCAACAAGATGACATTGTTTAATGGAAAAGACCCAGAGCACATCCTCCCAGCTAGATTTGGTAGGGTAAACAGAAATGATGGGAGAATCATTTCCACATTATCCTAAAATTGCAAGTCATTCCACTTAAATTTGTAATGGATAAAAAACAAGACAAGATGTTTGTCTGGAACGGTATAGGGTTTTCTGCCTAGGCAGGGGGTTGGACTAGAAGACCTCCAAAGTCTCTTTCAATTCTGCTATTGTATTGTATTATTATGTTGATATATATGGGTTTAGGCATGCAAATCATTCATGGTAGCCAGCAAAATATAGGTGATTATATTTACTGAATTCTGGAGATTAATTGATATGTAAATGTACTGATAGTGGTTTTGAATTTCTTTTATAATACCCCTAGATAGAGAAAGCAATGGATTTTGTCTGCCATCTCAACAGAAGCGGGGTGAACCCTGGAGGAAACATGCTTCATATTCCTGATATACTGTATATTGTATTGTAACACTTCAAATAGGTTACAACTTTGTTAAGTAATCTGTGCCAGAATTCATGGCAAGCTATGACAAGCCATCTCATTTTCACATGAGAAGAATACTCTTATGATATATTACAGTGTAACCTAGGGAATAATTGATTCATTTTTTAAATGTGTCTGCTCTATCTTTGTTATAGATATTGCTCTCCTTCTCAAAGGAGTCTAAGATACTGGTTATGTATGCTGTTGCAAGTAATGAATTCTGTACAGTTTTTGAGGATAATGTTTCAGACTAAAAAAAACAACTGATTGTTTTTTCACTCTAAAACATTATTATCAAAAACTGATAGTTTTTTCGTCTCTTTTTATATGTTGATAGGCTAATTTATGTTTAAAACTTTTCCTTACTGGATTTTAGGTCTTTTGCTATTTTATTAAGTAAAGATAAAAATCATAATGTTTAACATGATTCTTCCTGCCTTTCTGAATGCACCACATAGGGGATTTTTTTTGGAAGCAATACAGATATAGTTTTTTACTGTCTCCTTCTGGATTGTTTGTTCAGTTTGAATATTTGATCAATGAAATCTCAATTCTGAGGCTTATAAAGTCCAACAAAAATCAAATTTTATTCCCACTGTTATCTGGCTTTAGCTCTCATTTGATTTATTCACATATTCAAATGGCGAAGCACCAGAAGCATCGACAATCTGGAACTCTCCAAATTTTAGTCCAACGTATTTCAAATATACTGGATTGAGAAATGTGAGTTTATGGAATACTAAATAAATAACCTTAGGTTGTAGAGAAGAAAAGACATTGATACCAGAAATTGAAAATGTAATGTCTTATAAACTAGACCAAAGCCATCATAAATTATTTTTAGAACCCTACAAAAAGCTTATAGTACAACAATGTTATTAATGTAGAACATTAATCCAGTCCTGTAAAAACGCCTCACATTATGGTGTAATACTACTCAATAAGAATATTGTGCTAGTGCTTCAGGCAAATAATATTACAGTTATGGTGTTGAAGGAATTGCAGCACTTATGAATTCTTACTCTCTCAAGCTTGTTAAGATAGAGTTAATGTATTTTTTATAAAACTCTGAGAAATGTTTTTACACAGTGATAAAAAGCATCAAACATTCATATGCTTTTTGCAGAAGGAAGCAGAACATTTGCAAGAGAAAGAAACTACTAAACAAGATATGTCGCTCTTAGATTTGGATGACTGTAAGTACTTGAGATATTTGCCTTTAATTGTGTTATTTATATATATTTGGCCCTGCCAATTAAATTAGTTGAATTCATCTTTTTTTTAGAAAAAGGGTACTTCTAATAGTCTTGTACAAATATGTTAACATATCTGCATGTTCAAACTGAGTCCTTTTCTTAAGTTATGCAATGTAATAACTAATTTCAGAAATCCTATATAATATATTCAAATCTCTAATTATTCTTTCTAAAAATGTTAATATGAAACTCTCTCTTTCTGTAATAATAATATACTATATAAGACTTAATATATTTTATAATTCAGTTGCATTTTAAGTGAGAATATAGATAATATTTATAATATTTTTATTCAGAAATATACTTTAAATGATAAATTCCTGTGATGATGCTAGGAAAAATGTAGCCTCAATTATAAATAAAAGAACAAGAACAAAAAATATTAAACTTGGAAATGAGATTTTTTTAATGACACTTAACTTAACTTTACATTGCCAGCTCCATTTTTCACAATATGAAACTTAGAGAGGGTAACTGGGGAAAGAAGGAATTGGCATATGTTGACCGCACTTCTGCTAGTATAATTCTGCTGAGTGGATTCTCCTACCAGCAGAAGCAAAGTTGGAATCCAAGATTTCTGTTTGAAATATCTTATAATTTCAAAATACACATATTTTATGGTGGTCTTTGTATTGTATTATATTGTAGTACAAGTATTGTAAAGTACAAAAATCCAAGCTTTTAAAAATGGTCAGACACTCTCAATCTCTCTCTCTCCCTCTCCATCCCTCCCTCCCTTCCTCTTTCCCCTCTGTCTCTTTTTCTCTCTCCATATATAACATTTCCATGGTTTATTTTCAGCTCTCTATATATATATATATTATAAAGCATTATCAGCACAAATTTTATTACAAATTTACAAGTATGCAGTAGACAATGTATGTGGATTTTCAGACATAAAAGTTGCACCATTACAAAAAAAGAGTGAAAATTATACAGTTGGAAGAGAGGCCATTGAGACTAATGCTCTGCTCAATGTCGGGATTCAGCTTAAATCATCACTGGCAGGTGGTTGTTCAGTCTCTATTTGAACACATCCAGCTGAGGGGAGCCTGCCACCTCTCCAGATAATTTGTTTCACTGTGGAAGTTTTTTCCCAACATTCAATTAGAATTCACCTTCCTGAAATGTAAGACCAAATAAAACTGTCCATATGTAATGCCATTATATGATACAACTCCACTTGGAATACTGTGCACAGTTCTGTTAACAATACCTTAGAAAACATAGTGAAGAGCTGGAAACGATGCAGAAAATGGCAATCAAAATGATTAGACTGTAGAATGCCTTCTTTGCAGTGAAAAATACATCATTTGAGGTGCTTTAGGTTAATGCAGAAGTAGATAAAAGTGATATGATAGAAATTTGTAAAATCATATATAGCATAAAAATGTGGTCATATATAGTAGAATTTCCTCAGAATGTTAGAATTTGGGTGTATAGTTACTGAACCTAAATGTGGTAAAATGAGAACTAATAAAAAGAATTTATTTTCAGAGCAGAAAAGCTATCAGTTATGGTGATGGCATTTAGATGATTTTAAAAGAAGACAAATGATTGGAAGAGAGAGGTATTAGTGCCATCAGTCTTTATGGCTTTAAATCACAGACTGTAAATCTTAAGTACAACTTTGTAGGGAGTAACTGGTATTCTGAGATTGTGCTTTCAGGACCCTGTGACATAGAATACTGGGCTAGATGGGTGAAGTGATATGGGAGAACCCCTATTTTCTTATGTTGCCCTAGAATCATAGTCTTAGTCATATGATTTATTTATATATGTATTCAATTTTAATTATTTTTCTTAATCACATTATTTTCTTCAGTCAGCCCTGCACCAGCTCTTACTACCTTTTGCAAGCCATCAATTCTCTCTCCCATCTTAGCAGCAGACCTAGAAGGTTTAAGTTTATCAAGTTCTTCAGTCATTGATGTAAGTAATTATGAACTGATTTATTTTTATGCTTTTAAGTATGTTTGTATCTTCAACAATTTATTATTTGGACTGTTTTTCTTCTCTTTAATATATTTGAAAGTGGAAAGCAGGGACAGCAACAGGTTTTGAGTTTAAAATGCTCAAGTTTATATAATGTATTCATAGAAGTTAATTTTATAAATTAGCATTACATTTTTTTTAACTAAAAGCATTTTCTGCAACATTATGCCATTTCTTTCCTACCAGGATTTGCATCAACTTTTATAAGGAATTCCTATCTAACAAAGAGCTTTTAATCTGACTATATTATGCTACATACTTAATATTGCATGCTAATGAGACACCTGAAGATAATGAGTTTTAGAAAAACAATAGTGATTGTCCAAAGCATAAACTATTCTCAGCACATTATGACTCAAAATTTTGTTCTGGGTGTTTGACAGCGACAGCAGTAATTCCTTAGTTGCTGCATTGGTCTATTGAACTGAGTGCCTTTCTCTTGTGTTTTTTTTATTAAGAAATCCAGTGGGATTTACTTCTGCTATATGCTATATTAAATTTAATAGTTCATATATACACATTGAGGAAACTTCACTGTAAAACAATAAAACCAACATATTACAGTTATATGTGGCTTTCTTCTTACCTAAAATTTAAAATTCGGACACAAAACTTTACAGTTTCATAAGACTGCCTGTACTAAACCAGTCTGCAAGAGAAACATAATTATTACATTGATTTTTTAAAAGATCGTTTGTCTGGATTCTACAGGTGTAATATTATGAGGGGAAAAAAATAAGGCCACAGAGACAATGCTTTTATTTAGATCAACATAATTTGTAAAACACCACTCCAAGCTTTCAAGATTCAGGAAAGGAAAATTAGGAAAATTGGTTGGGCTTTCTGGTTGGAAGAAATGGATGCTCTAGCATTGGTTCACATAGGTCTATATACTATACTATATTTTACTATATACTAAATTTTCTAATGTAGACTGATACAGGGACTACTTCAATATAATCTCTCATGTTTTTTCTTACCCTTTCTTCTCTTCCCACATCCAAATTGCCTGACAGAATTTTTGACATTCAAGTTGCCAGTTGTTTTGTACAACTTTGGTTGGCCTAATATAAATATTGCCTCCATGGATTTTGTATTGATCTTATTTAACTCTGTGATTTGTATGGCAATTTACTATTTATAATAAAGTAGTTTTCCTCCTATAAAACTAGTTTATCCTATGTACTTAATATTTGTGTGCCACTATTTGTTGTTTACATTGTATGTGATAAAGTCTATAAAATGCATGGAACCTAGTGAATATAGAACAGAAAAAGTATGAAATAGAGGATAAAAGATCTAACAGTGAAATCTTTTTAGTGTACTTACAAGAGAAAACCATCATGTCCAACCAATGGTTCCTATTAATTCACAATACTTGTATATGTTTCTCAGTTTTCTTTTTATTCACATTAATTGTATTAAAAAGTTGACCATCCTTCTAACATTTCCCTTGTTTTGCAGAAAGGATGCTGGGTTTAAATATTTGGGGCAAAAGCAAACTGTAACAATTATAGAGTCATATTTTGTTAGGAAAAGATCATTAAATTAATCTAATCCAATACTTAGTGCAGAATTCTTACATCAGCATTGAGAACTCACCATCTTTTAAGGCAGAAGTACTATGAGGCTTGAAGAATTTTTTCAGGTGTGACTTTCAGATGGAATAAGGTACTGCCATTGGAAAGAGGAACCTGAGAAGTGCATCATGGAACAAATGTTGGATTCTTAGGATATGTGTTAGCTTTATTACAGGGAAATATCTGAAATGGTAAAAGTTTAGTTTTTAAATTACACAGTTATTTAGAGAGTACTCTTTCAGACATGACACTTTCCTTAGAAATACTTCCATGTTGAGAAGGAAAAGTTTGAATGGAAATAGGAACCATTTGACCATGTTAAGAAACTAATACACAATGTTCTGAATGTCAAATAGTGTCAAATATCAACTATGCTTATCTATGTAAGATTGAAAGATTCCTGGTGAAAGCATGTCATCCTTTCAAGCTATAACTCTCACACAATGGCTGAAATCAAATGAAGGCAATGAATACCTTGGTTGATTCTGACTTATTTGATCAAGGAAGCATTCTGATTCTGCTTAGTTTTGATAACAAAAAATAATTAAACTAGGAAATAAGCATTCACCCTTATTGTTAAATCCAAAGCTGGACCCCTGAATTATTTCTTTCTTCATAATCTAGAACTATATGTCAGGGTTTCTTCTTGGCTTAGAATATTCACTTTATTTTATTTTATTTATTTACCTTTATCAAAGCTAGATACTTTTATCTTGTAACAATACTTTTCTTAATGTACCTGATTTAAAAAGATAAATGCAAAAAAATACTTAGTTTGCTTTATTTCTTTCCTTTAGTACTTTTTAATTTCCTTGTTATCCAGCAGCTCTCTTAAGTGCTTCCTATCTTGGATGCATATAGAAAAAATTGTTATGGTTGGTCCTAATTTTATTAGCAGTCTGCAGCTGAAAAATCTTTTTGCATTTGTTTCATGCTGATTTGTATTCCTATACAGACTTTCTGCAAGTATGGCCTTATATAGAATGCATTCGAGTAATCAGGTGGATCATGACCAAAATATGATTTAAGGAAGATGTCAGCTGTAATTATTAACTTTTCTTGTATTTCTTGAAAATATAAGGAAAATAAATAGTGAAAAAGTGATTGCAAACTACAGACTTGGCCACAATTAAATGTTTCTATGTTAGGTTTTTTAAATAATTTCCTATGTAATCTAATAGAACAGAGCTTGTTGTTTCTATTTGATATATTGCTTGTATCAAACATTCGCTTCTAGCACTTCTTAGAATTATGTTAGAGAAGACTACCTCTTCTCTGGTTGATTCCATAACTAGATTCTAGTATAATCAGTAAACCTACTATGAAATCTTATGATGTTCTTTCCTTGTGAAACTAAAAGTAGACCAATTTTCCCATCCAGTTTGAAACATGCATTTCAAGTTAACATCCTTTTGAAATTAGGACACAATTCTATGCTTTCTTCAACAAAGTTGATCAATTTTGATTTGTGCTTCCAAAGACTAATCTGTCTCAAACTACATTCTTTTGAATTAGGACAAGAAATTAATCTGCTAATACTTTAGTTAATGTTGCCCATTGAAAGTCTTCAGCAGAAGATGTAGAATCAAGAGCAAAGCTAAACAGTATCTTTCATTAAATTTGGTCTGCTATCCAAAGCCTCAAGGATATCTTGATACTGAATCATCCACTTTGCCAAGATTTTATTTGCAGATATTTCCCCCTAGTCCCATCTCCGTTCCAATATTGTAACCTGTTTGGAGACAAATCACTAAAGGCAAAACTTTTCAGTGAGAGCAGGGATTCATTATCTGAAAACTGCATAGTTCTTTTATTGTTTAAATTAGATCAACCTATAATTCTTTTGTCATTGGGTAGATCTACAGCTGACAGATACGATTGGTGCTGATAGTTTACTTTTAAAATAGAAGTGCTTTATAAAAATTAGACATAGAAGGGCACACTAAATTATGTACAGTAAAATTAATACAGAAAAACATTTTAACATACCATACACTGAGGTAAAAGCTCTAAAAAACAAAATAACTGTGTATCAAGTAACCTATATCTTAAAAATTAAGTCAGCACAGCCACCTGGTACAAATGGCAATGATGAAAAAGTGTCAAAAGCATGTTGCAACTATATGACATAAAGTCTAGGCCAGTGATGGCGAACCTATGGCATGCGTGCCACAAGTGGCACACAGAGCCATTTGTCAGGGCACGCGAGGCACTGCCCTGTCAGCTGGCCAGTGTGCATACGCACGCTGGCCAGCTGAGTTCACCCTTTTTAAAGCCATTTTTCGCCCTCCCCAGGCTCCAGAGGCTTTATAGGAGCCTGGGAAGGGCAAAAAGAGCTCCCCCCCCCCCCCGAGGCCCTCCGGAGGCTTCATGAGCTTCTGTGAAGCCTCCGGAGCGCAAAAAACCGGCCCTATGGGCAAACCAGAAGTTCGGGAACGGACTTCCAGTTTGCTTGGAGGTTTGTTTTGAGCGCTCCGAAGGCTTCAGGGACCTTCAGGAGGCTTCCCTGCAGCCTCCGGAGCAGTCAAAATGACCCTCCGAGCAAACCGGAAGTCACACATTGCATTATGGGTGTGGCACGCCCGCACACAACCCCCCCCTGCGCTCCCCACTTATGGCAGGCGAGCCAAAAAAGGTTCGCCATCGCTGGTCTAGGCTTTCATACTTTAGTTTCATATTGGATGCTAGTAACAAATCATGGGATTTGCAACATGATATGTTTTGTTATTTGGAATGAAGGCTAATGAAAGATTCAGGATGATGTTCCATAGTCTTATTACAATAAAGAAGATTAAGGACACAGATCCTTATATCTAGACCTTCTGTTGAAGAAGACTTAACTTTCATAACAAGGAGAATTACTTGCAGCTATTAGGATCATATAAACCCTTTGTCAGATGCAATGATTTCTGTTCAAATGAATTATAGATTCAAGTTGTAAACTATTATATTTTGCTGGAATACAATATATTTACAATTTTTGTATCCTTTAAAAATTAAAAAGTCCCAATTTAACTAATAAAGCTATTAATAGAATTATGATTGTTATATTTGCACCTTATTTGGACAGCATCAGAAATTTTAAGTGCTGCATATGGAAATATAGTTGTTGAAGTAGCAATAAATTTCTATTTAAAGTTTATACATATCAGAAAACATAAATGCATAAAAAATTGGATAGTAATGCTACCTTATTTTTCTAGATAATTCACACACACACACATTCACATATAAGTCATATATAGCAAATTTTAATACAAGACTGCTTTCAAATATTTTTGATATAAAATGTAAAAAACACAGTTTTTATCCTTGTTGATATTTTCTTTGGAAAATAAAGATCCAACATTTTTGTCAATAGGATTAGTCTCTTTAAAATTGCAATCACATCTTTCTAAGGTAACATTTACATCCTCACATCTTTAGCATCTATCAGACATGACATGGGACATATTCATTGACCCTAAAAATTTTCATCAGAATCATGCACTGAAAGGGGGCAGCCCCAGTCAGACAAGAGGCTCATTTCAATTTTAACAGCGGTAATTAAAGGTTAATTCACTGAGTCAGGATTAACGAGGAAAGTACAAATGATAGGCAAGCAGCTGCCTTTATAATACAAGATTAGAACAATGCAATTACAATCAGAATTAGAAAAAATCAACTTCCTGAAAGGTTCTGTAATGAATGAACTGCATTTCTCTGCTGCTAATTGTGCTACTTAAAGATGAGGATGGTACAACAATAATTCTATTGTGATATTTCTTGATCAGCTCTGCTTAACAAGATAGTATTCTAAATTCAGCAATCACAGCTGATATTTTGAAAATCAATAACAGCAGTTTAAAAAATAATGGTTGCCATAGAAGGTTGGTTAAAACAGAATATTCAAACCTAACATACAAACCTAATACAGTATTTGTTCTTAGTAATGGATTAGGTAACATAATCCATAACATCCTTGATATGATGTTAGTAAATATAAGGATTAGAACATTCTTGCAGCTGCTGTTTTCATGATAGCAATGCTCTATTGTAATAAAGAGAGGTAAAATAACTGGTTATTGTGAGGTGTGTTTTTTACCTTACATATCTGGTCTCTACATAATGGAGATTAAAGAACAGGGAAATCTTATGTTAAAGCAGTATCTATGAGATATTTTTCAACTCATTTTAAGTAATTGAAAATATTTTCACTAGATGTATATCTTTTTAAATGGTCTATTTTCTGCTGACATCTTAAAATTGATGACTTTATTTTGTCAGATGTCATAGGATTCAGAACAGTTAAAAACTTTTGTTCTTGCATTTGCAAAGAAAATAATAGAAAACAGCATCTTAAAGCAAGTTTTGATCAGTTGTTTTTATGTGTTTAATATATTTGTGTGCTAGGATACTTTGGCATATTGATGCTTAAAATATAGTAGTTCAGTGGCATCATCCCAAGAAAGATATAAGACTTTTGAAAATTATCCAGCCCATAATAAAGAAAAAAATTGAGCTCAATATTGCTACTATTGTGATGGAAATGGTTTGAATGTGCAATAAAAGATTTGCTTTATAAAATATTTTTGCTAAGCAGGCAACAGCTGGTAAATTTGTGTCATATATTTTGTAACTTACAAAAATGTATGGTTTTTCTCTGATATTTAGAACAACCCAAGCCTTTTTTGGCTCAAAAACTGGCCCAATGTGCTGTTCTTTACAATATTTTGACATTAAAAGCTTGGAGAAAAGGTATTTAAGTAGCTTTTGGTGCAGGCAGTTGATAACTTTTCATTCATAATTAGCTCATAGAGAACCGAGAGACATTGCAGGGAAATTGAACTGTCAGTGGGTAGAAACAAGCATTTGACCTCATCACATTGAGTGGGGCCCATCATAATTTGTTCATTTGGTGCCCATCAGCCCAGCCTCATCTCTCATACGGCACCTCGCTGACCTTCCCTCTCCAATTCCACTCAGTTCAGCTTTAATTATGACTCTGCAGACCCGAAGAAATATTGCAGCTTGCTCTCAAAAACCCTGAACTGCCACTCACCAAAAGATTGGTTTTTAACAGGTAATAAATGCCCGGAGGAAATGGTGCTGTGTCCCACACAGAACATACCGGCTCCTTTGGAGATTTTCTGGCCTCTCAAGTATCTTATTGCCTGGTAGATTTTAAAAAGAAAATAAAAAGAACAAAGTACTGGATTTAGTAATAAATGTATTAAGTTTTCATATAAGAAAGAAAAAACCTAGTGTTAATAATTGTATAAAAAGTGACTCTAATAAGTAAACATAACTACTTTTTAATATCAGAAGTTTTAATTGCCTTAATCAGCAGGTAATCAATTGCTCCTTCATTCAAAGGTTAAAAGTTCCCCCTCAGTTTAATAGGTTTTCCAGGTTAAAGGGCACGTCATTTAAGTCATAAAGTCATGTTTCTCCTTGTCATATATATGTGCGTATGTGGGTATACGCATAATTGTTATCCTTTGAGCTCTAAATGCAACACAATTTCAATTTAATGTATGTTGATTAGTGTACATTTAAACTGACAATAAAGTTCTATTCTATTCTAAACACATGCTAGCTTCTTATTTCTCATTACAAATTTGGTGAAAAAGGAATTTAGGGGCAGCTTTCAATTTTTTATTCATATATAGCATATTATCATTATTGAAAAAATAACTACTGTTCATTCTCTTAATCAACTGTGGATTTTTCTTTGCTGAAATTTGTTGAAATTTGTTTGCTGAAATTAATACTAGTTCTTTTAATCCACTTTTTTCCTAATAGGATATAGAACACAGGAATTGTTGGTAGTTTAGATTCCCACATTGAGGAAATGTATCAAATTTCTTCACTAAAAGAGCAATAAATCTGTTATTCAGTATCTTCAAAAAGTCTCTGATAGTTTGTTATGCAATACAATTAAATATTATAAATTGAAATAATTATTGGTAACCTAAAATTAATATTGCATGCGTTGATTTTGTTGCTCTGGGCTTTCAGGAAGTAGAAAAAGATTCCATGAACACAGTAATTATCTCAAATTAACAACCTTTTGTAGTTAAAGTATTTTGCTGATCTAATAACCAGGCATTGCATTATTTTATGTTAAATAATTGTGATAAGACTACATTTCACCTGCTAGTACCACTTCTTCTAAGACAATGTGTGCAGTAACCCATAAAAATGGAGGTTTAATAATGTATGATTGAAAAGTTTGAAAACCTAATTTAGGCTCCAAAAACTTACACCTGAAGTCTTGAAGGCAAATAAAAGTATTCAAAACTACAGTGTATCCTTGTAGTGAATGTGAAACTGTCAGCAGGATTTTCAGGTCATTTGACAAAAAGGATACAGGTGCAGTAGTTAGCAGTGAAGGTGACTGCTAGTTTCATCAATCACTTTGCCTTTCTTTAAGTTGATACATAATGGACCCCTTCAATCAGCTTCCTTGTTCGTTGTCACTTGTTTAGAAAAAGAAAAAAAGTGAAAAGGCTGGGCTTTAAAGTCAAGGCTACAAAATGAATTGTTTCTTATTTACAGAAGGTAAGGAGATGTCAGAGTGAGCAGAAGCTCTTCATAAAATGTTGAGTTTGTCAGTAGAGATAATATGCAGTTTGAAGCTTTTTCCCCATAGGCCTTTATGGTGCTTGTAAAAGCAAAGAATTCAAAGAAAAATATGAAATTAAGGTAATGGTCAGTGGCAGAGTACAAAATTAATTCAAGGAAATGTGTTCATAAGTATAGGGTTTATTTACTAGGGTCATAAATGGTGGTACCGGTGGCATCAGCTAGATTGCATTTATAATTAAGTTCTGGGATTTTTGAATAATATTTACCTAATATACCACTAATAATTTCACATGCAAAATATTACATAATTTTTTTTCCTGCAGCAAATATCTCCCTCTGGATATACAAAATTATGTTCTGAATTGAGTATTTGTCTGCATGTTCCTATATCACCTGAGTACAGCATATAACCTCCAACTATATAAGTTGCTCAGCACTGTCTTAAGGGGCTTTTGTTTTTGCTATTGTTTTTCACAAATACTCTTTGGTAACTATCAGATTCACTGATCCTACTGAATTTGGCGGATTTTGAGGGACGAGTTTAAGCAGGGCTGAAAACTCGCATTGTCACATGATGTATTGGGACTTTCCTCCCCTTTGCTAAACTAGGTGTGGGTGTGACCAGCGCATGACGTATCTGAACCACAGGCCACGAGTTTGACAGCCCTGGATTAAAATCTTACTTTTTAACAAGCAGGCAAGGAAGAAAAGGTGACAGGTTGCAAAGCACCATACTCTTGTGTTACTTACAAAAGACTCCAGGGCCATATAAAATCCATAGGCATTTGTGTACACATGCTGATTTGCTGCAATCCAATGTTATATCTGAGATGTGACCATCTTGTGGTGATAGAAAGTATCCTATAAAAGTAACAAACTCAAGTTAACTTTGGGTAAGATGTGATTGGCTTTGACAGTTATTTGTAAATGAAATGATATTTTTGTGAGGAATTCCAAATGTCTCTTATATAAATGTATGTCTCATAATATGTTGGAATTTTTTATCAGTGTGTGAGCTTTGTAATAGATTTGGAAAAGTCTTTTGCTGTGAATTTTTCAGAACCTGAATGAGTAGATGACAGATTACAAAATGTTACCCGCTCCAAATATTTCTCATTTCTCCTTTATCAGGCAAATAAGCACCTCCCTGTCTATTAAAAGGCTTTAGCAAGTGAAATAGGAAGTTCCTTCCTACTAAACATTACATAAATTAGAAGCTGAAGTAAAAGTATCAGCTATCAAGATTTCTATAATGTCATCTCTTTTTCCTTTTAAATAAAGGGGAAGGGTTTGTGAGAATCTTGTTTTTGATTGCCAAGAGCATACATCTTTTTGCTACAGTTTTTAAAATAAAATTGATAAATGAAAGTTGGATCTAGGCCTAATCATACTTAAGAATGATTAATTTAATTAATATTGATTTTACTGAGTCTAATGATTAAATCTGGATCCCACACAATTAACCAATCATAATAATTACATCTGCACTGATTCTTTTTTCCACCATGATCTTTAAATATTGCCTGCAAGTGGCTTATTTTTACTACACTATATAATTAACAGCTCAGTGATTGCTTACAATAATAATAATAATAAATAATGGGATGTTAGGTTAATAATTATATTGGATATTGTATTCCATTGAAATCAATATTCTTTATGAGTACAGAGTTTTTTTACCCAATGGATTCTTTTAACTCAGGTGAAAGACTAATATTTATTTAAAACCTTTTGCTTACTGCTTCAGATCTTTTTAAAAAATATATTGATATTACGCATGAGCAAGAAAATATGGGATATATGGGAAGAGAAATTTTGCCAAGCACTGTGATCCCAAGCAGTGAAAGACTTTAGAAATTGATACTAACTTGGAATGGGACATTGAATGAAGTTAATAAATAATTGTGTGGTGTATCCATATGAGAGAGGAAGGGAGGGAGGGAGAGGTGGGGATGATACATGACAAAGGGTTACCATAGCATGGGTTTTTGTAGTGAGACCAATTCAGTCCCAAACTGAGCTGCCATTGTCAACAACAGATGAAATGGTAAAGGGTCTTATACTTCTAAGTTCAGAAATAGATCTAAAAGCAACTCCAAGCCACTAGATCCTTTATAGGGCATTCAGTCTCATCCAAACCAGATTCAGCATCACTCCTCTGGACAGTGAAAACTCACTCTTACAAATTTGATGATTATTGAAGTAATCTGCAAAATTTTCCATTGAGTGGTGCCTCTTTCTATATTTAGTATGTTTTCCCCAGTTTCATGGTATTCTGACATTCAATAACCACGTAGATAATTTATTTCAATTGGAGTGATTTTTTTTAAATAATTCAAATGCTTAGGGACTTTGTGGAAAGTAGGACAGAAAAGCCATTAAAAGGGTTCAGTTTTTTTGGGCGGGGGGGGGGAGTAAATGTAATTTAACTCCTTAATTACTACTTTTAACAAAAGGTGATATTGTTATATTGTGAGTGGGAAATGTTGCAGATTAATTACATTGGTTTGGAGAAGTATGTAGAAAATATTTATAGAAGCAAAGTATTCTGCTTATTTGAGTGAAATCAGCTATTTCAAAAGAAATCTGTGGCACATGACAGACTAACAGACTAACTTAATATTCATGATTCATGTTTCAAGGCACCCTGCTGGCGCAAGTCACATTTGCGTTACTGCTCTTTACATTCCCAGGACACTTGGAGGGTTTGGCTTTATGAAGTATATCAGTATAAAGCTTTCAGCTATGTCTTGTAAAAAACCATGATAAACTTTTAGAAAAATTGGTGAATTATATTTATCTGGAAAGAGGATATTTTAAACAAAATTATATACTTACTTAGGTATGAAAGTACACCATAGGAATTCAGTGACATGTGGAGTGAATGATTCAGTTCTAGGTTTTGTTTTGTTCTTTGATTTTGTTTCCATTTATTTACCAGATTATATGTAATATTTGGAACTCCATTTTATAAAAGTAACTAAAGCAATTATATTAGCTCTTAATTCCTAGAAATGTTAGTAGTAAATCTAAGTGCAGGTAATCTTACAACCAGAATTGGGACCAGAATTTTTGTTATTAAGTGATGTGGTCATTAAGTGATTCATCACGTGATTGGACCTTATTTTATTACCATTTTATCATGGTCATTAAGTGAATTATGCAGTTATTAATTAAATCAACTCAATTGACTGTTGATCAGACAGCAGGAAAGGTTGCAATCATGATCATGTCATCGCAAGATGCTGCAATCATCATAAATATCAGTCAGTTGCCAACTTCCCAAATTGTGATCATGTGACCATGGGATGATATGACAGTGCAACTTTGAGGATGGGTCATAAGTCACTGTTAAATGAACAGTTGTAAGTATAAAAGTAAAGTAAGAAAGAATAAAAAGAAATTCCAGTTTCCTCTGCAGCAAATATACGGTACTCTATTAGGGCTACAGAGTTGAACTGGAATTTCATCAGAATGCTGATTATACTCAGGAGTTTTGTATGTTAATACATAAATCATAGTAATAGGAGTAGTTCATAGTGAACCAGGAAGTCCGTCAGATAGTCAAGATCCAAGCAGTTTCAAGTTTGAAATGTTTGAAATTATAATAACGGCACTATGCATTGTTAGCAGAAAAGAACTGTAGAACTTTGGAGTATTGGAGTGACATTAATCACTAAATTTAGCCATGATGATGTAAAAAGCCCTGTGTTTGATAAAGGTATTTATCCATCATTGATTGGTAACTTATCGTATCTGAGCAATTGGTCAAGGCCCGACATAGCAAATAGTGTAAATCAATTAGCCAGGTTTAATGCTGAACCTACTGAAAGGCTACTGTAAAATATGATTGGTTGCTGTTTTCCTCAATTGGCCATAAGAGGGAGCCAGAGTGACTATTAGCTCTCTGTTTGTTAGATGCTGGGCTGATCTGATCTGAGTGTTTTGGAAGCTGGCTGTTAGAAAGTTCCGTGAGCTATTGTACATTTGGCAACTGCTAGCAAACTTTGAGTACCAGACTGTTTGTATGATTATGGACTATGTTATTTGGATTATCCCTTAACTGAAAGACATTGATGATTGACTGTCTTATCCGTGTATGACTTGGACTGTTTGATGGATTGTGATACCTCTATTTCCACGAAAGTAAAAGCCTTTTTAAACTGCAGTGTCTCTGTATGCTGGTTTGTGTGTTCTCCAACACAACTCTCACAACGCTTCTCTGAACGTACTCACTGTCCCAACGGGGAGCTTACCTAACAAACACGATGCAAAAATAGTAAACAGTCTAGATAACACATGTCCTATTAGTTCAAACTCTAGACACTTCTAAAAGGAGTCCTATATAAATGGCATTGAAACATTCTAAATTTGTTACAGTAATGGCCAGAGCACAAATGACTATTTTATATTGATTTAGGAAAAGCAAATAGTTACACACAAAATCAAGTTGTGGAAACAGCTATTGAGTCCTGATGATGGATGGCTAGTGTAGTTTCAAGGAACACCCTACTAAGTGTGTAATGTAGCCAGTTCCAAAGCCGATTGAATCTGAATTCTTAAGCAGGATGTCCTACTGACCAGTATCACTTCACTTTGGTCTAAAAACAATTTCAGCTGGTTTTTTCTTACCCAAGAATTTGAATCCAAGTAATATTCAAGATCATGATTTTTTTTGGAGCGTGATGATATTAAGCAAGAACTTAATGGCAATAACCATTAATATATTAATGGTGCTTCATTGGAGAGAGTCAGATAATACTTCCTTACAGTTTCATATATTCAATATGGGCATGATAAAACCTTATGAAAAGCTACAGCCTATAGTTAAGACAAACCTTTCTGGGCATGACTTAATAGAACAAATTTGCAATTACTTCAGTAATATTTTCATTTGGAAAAAAAGGTGCACTGAAATAGCAATTATCTTTATTCAGATAATGGGTACTTTTTTAAAATTAAAAATGCATGTAAATGTTCAAACTACTGGGAGAAATTGAATTGTCTCTGAATGCACAAATAATAATACATACTTTGTAACCTGCAAAGAAATGTAATTCTTTTAACCTTCAATTTTACATCAGTTCAGTGCTTTATTATGTGGCAACCTATAGAGGGAAATAAATGTGTCAACTTCTGATCTGCCAAGCCCAAAGGAGTGGATATATATGTACCGTATTTTTCAGAGTATAAAACGCACCAAGGTTTTGAAGAGGCAAATTGAAAAAAGTTTTTGCACTCTGCAAACCCTCTCAAAAATGGCCCATTTTTCACAAAAACAGGCCTTTTTTTTAAAGGGCATGGGTAGCCTTTAGGAAGCTTATAGAGTGGGGGGGTACAATTGAGCAAAAAACAGCCCTTTTTTTGCTCATTTCTGCCCTCCCCAGCCCCCAGGAGCACCCTGAAAGCTTCCTAGAGGCTATGCACAGCCATTTTGGTGAAGGGGGTGGGATTTCGGGAGGCAAAAAATGCTGTATTCAGTGTATAAGACGCACCCAGATTTTCAGCCTCTTTTTTGAAGGAAAAAGGTGCATCTTACACTCCGAAAAATACGGTATATGCTTGCTAGCCTTATGTTTTTGCAGTCCCAGAGAGATAACAAGAGGTAATTTAACTGGTGCTTAATGGTTTGCCTCTAGATGGTAGGTGGAACATGTGGTTCCAAGTTGTGCAATGTGGTCCTTTTTTGTTTCAGATGTTTTACTTTTGGAATCTTTAACTCTTGTGCAGAAAGACACCTTAAAAGTATTAAGCTAGTAGTATCACTTTCTGTTCTCTCCGCTTGTAATTCTAATACAGACTCTAGGCCTGTTTAATCCTGAAATTTAAAATTATTTTCTGAATTTCATCATAAAGATAAATGATCTGGAATGATTTTATAAATTTCTAAAATTGGGAAAGTTTTGGAATGTTTTATCACAGAAAGCTATAACCCAGTTTCAGCCCCAAAACTAATTTGCAAGATGACTTCTCATTGCAGCACATTAATTTGCCCTCATTTGACTTCTGGATTGCATATTTTTGCAAGACTATCTCAGAGTTTAGCAGCTTGAATTATACATGTTCTTTTTTGTTTTTAATCTATATTTTAGTCAGTTTAAGCAGTGGCATTAAACATTTTATGATTTTAATCTTAAATCTACCCCCTAAGAATCAGACATGCCATATCATAAAATAACTATTAGTGATTAGTTTGTATCATATAAATCTAACTTGAGTTGATAATATGGTCCATTACCAGCTAACTGCACAGAGTATTTTTCATTTTACACTCTTCAGTTGCTTTTTAGTGAAGTGTTGAAAATATGAAGCTTTTTCCTTTCTAAAATTGTATGCTGTCTGTCTGTTATTAGTGAGATAACAGCTCTTATAAATGTTTCAGTAAGCACTAAGTAGACAGTTATGTGCACTCTCATTCCACGCTTATTTGCTTACTGTAATAAACTGATAAAATATGTGTGGCTTGTTTCTGTATCTACAGGCACATAGATTTCCTTTAATATGTCTACTGAATTGATTGGTTATTTTCCACAAACATACAAAAGTATATAGGTGATTTTCTTAACCATATGCCAGTGGGATTTGTTTTTGGTTATCATACTGTAGCTAAATGCATGTTAATGCATTAAACCCTGTATTTCTGTTTTTTGAACAATTTAATTGAACCAGTGCTAAAAAAAAAACAGTTCCATCCTTTCTCAGTTGAAAATTATCTTGAGTACCATAATTCATGCTAAAGTACTATACAACTTAGATAATCAGAGAAGCAGGAAACGGCACCAAACAAGCAAGAGTAGTCAAATAAAAACAATATCCTCCTATCCACATAGGATTGGTAGGACAAGCTGCTATATATAATCAACCACCATTTTCTCATTTGCCTATGCCAGAGTATTGATGATGTAACCTAGTGTGCTAATGAAATGTCTGCAAGAAAAACCAAGCCCAGAGAACAATAAGAATACCTCCTAGAATGTTAATATTTTTTTGGAATTACTTTCCATTATTTTCCCTTTGCAATATACCAAGTCTGCACACTGGGATGTTTTATCTGTTTCATGAAAACTCATTTTTTAATGTTTATTTTTCCAATGCATTTCTTAGTTTTTTTTTTTACTGAAGTGTTTGATTTAATGTAACCATTTCACTGCAGCTGTAAATCACATCAGGCTTTGTAAAAATAAGAAACAGTCTACAAATACTTTAATGAAATATTTATGTAGTAAAATAATAAATCCATTACTCTAAGTCTATGTTATCAGTAGTTATATTAATTTATTCACTTTGCAGTTACTCCTCAACTGACAACCATAAGTGAACCCAGAATTTCTGTTGCTAATAAGCAAGTCAGTAGTTAAGTGAGTTTTGCCCCATTTTACAACCTTTCTTGCCACAGTTTGGTTTGGTTTCGGTTTGGTTTGGTTTCATTTTATTTATATGCCGCCCTATTCCCAACGGGACTCAGGGCGGCGCACAAACCCAAGGAGAATAAGGGGAACACAAAAAACTACAAATACAGGCATTTAAAAACAACCAACAGCCACACAGATCGAGGGGGGAAGGGAACTCATCAACCCCAGGCCTGCCGACACAGCCAAGTTTTAACGGCTTTTCGGAAGGACTGGAGAGAGGTGAGGGTCCGAATCTCTGCGGGGAGTTCGTTCCAAAGGGCCGGAGCTGCCACAGAGAAGGCCCTCCCCCGGGTAGTAGCCAGATGACATTGGCTAGTAGACGGAACCCGGAGGAGGCCAACCCTGTGTGATCTAATGGGTCTTTGGGAGGTAATTGGCAGCAGGCGGTCTCTCAAGTACCCAGGTCCAATACCATGAAGGGGGGGAGGAGGAGGAAGGAGGGTGGGAAGGAAGCTGGCAAGCGAAGAACAGAAAGTAATTAGCAAGGATTAAAACGACCTGCCGGAAAAAGGAGAGGGGGAAAAAAAAAACACCAGATCTGACGGCTAGTGCAGCCTCCACCGGAGGGGCTGCAGAAACACACACCGCCAGTCCTGTCCTTCCTTTCCAACCAGTCTCTCTCCGCGCGCGCATACACACACACACACACACCACACAAACACACACCCGCCGGCAGATATGCACGCACACACACTTTTTTTTTTTTGCAATTGGCAGAACTACGGTTTTCTTTCTTTTAAAAAAAATAATTAAATGGAGGTGGGGGGGGTGTGGAGAGAAAGGGAGAGAAGCGGACACATAAAACCGAGCCGCACTCTCGAACCACAGCATGCATCTGGGTGACAGGGAGAAAGCAGGAAAAGCCGAGGAGAGAGCTTTAGGAGCTTTAGCGGAACAAACGGTGGTGGTGGAGGAGGAGGAAGAGGGTGGCGATGATGATTGGGGGAGGTTTGAAAAAGCAGATCCAAGCGCAAAAGTTACTGAGTCATTTCAGCGGCGGCCGGAACAGTTTTCTTGACTCCCTCCCTCTCTCCCTCTCTCTCTCCTCTCTCACTCTCTCACTCTCTCTTTCCCTGGCGATGGATCGGTGCGGGAGGGGGGGAGAGAGAAGGGAGGAGACGGCAAGGGAGGGAGGGAGAGAGAGCCGAGGGTGGGACCAAAGGGGGGGGGAGAGAAATGCATTTAAGAGGAGCGGATTTAAAAGAGCGATCATGGCCCCCGGCCGCTGCGCGGCCCGGTGCCAGGTACTCCACGGCCCGGCACCGGTCCGCGGACCGGGGGTTGGGGACCACTGCCTTAGAGAATAGTTTGACTCCCTCTTCTTTGTGGCAACCCCTGAGATATTGGAACACTGCTAACATGTCTCCCCATGTCCTTCTTTTAATTAAACTAGACATACACAGTTCCTGCAACCATTCTTCATATGTTTTAGTCTCCAGTCCCCAATCATCTTTGTTGCTCTTCTCTGCACTCTTTCTAGAGTCTCCACATCTTTTCTACATCGTGGCGACCAAACCTGAATGCAGTATTCCAAGTGTGGCCTTACCAAGGCATTATAAAGTGGTATTAACACTTCACGTGATCTTGATTCTATCCCTCTGTTTATGTAGCCTAGAACTGTGTTGGCTTTTTTGGCAGCTGCTGCACACTGCTGGCTCATATTTAAATGGTTGTCCACTAGGACTCCAAGATCCCTCTAACAATTACTACTATTGATTATAATTGCCTATCTCACCGAAAGTACTTGAGTGGTGCACGCAAGTGGATAAAATCATGCACAAAAACAATATAAAAGGTATAAAAACACTTTAACAGCTAAATATTATAAAAAACAGATATAAACCCTAGACAAAGAGAGGATAAGGACAACCAGATCAGCAATGGAACCGTCTTATAGTTTCCCGGAAAGTCCCCAGGAGAACATAGCCAGGTCTTGAAGGTCTTCCAGAATATCAAAAGTAATGGTTTTCCATTGTAACTTTAAAATGCCTTTGATAATTTTCTGCTTGTTATTAAAAATATCACAGAAACATTTCAACTGAGAATGGTGTTCAGTCTGATGAAGTAAAACAGAATTTCATGAAATACTAGCTGCACATAGAATGTAATATTGTCTGATGGGGCCAAGCTACCTATGGAATTGTCTTTGTCAACCCATTCCATCCAATCAGGCAGGGAAGGTATGTTGCAGATCCCGTCAATTAAAGACTTCCAACTGGCATGGTCTAAGAAGAGAGCCTTCTCTGCCATTGTCCCCATTCTTTGGAATATTTTCTCCTCAGGAGTGAGGCAGACCTCCCCCTACTCTCCTTGCATTCCCAAAAGTAGTTACAACATGGTTCTGCGGCCTTGTGTGGGAGCCGAGCCGAGGTGGCGCAGTGGTTAAATGCAGCACTGCAGGTTACTTCAGCTGACTGCAGTTCAGCAGTTCGGCTGTTCAAATCTCACCGGCTCAGGGTTGACTCAGCCTTCCATACTTCCGAGGTGGGTAAAATGAGGACCCGGATTGTTGTTGGCGGCAATATGCTGACTCTGTAAACCGCTTAGAGAGGGCTGAAAGTCCTATGAAGCGGTATATAAGTCTAACTGCTATTGCTAAATGCAGTGGAATATATGAGTTGGCTGGTGCCCTGAGAGCCCTCCCTTTGCCTTTTAAGTAATTTTTAACAGTTTGCAATTATCTTTACCTCCTTTAAAAATTTTAAGTTTTTGTATACTGTTTTTACATTCCAACATTTTATTACATCCCGCCTGGAGTCCCTCTCTGAGGGAGATGAGCAATTCAACATTGTGAAAAATGAATGAATGTTTATATTTGATTGTTCACAATTATTTAGTAGTCTGTAATCACAAAATTGTTTTTCACGTATAACAGGTCACTTCACCCTTCTTCGTGCCAATGAAATCTCATGAACTCCTTCACCGAATGAGTGGAAAAGGATTAGCAGCCAATTATCACTTCTCAAGACAGCCGTGCATTTATAGTGATCAGATGGTATCTGTACAGGTGATGCTTACTAACACCACAGACCAAAATATAGAGAATATCCATTTAAGCGAAAAAAAGCTACCAGCTGGCATGAGAATGCATGTATTTAATTCAATAGGTAATTACATTCTTATCTTGAAGCTATCTAGTTATCGTGTAAATTTAAAAAAAAATACTGATTTGGATATTCTTAAAAAATCAGTGTAGTTATCAACTTAGTTTATTATTTAATTAGCCTTTTATATTTATTGAATGTTTTATGATGCGGGACATAATTATATTTGCAATACCATTGAAATGTTTTGTAATCTCTGACATGATTTATACATCTCTATAAACAGCTTCTTTTCTGAGCAGGCATGATTAAGATGTAAGGTTGTACTACATTTTTAGAAAGTAATTTCATATAAAACAGCACATCACTGCAAAGTAAATAGCACAAGGTAGCCTTATGCAAAATACGTGCCATGACATCATGATGCAAATTCTGCTTTTTATGTACTTGAACAGAATATTACAGGATAAATATGAAAAGGTAGAGTTAGCCTTAACACACGTTTTGTCATTTTTGAATCCTCAACAGATGAGTGCACTAAATAGCAGTGATAATATGCTCTGGATTATACTTTCAAATGTAGTGGAGCCATGCAGTTATAATAGAAGTTTTCCTACTCCATCCCCTCCTCCCCACCCACTTTTGACATTTTAAAAATATAATTCCATTCAAAAGATATTCATGGAAGAAACTAGAAAAAGTATATTTAGATTATTTACCACTTTCTCCTGCCTCTTGTTGTTTTGAAACTACTTTGAAAAGTCACTGTTTAGGATCTGGATTTGGGTGCTGCAGAGGGAACTGAGGATTTGCAAAAAAATTCCTAAATCTTACTGCTCTATAGATGGCAATAGAAGAAATCCTTTTCTTTGAGATATTTGAATGTTCTTTGACATGTCAGGATCTAATCATATGAAGCTCTAGAAATACTGATCTTGGTGAAGAAAATGTACAAAAAATTCCACAGAACTATATCTGTCAATAAATTCAGAAAAACTAACATTAATATTGTTAGTAAACCCAAAGGTGCAGCTATCCAAAATTATCTGTAGATATGCAGACTAACCATTCACTATGATTACTTTTCAGAAAAGGCAAACATTGAGAAAATAAAATCACAGAATTTATTTCTCAATTTAATTTGTTAATCAGTTGGTTTGAGGTTTATTTTTTAACAATGAAAAGCAGAAAGTCCCATTATTTCTTCTGCAAGTTCTTGATCTTTTTAAATAAGTTATTCAATACTATTTTTCTGTTGTTTAAAAATGTTTTTAAAACCCATGTGACAATTTCCCCATATTTCTCTGTAATCTACTTTTCCTTATTTCATATTTCTATCTATATTTCATTTATAAATTGAGCAGATTAATTAATTTCTTATGGTTATAAAAACATTACTGATGTCCTAATAGTGTCTCTGATATATATCATAGAGATACAGGCTTGCAAAATTATAAATGTATCTTGCTTTAGCTTCTCAGGGTGTTGACAGATGGTTTATTCAAACTGTAATTTTCTTTGATAAATAAACACCATTTTAAATCTCAAAGCTAAAGCAGGCAAAAGTAAAATTAAGATAGCTTCTGTACATTGACATTATTTGAGTATTTGCTCATATTTCTTGTTGATAACTTACTTCAGCAAATACACAGAGATATATAAATATAGATAAGGATTAGATATTGATAGGATGATTTATCTGAAACTTATTCAGTGTTCACAAACATTGTTTTTATTAGAATCCCTTGAACCTGGGAAATCTATTACCGTTCCAGTAGGAATTGACTTCTGTGATTCTACACAGGCTGCTAGTTTCCAGCTATGGTAAGTTATGCTAGAATGGCATTTCAAAAACAAATCGCTTATATGCAGTGCAAATGAATAACATTGATGTCCTATGCTACTGGAATGTTAACATAGTTGAATGGAATACTTTTAAAACAAAATAAATTATCTTTAAGGTTGATCAGTATATTCAATTTTGAGGTGCAAAAGTTCTTTCTGTCTTTATTTTTTGAAAAACTGCATAGTTTATAGCATAGTATATAGCAGTGATGATGAACCTTTTTAGCACTGCATGCCCAAACCAGAACATGTGCGCATGTTGGAAACCCAAAGACCTGGTCGCATGCTTGCTACCCAGCTGGTCTTTACGCGTGCCAGAGCACCAGAAACCTGAAGACATGCCCACAGAGAGGGCTCTGCATGCCACCTCTGCCTCTGTGATAGGTTTGCCATCATGGGCATATAGCATAGCATAATAATGTTTATTAATTTGATGATGATGATTATTTATGTCCTGCCTTTATTGCTTTTTATAAATAACTCAATGCAGCGAACATCCCTAATACTCTTTCCTCTTCCTATTTTACCCACAACTACAACCCTGCAAGGTGGGTTGGGCTGAGAGAGAGTAACTGGCCCGACACTACCCAGCCTGCTTTCATGCGTAAGGTGGGACTAAAATATACATTCTTTCAAATGCAATCTATAATTTTTATGGAGTAATCATTGCTAAATGTACAGAAGATCAAGCCTGTCTGGAGAAGAATAAGAAGAGCCTCAGTGCATTGCTGAGTTTCACAAAGCTTTATAATGTTCTGGAATCTAGATAATAAACAAATTAAGCTAACTCAGCCAGATACTTGGGGGAATTATTTCTTAAGAGCTTGTGAGAAAAAACCTGCAATTACAGGTAGGATTGGATTTACGACCGTAGTGGAGTTCATAAGTCATAATGATTATAAATAAGGCCATCTATGTGATTGACCCAATTTTATGAGGGTTTTTTTTTTGCGGCAGATGTTAAGCAAACACCACAATACTGAAACAAACCAGTGGTTTATTATTGGTTGGTTTTGTGAGTACCAGAAGCAAATGAGGGTTTTCAGTAAAACTGTCATAAAATGTGATCCCGTAACTGCGAGACTCTGCAAGTGTCATATATGTGGACCTTTTGCCAAGTGGCCCCATGTAACTGTGGGAAATGGCCGTTGGAACTTCAGAACCAGGTCATAAGTACCCTCAGAGAAGTCCTTTGTAATTTTAAATGACTAAGCGACCTGTTGTAAGTTGAGGACTACCTGTGCAAGATTAAAGCAGACTCTTATGTATTATATGAAAGTTGGAAATTAGAAAATGAAAGCATGTTTTTTTTACAGAGGACAGCAAAGCAAATGTAGGCAAAGTTTAAATTCAGAATAATAGAGTTGGAAGGGACCTTGGAGGTTTCTAGTCCAACCTCCTGTTCAGCCCTTGATACCATTTCAGACAAATGGTTATCTAACATGTTTTTAAAAACTTCTAGTGTTGGAACATTCACAACTTCTGGAGGCAAGTAGTTGATTAATTGTTCTAATTGTCAGGAAAATTATCCTTAGTCCTAGGTTGCTTCTCTCCTTGATTAGTTTCCATCATTGCTGCTTCTCCTGCTTTCAAGTGTTTTGGAGAATAGGTTGACTCCCTCTTTATGGCAACTCCTTAGATCGTGATGGCAAACCTATGTCTCTGCATCCATGCGAGCCGTCACCCAGATCAGCTCCGCTGCACATGTGCACGCACCTCCTGCCAACCAGCTGATTTTTGGGTCTCTGTTGGGAGACGTGCATGCATGCAAGGGGGTGGGGAGATTACCCTGTTCCTCCCACCATCTGGTTTTGGTTCCAGCCACCTGGGGCCAAAATAGTCCTTCAGGGAGATCTGCTAGCACCAAAAAGAGGGTTGTGCGCACATGTGTGGAGGGAGTATGGGAGGGACATTGGATTATGGGTGCGTGCATGCACAGGGGGCAGGGCCTGTGGGGGGCATTGGATTATGGCACCCAAGGAAAAAAAGGTTCGTCTCAACATATTTTTTACATCATGGCAACCAAAATTGGTGTGGTTTTACCAAGGCATTGTAGAGTGGTATTAACATTTTATGTGATCTCCATGTGAATTTTACCATCTCATGCCATCACTTTTAGTTCTGAATCCTTCCTTTTCCTTGCTGTCGGAACTGCCCTGTTCCATCAATGAACAAATATTCTCATGTGGAGAAGCATCTTACTCTGAGCCATAATGAATCATCATCATTAATCACAACACTTGCACAGATAGTTACCAAACTCTTCTCTTCCAATCTTTTATCAAGCATTCTCTTCAAATTTTCAAGAATCTTCATTTTCTAGCATTGTTCTAAGTATTGTTCTCAGACCAGATCAAGAATAACATTTATGTCATATCACATCATCACTTAATGACCATTCTGGAAGCTGGAAATGAGAGGGACTTTCGGCTTTATTGCTTATATTTTATTCCCTTTGAATGGACAGCACGAATTATTATCCTGAGACACCCTTGGTGCATCATTCACATGATTTCCACTCAGGATCACATTCAACACATTAACTTACTTTGACACAACCACATTTGATTATGACTTGCAGTTCCAGGTACCATCACTGCCCTTCCAACATCGATTCTAGTAAGATTACCTATCATTTCTTCAATAATGCAAACACTTGCCTTCATGTTAACTGTGCTACTACAGCAGTTACAAGTCCTACATTGGAAATGAATGTGCAGTGCTTGCCTGTTCAGGTTTCAAGGAGTCCTTAGTGACAGTTAGTGTGTTTCTCTTATAAAAATGGAAGGCTATGCGCGTGATCAGTTGGTATTGCCTGTGCCTAAACTCCTGTGTTCTTAACAGCTTTTTTGCATGGCTCTTAAGCTTAGTTATAACAGTTCATCGCAGGTTTCAAATTGTACATGTGGATATTTGCTGCACAATAGCTCACCTGTGCTTGGCAACCCTGAAGCAGCTTCTGCATCTATAACTACTAAACTAGAAAAATATAAGGTACTATAGAACAGAAGTTTTGTCATTCATTGCCAAAAATATGCTACAGTAATAGAAATCACTTAAAGCAGGATTCAGTCTCTGAATCAAGAGACTTCCTGTGGATTGGAGTGGAGTAAAAACACCCCTACGGACAAACCAGAAGTGATGTCCGGTTTGCTCATAGGGTTGTTTTTCATCCTCCAGAGCTTTCAGGGAAGCCTCCTGAAGGTTCCTGAAGGCTCCAGAGGACTAAAAACGGCCCTACGGACAAACCGGAAGTCTGTTCCTGAACTTCTGGTTTGCCCATGGGGCCATTTTCTGGCACTCAGGATGCTTCAGGGAAGCTTGGGAGGGTCTCCGGGGGGGGGTGGGGGGCTGTTTTTGCCCTCCACAGGCTCCTATAAAGCCTCTGGAGCCTGGGGAGAGCGAAAAAAGCATGCAAAAAATGGGGGGGGGAGCACTGGTCATGTGTGCATGCGTGCTGGAGATCACGCATTGCATTATGGGTGTGGCACGCCCATGCGTGACCCCCCTGCACTCCCCCCCCCTTTTGGCATGCAAGCCAAAAAAGGTTTGCCATCACTGACCTAGTGTAAATGCTCTTTGTCGTCAGTGGGATATTTAGGGTGAAAATGGGTGGTCAGTTTTATGTTACCATTTATTTATCCTCTGTTCTAGTCTTTCCATAGCCCTAAGGATCTTTACCAATGTGTTGCCATTGGCTATCTGTCAGGAATCCATATGTGCATGTATTGGAATAATTTGCTGTTTCTGGCACCATGTAGATGACAGTTGTTCTGCGACTTTGAGATCACTCTCTCCCATCTTAGATTCCCTAAAGGTTTTCATCAACTTGGCAAGTTGGCACCTTGCTTGTTCTGTTCTGCCTTTTCAGAGAAGACTGTCCTGATTTTATCTCTGAAGGGCTTTCCTCCAGCCAGCCAGCCAGCTGTCACCTTATTTTTCTTAGTTAATCAATCCAGACTCAGTGTCATTCTTCTACTGTGATAATCCAGCAATTATTGGGGCCAGCTTCGTCAGGACATTGGCAGAATTTTCCAGATATTCAACTTAAATGCCTTGACTAGACTTTTTAGATACCTGGCTAGTTTTGTGCCTAAGATAGGACTAGTCACAGTGCCTTAACCACTACACCAGATTGGTTCTCATTAGGGAAAAGAGAAGAAATTTAAAGCGCTTTGACGAAAGAACAGTTGAGTCACTGATAAGTGTAAACTCTGTTATTATTAACCAAAGAATGGCCTAGGCCAGGGATGTCAAACTCACAGCCCGGGGGCTGGATCTGGCCTGCGGGATACACAGATCTGACCCACGGGGCTGTCCTGGAAACAGCGAAGGACTGGCCCGCGGAGCTTCTGCCAGCAGAAATGGGCTCCCGAGCTCCACACAGCCCTCCCAAGCTCCGTTTTCATTGGCAGAGGATTGCAGGAGCCTGTGGTAGCTATCAACAGCTCAGGAGCCCATTTTTGCTGGCAGAGCGCTTGGGCCACCACCCCAGCAAACCAAACACAACCCTGATGCGGCCCTCAATGAAATCCAGTTTGACAGCCCTGGCCTAGGCTATGACAATTTTATTTTAGATAGATGTTCTTTTTCTACTTCTGAAATTGACCAAGATCCAGGAATCAGCAGTGCAAATGGGGAGAATTGAAGGGGTGGGGGGGCATCTCTGCAATCTTAGTTTGGAAAGGTAATCTTTTAATATTTTTATTTTCTATAGCTACCAGAACTGCTGTACAAGGGGTATTGTTGAAGAGATTTATTTATTTATTAAATTTATATGCTACCCATATCACTAACAAGCAACTCTGGTTGGCTTACAAACAAAAAAACAGAGGTACTAGCATGAAAACATTAAATATAAAATAAATCAAAATTAAATATGTTTAAAACCAGGATACTATAGGGTGGGGGTTGGGTGTTCTTCCTAGTCGACTAAAAACCTCCATTCCACACTGAACATCCCCAAGCCCATTGGCTGACCCAGTTTTAAGGTTCCTATGCAGGGATGTCAAACTCAAAGCCCCGGGGCTGGATCCGGCCCATGGGGTGTTTAGATCTGGCCTGCAAGGCCACCCTAGAAACAGCAAAGGACCGGCCTGTGGTGCCTCTGCCAGTGAAAATGGAGCTCGAGAAGACCATGTGTGGCCCTCTCAGGCTCCGATTTTGGCTGCAACGGCCTCCTGCCACCCTCTGACAGTGAGAATGGGGCTTGGGAGAACCGTGTGTTGCTCCCCTCCGTTTTCACTGTCAGAGGGCGGCAGAAGACCGTCACAGCTGAAAATGGAGCTCTGGAGCCCGTTTTCGCTGGCAGAGTGCCACAGACATCCCCGACACGAGTGATGTCAAGCTGGCCACACCCACCTTGACCTGAAGTCAAACACAACCCTGATGCAGCCCTCAATTAACTCGAGATTGACACTCCTGCTCTTACGGAAGACCAAGATGGTAGAGGCAGATCTCACCTCAAGGGTCACAATGTTCCAGAGTGAGGGACCCAGGGCAGAAAAAGATCAACTCCTGGACCCCGCCAGCTGGAATAGTTTGACTGAAGTCTGCAGCATGCCCCTTCTGCCAGAACAACTGGGGCAGACCAATCCTATTGGAGTGAAACAGTTCCTCGGGTAACTTGTTGAAGGCATCCATTTTTTTCTCCAAACTAGGATCCTTTTTCCAACTAGACATGCCTGCGAGACTTCATTTAGTGCAAAAAGGTATCAATACTGACTGAAAAAGGAAATTAACTCCTACAAATAATGTGAGCTAGAATTCTAGTACAGACTTATCCGACACCTTGTTTCTTTTTTGGTTTAAAAGATTTGTATATTTATTCCCATCAAATACTGTATATTGAAATGGTATTGAAATCAAAATAAGTAGCAATTAGGCTAGGCTATATTGCTGCTAAATTCAAAGCTGCTATGTAGAAATCAGCTAGCTAAGGAATTCTGGTTATCAACGTAAAAGAAAATAGATTGTATAATTTTATATCCTTATATTGAAATGTAATCTAGATTTTCCATTTTCTTTGGGACTGGACAAGTATCGTAGTACAATACAATAACAAATTTTTATAAAATTCTTATAAAATTATAAGAGTATGAAAAGACGTTTACCTTTTTTCTTTGCCTCATATAACAATATTCAGTGTCAATGCTGAGTTACTATAAAGGACACTATTCTATCGATATATAGTATACTGATCTCATGTTAAATAATATAATGCTTTAAATTTTTCATTTTTACAGACTGTTTGCATTTCAAGTGCCCCTTGCTCCATATAGTAATAATTCAGTTTCAGACTTAAGGCCCTGAAAGCTTCAGAATTCTCTGCAGTGATGAATATAAGCAATGTAGCATAACACATTGATTTTATGCATATCATCATCTTTATGTTTTGGGAGGTCTGCTGTATTAGTGATATATAAAAACTGATTACCTTCTCCCACATTGCCTAGTAATTGTTTATTATTTTCCTATTAGACAAACAAGAAAGATCAATATTCCTCAACACTGGTCTGTGAGTAACATCACTGTAAATAGATTTGCTTCAGACACCAGTGGTGTTTTCATTGTAATGATTTGAACAATGTGAACCCAATGACACAACTCAAACCAAGCACAGATTTAGAGTTGGAGGGATAAATAACCAAAAATAATTGATTTTCTTCTGTTTTAACACATTTGGGGGAGGATACCTTCAGGTTATTGTTAACTCCTGGCAACTGCCTGAATTAGTTCCTGAAGTTTTTTGGGCAAGATTTCAGAAGTGGTTTGCCATTGCCTGCTTTGTAGGACTGAGAGGATATGACTGGCCCAAGAGCACCCAGCTGGTTTTATGTTTAAGGTGGGCCTAGAACTCAGGCCCTTGCAGTTTCCAATCCAGTGCCGTAACCACTTCACCAAACTGCACCATAATACTAAGAATCTGTCAGATCAAATGAAGATGAGCCTGGCTAGAGTTCAAAAGCACTACAAGTTTATTTCATACTACGTATACACAAGAATCTCATCTACTAGTAGCCAAGGCAAATTGGCGCTAGATAAAAGTCAGTGGAATTCCCAGGGGGCTGAAGATAGGTCTCTTGTGGGAGCATAGTAACTCCAAACCGATGACGCATTTTGACCCTGTCATCGGACTCAGCCTGTTCATTTTCTACAGAATCTGGTATCATTAGTTCTGTAATTCAAGTCAAATATGAATTAAGTAGAAGTATAGACGTATAGTTTAGTTTAATAAAAAGGGAATGGAATTCAACATTTGTTGCTATAGAAATATTTTACATGTTTCTTCTGCACTTTTTGTTGAGATATATTCTTCCTAAATGGGGCAGGAACCTAGCAGCAAAAGCAAGAAGAAAGTTCAGCAAAATAGATTCTCTGTATGCCCAGGCAAAGGACTGGAAAATGACTTAATACCTAACTACTAAATTTATATGAGTATAGGTTTAAATCTTCTCAGAGCTTACTCACTTCCACCAATCTCAGCTTGATGAGACAATTGCAGCTGCCATTCCATTTCTGTAATAGAATGTGTGGATGACTTTGGTGGACAAGGGAAAGAGAGGCTATCTAAGAAAGAATCAGGCAAGAGAAGAGAGAGCCCCAAGGGCTTAAATGATCAGAAGAAGAAACTTAAGAGGGATATACCCAAATTACATGATGGCGACCCTATGGCACGCGTGCCAGAGGTTGCACGCAGAGCCCTCTCTGTGGGCACGTGTGCTGTCACCAGCTGCTCTTCTGGTTTTGGGCACGCCAGTTGGACTTTGCGGGTGCCAGAGCACCAGAAAACGGCCCGGAAAATGGCCTGAAAATGCCCCCCCCCCCAACAGCCAAAAACCAGACATGTGTATGCTGGCCAGCTGGTCTTCAAGTTTTAAGTGCTCTGGTGCGCGTGCGCATGCATGCACCTGCACATATACGTGCGTTCTAGTTTGGACTCTTGGTGCCGAAAAGGTTTGCCATCACTGCCCTAATTGATCGGATGGTAGTGGCAGTGGGGAGTTTGTACCTTCAGATTTGCAAGATTCTGTTAATGTGGTCTTAGAGTAATGTACAATTAGCTCATCTATTTTGTGTCTGGTTTACCCAGGAGAGTTGACAATTTCATCCATTCTAGGGACACAGCATCAGGTCTCTTCTTTTCCCTATAAGAAGAGAGAGAATAGGCTGCTCAGGATATTTAATGGTAAAGTACAGAAGTCACACTTTTACTCAGAATCATTTGTAGAAGTTTTTGCTGGACTGAAGGGTAATATACAGCAAACTACCTGTTTCTCTTAGCCATTCAGACCTGAACTCCAGTGGCTAAAAGTTGTGCCTTGTGGTGTTCTCTGCAACCTGCAGTTCTATTGGCAGCCCTCTGTAGTGGTGTATTACAAAGGTAAAAGGTCTCTATGATGACTAGAAATTGTTTCCATTTCCCGAAACCACTTACATTGTATGTCACAAGTAATAGATTTTTCTCTCACACTTTCTAAACAGAGCATATGTTTTATCTACACAGGTCTTTCAAATGACTTTACATTTGTTTGGAATATTTTATGTCCACATTTCAAGGACCAAATATATGTGGCATTCGTTTATAGTTAAGGGAAGGTTCACCGCATAAAACAATTCTGATGATAATTATTTCCTTACATTGTTCGAAAAGGGAGAACTTTGTCTTACATCAAATGTAATTGATCCTGAAGCAGTGTAATCACAATTACTCACTTTCTTAATTAGCCTGCCCAAAATCAGAAAATGGAAACCGATCGACAGTGTTTAAATCAATAGCTTTGTAGTAAGGCTTGGGAGGGAGATAATGGTAATGGGTAGATCAATTGGTTTAGATGCCATTCATTGACTGTGTGTTTTGCATCACAAAATCTACATTTTTAAAGTAACCAATATATTGGAGCTAGTAATTCAGGAAAAGGCAAGCTGTATAAAAAAGGTAAAAATTAATACTAACATATTTAGAATTATTTTATTAAGTGGTTCCTTCTATAAATTATGGTAAGAGGAAAAACCTAACAAAGAAAAAAATGTCTGAAAGTGTTACTTGATAAATGCTATTTTTATTAGGCTATGCTTTGAACAAAAATTTATTTCTCTTTAATTAAAGAATCAACATGCTTGTAATCCATATTCATAATAGTATGGTTTGTTTTTTAAAAAACTGCCTGTTTTATTTAATTTTCACCACTTGGAGTTTTGGATGATCAGTTGAATAAAATAAGTTACAATATAAAATAATATAATTAATATTTTTGGACTAAGTTATGACCACATTATTTCAGTTTGTGTGAAATCATGTGATAAATTCATCTTATTTATATATTTTATAATAGAATGCAGCATTAAAGTACTACACTATATTAAGTACTATATTTTCCCAAGCTTTATTAGCTTCATGAATAGTATATAGCAACTTGCTCTCTTAGTCTCTCACTTATAAGTGAATCTTAATGTATACTTTGGAAAAACCAACATATTATATAGAGCATATTCACATTCATTTATAAAATCAATATATTCAGTGTCATTATATAAATTCCAGCATCCAGGTAGTTGGGATCTCCAACCCTCTTGTCAAACAAAATATTAAATAATGAAAGAGAGTGTTGTATAATTTGAAAAATTACATTTTTCACTGCCTTGCATCTGTACTTAAACCCTTTGGGTAAGCTTTACAGCACTTAATAATATGCTAGATTTTGAAAAATCACAACATTTTTGTCATAGACAAAGGACTCTTAAGTTTCTTTTGTTTTTTAATAGTTAACTTATCTGAGAAATATAAGTTAACTTTTCAATGTAACTTGATATTTTTTTAATATGTGCTGTAGGATTTTGGAGTTGTTACTTTCAAAGAATCATTGAATGTATTTATTAATATTTTACAATCTCCTTCTAATAAAGTTTATTTATTTACTTACTTGTTTTTCATTTTTCTGGCCCACCCAATACAAAAATTATAGATGAATACCCAAGATAATCAAGGGTACAGTGGAATGGAGTTGAGAGAAGATACTATCTGGAAATGCCAGAAAGGACAATAGTATGTGGACCTCAGGAGGATCAAGTCTCAGTGCAGGAAGTCCTCAACCATACAGTAGACACACCGTATAAGCAGTAGTGTATTTTAGCTGTCCCAGACTGCAGCTTATTTTAGTAAACACATGCATTCAAGCAAAATAAGATTTCATATCTATTTATCCTGAAGCTGTGTGTTGAATGGGTTGAGCAATTTCATTTTTCTATCATCATTACTCACTTGAAAATTTAGGCAAAAAAGTTAAATAGTATATTGATTTCATGCAGACTAATCAGATATTTAAACATTTTACTTATAGCTATTGCATAAGGTTTTTAAAGTAGATTTATTGTACTTACAGATTAAAATAACATTTCTAAAAATAATTAACCAGAGGTGGGTTGCTCTTGGTTCGGCCCGGATTGGGCGAACAGATAGTGGCATCGGCGTGAGCCTCCGCCCAACTGCCTGGACGCTTCTGCGCAGGCACCAAAGTGTCGCGAGCGCACTCGCACACACTCGCAAACCAGTAGTAAAAAAAAAATGGAAACCTACCACTGTAATTAACCCTAGATTTACTTCAACATATTGGTTTGCTAAGGTAATGTTCTTGTGATTCATTTAAGTGTTAGTGATTTGAATTTTAAATTTTTGTTTTTTATTTTTATCTGCTATTTACCTGCTTCATAAAAGAAGAACCATTTCTATATTTATCATTATATTTACTTATTTAGTAATCAATATCACTTCATATTTATAAGGTCAAAGGTCTTTCCAAACCAATAACAAATGTTTGAGGTTAATTTAAATACCGTGGCTATTACTCGAATTGATTTTTATGTTAGAAACTATTGTACTAATATTTGTAAAGCCAATAAAAGGGACTTTCCATTGTTTATAGACTAATCTACTATTAGTATTCTGCAGTAAAATAATATTTTCAGGCATGCTCAGACTAGCATCCTAGTCTATTTGACAATCTTATTATTGTTTTAAGTTGTCCAGCCTTTATTGTTAGCCCTGGCTGACAGCAGAAAGTAAGTTGGGGTAGAACTGGACTAATTCTTGAATGGAGACTGCCGGAAAATTCTAAAGTACTAGGTTTAGATCAAGAATTTCTTTTAAAGGCCAGAAGAAAGCAAATCAGTTCCATACAATTGTCATGATACTACATGGACACTTCCATGCACACACCAAGTTTTAGCTCAGCTTGAGAGAATCATCATTTTTTAATATTATGGGAGACCACTATATTTGCAGAATTAGTGTTACTATGTTTGGTTTATATTTTACCTTTCCTCTCAGGTGTGCTTTTTTCATCCTGTACACTAAATTGTAATGTTTTCTGCTTCAACTACCTGGACCCTTAATTTTATACACATATGCCTGAATTTCCAGGTTCCCGGGCACATAAACTGAATCAGAGAAAACCATGAACTGTCTTTACAATTACAGTTTTAACATTTCAGGTATTGATTGGTCCATATAATAAGATGAACAAAAATAGCTCCTTTGCTCTCTCTTATGGGTATTGTAGACTGTTTTGTTTGTTTCTCCTCTCTTTTTATAGTTGCTCCTCACTCTTATTTTCACCTTATACTTTTCTTTTAATTGTTTAAAAGGTGAAATTGTACAGTGGCTTAATCTAGAGGCATGGGATGATTGTGAGGAACCTTAAGATGCACTTATTTTTTTTCTTCAAGCTCAGAGAGAGGCTCTGAATCTAATCTAAGAAGGAAAAATGTAATATAGTACATTGCTCTGCCTGTACCTGAATTTTCTGAAGGACCTTTTTAAAATATCCATATTAGGTAGGGAAAGCAGGGAAGATTGAGAAACATAGTATGGAAAAATTAGTGTGGTGTTGAATTATCAGGATCATTTTCTACTAAAGCTTTGGTTTAAATTCCATTGTTAGCAGTACAGAGGGAAATTAATTGTAAAAATTCTAGGAAAAATAACAAAACTTCATTTCCATCTTGCCATTTTATCATAGAACAATACTGGATTCATAACATCCTTCTGTCTTGCTTTGTGTTTTGGATACAGTTTACCATTATAGGAAACAGTTGTACTTGTTGGGCTACTTTCAATCCCTATATCTAAACTTTGTTCTGTGGTACCTAAAAAATTGAATCTTATGCCAAAAGATTATTAAGGTGATGAGTAAACCATAAATAAGTTACCTAACCAAGTGCCTAAGGAGATTCTCAGTTATCCAGGTCATGGTTGTCCCAAAAGTACTTTTTCAAAAGGCAACTGGATTTTCTTTATTTTTCTCAAAGATATTTTGCTTCTTGGATGAGGAGCTAAACTTCTTTGAGAAAAAATAAAGTAGAGCTGCTTTTTGAAAAAGCACCTTTGGGACTAGCTAATCAGTGATAAAAAGAAAATTAACATAATAAAAACAGTGCTGAAAATTACTTGGGGGAAAATCAGTTAATATTTTCTCCAATTTTCCTTTACTTGTTTGGTAAAAATGTTCATAATCAGACAATTCTCACTTGTTGGTGTTTTCTTCCACAGTACAAAGAATGATCACTTCAGTGTTAGTATTCAGCCTCCAGTTGGAGAGTTACTTTTACCAGTAACTATGACAGAAAAGGATTTCAGAAAAGAAAGAGGTGAGAAATAAATTTGAAATTCGATAAATAAATTATCTTATTGTAAAATATTGTAAGCATTCCAGACATCTCCAGTTCTAGTGTTTTACCTGGCATATTTCCAGAAATCTGCTCTGAAGTTATATAGCCCTGTCATCAAAAACTTCACAATGCCTGAAGTGTCTTCTTGGACAAGCTTTTCTCCTTTTCCCCCTTTCTACCATGTGGTGATTTCACTGCAAATACCAAAAAATGGTATTAAGGCAGACCTCTTCATTATATCATATTAACCAATATTAAGCTAGAATTCTGCTATTCAGCTACAATGAGAATTTCTGGTGTATAAAAAACATTGTTTTGGCACTGACTATAAAATAGAACATGATGGTTTTATATTGAATCTGATGTATACTGGCTGCATAATATCTTCAGCTACATTATAAAAAGGTTTATGCACTCAGTTGCATATTTTTTTTACAATAATTTAATGTCATACTCAAACAGTGATTGTTAATTTTCCAAAATTCTACTTGGTTTACCTGCACAAAATATAAGAAGCTCTTCTTTATTGAATAAAATTTTCTTCGCAATTGAGCTTTTCTCCTAACAAAACATCCATGCAGCTTTCTACTGCATGGAAATATTTTTTCACGAATGTTTTTCAATTTCTCTCTCTACCCTAAGCCCCAGTATTTCCTGGTAGTTCTCCATCCAAATATTAGCCAGGCTTGAGACCCTGCTCAGCTTCCATTGGCAAATATGCTTATACAGGTTCTGTCAGCTCTTCCATATTTCATATGCTTTTTAAAATGGCGTATGCGAGGTTATACTCTCATATCGTCAATAATTTCAGTCCAGTATATCACATTTTCCCTCCCCCACAACCCCCCAAAAGTGTGCTTTTGTTAAAGAAGCATAGTACATCAGAATAATACTGTATATGTCTTTCTATCTTGCATTCAGTGGCTTGAAATAATAACTCAGCAGTTATTTCAGTTAGATTATTTTCATGCAGTTAATATCTGATATTAAATTTAGGCCAGTAATTTCTTTTTTTAATCTGTTCATAACTATTTACCATTCTTACTTCTTGCTGGCCTAAAGCCTACTTCATGTGAGCACAGCAACCAAGGTGAGTGAGCCTTTGAATTTTCTCATATTTTTTGTGAACAATTTCCTTCACCTTCTCAAATTGCTTTCCAGCAGTGTAGTTTTAAGCAAAATGGGATATTGTACTGTCTCTCTCCCATTCTTATTGCGTGCTTGCTTGCCTGGTGTTTGATTGAGTTTTCTATGCTTAAATGTGACTGAGAGCTTTTTCCCCCCATGGTTGGCCATTCAGAACCAAGAGTGCATAGAAAAAGTGCACTTTGAGAATAGCTGTGGCCCTCTATGGAGTTGTTGCCAAAATTCCTTTTTCTTCTGCCATTTTACTTCTGAGGTTGTTGATTATTTGTCTGAATACATCTGGCAGTTGTTTGCTATGTTTAATAGAGCAGAAAGGCTACTCTGAATAAGCTATTTGAAAATTTGTTTATATGAAGTATTTGTAAATCCATGGAAGCCTCTTGACATTTCAGTATGGCTCTTTCTGTCTTCCTGAATTCATTCTTTGATGCAGGACTGATGCTGTGAAATTTACCCCTAGTTTAAAATTTCTTTCTCTTTTTTGTTAAATATTTTGGCTATTTTATAAAATTCATAATAATAGAAGTCTTTGTTCTGAGCTTTATTTGTTTTATAAATAAGATTAAGAAGCCATTGAGAAAATATAGAAAAGGGAATTCTTAAGCAGAGCTATTAAATCAGATTGTATCCATATTTGGCCTGATTCAGGCAGACTTGGAAAAGCAGGCATCCTGCAACTGAAATTCCCCAAATATTGTGTGATATAATGCTTGTGATGCAGGAAACATAAAATCAAGGGTTTTTCTGCTCATAGGTTTCCCCAGGGAAGCCTTCCATGAATAGAAGGACATCCTAGCTTCTTACACCAAAGACATCCCCTTTAGCAGTTATCTCAATCTCTGTACAGCATTTCAAGGAATTGTAGTAGGCTTACGTGGAAAGACCTATAAAGTATGCAGTCCAATTCTAGCTCTCTGATCATTTCCCACATCATGCTATCACATAAAATGATATAATGTGCTTCTGTTTAGTTTGTTGCTGCAACAAGCTAGCCCATTGTGCTCTATTCAATAAACTGTAATTAAATAAGCAATGGCTTAATGTGATATACAAACTCAACCATTACAGCAGTTACATCCGGTAGATTCTGTACAGCATCCTATAAAGCTTCCCTATGCAGGAGTAGACTGAATTTCATAGACCAGGAAACATAGTTTGTTCCATCCAACTGGGTTGTCATCGATAGGCTTGGTGATAGGTTGCTCGCCATCTTCTCCAGGATAGTGCAATCACTAAATAAACAGCTGTCTGTATACGGTATTGCATATCAACACCAACTCTCCTTTAGCTACGTCTGGTACACTGTGGGCCCATACATAGTGTTAGGTAAGCTCCCCGTTGGGAGAGAGAGTGTGTTCAGAGAAGCGTTGTGAGAGTTGTGTTGGAGAACACACAAACCAGCATACAGAGACACTGCAGTTTAAATAGGCTTTTATTCGTGGAAATAGAGATATCAGAGTCCATCAAACAGTCCAAGTCATATACGGATAAGACAGTCAGTCATCAACGTCTTTCAGTTAAGGGATAATCCAAATAACAGAGTCCATAAACATACAAACAGTCCGGTACTCAAAGTTTGCTAGCAGTTGCAAAACTTACAATAGCTCACGGCACTTTCTAACAGCCAGCTTCCAAAACACTCAGATCAGATCAGCCCAGCATCTAACAAACAGAGAGCTAACAGTATTCTGGCTCCCTCTTATGGCCGATTGAGGAAAACAGCAACCAATCACATTTTACAGTATGATTTAAAGAAACAGGTATAGCATTGTTACATGATTTATATATTGCCAACCCAACCGTTAGATTATATTCCTAACACTAATAGTGAAATCCAGGATATATTGTATCGACTTAAAAATAATCTCTATTCCTATCAGTAGCATCTGATTAAATTTGCAGATATTTGCAGTATAAATCTCAGGATTCTCCTAATTTCCCATAGTTTTCTATGCTAAAGGACCTTCCAAGTATAATGTAATCAGTATAGAATGATTTCTGAGTTTTTGTTTCTTTTCTGAAGTGTCTCAGAATTTCATATCCAGAAATACTTCATTTCATATTTATTGATTTTTAAAATATGCTTTGAAATAACAGGATTTCTTAAAATAATAATAATAATTTTTGGAATTATTTTTTGCAACAGAAATAAACATACATATTTGAAGTATAATGTGTATGATGAATGCTAATATTCCTGCTTAAGATTTTTAAGTAGCCCCCCCAAAATGGGAAGGTTTATTTATTATTGCACATGCTCTACTTGATAGGATTGTTGTGCTACCTCTTCCCTTCTCACATAGTTTGAAACAGCAGCTGAAATTTGTCTAATTTTGCTCTCCATAATCATTTTAAATTAAGTCTGTCCTTTAGCTTATGTTTCCAACTTCAAATATTGAGCAGTGTTTATTGATGCAAATCATTTAATAATACCAGTGCTAATTCTTTCTGTAATATGATAGGGTACCACGCTTCACAGAGGTGTCGTGCCATTTTCCTTAAATACCCAGAATTCTTTAGAAAGAAGCCAAAGGATCTAATATCTGTCAATGATTTTAATATTATGTTAGCATTTTTTATGATGTTAAAATTACTAAAAAAAATCCTACAACCTTTGTGTTTCTAGCTTCATGCTACAGTTTAATTTTCTTGGTTATTCATTAGGAATACTGTTATTATACATTTTTATAATTAGATGCAAGATCTGCAATTATTTTGTTTTTGAAACCTAATTCTTTTCAGTGGCAATTTGTTTTTCTGGATTTTTTTTTAGACTTTCTATTTTGGTCCAAGTGCAAGCAATAGATTTATATACATAGGCTATATCTTTAAAAAAAGAAAAGAAAATCCACAAAATGTTTGCTTGATTTTTATCAAGATTTATGCTTACAACATTTTCTCTCTCCCTAACAAGCAAGGTGCTAATTCTTTAAATGGTCAAGCATTCCCTATTTTCCGGCCTTTAACTACCACAAGCAATCATATTTGATGCCCCTTAATTAGAGCACCTTTTTTTCTTTTCAGGTTCTTTTCCACCTCCGCAATCGAGACAATACATTTGCTTACCATGCTAAGTGTTCTTTTGCATGTAAATTAATCTTGATTCAGTTTACACTGTCATGCTGAGTGGTACAAATTGCCTATAACAATAAAACAGCATGAGTTAAAAATAAAGGGGGTGGTGGTAGTGGTAAGGCAGATTGAATGTGTGCCTTACTTGATAGGATGTTACTTTGCTTTATGCCAATACATTAGTCAATGATAATGAATCTTCTGTTCTGAAAAGCATGGTTTAGTTGATTTTTTAAATTTTACTTCAATGGAGCAGTACCTTGTCTTTATAGAACAAGTTAGACAAACCATTAATGACAAGAGTGTTAAGGTTAAATATGAAGCAATGCATTCCCTTCTCTGAGTGCTATCCATCTTTCCATTTACAGGAGCTTGACAAAAGTACTGGCTTTGTACAATATTTCCCTTAATTACATGGTACGGAAAACAGGCTTTTAACATAAACATAGTTGCATTCATTCATTCAGCATTTGCTCTTCAATAGAGCTTAATGGAGAAGGTTTAAATCCTTAATGAGTACACACATCTCTCAACAGTGTTATCCCAGTCCTGTGCTTTTGTTTAAAAGCAGCCGTAGATGGCTTCTGTATTTTTTCAAAGTATTTGCCTAATGTCAGTTTTTAAATATCTGCAACAGAACATACAGCTCTAGCTAAATTTGCTGTTAAAAAAAGAGCTGGATAATATTAATATTTTTGAGTGAAACATTTGGCTTAAAGGACAAAGAAACTTTGATATTCAAGCAAATTAAACATGTTAATACTCCTATAAATGTGTTTTTCTGCTTCTAGCACTAACCATTACTGCTTGTTGCCTATCATTTAGCCATGCCTGAATGGACTTGGAGATGGGACTTGGATGTGCTTGTTCTTTCCATTTGATCCTAGTGAGCAGAGAGACATGCGTTTCAGTTCTGTGCCTGTCTGCAGTAAAGTCTGTGGCACATTAGCTATTACTGACATGAGTTTTCACAAGACAGTAATCAGGCTTCATGGGCTACACGTGAAATGAAGGGGTGACCCTATGTTATGTCTCTCTATTTTTTTCTTGCACTGGTTTCCAAGCCAGTGTCTTCTTTTCTTTACAGGTGCACTTTTTAAGGGGAATTTCCGTAATAATGCATTCGTTCTTTGAGTGTAATTGAAAGAGCTAAATGCTATTCAAGCTTTGTAGAGGTGGGAAACTCAGCTATTCTGTTGCCATTCAATATCTGTTTGTCACCTGAAGAGAAATTATCAAAAAGTACTTCGTGCAACTGAAATTTGAATAATAGGAATAATTGATTTTATATTTATACTGTATTCTTAAAAATTATACCAAAATTCCTTTAAAAAAGAAGAGTTAAACTTTTAACAAAAACCAAATGTATTCTCAGGTGATGTACATTGTCTTTAATATTAATTGCATTGATACCCAGCTTTTACTGTTTCAGGAAGGCTGACTGGTATGAATGAAGTATCCGCTACAATCTCTGTGGCGCCACAGAATACTACCCGTCTTATGATACTGCAGAAGGTAACAAGCATAGCAAACCTTGGCGGAGTTCCTTCGGGTGAAGATAACATCCACAGGTAATCACTGTGTAAGATCTGTAAAGTTTAATATAGAAATTTTGTACATGAATAGGCGACTACTTAAAGTTTGCATTCAAAATCAGGTTTGGTCTCTAGCACAATTAAATGATATTGATTCATTGCTAGTGAATGCCCATTTTCAATTATAGCAATAATATCTTCTAGCAATAGCCCAATTAACTCCAGCAATCTGTTTATAAATAATGTTTTACATGTGTGTGTGTGTACATACATACATACATACATACATACATATCAGAGGAAATGTCTGTGCTTTCTGTTTGACCACTTACTACAAGAAATATTCCTAAACAGTTGTAACATTTAGATGTAAGATGTAGGAAACGGCAAAAAAAATAAGACTCATATTGGAAATTTGTATCACTGTGTCATTTCTAATAGCAGTTTTGTGCTATTTGCATAATTTTCCTTTAATGATAACTATTATTTCAGAATTACTGAATAATTGTTATCTGCTCTTATCATGTTCAGGTCTTATTTTTAAGCTTCCTGGTGGCACTTATTCTGCTTAAGGGGGACACTTCTGAATCCTTATGAATGCATTACTCAATAAAATAAGAAATTAGTACTCATCAATGTACAGAGAAACAGGATGGAAAGAAAATATTGCATAGGCCACTGTAAATTCCTTGTTAAATTTTATAAATACAGTTTTATCACTACAGGATTAAATAAAGCTATAGAGAAAACCAGTGTATCAGCTATTTTTTTTATGTGTTAAAGAAGAAAGGTTATTTTCTAAACTTTAGAAATCTATAGATTTCTAAATGAATATTTTTCTATTGAGTAGAAAAATATAAAGTTATGTAACTCTGGAAATAATGATAAAGAGCTCAAATGAAGGATACATTAATCTAAAGTTGGATGGGACAAAAAATGTTTGCTAGAGGCAGGGAAGTTAAGAAGAAGCAAGGGAATCTTACGAAAGAAAATGTAGAAGAAACAAAGAGGAACTTTCAAAAATAAGCTGAAAGAAGGGGAAGAGTACTGAGTAACTTAGGCTCTATGACAAAAATATTTTCATGAAGGTGTTAGAAAAAAGAATGAAGAAAAGCCAGTTACAAAGTAAAGTGGGAAAGAAAGCTTGTTAAACAGATTCTTGCCTTAATAAGTAGAAATATTCATTACAATTGATTGAGCATTGTTGGGGAATCTCTGAGAATTTTTTAAAATAACAAGTTGTATTCTGCTGTGTAACATCCAAACATTAGCATTACACAATTTGAAATTCATTTCTAGACTGAAAAACAGCATTTGATACAGCCTTTAGGGGAAATACTGCAATTTTACTAAAAATGAATATGAATCTCATCTTAATATTCACATTTTAAATGTAAATGTATAATAATAATCATCACCATAATTACATCTTGCAACAATACCATTAACACCATCAAACAACAATATCTATCTCTCCCAGGTCCTTGGGAAGGACTTGATACATGACTAAAATGCCAGTCTATATCAGTTTAAACATCTGGCGCTGTGACAAACCATAATAACAGTCTTTATATGAAAGAAAATACTTCTGTGATATTAACTGACAGTAGTACTTACTTGGCCAAATTCTAAGTGATTAGTCGGTAGGAAACGTCCACCCTCCTTCAGTGAGTGAGCTGAAATTGTATGTCTTTTCTAGTGCTATTTTAATAGAATTAATCAAACATTATTTATGTGATTGTTACACTAACATTTGCATTTTTTAAAATTGTATTTGAAGAGCTGCAAAATTCATTGTGCACACTTTTCCTGAACTTCCAAACATATGGCACATATCAAATTTCAGAATGTCTTCGACAAAAAATAACTATGCTTGCTGACTTCCCAATATAACAAACAGTTCAGATTTTAGAGATATTAGACAGAAACATTTGCCACTTTTCAATAATATTTGAATGAATCAAAACTCAATTTCTATTTCAAAACGTTCAATAATCACTTTAAAACTATACTTAGTTTTATTGATCTTGTTTGGCAAATTGTGCAATTGAATGCAAAATAAAGCTTCTAAAATAGGATCTTTTCTTGTCTATATTTTTTGATGAAAAAAGGAGCACTATGAAAGAAAAAATATTGCAGATGGTCTATTTATGCATATGAGCTGAGCATTTTACTAATGTTTTCAACCTTTGGTGTTCCTGAAACCCTTCTACATAAAAATGATTGCTCTTATCTTAATCAAATACGCAAATATATTGTATTGTGTTATTACATTGCACTACACTACACTATACTATAATATTATCACAGCATAGCATAGCATACAAGGCTTCATTGTCATTTGCTGTATCATCCTATCAATGCATCAGTGGTCAAGGAAACAATATAATAGTTCTTTTGATTTTCACCACAATGTTAAAGAAAAATATAATTATGAATACACATAGTCCTTGACTTACGACCACATTTGAGCCCAAAATTTCCATTGCTAAGCAATACAGTTGTTGAATAAGCTTTGTCCCATCTTATGATCTTCTTGCCACAGTTGTTAAGTGAATCACTGCAGTTGTTAAAATTAGTAGCACAGTCCTTGAGTGAATCTGGCCTCCCCATTGACTTTGCTTGTCAGAAAGTCACAGAAGATGATCACAGGACCTCAGGACACAGCAACCAACATAAATACATGCCAGTTGCCAAGCATCCAAATTTTGATCATGTGACCATGAGGATGCTAGAACAGTCATAAGTGTGAAAAACGATCATCAATCACTTTTTTCATGCCATTGTAACTTCATGCCATTCATCATTAAATGAATGGTTGTAAGTCAAGGACTACCTGTACATTATTGAGGAAGAGATTTGTCACAGATTTATGTCTCTCTGTATTTTGATGAGGGACAAACATTACATGTTTTAAAAATTCTATTATATATATATATATATATATATATATATATATATATATATATATATATATATATATATATATATATATATATATTTGTAGATTTTCACGGGTGTAGGTATGCTGGTCTTGTTGTATTCGGGTCTTTTCCCGTGTAAGATTGAGATTGTCTTGGCAACGTTTCAGCGAGGCCTCACTCGCCATATATATCTGGCTCCTGCTTCTCTGTTCTCTCCCAAATAAACAGAAATAGTTTCACCTGTGAGACTTCTCAACTGAGAAATCATATTATGATTCATTATATGCTTTGCAAAACACAGTTCATACACCATGAACAAACTTTGATTTATTATTTAGAGTTCTTAAGAATATAACAGACCAGCTCTCTGGTTCAGACAACACAGTAAGTAACTAACATTTGGTTCCCTTTTGCTATTGTAGATTTTAGGAAAAACCAATTGGGAATGAACAAGTTGCATGTCTAGTTTGCCATCCACACTGAATGCAGACAAAATTCTCCCAACGGCTACTAAATTTATGTTATCACTTTTATACCCTTTTATGGTTTATGGCTTATGATTATGCTGATAATTAAATAGAAGACATATACAGAATTCTTCAATTTCAATTGACACATTTCTAAGGCCTGTTGAGAATGAGAAGAGATAATGTATAGTGCACACATACAATCGGCCTTTTGAGACACAGATAGTCGTTGAGTTAACAACGATAATGGAACCTGCCTTTATGTTTGAGCAGCTATAATGCTTGCCTGCCCCAGGCCTTCCAAGGCCTTCCCCCCAATCCCCATCAGTCCGCCACAGGCCTTCAGTTTGCTTTCCACTCAGCCACTCAGGGAAACCTCGGCCCAGCTGACAAGCCTATCGGTGCAGCTTAGAAGCTTTAGGCTTGCTTCCCACCCGCCATTCAGCTACCCAGGACTTGCAGGACTTGGCCGCCTCCTCAACCAATCCAGGGCCCAGCCACACCTAACTGACCCTTCTGTTTTTTGCAACTTCTGAGAGACTCTCCCAGCCAATGCCAGGCTCAGGTTTCCTATAGAGAAAGCCTCATGGCATGTTATTCTGAAAGCAGCTGCTATTTTCTCAATCCTTTTGAAGGCTCCATTTTTAAAGGAGCTCCATTTTTTAATAACAGAATCTTAAAAGTCTGACTGAGTTTCCCTTTTCTCTCTTTCTCATATCCAAGAGAATCAAGGTGGGCCAGCCTTGAGTTTCTTTCTCATTCCCTCTTGTATTTTAGGGTTAAGCAGATGTTTTTGTAATGTAACATATTTCAGTGCAATTCCTTCTGGAAGTTATACATTTTTTTTACAGTTTTTTGGCAGGCTGAAGAAATTCTCTCTTACTATACTGAACCTTATGCAGGCATATTATGGATATTGTGCTTACTATTGTTGGAAGAAATGCCCTTCTGGGTTCGGCTCCAAGTGGGGAAAAAGACACTGGAGACATGGAGGCTGCTTGGAAAGATGGTTTTAATGGTGGACAGGACCACATGGTTTGAGTCCTGAACAGAAAAGGTGATCACATGCTCCACTGTTGGTGGAGAAGAAGAGAAGGAAGGGCTGAGATGCTGAAAGTCCCTGGTTTTATGCCCTCTCTTTGATTTTGAGCTTGCATTCTGATTGATTGTCAGACTCCCATGGGGCCAGACAGGGGCAACTCTCTAGGCTACGTTTTGAATCCAGGTTTGGTTGAGTTCTCAGAAGCCATGTGGCAAGTTGGGTAAAGGGCCAATATTATCATGCCTTAATCCCATCACTCTGGAGCTAAAGGGGGGAACTCTTTATTATGTAAAATGGACTAGCTCAGGCTTTAATGGCTCATTGACAAAGGAGGATAGGCAGGAAGCTGCAGGCAGCTATTCTGTCTTTTAAAACATGTTTCTTCCTTTTCACATCCAGAAAAATATTCTGCCTTTTCAATGTTTCCTAGGATATTTCATTTTTTTCTGGCGAAGGGCTGGGTGATAACTTCCTACATTATGAAAACAAATGTACTGTATAAAGAAACATTTTATTTTTAAAAATACATTTAAATATTCCTCGTATTTTATTGGTGCAAACAAATACTATATTAAACATATGATATGGATAACATCAACATATAGTACCATTTATGGCAATATTTTACTTTATATTTTGGATTAAATCAAAGAATGTTGGAATGTATATTATTGTACAGTAGTGTATATATTAGTAGAATAGAATACTTTATTGACCAAATGTGATTAGACACACAAGGAATTTGTCTCCGGTGCATAAATTGTATGCTCATGCATAAACTGTGTGTACATGCAAAACAACAAAGTAATAATAATCATAATAATGATACCAATAAGAGAGGCTAGTAGAGCAGATGAGAAGGATGAAAGTAATACATCCACTACATGATACAACCATACTAAGTAGTATACTTAGACATGACAGTACTGTGGAAATTCAGTGTTCAGCTGAGTGATGGCACAAGGAAAATATATGTTCTTGTTTTATATTATATAATTTCGCCACAATTGTATCTTGCTACCTATTGTAGTTAAATTCCAGACTTTATTATCTGGAACAATATATGATTTTCAGCTATCACCATGGAAGAAAAATCATTTTATTGTGCTGTAAACATTTGTCAGGATGTAGCTTTTAATATTTGAAATGTGATTCCGTGGATAATCTTCACTGGGTTAGACTTCTCTGTGAACTGTGTCATGACTCTGTTGCCACTTCTAATGCATACAGCTGTATTTTCCCTTATCATCTTGATTTGTTGTCAGCTGCAAAGCTGGCAGTTCTCATCCATATCTCCAGAATATAAACAAGTTAATAATCACATCCTTGGGATATCTGACTTGTTTACCATACAGTACTCCATTGTGAAAAATGATCTTTTACAGTGGTTTCTGTTCTGTTATGTGCTCTTTAAGAGGACTTTTGTTAACCTAGGACTGTTTATGTTTATTCATATATCTTTGTTGTGGAATTTTGTCAAAAGCTTTGTGGAAGTAAAAGTAAATAACCTTGCCATAGTAACCCAATTACATACATATTAGAATAGTTTCATCTTCTAATATCGAAATTCTCAAATTTGTCTATATAAAATAAATGAATTTGCTTATTTCTGTCTTCCATTGCTGCCCCCAATAAAACCAAGGATTTAATTGAGGTTTGGCAAGAAAAGAAATCGACTATTTATTCAAAGATGTAACTTTCATTATAGTGTCTTGACAGCTTACTTTCAGTAGTGTTGCTAGAGTATATTTTTAAAAACTTTTTTCTTACATCCTAAAAAAATGCTTTTTTCTTTTACTTAACATAATTTTATTTATGTTTTAACAAAATAAAAACTAAAAAATAAAAGTAATAAACAAAATAGAAGTTAAGGGAAAGAGAAGAAAGATGATTTATAAAGTCATTACCCTTAATTGTATTGTACCATAGAAAACTATGCCATCCAAACTTCAAATTGTGTGCTTCTAATTCTAAAATTCTTTTATTTCTCAGCAAAATCCATTCTTTCATCTCAACTAAGCAGTTAGATGTAAAATACGGTTTCAATCAGGCAGTCCCAATTGTCCTTGTTCCTTTGAAATCATTTTCTGTTTTCAAACACCATACTTAGTCTACAAAACCTGAATAACTTCATAAAAAATGGACTATCCCTTCCCCCAGCCCTGTTGTATCTGACAGAAGTTGTGTGACTCCACACTTTGAGATCTCCTACTCTGGTATTTATAACAATGTCCAGATTTTACAAGTCCATGGCAGCAGGGGCATGAAAAGCTTGAACAATTCAGGTTTAAGGGTTTACCAAACAGGTACACCTGCTTGCAAAGGCATGCAAACAGATCATCAAAATTGTTGGCCTTACCTTTCAGTTCCAGCCCACGGGGCTCGAGAAGGTAAGTCCTACATTCAGCCAAAGGATGGGCGGGGCGATGTGGGCAACTTCATGGTCCTGTGTGGGCCGGATTAATGGCTTCGGCGGACCACATGTGACCCACAGGCCATAGTTTGAGGACCCATGTACTAAATCATCAGTTGTATAGTTAAAGTGCTGTTACTTCTTGATGGAAAAACATTGCTATAATATGAAACTTTGTTTATGAGCAATGCAGTTACAGTCATAATCAGCTGTTAATGCAAATCACTATATTTCTATTTTCTGAAAAAAATTGAACTGGAAAAATTTCTGGAAATCCTTCTTATGCAAATTTGACTTATCTGGACAAAACATTTAATGTAAAAATACTTTCTTTTCCACTCACAAATGAACAAAACAATCCTCTTAAAATAGATACTTAGAATATTATGAGAGTTTGGTTTTTAAAATTTGTATAATATATTCTTCCTGATAAATATTCATACATTTTTGTGTTCTTATAGTAAATATAAATGCTATACATATTTTTTCTCACATACTTGCTAGAAATAACCACTTTGGGGGTGGGGGGGAGGGAATGATTAAACTCTCCAACTGGCAAGCTTGTCTAATATTATGTTTGAAATTGCATCCCTTATTGTTAGTAATGAACACTGAGAAACAAACAATTTTCTATGCAAAACGTAAGTATTAGAAATTTTTCTGCCTTATATCATTAAGCATGCATAAGATCTAGAAGTCATAATGGTCCAGTTCAGTATTTCTGAAGAGTCACAGCTTTGTGAGTAATGGGAATAATTGCACACAGCATAGGGAATAATTGTAAACTCTTGTTCAGGGATATGTTTGTGATGCTTATGAAGTTATGAAGAGTCTCAGAATTCTAACTGTGCGGCTGCTACTGACCAACAGCCATTTGCGGATGCCCCCAATTGGCATGAAAGAGATTACATTTTACAATCCAGAAAATTGTTTGTTTTAGCAACCACTAGTTGACTCTTCTAGCATTTAAATAATGCTTTGAAAACCAAATCTTCCAGCCTATAGTGTATTAATGGGCAATTTTAGCCATTAAATTCATGTACTTAGGCTTGATCCAAAATTTTAGTTTTTGAATTGTTGAAGATTTTGCAAGCCAAAATGCATTTACAAAATGATTTTTCATGATGATACTCAGCTTTAAACTCAATATGATATCAATTTTTCTTGTATTTGACTTTCAATGTTAATATTGATTTTCAAACACTTCCCCCAGGTAATTAATAATCATCCAGTTTAAAACTCACTGCCTTCCATTCCAATTTAGAAAGTTCTAGGATGTGGTTGTCATTAGTCCTCAAAAAAATATTCTGAATATCTTTCCAAAGTAAAAATAGAGGCACTGAAGTATATAGATATGCATCCATATGAATGAACCTACCCCCCAATCTTATCAATGGAGAAGTTAATGATTATACTAAAGTGATGGAATATTTTTTCTGTGTTTCACAGGTGGGCTCATAGGAGTGTGAGAGGTTTTATGCCAAGTTATTGAAGTTATTCATTGTCAACTCTTAGCAACCACATCTTCTCCAAGATTTGACCTGTTGTCAGGTCTGCAATGGTGCACCCAACACCATTTTAATTGAGTCCACCTGCCTTGCTACTGGTCATTGTCTTCTTCTCTTTCCTTCTAGCTTTACCATATGTTCTAAAACAGCTAGGTCTTATTATGAGTCCAAAATATGATAATTTGGGCTTAGCTAACTACAATAGTTAGTGATGGCGTTTTCTCCATCACTAAAATGCAAAAGTATCAACATTCTTTGTATCATGTTTCAAAGGGCAGTTTTTGCTTCCACAGAAAGTCAGAATTTTGATATTTTAGGTATGGACACGTTACAGCATCTCAGTATGTTTTCCAAGGCTTTCATTTCTACCCTACTAAGTTTGGGTTAGTGGCATATAGATGAGTTAAAAGTATTAGTGCCCCTCCATTCCTGCTTCCCAGTTCCAAGTTGCTGTGAAATAAATTGAAACAGAAGCAAGTAAATGCATCTATCATTCTTTTTTTCCATAATCCATAGCAAAGGCACTTTGCTTTGGACGTATGGCTTAATATTTTTTTTTTTTTGCAAATAATAAAACAAATAAAATTGTTCTTCACTTTTTTTCTAAGGCAAGCTTGAATATTTGGCATCTGCCTTTTCATGTAAACCTCTTAATCTGTACTGGATGATTATTTTGTCAGCATAAAATTGCATCCTGCTAAGTCCCTTCTATGCTTCTTTGGTATTGTAGTCATTTCTAATCTATTGTCTACTGTATGATTTCCAATTCGCTGTCACTGGTTCTTCTGTTACTTGCCATATTTCTGTAGATATTCCATCAAATCCTGTAGTCTTCTGACTGGTTAATGATGGAGAGCTTATCTAACTTCATCTTGTAGTAATACACATCATTATTAATAAGGATATGTTTTAATGTTCAATTTAATATTGGATTATCTCCATTTAACATATTCCTTTTTGTGTGCAAAGATTATCTCAGCAGAATTTTACTATTTATGAGTAATATGGAACCCAAATTACATTTTAATTAGCAGTTTGTTAGTTTTAAATCTACCTGTGTGCTATTTGGATTTTTTTTTAATGAATCAAGATAGGTATGGCAACTAACCTGATCACTGTCCACTAGAGAGCAGCACTGCTTTTATATCTGAAATTAAGAAGTGCAAAATATAGGGATCACTTTTTTCTCTATGTTGTTGTCAACTGATTCGCTAAGCAGAGCATGCTTGCAAGCAAGCCGGTTTATGTTTAAACCACTATGGATTATTTGTGCAAAATTAACCTTTCTGGCTGAGAGCTCAATTTTACAATTTGCTTATTATAGCTGCTTCTCAATAATGGCAACTAGGCAATGGTAATTTTCTTTTTTAACACAGAAATACTGAATTTTTCAGGGCAACCAATTCTTTTTCAGGGTACAAAATGTCATAATAACTTAAGAGATACTAAATCCTAGAATGACTATTAAATGTTGATACAAATCAAATTGGGGGGGGGGGGTTGGTAGTGTTTTTCCAATATTAAATAACTGCAGGTGTCATTCTGTTTCCCAAGCCATTGGTTTGAGATTTGAATTGTGGTAACCACATTATAAGAAGAATAAAATGAAACTAAACAATACAATTGCAATCGTACTTTTCTAGACATAACTGTAAATCTCCCAATATAACAAAGTGACAGAGAGGGGGTTGAGGAGTGACTGGCTTGCCTGCCTGTCTGCCTTTTGTGGCTTTATTTTGTTTGAAGCACAGCTGAAGAAAAAAAATATTGGGTGTGTACAGTATTGTAAAATCTAACTGTTTTAGAAACTCTACTCCACCATGTAGTTACTTTCTAAAGTGACTTTTGTTTATGACATACAGCTCTCTTTATGTTACTGATAAAAGAACAAGGACAATTGTTTTCATCACTTTGGACTGGTTTATGCTAAGTTTATGGTTTACAATAGTTACAAGATTGTAGATTCTTTTCATGTCTGCTCAAAGACTATCCTGGTATTTCAGATTGGAAGATTAATTCATTGTACAATTTCATTATTCATTTGTCAACTTTGGGCTAATTATTTTTATACAGCTAGGGCTGGGCCTCTGGTGATGGTCTTTCTTACTAATAGGATTCTGTCTGCTTCAGCAGGCAATAAATGAAAGCTACATGCAGAGAGTAGGAAAAAAGTTGTAGCATGAATGGGCTATTGTAACAGCTTCTGATTAATTTGAAAAGAGGAAGAAATTGAACTTGGATCAGAACTACACAAAAGAAAGCATGCAGTTGAAAAGTGTTGTGAATCTTTTGTAGCCAGTGATTATATAAGTGAATAAACAATTAAAATCTTTTTAAAACAAAAGGAATAATGTAGTAGCCTTCTGATTCTGAAAATTGTGATTTCTAGACCAACTTATAAATATTTGTCTTCATTTTAATTGTGAAGAAGAGGCTGGGAGCCCCACTAGTTTAAAAAAATCAGCAATTTATTACTTTATAATTCAAATCAGGAATGTTTTTCATAATTAAGACTTTGCTTTATTTGCTTCCGTTGAAGGACAAGAGTAACCATATATAATCTGAAGGGTTTTTTCCCCCTTATGCAGGCTATCAAGCATTCCTTTTAAGTGTAGATCTCTTTTTCAAAAGGGATATACATTAAAATGATCAGCATTTAATTTCAAAACTTATGATTTATGATCATTCATTTAATGATTGTTCAAAAGTTATAGTGGTGCTGAAAATAATGAGTTATGACTGATCCTCGCACTTATGACCGTTGCAGCAGGCATTTGATCAATATTCAGGCTCATGGTAATGACTGTAACATCCAGGGGTCATATTATCACCATTTACAGCCTTCCTAGAGGGCTTCCAGAAAACAACACCTTAGGTTATTTCTAAAAATAATAAAGACACTGTGTGTGCACAGTGTGTGTGTGTGTGTGTGTGTGTGTGTTTGTGTGTAGAGAAAGAGAAAGCCAATGGGATGGGAAAAGCCAGATTTGGTTAACAACTCTGTGATTCATTTAATTATCATGGCAATTCAATTAAGTAAAAAAAGATGTAAAAACAGCCAAAACTCACTTAAGGCCTGCATTGCTTAGCAATGGAAATTCCAATGTCAATTGTAGTCATAAATGAAGGACCACCTGTATTCTTCAAAAACAGAACCATCCCCAATTCCGCTTTACATATATGCCAGGGTTGTACATACATATAGATATTTGGGAAGAGAAGCCTTTCTTAATCCCTGTGAGATTTGTATAATTAATCAGAGTACACAAAGGAGTGGGTTTTTTAAAATTAGCTTAATAATTTCAAGTTTTTATCTTGAACATATATAAGTTGCATATCCCTTATAAGAAAAATGTGTATATATGTATATAGAGGAGGTTGTGAAAGCTGCAGGGTGAGGTTACAAATGAGAAGTGTCTATGTATAGATGCCTTTGATATATGGGGCTGTAGATTTCTTTGCCATGTGCATTGGTCTCCCAAGTAGAGTACCTCCATCATTTTAGAGGCATTGTGTTCTCCGTTAAGTAGTTGTTCAACATGATTGTGTATGTTTTTTCTTTACAAGTGTTCTTGAATGTTGTCTGGGTATTATTTTACTAAAGTAATGTTCACCTCCCACAATATTTGTGACCACACTTGCTTACCTTTTGAAATAGATTTATCTTTTAACAGTAAAATGGCTGCGTGAGACACAACTAGTCGTCTGACTTGCATAAGTGCTTCCAATATTAGCTTGCCTTAGATATAATAGCAGCATTAATCCCTGCCACATGGGAAGTTAATACTTGTTTGCAAGTGGATGGTACGGATTTCTTGCTATTACAACAAAATCTTTTTCCAAGAGATTCTGAGCTATTTATTTCAAAGAGGTTTTTTTTTCTTTTCTTAACTAATTACTTAAGTGACATGAAAAGCACCCAACCAGAATTGACCCCATTGTGCCTTTGGGCTACGTTTGCTTTTATAATAACATTGACTTTATATCGCTTGCAGTTTAGAGTAGAACAAGAGTAAAATGAACCTTGAGGCTATGAAAAACCATGAGAGCCCCAGGTCTGGTGCTTTTATTTTGTGAAATCAGGCATAATCGGCTTCTGTAGTCCCAGGACACAAATGATAAAGAAATAGATTAATAAGAGTATTGTTTACTTAATTATCACCCTTTCCAAATTGATGGGAGAAACATAGATTTTAACATTTTGCTGAAAGAAAAAGAAAAGACTAAATGGCATCGTTGGCGTTGCTTTATTGGGAATGTTTTTTTTTTCTTCTTCTTAGCCATGAAGAGTGAAAATAGTATATTTAATCTAAATAAAATAAATACATTGACCTATGAAGAGTGCAGTTAGGAAAGGCTTATATTTTCCTAAATTAGTATAATGTGTTACAAGATTTTGATGCTGATATACTTAATATTTTAAAAAAGGAATTACTTTTCATTTAAAGAGAATCTGCTTCCTGCTGAAGAGGCTAATATTTTAATTAAGTCTAGAGTGAAGCTTTTTGAGTATCTGCTGATAAACTCCCACTTTTATGTTGATGGTAATTAAACAGATCCCTAAGGAGCCCAGGAGGCGCTGCACAAGGCCCATGCTAATTGTCAGACATGAGACACTGACCAGTTGGTTTGCTCTTGAATAGCTGATGGCGTGCTGTCAGCACAGCAGTTTTATTTTTATGTATTGTGAGCTTTTGTCAGGGCTAACTGGATCCCATTGTGGCTGAAGATGTTGCGCAAATTGAGGCAGATGGCTCTGATTCAGACACGTGTCATTCAGAAAGGGGAGAGGGAATTGGCCCTGCAAAGTGGGGTCACTGTGGGTCGCAGACCTGCTCCACACTTGTTAGTGTTTTCAAAAGCCCATGTGCAGCAACTTTGTGGTGCCTTGGGTTCTCCCTGGTTTTTTTTCCAAGCAGAGAAGGGGGGGCAGTTTGCTTTGTGGAGCATTGAAAAGTAGCCTCTTGCCATGTCTTTCCATCCTGTCTCTTGGGTCTGGCTCCGCATGTAGAATGAATTAACAGGATTGACAGAAGTTCATTGTGCCTAAAATGGCTTTTCAATCAGTTGCAGTGCTTAAAAGACTAGTTTTGCTTTTAATTCCATGTAATGAGTAGGTTTTTCATGTTTTGGAATTTAGTAATAGCGGATTATAGCTCATGATTCCTTTTATCGGCTAAAGTCATTAGAAATCTATTTAATGTTCCAATATGTAAAAACTTAAAAGATTTGTTAATTTGGAAAGTTGAATCTTTGAGGGTGCTTAAGAGTGTATGTTGTGGAGACCCTTCTTTATTGATTACCATATATATTGTATTAACAAGACTTTGACTACTGAATGAATACAGTTAACCTTCAGATCAGTTATGTGCTCTGCGAAGCTCTTTCGGGCAAAATTCAAACTGAACTATTACATTTTAAGCATTTTTAGTATTCTTCTATGCAAATTATATAGATGTAACAATATAAAACCATACCATTTTCTTATTGCGCTGTGCAATGTTAATGGTTTGGCTTTGGAAAAGCTTTGTATTCTATGGGTGTCTTGTGAAGTTTCATCCCTTTAATCACTGAAACAAACACTGCATTTTATGTTAGTTTTCTAGGGAACCACTCACCCATTTTGTTTTTAATCTGTTAGGTTTGCGGCTAAAACTGTGCACAGTGGGTCACTTGTGCTTGTCACAGTGGAGCTGGAAGAAGGATCCACAGCACAGCTCTTCATCAACACGGAGAAGACGGTGATTGGCTCCATTCTTCTGCGGGAGCTGAAGCCTGTCCTGTCCCAGGGGTAACCCGCTTACATCTGGACTTCAGAATCTGGCACACCACAACAGTGCCTGGCATCTTCTACGGCTGCCTTTCATTTATAATAATAGCCTTTCCATCTGGCAGTGGGGGGAAGAATACACTCTTGACATTCTTGTCTCCTGTTTTAGAATGCTATAGTGTACATCTATCACACAAACAAGTATATTGCTCCACTCCCCCCCCTCTTTTTTTTTTCATTAACCAAAGAAATACGCATTTTATTCTCGGTTAAATTTTTAATGTTACTTACACATTTTCCCTTTAGCCTGATTTTCCCTTCACTCTGCTAGTTTTATTATGATTTTCTTTTAGATTTTATGCAAAGACAGGAAAAAAGCTGATAAAAGCTGACTTAGAAAAAATAGTTTTAAAAAATCAGTTTAATTAGAATAATTAAATAACGTTTGTGGAAATCAGTCTGAAATGAGATAGGCTTTTGATATGGAATTTGGGGGCAAATTTAGTGTTCATTGCCCAGAGGTTAAGCCTGTATTAATCATTTATTTGTATCTGCTTTCTGTAGCTGCCTAAATATTGAGATGATAATAAAATCACATTATGATAAATATGGCTTTTTCTCTTTTTTCTGAGAATTGGATAACACCCCAACTGATTTATATTTATGCCCTACATATTTAAACACCACAAGCTTGTTGTGTTACTAAAATAGCACTAGACCAGTAATGGCGAATCTTTTTTGACTCACGTGCCAAAAGCAAGGGGAGCGCAGGGGGGGTCGTGCGCAGGCATGCCACACCCATAATGCTATTCACACGACCCCAGCGCACATGCGTGCACGAACAGCACTCCCTCCATTTTTGGTGTGCTTTTTTCGCCCTCCCCAGGCTCCAGAGGCTTTATAGGAGCCTGGGGAAGGTGAAAACAAGCCCCCCGCAGAGGCCTCCCAGAGGCTTCAGGAGATAGCAATAGCAATAGCAGTTAGACTTATATACCGCTTCATAGGGCTTTTATCCCTCTCTAAGCTGTTTACAGAGTCAGCATATTGCCCCCACAGTCTGGCATTTCACCTACCTCGGAAGGATGGAAGGCTGTGTCAACCTTGAGCCAGTGAGATTTGAACCGCTGAACTGCAGATAACAGTCAGCTGAAGTGGCCTGCAGTACTGCACCCTAACCACTGCGCCACCTCGGCTCTTGGAGCTTCCCTGAAGCCTCCAGAGTGTGAAAAATCAGTCCTGCGGGCAAACTGGAAGTTCAGGAATGGACTTCCAGTTTGCTCGTAGGGCTGGTTTTAGCCCTCCGGAGCCTTCATGAGGCTTCCCTGAAGGCTCCGGAGAGCAAAAAACGGCCCCATGAGCTAACTGGAAGTGACTTCTGATTTGTCTGTAGGGCCGTTTTTCGTCCTCTGGAGCCATCGGGCCTTCAGGAGGCTTCCCTGAAGGCTCCGGAGGGCTAAAACCAGCCCTATGAGCAAACTAGAAGTCACTTCCGGTCATTCTTTGCCCTCCGGAGCTTTCAGGGAAGCCGCCTGAAGGCTCCTGAACACTTCAGAGGGCTAAAACCGGCCCTACAAGCAAACTGGAAGTACATTCCCGAAAGCCTCAAAAGAGAGCCAAAGTCAGCTGGCCAGTGTGCGCGTGCCATCACGGCACTAGACTATAGATTCTTCATACAAAAAGAGCTGGGGTGCCTTCACAGTTTTCTGGCCATGCAATCCATCACTGCATTGGGTATCTCAGCAAAACTACTTTCTGTGTATGTTCTTTCATCCTCAGAAGTTCTTGGAAGGACCACAAAGTAGTCACATTGAACTTTTAAGAAACCTTCAGAAACCTACCAAAGAAAGAATACCCTGCAGTCAATACATAGGTTCCAATAGTTTTTTTTAAGTTGCTAATATTCCTTGTGAAAGAACAATTTTAGTGTTATAGCATATGAATAAAAATTAATACATTCTATTTCTGAAATCCAACAGCATTGGATTTCCAACAGTGTATCGTTTGTTCAATTCTTGGATACAGAGATTTTTACTTACTCCCTACCTGCACATTTTTAAATACATTCCTACCTAACCAGTGTGTCAGAATTTTGACAGAATGTTCTGCTTCAGAAAAGCTGGGGGAGAAACAGCTGAGAAGAAGAAAAAAAAGCAGGGCAAACATTTTGTCCATTCTCCAATGCCCCTTCCATTTCCACCCCAACTCTATGGGGTGTTATAAAAGGTCTTGTAACTTGCCTAGAAAAAAATATGCTGGCCGCAATAGAGATAGAATTGTGATATATGAGAACAATGCATTGATAATAATATTAACATCATTGACTTCAAGCATTATCATGCGATAACGCACATAAAACTGATACGATCTAAAGGCAAGTCTGTTTTTCTTGAGTGGATCATCAGTAAAGAGCTGCTTTAGCTTGCTTGAGGGCGATAACATTCTTTTCTAATAACTATTACTATTTAAAATATTCGGGAAATTGACTAGGTTTCTGTAAAAATCAGTCACAGAAGTAAAAAAAAATCAGTAACTTTCAATTAAAATTCATTTTTATCTGTCTGCTGTATTCTGCCATTTAGAAATTCAGGGGTATAGCCTCATGATATTTCTGTACTATGGATGCATAACATGATATGCACCATCATTGGGGTGCCTCACATATAAGAAAAGGCTACAGAGGATCCACTGATCTACTGCATTCTTGACAATGTCATTGGCTAAGGCCAAATTTTATATTTTTCTCCCATTTGAAAATTACTGCTCTAGATTTAGATTATATGATACCACGGCAGTGACGTGCAGTGAGATTTATGGCTGGTGAGGCACTGACACAGGGGTTTCAATTTTTTTTAGACTTGTGGACTTCAACTCCCAGAATTCCACAGCCAGGCATGCTCAGTTCCAATTTAAAGTGACAACATTTGTATTTCTCCTTTGCGGAAAAGTTTTCCTTCATTCTTTTTCTTCTCCCTCCCCCAAGTTGGATTGGATATATTTTCCAATGGCTTGAAAGCAGCTCCTGTGCCATACCCCCCCCATTCCCCTGCTGCCTTCCGATCCGAGCCTTTGATTGCAGGTGGAGCCACGTTGCCTTTTCAAACTTGTAATCAGTGAAGCTGGACTTATATACTTTTATCCAGCTGTGTGTGTGTGAGTGTTTGTGTGTGTGTGAGAGAGAGAGAGAAAAGGCAACGTAGCTCTGCATACAATCAAACTACACTTGGGGAGGGATCTACACTTGATGATGAAGTTTGAATTCCTCCCCCTCCCTCCGACCCACACACGTACCTTTTCCAGCTGTTTCAGAGAGGATTTCAACTCTGCTCTTGCCTGCCATCATGAAAAGGAAAAAAAATGTAAAAGGAAAAAGACAAGGGCTGAGGTCAGGCTGAGCTAGTTGCTGCCAGATGACTCTGCTTAGTGCTTAACTGTTTAAAAAAGCCTCTAAAAAAGTGCCCTCTACAGGAGGAGGCGGGAAAACGACGTGCCTCATCTACGTCAGGAATTTTTCGGCTTTTAACCCTTGCTTAACTCTGCTCGAGTGATCATAAAACACCAGACTAAATGAGGCACGTCGTTCTCCCGCCTCCTCCTGTAGAGGGCACTTAAAGGCTTTTTTAAACAGTTAAGCACTAAGCAGAGTCATCCACTGTGACTGGCAGCAACTAGCTCAGCCTTTTTCCTTTTACATTTTTTTCTTTTCATGATGGCAGTGGTGAGCCTCTGCCTCCCCTGCCTCCCCTGACTGCACGTCCCTGTACCACTGTAATATGACAATATGCCAAATGCAGGTTGATCTTATATAATATTGCATCACCAGGTCCAGTGAGGTTTAATATAAAATAATTTATGAATTAGTTCCAGCTAATATTCTAAAATTATATAAGGATCGAGATCCTCTCATAATTGCATCCGATTCTCACCACAATTTTCTGCCTGCTTTGTAAAACAGGTACAATGCAATAAAGGAATAGAACCTATTTTCACTCTATGCTGAGAAAATCTTATTTATTACTAAACAACTATGGCCCTTTGGGTCATCCTTCCTTAAGTAGAGAAACAGAATGACCATGGGAGATTGCTATTGTTTAGGTTCTAAAATTAAGAAGAAAACATTTTATTAAACATGCATAGCAAGACAAATATAGAAGTTTTTTTTTTTAACGAAGGCACATTTGATGAAAACATTTGTGGTTGATCATTTCTTTAAAATATTCTAACATTTTCACTTCTTTTTCCTTGGCTTAAAATATCATACAGCTGACAATGCTGGATTACTGGTTTCTCCAGATTCTTACGGAGTTTTTTCATAATCATCCACATTCCATTGCAAAGTCTTGGAAGATCCAAGTTCCTCATTAAAATGGTGGGAGATCCTATCCTGAATTCCATTTTATGGGATGGCAATCTAAAGAGTTCAGTTTAATGAAGGAATTAGGAGTAGGGTTAGCTTCTTTGAAGGAAGAATATTATTTCATCATTCCAGGGAAGTGTCTAAGTCACAAAGAATGTATTTTTCCTCCTCATTTCATTGTGAGGAATCAAGATACAGTTCTTTGAGAACAGTTCTGCAGGATTGTCAAATGTTGGGTAGATGAAATCTATACATTCTTCCATAGTTCTTGCCTGCAGAACCCTAATTTCAGGGACCCAGATTGTTGGGGGCAATATGCTGGTTCTGTAAAACCACTTAGAGAGGGCTGTAAAGCACTGTGAAGTGGTATATAAGTCTTAAGTGCTATTGCTAATTCTATTTCATCATTTTGATTTTTCTAAATTTTGTCTTTACCGACATCCCTCTCTCAATTGTATGCTTCTCTTCAATTAAAGCTTCTCCATAAATATGATTTTTGATGCATAGATCCTGCACATAAGCAACATTTCTCCATTTTACAATTAGGAGAAGCTGATGAAAATTTCCACAACTAATGGTTAAGAGTCTCACAAAGGCCTCATTTTTAATACATCACGAAGAGACCAGTCTACAGCTTCCAAGCCCACTCTCCTAATAATGGGACTGTCATCCCAGACAATTAAGCCTTCCATGTCAAACCAAATTTGCAGAATTGGGTGGGTGGTGGGGGTTTGGTTTTTTGTTTATGTTATATAGAGCACTTTCATTCACTTTGAGGGGTATCTTGAATGTGCTGTCTACCATCAAACATCAATGTTGCTCTACAGCAATAGCAACATTTCTAGCGAGGATCAAGTTGATAACAAATATATTCCCATTTTTCATGGTGCATCAATGTAAATTATTGAAAAAAGATTGTAAGTACTTACATACAGTCAGATACTGCTTTTTGTTCATTATTCAATGGGGGCTCATTGTCTACTAAAATCTCTGCTCTTTGTTGTATTGCAGTTTGTGCAACAATTCCTTATTGCCACCATTTTGATTAATTGTATTGTTTGTTCGTTTTGGCATTCTTTAAATGTTTTTCCAAATTTATTGAGTTTTTCTTTAAAATACAGAAAAGACTGTTTCTGATGTCTCCTATTGATCTTAATATTCGGAGCATTGATATTTGTCCTCTTGATTTGCAGAAAATCATCACACATTGCATTCTTGAACTGGTTCCACAGTTGTCATGTCTTATTTATTTCAGTATTTGTTAGCAAGACAATAGCGTTTCTCTTCATGGAGAAATATACTGTATACTCAATCCAGAACATTGGTTTCAAAAATTCTGGAGAACTTGTACATTCTTTTCCCAATCTTCATTCTTTACCACCTCTTATTAGTCCAAGTGAAGAATTTTGGAATATCTACATAGTAATGTGTTTTGGCAAATGTATCATATTTGCAATGATCCATGTTAAAGTGGTTCATTCTGTATCATTATTCAGTTACACAGCAGCATTATCTTGAAAAAATAAAGAATGTGGTTGTGTAAGTTGTGTTTGAAGGCAAATAGCAGTTAGTTCCTTTTCAATAATTTGAAATCCAAATATTGATGCAACTGCTTTAGAAGGCCAACATATCTGTCTGTCAAGTACTGTGTGAGTTTGTTTTCTCTGTTCAATGCAAAAGTTGCCTGATCACCCCCTTTTATGGTATACATGATGACGTTTTTGATGGATTTGACAGATGGGCATATGTTGAGATGACAATTGAACAGCTTCAGTAATTGTGCATTATAGTGTACTGCCCATTGAGAAGCTATAATTCAACTCGGTAGTCCTACTTGATGTTCCTCATTTCTGAAGACCAGCTCATATGGATGGGATATGAATCTTCATCACATCTTGTTGCTAATGGAATGGCTTTGAGTACCTCTTATTACATGTGCATTTTTTCAAAACTGAGATTCTGCTGCAATACTAGCCATGGTTCCTGTGCTTGAATACCAACCTATGCAGCTCTGGATCTTCATTTGGGTTTGCATAAATGCATTATAATCTAATGGGCAAGGTCTTCGTTCATGCATCTTAAAGTTGTTGCTTCTTTAAGAGCATGCATCTTTAAGTGATGAATCAATTTCTGGTGGCTGAGTGGGGGAGAAATGAGGGTTACAAGACTGGCTGGGAAATTGTCATGGAATGTTGAACATGAAGATCACATGACTGTAGTAGCAGCTCAGCAGCATGGCAGCAGCCTGTAGCAATGAAGCACCACAACTTCCCCAAACTTCATTTCTTCAGGAGTTGTGGGTCCCAGTTTTGCATACATTCAGTAGGTTAGCCACTTTGAGTTTCCTTGTTTCAAAAATTGTTGCTCTAGGAAGGCACTATTTTGCCCAGGTAAAAGTCATGATGAGGGTTTTAGTAGTATATAGAAGATATTGCTTATGTATTACTGATGAAATATTGAGTGGACACTGTCCATTGCTATCTGTTAAGATTAACAGACCATCTTAGTAATGCGAGGAAGAGAAAGAAGCAGTGGCAGTTTGGCTCTTTTTAATTATAATGTTGACCTAAATGGTTCGATCTCATTTCGACTTTAGGTAATAAACAACTCTTTATTCAGTTTGTATCCAATAAGGAAATCATGGGAACATTGCATGATTACTTAGCACTAAAACAACCTTTATTCCAAGGACTCTAGCGCTTCGTTTTACATGAGGAAACTAAACAACTTTGACACAAGAATGTCCTTCAAGACTTAATATGTGGTAGAATATAGGCACAGTATATGTAAATATCATGTAGGTAGTTATTGAACCCAATCGTGTATGCCCAGTCCTCCAATTAAGCTAGCAGAATGATGACAGAGCAGTATCCTAATTTTAATCATTTAGGTATGCCTCATGGAAAGAGGGAGAGAGCATATGGAAGTTACAAGTTATCAATGTATTAGAAATTGAGTCACAATATTAAAGTTTTAAAAATCCAAATGTCAAGTTTAAAAGCAGATTTCTGGTTTTTTTTTAATAGCAGATTTATAGCCCTTCTCGATATGTCCTTTAAAATGTGGACCATGCGTAAACAATTTTCAAAAAAAGAGAGGTGCAGTAAAAGCATTTCTCTGTTTGATGGTAAAATCTCAGTGTAAGTATACCCAAGGCAGCAATGGGCAAACTGGTCCTTGGACTGCTGCAGAGAATTTTTGTGTTGGATTTTACTTCAAATCACTGATAGGGTCATCTTAAGCTGTTTTCTACTAGAAAATAAAAGATGGCTCTTATAGACCTAGCATTCCTTAAACTGCCACAAAAAGTGCCAGATCACCCTTTAATCCTTGAACTTGTGACCACCAAAAATAATAATGAATAGGGGTGTCGACCCTGAATGTAAAAGGATTATTGTCTGTGATCTAAGGCATTGAAATCTAGAATAAAGTTTTACAATGCAAGATTTGCTGAAGATAGAAAACTGAATTCCAACAAAACTGAAGGCCTTTATTTTGTAGGAGAAACTAGCTAGTATTCCAAGCAAGTACATTCTATCTCAATATGTGAAGCAGTAAAACCAACCTTATGAAGTGTCCATAAGTGTGTTTGCCCTGAAGACTTCAAAATAGTAGAAATAAAAATAATACCTGAAATTTGTTGCTACAAAAATACTATGGATACTTGCTTACATTCATCAGTCTAATCCATGATGGGGAACCTATGGCACACATGTCCAAAGGGGCATGTGAAGCAGGGGTGGGTTTCAACCGGTTCACGGCGGTCCCTGCGAACTGATTGGTCGGCGAACTCGGAAGTAAGTAACTTCCGGGAACGGCGAAGGGCGCACCCGCCCGCCCGCGGTCCTTACCTGGTTTTGACGAGTTCTGCGCTTCCACGCATGCGCAGGACGCATACAGCGCCTGCGCGATCCTCCAGGAGCAGCTGGAGCGTCGCGCAGGTACTAGTACGCATGCATGCACCGCGCGCGTGCATGAGGACGCTGCCTGCCCCGTTCCAACCGAACCGGTTGGAACAGGGCGAGAAACCCACCCCTGACGTGAAGCCATGTCTCTCGGCATGTGCAGCCTTGCCTGTTTGTCTTCCGGGTTTCTGGCGGACATGACCAGTTGTGCTTTGCATGCACGATAGTGCCAAAAACTTATGTGCGTATGTACGTTGGCCAGCTAATTGTTGGGTGAGCATGCATACCAGAACCTGGGAATTCAGCTTTTCCGGAACGCAATCCCTTCCCGTGCCCGGCATCTGATCGTCGGGTGGGCATACGCGCCAGTACCCAGATGTTCGTCTTTTCCAGAGCGCGGCCCAGACAAACACATACGTTTCCACGTGACGTTTGCCATTACTGGTCTAAATGCATCAGCAAAGAAACAGATTTTCCTGTAACATAAACTTTACAGAATCAACTACTTTGTCAAAAGTGTGTGTGTATGTGTACACGTACATATTCACAGGGCAGCAACTTTTGAACAAATTGAATTTTCAATAAGAAATTAGTCTTGAATCTTAGGAATAGAGAAAAAAATCTGGCCAGTCTAGCATGCTCTAAATTGATACATAATGCTTCATGTGAGCTATTTACTTGAGCATGATAATAATTTTCGGCTACTGACTTTATGCACGTTGTTATCAGCAAGCATTGCTTATAGATGGTTTAGGTCCGAGAGTGGAAATGATGCTCTACTTCTCACTGGATCTCCCATAATTTGTATCTATTGCCTATATTAAGCTAATGGGGTTCAGAGTCCTAGACTAGCAGAACGATTCTCCCTTTTTGTAATGTTATTTTCACTATTATCAATCTTCTCTAGTTAAACAGATTTCAAATATTCAATTCTACCTGTCTAAATATAAATTTATATAGGTTACCCTTTTTTTTCATCGTGGCACTTTTCACCTTCTACAGTCTCTGTAAATGCACCTGTTTGTTTTCATATATTGTTCATATCTATCCTTGGTAAATGAAGTACTGTTTATAAACTAGATTAACATTTGTGATTCACCAATTATTTTTAAAGTAATTTTTATATTATTTTTCATATTGTAGTTAAATTCTAGCATCAAAGTAAATGCATTGGGAGATTATTGCTAATCTATTTCATTTAGAAGCATTTTATTTTATAATATGTTACCTACGTGTTTCTTGGATGATTTTTTTTATTTTCTAGACTAGAGTAATCATGTGTGCGCATTTTATTTCTATACTTTCTAAAAAACAGTCTATGCATTTGTGAGAATCATTTTCTCTCTCTCTCTCTTGTTTCTCTGAAGATATACAAAAGCTAGAAAGGCATCTCAAGGGCTATAAGGTAATTCAGGATTCTTCCAAAATCAGAGCAAGAACTATGTTCAATCCTAGTGGGTGAAATATAGTGTAAGGATTCCTTGGTAATCTGTGAGATTGTTACACTTTTGATGTGGATTTAAGGTAAGGCTGGGACTGTGGAACTGCTGAATTCAAAGCCCTTCCAGTTACCATGCCTTTCATGAAAAAAGTGAATATTTAGTTCATATGGGAACATGTGCACTGTTCAATGAATCTTCATGGAGAACATCAGATGCAGCGAGTGTTACCTTGCTCAGTAACCAGTATTTATGCTGTAAGGTCCTAAAAATTATTTGTTGCTTTTACTACTACAAACAGATGCAACTCATCCTTTTAAAATGGCTTAAATTGAATTTCATTATACATTTTCTGTTTATAGCCTATATGTATTCCTGACAAATTGCATATGATTTTTCTCCTCTTTTGTTTGCCAAGTTACTATCAAAATAAAGATTTAAAATCTTTCTTGGTTAGATATCATTTTGCATGCTTCTTTATTAGTCAAATGGTGTAATCAACAACTAAATAACTTTTTAAAAACAATACTGATTCTTTTTTAAAAAGGACCATTTTAGCTGATCAAATGCTTTTGTGAAACAATCTACGATAGTAACTATATTTTGATTCACCATCATCATCTTAGTCATTGTCTATCCACTGCAGGATGAAGGCCACATATTTCCACATATTTCCAACCAATATGGTCCTGAGCTTTCTTTTGCCAATTGGGCCCACAACTTAATGAACTGTTCAAAATCTGTATTCTAAAATACCTCTTTTAAGGTCTTGAAAAAGATTAGATATAATTCCTTTTAGAAGCTTTATAGACATTGGCAATTGAGGCTGGAATTGCCATTCTAAGCAATGTGGGTGTATAGTATGATATCACATGGTCATGCTGTCTAGTGACACTAATTCTGGCATTCCGGGTTGCCTCTGTTAAGCAGATCACTCCTGATCATTAAGAGAAGACCTCATGTGGTCACCACTTGTGACCTCCTGCCAGATTCCCCATTGATGTTGGTTGTTGGAAGCTGACAAAAGAGGTTTGCTCTGATGTAACAACAAGCTGGGCATCAAATTCCCCCCAACTGTGATCATGTGACTGTAAATATGTCACCGTGACTGGAATGCTGAGGATAGTTATAAGTCTCCTCAGGCAGTGCTGTTGCAAGTTTGAGAGGTATACCTGCATCTTTGTGTGGGCAATTAATTTAAGCAAGTATTTTCTACACCTTGTGATGTTTGGCTAGAAACTGCAGCTTCAGGATGTAGGTGTGGGTTACTATAATAAGCCCGTCAGAAGTGACCTAAGATTCTCTTTGCTGAAGTGGTTGAGGCCTCCGAAGGCACCATAATCTGTACTGCTGAAGTGAAGAAGCCACTTGGTTTACTTTGACCAAGCAATTAAGGTGTCTCCAACTGTTTAGGAATGCTGCTGCTGGAGACGGGTCCTATCAGTCTTCTTCCCAGACTTGCCAAAAGTACTTCTAGGTTTAGCAGTTTCAGGATTGCCTGTTAGAAGCTGGCGATCAATGTATATTGAAATATATATTGAAAATCTTCCAAGCCAATCTTGAAGTTTGGCTTCTTGGCCTCAAAATTGTGCTATTATGTGACAGTTTGATATAATAGAATTAGAGCTTTACTTCAACGTTAAATGGCCATCATAGAATCCCCCCTTTTAATGTTTAATTGTCATTCTTTATCATTTTAAATGTTTTAATCCAAATTAAAATTTTTAATTTTAATGTTTATGTTTCTATGTTTTTATTTGTTTCGCTATATTATATTGTACATTGCCAGGAGCCCCACTTTGAGGAAGATGGGTGGTTTAGAAATATGAAATAGAAATAAATAGAAATGAATAAAAAGAGTTGATCTTCGCAGCTGTGGTTTAAGTCCCATAAAGTGATTTTTGCCAACTATGGCTTTCTTTTCATAAGAGTAGCCATTAGTTTGTTGCAGTCCTGGTGCATTTATGTAGGTATGTTATTTTGTTTTGGGGGTGTGTGTGTTTTGTTTTGTTTTTTGGAAAAAGTTACCAGCTAAACTTCCAAGTAATTGAACATAATTTCTGATTTCTGCAGTCTAGCGTAATTGCCTAAAAAAGGAGATTTGGTGATTAGGATTCTAGAGTGAATTTTGTTCTTCAGGTTCTTGCAACGTTCCTGCATCAGGGGACTCAGCTTCAACGCCGTGCAGCTGCTGGAGCTGATTTACAGTGCTGTGGCTGTGGCTGGTCATAAATAAATCCTCTTATATAGTTGTTATGAACACCTGTTAGATCATCTGTCAGCAAAGCACTGTTCACATTTATCACGGTGCGATAGTTATTTTACTTCAATCCATTTCCAACTGACTCTGCCTCCATCACTGGATTACTATTACCACACCATAATCGCTCGTTTCCACTCCATGTTACAACTTGCAGATAAAAGATTTCACTACTTGGCCAAATTTCATAAATAAAGGAGCAGTTCAGTGCAGTAAAAGTTTATTTTTGTCATCATTTGTCACCCCATTATTCTATAAATCAAATGGAATAGCAGTATTGCTAGCTCAGGCGTTGCTGTCAGCTCTACCTGTGGAAATGGTCCGTTTCTTCTTTTTAGATGAGATGACATGTCTTTCAGACTTAACCGGCTTATGGCTTTGTTTCACCCATTTTATTTTATTGCCCCTTCAGAAAATTCCTTGGGGATGCAAGGAATAAAACAGGATTGAAAAACACAGTAAAACATCCACCCTTGCTGTATTATGTCCATTTCCCACCTTCACAATTGTTCATTTACAAATTTGGCCACAAATATAATAGCTCCAGATATGAAGCAGCTTCTGGGTATTTAACAACAGAATCCTAGGTTCCCATATGAGCAGCCTGGTCTAATTTCTATTTGCCGGAGTGTGTTTTGCTCAAATTTTATTTACTTCTAGATTTCTATATCTATTTGAAATGGGCTTCCACTTTCTCCTCACACCGGGTCATAATAATCATGATCAAAGGAGAATTGTGCCATTTCTTTTGTGAGAACCATGCGGTATATTTTATAACACGTTTATTTAACCCTAAATCATACCAATTTGTTATATTTTACTCATTTCAGGCTAGAAAGAGAGAATGTATAAGAGTATTATAAACTGGAATCCAGAGTGGATCATGAAGACAATAATTTCTCTTTGGCTTAAAGAAGAAAAAAGGAAAATAAATAATAAAAGAAGAAGGGGCTAATAGAAAAAAGGTTTATAGATGATATTATACTTCCAAGTTGGTCCTAATTCAAGATACATTCTTCATAGTTATGTACTCATAAATTCAATAAAGTGCTTTAGTATTACTATAAAAATGACAGGAGGGGGTTTTATGTTGTAAATTTTGTTACTCTTCCTGCTTTATGTAAGAATTCTATGCCCATTATGTCATTAATTTTTTTTCAGTCTGAAGGATTCAGCCTCTCTATTATTTATCTCTGGCACAGGGTAAGGGCATATGGAACAAATTTGTATACTTGTGCATGAGGCAGTTATCAATACTGAATTCTGTTTGGGAAATAAATGGTTTATTTCACCTCAGAATTCTAGAATGTAATGGTTGGAAGGACTTTGGACACAGGCGTGAAATGCTCTGAAGTCTGCTACCAGTTCTCTTCACCGCAGGCGCTAAGAAGCCTTTTCTGAGTCTGCAAAGGTAAGTAGAACAGCAAGGGGGAGAAACAGCTGTGCCACACAATTTAGATTTGCTGGAAAGCAGAACATCCTGATTGTTGTACAGCTGAACTTTTTTAAAACTTTTTTTTTAGTATTTTTAACTACCGGTTCAGGTGAACTGGTAGCATTTTTAATGCCAGTTTGGGTGAACCGGCCCAAACCAGTAGCATTTCACCCCTGCTTCGACAGCATCTTGTCCAGTGTTGCTGAACATTGGCAACGTTAAGATCTTCAAATCCCAGAATTCCCCAGCCAGTCCAACCCCTTGCTCCATGCAGAAATCACTTATAAAGCCCTCTATTCTCTGTTCAAGGATTTCCACTAAGGAGAACCCACCATCTCTCAAGGCAGTCTCACTGTTGAACAACTCTTACTTCTAGGGAAAAAAGTAAGAGTTTTTCTGCACGGCAACTCTTTAGACATTTGAAGATGCAGATCAGGTCTTTTCTTTTCTGAACTTTTATGTGCCCAGTGCCTCTGACAGTTCCTCATATGTTTTTTTCCAGAAATGTTCAGTGTTAGTGGATTTTTCAAATTAAGCAGGGATTCAGTAGAAACATTTTAAGATGGGTAATAATCATTGGATGAGTTAAAATTATTTAAATCATGCAAAAATGGAAGATTTTCTCTCTTGGATAATTCTGTGGATCACATTTTTAAATTTTATTTACTTACTTTATTAGCTGTGTTTTATTTCAACTGATGAAACCAAATAAGGAGAAATGACCTGAGAGTCATTTGAACCCCCCACTCACACATACAGTGGGGGGGGGGGGGAGGAAGAGAGAAGGGAGGGGGAGAGATCCCAAAGTATTTCAATGTAGGCTCCAAGCTACCATCAATATTATAGCATCACAATTCCCCAAACAAACTCCTAGTATTAAAAATGTGTTAGTTGGCAAATTGATTTCAGCACCTTTTAGGCCTTGCCCTAGACTCTGAAATAAGTAACATTTTTGGCTATACTGTACATTAGGCAAAAAAAAAAATCCAATTAAAGATAAAGTTGCCCTTTCTCCCCTTTCCTTTTAGAGGAGAAAGAATATCAGAAATCAGTACATTTCCTTGATTAAATTCACCACTGAGATTATCGGTTTATTCTTGTGACTAAAGGCAATCCATTGCAATAACCTGGACTCAAACTAACAAAAATCCATACTGAAATGGTTACAGAAAAATCTTGCAATAGGGATTATATTGACAATTGTGAGGGGGGGCACTCAGGAAGAGAGGGCTCCCATAGCATTGGCTTTTGCCTGGAGCTTGCTTGCTTCTTTTTTTTTTACAAATTGCCCAAGAGGGAAAATGCTGCTCCTAATTCTCTGGCCAGCCTGCATCTGGACCTTAACATAAAGAATTAATGGATACCCATCCATCCAACACTCTGGCATTTGCTATTATAGGGCACCCAGACAGAAATGAGGCTGTGACTTCAGAGCTGCACCCTGGGTGACAACTTGATTTTCTGCTTTCACCATCAACAGCAGCCACCCAACATGATGGGGCTGTTAATTTGTGCATTTCATGGTGTCTGTCGAGGGAGGATTACAGAAGAAGGGAATGGAGCATGTCCCAGCCTCGGAAGCACCTGTCTGCATTGATGGCACCAAGCACTTCTTATTAGCGTGCAGGTCTCTAAATGCAGCCCTAGGATGACAGCCTGGCATTCCCGGCACCCACACTGTGTGACAGGAGCCGGCAGCCGGTCCCATTGTTTGCCCTTGATGAGCATGTCATTAATGGAAATGGAAGAAAGTGAGGGCCACATCAGTATTCAAATAGCCTCCTTCTCTCTGCCATTCATCTCTCCAGGCTGGGATGGACAGCTGCAAATTTCCTTCTGTGACACCATTTTTTTTTTACAGATTGATCCTTTCTATGCAAAATTCACTGTGCCCGGTCCTCCTCTTCCCCAAACACAGAGAAAATGTTGAAAGGAGAAAGAGAAGGAAGGAAGGAAGAAGAGAGAGAGAAAGAGGAAAAGAAAGAAAGAAGGAAGGAAGGAGAGAGAGAGAAAGAGAGAGAGAAATAAGGAAAGAGAAAGGAAGGAGAGAGAGAGAGAAAGAAAGAAGGAAAAAGGAAGGAAGAAGAGAGAGAGAGAGAAAAGAAATAAATAAGGTAAGAGGAAGGAAGAAAGGAAGGAAGGAAGGTTGTTTCTTACACTGTGGTGAATTATTCTGGTTTAATTGGAGAACAGTTTGTGCAGCCAGAAGAATTAACAACATAATTGCATCAGATTTGCTGATTTGATTTGTTTGTTCACTCAGGGACAATCCATTCATCCCCTGTCTTCTGTTCCATCTTCAGTATATCTAAAGAAAATCCACAGGAAGTTCAGGATTGCTCTCTGTGATTATTTTTACATCAACAATTTGCACTGGGGTTCCCTTCCCAGGAATGATAGTTGGGAATATACTTTTACTCAAAACCAAGTCTGAACTCAATGCAGAGAGTCCTTTGACTTGCAAATAACATTGGGACCAGAATTTCCATTGTAAGGGTCACGCCCAATTTTATGATCATTTTTGCCATGGTTGTTAAATGAAGCACTGCAATGAACTGAAACATGCAGCTGTTAAGTAAATCCGGCTTCCTCCATTGACTTTGCTTTTCAGAAGCTGGCTGGAAAGGTTGCAAATGGAAATCATAGGACCCCGGGTTGCTGCAATTGTTGTAAATGTAATTTGGTTGCCAAGTGCCCAAAGTTTGATTATGATATATGACTGTAGATATGATGTGATGGTCATAGGTGCAAAGACCGATTGTAAGTCACTTTTTTCAATTCCATTGTAACTTCCGACTGTCCCTAAACAAATGGCTATAAGTGGAGGATTGCATGTAAGGCAATACATCTCTCATTTGGTCTGGAAACAGCTTCCACAGAGGGGAGGCACAATAAAAAGAAGTGGGTGAGACCATGGGATTGAACCCCTATCCTTTTTGTGATGTGCTACACATACACCATACCCCTAAAAAGGAATGGAGCTTTGTTCCTTTGATTGTGTAACCATCTGGATTTTTTTGACCCTAATTCAGCAATTTCCAGAGTTCTCTTAAATGGGTTCATAAATGTCTGTAGATATCCTCATTCATCCAAGTCATGGTGCTCCTTAAGGTGCTTTTTCCAAAAGGCAACTAGACTTTCTTGTTTTTTTGTTTGAAAATGTTTCACTTCTCATCCAAGAAGCTTCTTTAGTGCTAACTGGACTGGTGGGGAATGGAAGGATTTATATTCTTTGCAGTTATCTGGTTTAAAGGTGGTATTCAGCAGGTTCTGACCAGTTCTGGAGAACCGGTAAACACCACCTCTGACTGGCCCAGCCCCCCATCTATTCACTGCATCCCGAGTCCCACTGATTGAGAGGAAATGGGGATTTTGCAGTAACCTTCCCCTGGAGTCGGAGGAAATGGAGATTTTACATTATCCTTCCCCTGCCATGTCCACCAAGCCACGCCCACAAAACCACGCCCACAGAACCACAGAACCAGTAGTAAAAAAAATTGAATCCCACTACTGATCTAGTTGTTAGCTCTCTGAGAGTTGTTGAGGCCACTTGGGAATTATCCATATTCTCAGAATCACCTAAATCAGAGTATGGAACCTTCTTGGGACTGATGAAAAGACTGCGTTGTTAAAGGAGATAGATGGCATTATATCCCTCCGGCTCTGTTGAGGGAGGGCTGTTAAATTTTAACATAGATGACTCCTTTGACCCCTCTTTAAACCATTGGTCCACTCACAGAATGTGAATTTTGCTTTTTTCAAAAGGATAACCATTGTCTTTCTGAAACTAATGACCAGAAGAATATAAATGGAAAAATCACCTTTGAGGTCATGAAGATTGTTATATTGCAGAACATGGAAAATAAGCATGATCGTTAATTGTTAATACATATACATATACATATACATATACATATACATATACATATACACATACACATACACATACACATACACATACACATACACATATACACACACATATATATATATAAACAATTTTCATATTTAATCTATTTATCTTTGTGGAGTATGTTCCATTTTGCAAAAATAATAATAATGATGGAAACAAATGATTCAGTGACAGAACAACATTATATGGCGACTTACTCAAGGTCAATTTTTCTACTGGAAAATATCTCAGAATGCTGTTTTTTTTTTAAAGTCTGAAATTTGAGGAATCTGTAACAAATGGTATTTGAGGGACAGAATGGGGAAACAACAGAAGATTAGAATCAGCATTATAAAGGAATTCAATAGACTAATAGGGAATAATCAAGTGCAGGAGCCGAGGTGGCGCAGTGGTTAGGGTACAGTACTGCAGGCCACTTCAGCTGACTGTTATCTGCAGTTCAGCGGTTCTAATCTCACCAGGCTCAAGGTTGACTCAGCCTTCCATCCTTCCGAGGTGGGTAAAATGAGGACCCGGATTGTTGGGGGCAATATGCTAACTCTGTAAACCGCTTAGAGAGGGCTGAAAGCCCTATGAAGCGGTATATAAGTCTAACTGCTATTGCTATTGCTATATTTTTCAGATTAATCTTTAGACCCATTTTTATAACCAATTTTGCTATCAATCCTACAATATATACTTGCAGGTAGGCAAAGAAAATGAGTGTGCTTATTTTTAGAAACATTGCTAGAATATTGAGCAATTACTTGGTCCTGCAGGCTTCTCAGAGTCTGCAGAGTCAACAGGGTGATTCTTTTTTGACTACACAGAGTTACAGGTACATGTCTTCATATGTGAATGCTGGCTTGGAATAGATAATCCATGAGTGTTCATTATAAAATATAAAATAACACTATACGTGAATGAAGGCAAATATACGTGTTCCAGGATAATGTTGCAGTATTTAATCTGGGTTAGTCACCAGAGGTTTAGTCTCCTGAGCTTTCAGACTTGTGCTGGAGCCCATCCTCAGGGAACTTCTCTCTAGCACAGTGGTTCTCAACCTTCCCAATGCCGCGACCCTTTAACACAGTTCCTCATGTTGTGGTGACCCCCAACCATAAAATTGGTGTCTCGGATCTTAAAACCATCGAAAATATGTGTTTTCCAATGGTCTTAGGCAACCCCTGTGAAAGGGTCGTTCGATCCCCAAAGGGGTTCCGACCCACAAGTTGAAAACCACTGCTCTAGCAGAATATGTAGATAGAACTAATTCCAGTAGAGAGACGTTCTCTGAGGATGGGCTCCAGCACAAGTCCAAAACAGAGGTGTTATTCAGCAGGTTCTGACCAGTTTTGAAGAACTGATAGCAGAAATTTTGAGTAGGTCGGAGAACCAGTAAATGCCACCTCTGACTGGCCCCATCCCCATCTATTCTCTGCCTCTTGAGTCCCAGCTGATTGGGAGGAAATGGGGATTTTGCAGTAACCTTCCCCTGGAGTGGAGAGGGAATGGACATTTTACAGTATCCTTCCCCTGCCACGCCCAAGCCACGCCCACAAAGCCATGCCATGCCAACAAAGCCACACCCACAGAACCGATAGTAAAAAAAATGAATCCCACCCCTGGTCCAAAAGCTTGGAAGCCTAAATCACTGGTCCTGGTGACTGACCCAGATTAGATCTTGTAACACTATACAGTAGAATTGCCACAAAATCTAGATTTGCCTCTGTTAATTTCTTTAACAAAATAATACACTTTGTTCATCTTCCAGAATCACTTGAGATGGATGGCCATATAAATGTGATTAATAACAAATAATATTTTCTGAAAATATTTTTCACTAGTGTATCGGAAGCTATAAAGGAATTAAGGTAAGGACAATTAGGTGCTTCTCTCTGAGAAAGGTAGAGAGAAAAGAAAAATGCATTTTTATACAATGCATTTTTAATCATAAGAATTATGATTAAACCAGAATCAAATTGAATCAACTCAGTTTGTTGGAACTAATTGATAATTCAAATTATCCTGAGGGTTGATTTATAATCCCTAGCTGAATTTCCCACTGCCTGTATTAAATCTTTGTGACTCCAGCCAGCAGTGAGCTGTATACGTTCTTGTCTTTTGTCCAATGGTTGCTGAACGATATCAAATTATCTACTCTTGGAAGGAATGTCCCGGTCCGTTCCCAGCTGGGAGTCACCACCGATGCTAAAAGAAAGTTTCATGAAGACAGCTGCCTGGAAGTTATGAGTTTCATTGCGGAAAGAAAAACGGGAAGGATGAGACGCAACTCAGATGTTTCTGGGTCTGCAGCACACCGTACATGCATTGGTTTCCCCTCTTATACAGTTTTTTTCTTTGAGGCTTTTGTGTAAGTTTCTGATTTACAAAGATTTATTTATTCTGGATGATTGCTCTGATCTTGATTCTGTTTCGTCTGGTGTCTTGTCCTTGGGGTTAATCCTGTCACAAAGGGGAGGAAGGGCATTTTCTGTGCGGGTGCTTGTGAGTAGGTGTCAGTTTTATGTAAATGGTTATGATGTTTGTCTTGCCTTAGATTAGATTCTATGTTATTTCTAGTGGTCATCGCCAGACTCCTTCCTGTGCTTTTGTTACTTTTAATCCTTTATATTATGATTCCTTTTGTGATTAAATGTAATCCATTTGGCTGCGTGTATGGTTTTCTCCTGACTATAGCTCTTGCCTGTATGTGTTTATTAATTTCTAGGATATGCTTTTTTGTTATGTCTTTCTCGTACCTTACTACAATCCCAAATTCTGAACTGGGGCAAAATAATTGGTGTTAATTATTTTCTCCCCTCAGCGCAGTCAGGCGTATTGTTTGGGTACACTTGAAAGTCCCAGGTATCTGATTCATCATGAGGGCTGCCTGGTGAGGTCTGGTCGTTTTTTGTGAGGCTAAACTGGTTCGGCAGGTCTGTAAGCAGGCAAGACAGGGAGGGATGCAATAACAGAGACAACACATAAGGGCCCCTATGACACAAACTGCAACAATTCCTGCTAGGAGAACTTTGAGCCAATGAAAGTCCGGCAGCCAGGAATAAATCTATGACCAGTCTATGAAGGATTGTTTATGGCCAATATTCTGAGCCAATTCTTTTAGATGGTGGATGTCCTTTTCTACAATTTCTAAGCTTTGATCTAAGTTAAAAGAGCCCAGCCCTCTGAATTCCTCACAGCCATGGTTATGTTTTAATAGTAGGAAGTCTATTGCTGCAGTATTCTCCATGGTGGCTTCGGTAACTTGTCGCAGTTCTCTGTTTAAGGCATCCAAAGCATGGGAAGTCGAATTCAAACCTTTCGCTAGGGTACATGCCAGGCTGTTCAAATTTCTGGAATTCTGCACTGCTAGTCCTGGCATTCCCACTAGTGATACAGCCAATGAAACATATTCAGCTTTTGTTAGCAGGGACACTTTGGATTTGCAGTCTGAGTCTAGGGAATGAAAAGCCCTTCGGTGCCGTCTCTTTAGGGAGGGCATTAGCATGGTTAATTTGCCCAGTGTACATGGCCCTCTGTGGAGTTGGCAGGTATGTATGAGTAGGGCTGCAGACCACACAGCATGAACCAGCCATGAGGTAGCCTCATGTAGCTATAAGAGTAGGGGATGTGTTCTGTGTGGTTACATCTAAGGTCCGTGTTGTTCAGGTTGATACAGCCTGCACCCTTCCAAACTTGGCATCCCTCAATCTTAAAACACCAAGGTGAAGAGGTGACAGCAGCTATGTGGAGGGTGTACATGTCTAGGCTTTTAGTTCTAGAGACGTTCCCAGAGTCATAGATGGTTGAGTATGATGGTGTGATGAGGATGTGTCTAACTCTAGTGTGGTTGTGGATTGCTTGGGGTCTTACTGCCACTCCCATTAGACATGTCTTTAAGATGTCTTTCACTGATCTCCCACCCTCTAAACAGAAATAAGTGGTGTTAAGTACCTCCTTTGTTAGGTATTCCCAGATGTTTTCGAGGTGGCGCAGTGGTTAAATGCAGCACTGCAGGCTACTTCAGCTGACTGCAGTTCGGCTGTTCAAATCTCACTGGCTCAGGGTTGACTCAGCCTTCCATCCTTCCGAGGTGGGTAAAATGAGGACCCGGATTGTTGCTGGGGGCAATATGCTGACTCTGTAAACCGCTTAGAGAGGGCTGAAAGCCCTATGAAGCGGTATATAAGTCTAACTGCTATTGCTATTGCTATTCTCTGGGATGAGGTTTGGTTTCAGGAATGCAGTTACTTGGGTTACAGTTAGCACTATATAGTAACATAAAACATTTACAATGGGCTTCTTTCCTCCCATGGTGTAGTTAAGACCCACCCCCTCATTTTTTTAAGTTAGCAAGGATGGGACAGAAGAGAAGAACAAAAAAAATACTGGGAGTATGTTTAACAAAAAAGTCTCTTGACTGGGTTCACAGTTCCTCAATGTTAAAAAATGCTTCCAGCATGCACAGTTGAGTTTCCGGGTTCCTTTTCAGTTTGATTTGTGGGATGTCAGCACTGTGGTCTATTACTGCTGGCTTGACATGAATCCAATGGATCCAGCAGTCTTTCTCTGAAACTTTAATGGCGGCTTATCTGGTAGAGTCCCATCCACCTGGCTTGCAGTGGAATTGTTCTGGTAAAGAATTTTGTCCACACCCAGTCACCCGGCTCGTAGGGATGTAGGTTCTCCTCCAGGTGCAGCGTCTGGGTCAAGGCACTCTGTGTCCACAGGATCTGTAGTATCTTATGCAGGGCTGTAAGATAAGAAGATAACATCATATCACCCCTATCTAAGCTCAGTGATTGCAGATCTAGGCCTTTTAAGGTGTCTGGTGGGCGTCCAAAAAGTAACTCAAATGGAGAGATCCCAATATCTCGCCGTGGCTTGGTCCTGATGTAAAACAGTGCAATGGGCAGTACCTTTGGCCATGAGAGGTGTGTCTCCTGGCAGAGTTTGCCCAGTAGGGAGAGAGTGGACTGGGGACACACTGTGAAGGCATGTTTTAGAGATAGTGGACCCACATCGACTGTTATCTCTTTGGTAAATTCTACTGGGATAGTTCTTTCTCCTACTGCCATTATTACAGTTTTTTTCTTTGATGCTTTTGTGTAAGTTTCTGATTTACAAAGATTTATTTATTCTGGATGATTGCTCTGATCTTGATTCTGATTCTGTTTCATCCAGTGTCTTGTCCTTGGGGTTAATCCCGCCACAAAGGGGAGGAAGGGTGTTTCCTATGCGGGTGCTTGTGAGTAGGTGTCAGCTTTATGTAAATGGTTATGATGTTTGTCTTGCCTTAGATTACCGTGTTTCCCCGAAATTTCCGACAGGGTCTTATTTATTTTTTTACTTACAAAATATGGCCTTGGGCTTATTATAGGGGAGGGCTTATTGTTTTGGGGTTGCTGGGAGGCTGTTCCCTTGCGAATTGGCTCCCAAAAAGCCGGGCAAAGCCTCAGGGGCGAAGCAGCCTTGAGGTGACCAAGCTCACGAGCAACTGCCCAGAAAACCCCCTCTCCAGCTGGGCAGAGCGTCATTCACTGACCACATGGTGCTCTGCCCACTCCCCGGCTCCTGCAGCTTGGCACATTAGGGATACCCCCTAAGTCAGTGCATGGAGCTCTGCCAGGCTGGAGAAGGGGGTTGCGCAAGTGCCTGTTCTGCCCCCAGCAGGCATGCCTCCTAGCCTCAATATGTCCGGGCCCAGCTCTCCCTGCAGCAGCTGCCGCTGCGCTCCGAGCATAATCTCTTCTCTGGTTCCAAACTCCAAAACTTAGCTGCCAAGTCTTCCAGCAGCAGCCACTCTAGGAGTGCGCTCTATGGTTGTGGGCTGGCTGCTGGAAGATTCTCTGTCCAGAAGACTCTCTTACAGAGTCTTCCTGCAGCCAGTCCATAACCATAGAACGCACTCCTAGAATGGTCACTGCTGGAAGACTTGGCAGCCGAGTTTGGGAGTTTGGAACTGGAGAAGACGTTATGCTCGTAGTGTGGTGGTGGCAGTTACTGCTTCAGGGAGAGCTGGGCAACTTCCCCCTCCAGCCAGGCAGAATGCCACTCCCCAACCTAGTGGTATCCTGAAGGCGGCAAGCAATGTGAGCGCCTTTCTCCCCCCTGCAACTTGGCACCTTCAGGATACCGCTATGTTGGTGAGAGGCACTCTGCCTGGCTGGAGGCTGGAGGGTTGTCCAGGGGGTTTATTTTTGGGGGTGGGCTTATATTTTTGCCCATGTGAAAATGTGGCAAGGCTTTATTTTCAGGACAGGTTGTATTTTTGGGGAAACACGGTAGATTCTATGTTATTTCTTGTGGTCATCGCCAGACTCTTTCCCGTGCTTTTGTTACTTTTAATCCTTTATATTATGATTCATTTTGTGATTAAATGTAACTCCTTTTGGCTGCGTGGATGGTTTTCTCCTGACTATGGCTCTTGCCTGTATGTGTTTATTAATTTCTAGGATATGCTTTTTTGTTATGTCTTTCTGGTACCTTACTACGCTACAAAGTGAAATGTCAGCACCAATACTAATACAGGTCCACAACTTTTCCTAACCCACTCAAATTTTACCCCTCAGTCTAGTGTCTTTGTGTCTTTGGTTTTCTGAAAGACAATAAAAAGCAGCAGGGAACAAGGAAGAATTGTTGTGGGCCTTTGTGTAGGACTACTTTTGAAGGAGATGGGCGAGTGGTGGGTAGAATCTATTCATTCTGCCTTCTTTGTTCATATTGTTTAAGGTTTGCTTTGCATGATCTTTCATTCCTCTATTAATTAATGGTGGAAACAGATATACTGTAAGAAGAAAAATGACCACCGTAAGCAGTGCATTTTAACAAATAGGGAATGTCTCATCAGGGAGAAAAAGCAAAAAGCTTGAAGTGTCTCTCCCTTTTTTTTTAGTTCCTTTTAGACTGTTTATGTGGTTGCATCCCTTCTTTTATTTAGAGCTTCCACAATCAATTTACTATGGCATTAAACAATATATTGTGGAGAAAGGAAAGGGCAAGAGGTACTTTTGAGAAACTGTTCAGTTTGAATCATCAGGAGGTGGAGAGCAAAACAGTAGGAACAAATTCCAGTCTAATTGATGTTATTTAAAGTCAGCTACAGCCAAAGAGCAGAAAAGGTACTCAACTCTGTGCTGAGCATTTGTGGTCTGTGCTAAATGGAAAGAGGTGAAATCAGCTCTTCCAAAGGCCCAGGACATTACGGGTAAATAAAAATAATTAGCCACTGAAACTGGGTCAGTTGTGTAAAGTGCTTTGCTGAGATTCCAAGAATGGCTGTTCTAATGAGATTTCACATTATGTCCCTTTTTTCCCTCCAAAAGATGGTCTTCCCTTATTATGAAAACTATTTTTTTTTAAAAAAAGCTTTATAATGTACATCATTTACATTTAATGTTTTCTTCTCAAGCACCTCCATTTCACTAAGTGCATGTAATATTAGTAAATTGCAATAATTCACCTCCTGGCCTACATGATGACATCAGAGAGTAAAAAAAAAATGAACAGCAACACATTATGAAGCACCTGCCAATGTGCTTTCCTAGTCAAGGTGGTCAACCTGAGCAAATAGGATGGTACAATTTGGATGGTGCATTTGAGGGTTGTTTTCTTTCCAACGACAGCACTTTCTTTCTCTTCATTCACCATTCTTTCCATTATATAGGCTGTATTTTTTACATTCATTTTGCATTCAGAAAAGTCATTTAGTTTAACAAAGCACTCCTCCTGATATCTTCAAAATGTTACCTTAACTGTAGTCTTTTTTTTTAAGTTTAAAAGCAGGTTTGTAAAAGTGGAGTGTTATTATTGTACCTTTACAACTCAAGCAATAGCAATAGCAATAGCAATAGCAATAGCAGTAGACTTATATACCGCTTCATAGGCCTTTCAGGCCTCTCTAAGCGGTTTACAGAGAGTCAGCATATTGCCCCCAACAATCTGGGTCCTCATTTTACCCACCTCGGAAGGATGGAAGGCTGAGTCAACCCTGAGCCGGTGAGATTTGAACTGCTGAACTGCTGATCTAGCAGTAGCGTGCAGTGCTGCATTTAACCACTGCGCCACCTTGGCTCTTGACCATAGCTTAAACTGTTTTTGTGTCTTATGGATACACCAGGGAACCAGTAGTGGTTTGGCGGCCTGGGTTGCTGGAACCGGCAGTGAGCCAGGCCTGCCACGCCCCTGAACCAGTTTTCCTACGGCGGCGCCATCTTGATTTTCATTTCTGCGTATGCGCAGAACAATTTTCATTGCACAAATGTATTTTTTTTCATTTTTAACATTTTGTACACACACACACACACACACACACACACACACACACACACACGGATTTTGCAGAGTCTGCCCTCAGAAATCTCTTCCATGGTGGAGGAACCTGGCTTGCATCATTGTGTGATTAAAGATGTTATCTATGGTCATTGGAGACTGAGGGGGCCAGCATCACCTTATTTCTTCTCCACTAGACTTCAGTGAGTAGAATGGAGGTAGGTTTAGGGTCTGAATGTATTCCGACAAGTTCAGGATAGGAAGCCTGACAGATTCTAATAATGAGTATTAGGTCAGGGCCCTCTGAGGTTTTCAAACATACAGGCACTTTATCTCCTCACCATCTCCCTCCCTCCTTCCCTTCTCACTGTGTTTCCTATCTTCTCCCCTCCCCCCTATTCTTCTTCCCTTGCGAAACCATGGCACTCATCTTTTACGTGTCCTTTCTTTTCATTCTTAAACAAGTTTGGTAAATGGCCAGTTGCACTCTCTTTACTTTATTTCAGCGTTCCTGAAATCATCATACCTTCTTCAGAGGATTTCTAAGTAACGGGTGGGAAACAGGACAGCATCTCTGCTGTTTTCTTTTGTTTGTTTGCTTAAAAAAAAGGTGTGCAATGAATTAAAAGGCCATGTGGGTTCAGAGCTGCATGCTACCAGCAATTCTACTTTAGAACTGCAAAATTAGTCTTGTGATCCCTAAAACAGATCTTTATCAGTTACTGCTAGATTTCATGCACAGGAATCTTTTATGCCCTTGAAGAATATTCGGAGACTTCAGCTTGTCCAGAATGCAGCCGCGCGAGCGATCGTGGGTGTACCTCGGTTCACCCACGTAACACCTATCCTCCACGAGTTGCACTGGCTGCCTATTGTTCTCCGGATACGCTTCAAGGCGCTAGTCGTCACTTATAAAGCCCTTCATGGTATTGGACCTGGGTACTTGAGAGACCGCCTGCTGCCAATTACCTCCACTAGACCGATTAGATCCCACAGATTAGGCCTCCTCCAAATTCCATCCGCCGGCCAGTGTCAACTGGCAACTACCTGGAGGAGAGCCTTCTCTGTGGCTGCTCCGACCCTCTGGAACGAACTCCCCATGGAGATTCGAACCCTCACCACCCTCCAGGCCTTCCGCAAAGCCCTCAAAACCTGGCTGTTCTGACAGGCCTGTGGTTAAAGAGCTGTTGCCCCCGTCTCGAATGGTATGACTGTTGTGAGTTTTAAATTGTATATTGTTATGTTTGTTTTTTAAATTTTCCCCGGTTCGAGTTGTGAGCCGCCCTGAGTCCCCCTTCGGGGGAAAAGGGCAGCATACAAATACAATAAACTGAACTGAACTGATGGATATGCTAAACGTTTTTTAATTGGATTCCTATCTCACCCCAAGACAATCATATTGTGGTGTGTTGGTGTTGGCTTAGCACAATAGGGTACAGTATGAACCCAACCACTATTGGTTATAATGAATGTTACATGCCTCAGTATATTGTGTGAAGCCAACCAATTATGGTTTAGTCAATAAATCATGATTAAGGATAGCATGGCTGAAGAAATGTGAGGCCAGTAAATATGTTAGGTCATCCTGACCCATATGCTTCTTGAAACCCTCAAGACCTCCAAAAGCTCAAGACCTCCAAAAACTCCCCTTCCCTAGAATAATGTTGATTTGCCCTCAGAGTTTTTATTTCCTGATCATATTGATGTATTTTTCCAAACACGGCACTCCTTCTCATTTTGTATTTAATTTGTTTTATTCCAGAATATCATTGCTAGACACATCATCGAAACAACATGTAATTTAGGTCTGTGTTGCCAATTTCTGTATGAAAATTCATTCCATATTTAGGACTTAGTGGACCAGATACTAGAATAGGACAGGGCGGGGCAGGGTGAGGTGGGACAGGACAGGACATTTTATTGTGACTAGGCACACAGAATTTGTCTTCCGTGCAGAAGCTCTCAGTGTATATGCCAAGCAACAAAATAATGATAATCATAATAATAATAATACCAATAGGAGGTAGGAGTAAGTAGGATAATAAGAAGGATAAATAATAACATTACAGGCATACTACATGGGTAAATACACTTAGACATTAAGCAGCATTGTGAGAATTAGGTGTTCAACAGTGTGATGGCTTCAGGGGAAAAACTGTCCCTGTGTCTAGTACACGTAAACAGCAACAGAGTTGAAAGGTACCTTGGAGGTCATCTAGTCCAACCTTCTGCTCACGCAGGAAACCTATACTAGGGATTTGAACCACCAAACTGCCGAACTTTTTGATCAACAAGCTCAATGTCTTAGCCATTCAGCCACCTAGTCAGGCTAGTAGTTTTGTCTCTGTAGTACCATTCTGAAGGGAGGAGTTGAAACAATTTATGTCCAGGATGGGAGGGGTCTGCAGATTTTTTTTCTTAGCCCTCCTCCTGACCCACACAATATACAGGTCTTCTAAGGAAGGCAATAACATTTAATATTATCAGTGCTTTCTTAGTGTGCTGTGTGCATCATATTTGATACACAGATTGGCCCCTATTTCAAACTGGAATCTGAGACTAAATTGTGGTAAATTGTACGGTACTCCAGAACTTTCGTTGTACGAGGTGCAATGACAATAAAGTAAACTACAAATACAACTGAGCAAATTGACTATGGGAAGAGTGACTAAGGAGCTATGTTTCACATCGGCCAGCCAAAGTAGTTTAATATTCCATATAAAGACGCTCTGCATGAAGATTCCATTCAGATTCCATTCAGTTCCAAAAGTGGAGTAGATTTATGATTCAACAAAAGAAAATAGCATAAATTCTGTACGGGAGTCTTTTGAATATCAAGGACAATTTGCCAAGCAGCATGGGATGAATGGGAAATTATAGTAACGCCTCTCCTAGGACTCCCAAGTACAACATTATGTAACTTTTGAAATAAGGGGGAGGCAGCCCTTGGTACCATCTCTACCCTAAAAAAAAACCAGAAAGAAAAGAAAGTACAGATTTGGGGAGAAAGGATGTGCTGTCCGAGGTCTAGCAGTTTATTTTCCTGAATCTCTTCCCATTTTCATTTTTGCTATGAAAGTGAATACACAAACATCTATGAGATTCCTATTTGCTTGGGCATAAATGAAATGAAAACTCTGTTACTTAAAAGCAATGAATGAGGAGATGCGTTGATTTTCTGCATCCACTATTTATTTCATACAGTTCCAAGTAGAAGTTCCCTGTTTGAATCTCTCTCTTCTGTCAAACTGAGCATTTTCTGAGGACTGTTATGATTTTAATGCCATTGTACAATGTAAAGAGTTTCATTTTCAATGGCTAAACAATGAGCTAAGACGAACAGCTAACAAAATCTGCTTGCCATTAACTGTGTGTTCCAGCAGAGTGACAAGAAGAGAAGGGAGATACATTTGTTTTTTGATCTGGAATGGTAACAGCAAAGGCATAGGGAATACTATAGCCTACCAGAGCTTTTCCAAAGGATTTCATATAATAATCTTGATTTTATTCTTAGGGCTACATAGAAAGATTCCAAGATGTGGACTGTCCATTCTGGATCAGGGGTGTCAAACTCAAGGCCTGCGGGCCGGATCCAGCCCATGGGGTGCTTAGATCTAGCCCACAGAGCTGGCTTGCGGTGCCTCTGCCAGCAAAATGGGACATAGGCGCCCACATATAGCTCCCTGTGACCTGTTTTGCTGCCCTAGTGCTTCAGGAGGCCATCCAGGCGCAAAACGGGGCTTCCAGAGTGCTCCATAAGGCCTCCCAGGCTCAAAAATGTGCTCCAGGAGGCCATCCTTGACTCAGATGGTTATAAAAGGGAGGAAAAGTAAAAGTATTTTATTTTTGAGGCTTGCAGGATTCTGCTACTATAACCTACGTCAGTAATTTATAGTTCTAGTCTTCCTATGATGTCAGTTTCTTGATCTGGTCTCTCTCTCATAAGGTGATCAAGTAGATCAAGTAAGTATTAAAAAAACAAAATCACAGAAATGTATGCCTCTCTATTTTTATAAGTGCATAAAACCATATGTGTGGAGGTACATTCCTGTGTCACACCCTCCATGGCCATGCTCACCCCAGCCACAGCTATCATGCCCATGCCCATCCCATGGCCATGCCCATACCCACCCCCACCTCCTGGCCATCCGAGCTCAAACACAACCCTGATACGGCCCTCAATGAAATTGAGTTTGACACCCCTGTTCTAGATCAAGAAACTGCACTTAATCATTGACTGGCATACAATGAGGGGCCCTTCAAAAGGTGGTGGGTAGCCCCAGATAAAAAACAAATTTTCATTTGATTTATATTTAATTACATCCACATATAATTTTATGTTATTCTCCAGTCATGTATTTAATAATTTCCCCTTTTGTCACATTATACATTACAATTTATTATCAACAAATGTGGGCATGGTCTCTTAGTCCAAGTCTTTTGTTGAGCCTTACCTGGCCTGGAATCCTTGTGAATTTGTACCACTCCAGAAATACCAAAGATAAGATATGAATAATGCTTTATTTCCATCAGCCAGGATATCTGTAACATTTAATGTTTGCCTAGCAACTTTTGAATGTTCCATGTGAATACGGTTATGAGTTATCTAAAGACACACACTACAAAAAGTCCTTGACTTACAACTCGTCACTTAAGGAGCCCAGAATGGGTGCTTTATGGACTGTAAAGCACTTCTGGTCATTCTGAAATGTGCCGCCACCACTACCACTACCACCGCCACCATCAACACTCATAATCATGTGACCATGTTTAGCAACCAACTTGTCCTTATATCTTGTTGTAACATCTTGCTGTCAAATCACCACTATTGGTGACTTTAATTTTATTTTTGGTTGGTTTCCTTGCAAGAATGGACTCACGCTTACAACCACAGTGATTTATTTAATGACTGTTGCAAAAAATGTAAAATTGAATCCAGCCACATGGGTGCCTCAATTTACAATCATAACAATTTGCAACCAGAAATTCTGTCCCAATTGTGATGATGACTCAAGAACTAGCTGTATATTGTTTAACTTTCTTGGCATCAATGACAAAAATTCCAGTCAAAAACTGCCCCCCCCCCAAAAAAAAAGCCTACAGCATAAATCTGCTTTCTATGAAATAAATCTTTCCTGCATCAAAAGGCGGGTTTTTCAGTTGCAATATTTTCCCAACAAATCTTTCTTATCTAGAACATATGCTAGTAATAATATCAAATCAATAACAATGTGCTTTTCAAATTCACCATAGAAAAAGTATGTGATCTACAGACTACAGTCATCATAGATTTGAAAGGGTTGTATTGAAGCTGATTGCTGGAATCAAGAAATAAATTAAATAACATAAATCTAGGCTGTCAGTCTGTCGACATATGAAGGAAAGAAAGAAGCAGACAATTTACAAGGTGACAATACACAAAACCTTGAATGACTATTGCTGAGAAAATAATCCAAAATAAAATTTAAAAACCAATATACTCAAAAGGCCAGGCAATACTTAAGGTGGCGCTTATGTGTTAAAGACATGAAGACAAAAAGGAGGAAATTTGTCTATATTTCCTTAAAAGCAGCACTATAAAATGTTGAACAGTTCCGTAGTTCAGCTTTCCTCAGATTTTGGTATACAGGGCGGGGCATAACCTTTTCCTAGGGGGTCACAGCAACACTTGTAATAACAACACAAATAATTCATACACCATTCGAAAGCCCATCAAAAACTGAGTTTATTGACACGATTTAATAGTCAGTATGACCACCATTAGCCCTTCGAACAGCATTCAAACGAGGTGGATAAGAACACAACAAATCTTCAAACAGTTCCGTTCGATTTTCCAGATTTTTCAACACAGTTTCCAAATTCATTCTCAAAGTTTCAACCGAATATCGATTTTGACCTTGCTCCTGAATCATCAGAGCTTCCACTTCATCCTTAATTATGGCCCCAATGTTCTCTGCCGGATTGAGATCTGGCGAATTTCCCGGCCAGACGTCATTGCCCCAAAATTCGACATTGTTTTCCTTTAACAATTGCTGAGTCGCATTTGCACGCATGCAAGGAGCTTTGTCATGAAGAAAGACAGCCTCACCAACCACCAAGACATTGTCTGGATCACTGAGAAATGGAATGACATTCTCCAATAAAATTTTCTCACGGAAATAACTGCCATCCCAGGATTCCCCTTTATCCTTCAAAACCCAATGCAGTTTCTTGGCTGTGAAAATGACGAAAATCCCGATGCAAGTCGGATTGCGAACGATTTGTCGATATCGTCAAATGGCGATGTCGTCGACGTCTTTAGCCCAAATTCGATCGTTCTGGAAATTCGGTTTTCGAATGGCATAAACGAAGAATTCGTCAGATGGCGCCAAATGAAGAAAATCTTCCTCGGTCCATTCAGACAACCAATCGCACAACCAAAGCCGATCTTGAACGTGTGTTTGAGTTTTCAATGGTTTGCAAATGACGTGGAATGGCTTCAAACCTTCTCGTTCTCGATATCGGCCGATTGTCCTTTGATCAACTCGTTTTCCACGAATTTGAAGGATTTCTTGGGCCACTTTTCGGTTTCCTTTTCGTTGTTTGCGACTGCCAGTTGCAATGATAGCTTTGCTTTCTTGGGACAGTTGCAGAGGACGCCCTTCTCCAAATTTTGTGAAACATTCTTGGGCTGTTTTGTTCCAATTATCAGTAACCCAATCCGGATGACGTTTCAATTTGTTTGCAATCCATTTTCGATTGATAAACGTCGCTCCAGCATCGCGAGCCTCTCGAAAGGCAATGCATTTTATTCTGTCAATGATCCTTTGTTCTTCCGAATCGAATTTTCCAGCCATTCTTAAAGCAAATTTAACATTTAATAGCTCATTCAATTCAGTTTTTTATGGGCTTTAAAATGAGGTGTCGCGGAAGTTGTAAACTGCTGTCGATCTTGCTGTGACCCCCTAGGAAAAGGTTATGCCCCGCCCTGTATTAAAGCCTTATCACGGAGTTATTTATAATTTTTCTCTGTTCATAACATGTGGTATTCTAATATTCAAGATTTAACTAGCAATATATAATAATTTTAATGTAATGTCTCAGTTGAAAACTGAAGCATAATTCAGGATGCATACATCAGCATAATTCAAAGGTAATTTGTCCTGCATGTGTAGACTCAGCCAGTTTGGTATATTTTAAATATTTTTAATGCAAATTTTCTTTATGCACAGACTGATGGAGAAAACTTGTATCTAAGTTCTAGAGAGAAATCAGCAAAATATTAGCATAAAACACTGTCTGAGACATTGGTTAGCACAGAGGGATAATGTGTTTTTTCTCAGCTTGTTGGGAGTACAGCAGTAACTTAATTTTGGCCCATCCTGTTATTAACCCACAAGCAAATAAAGTATTTTTGATTAATTGTGTTATTACACTAGTCTATAAATGTATCTTGGATTTTGATTGCTTGACATACTTAAGAAGGGATCTAAAGTGTTATTACTGCAATAGAAAGAAATAGCTTTTATGGCAGTAAGGATCAAGATTAAAAGTTTTCAGATTCATATTTTTATCCTACAATGATCTTTCAGCTTCGTTCCTCAGTTGAGCAAGGCATACTAAAGAAAGTGATTATTATGAGGTAGCCACATCCCAGGGTGTTATGAGGTAGCAAGCACAGTTAAACTATCACAAGACAACCATGTTCTCTGGAGTTGTTTTATTACTATTGTAAAAACTCTTTATATAGTGAAAAAAATGTATTTTTCTGCTAGAAGAAGATGAAAAGGGCAGCTTACACTGTTGAGTGGTCGTTTCAGTTTGAGTTTTGTGCCCACAGAGATTGTAAAAAGAGCGAATGGGGTGGCCACTTTAATAGGCTTCTTAGGCTTCTAAAGGAGTCGATTAATTTCTTTGAAATTCATTGTTGGAACATCCTGCCCGTTATCTGGTACTTTCCAGTTATCAAAATTCTTTATGAAACTGAAAAATTCATATTACATTTATTAAATAGGCAACTTTGAAGGGCGTCTCTCCCAAAGCCATCAAGTCTACAGAGTATTAAATGCTCTTGACTGTATTTTGTGCTTGTTAAATCCGCAACTGTAGTCTCACCATCAGTAAAACCCAAATTGAATCGTACATGTAAAATACTTTCCAAAATGTTACATTTTGTGGTATCTTGTACCTTGAATTTAGATCTGTTTCAGAAGATATCAATGTCTTCTGAATGTGACAGGGTAATAAATATTTTCCTCATTATCACCACAAATAACAATGATGAATAGGATATCACTTAGTTTTACTGCAACACGTTGTGCCTTTTTAATGTTCACATCTACTGTAATTTAATGCTGAAATCCAAACAACAATATAAGAAATTTCATGAAAGTAGTCATGGAGAATATATCTATCAAACAACATAACCTGGAACAGCCCACTGAGGGAGCAGTGGAATCAATGTGAAACAGTGCCTCTAGTCACTAACCCTTCTAGATGGGTCTAGACCAGTGTTTGTCAACCTTGGCAACTTGAAGACGTCTGGACTTCAACTCCCAGAATTCCCCAGCCAGCATTCGCTGGCTGGGGAATTCTGGGAGTTGAAGTCCAGACGTCTTCAAGTTGCCAAGGTTGAGGAACACTGGTCTAGAACTATTCACTACAATCAGCTCAACATTGCCAATTCACTGTAGTACCACTAAGCACAGGACAATTCACTACTGTATTAATTTTCATTCAGATACTTTTATTATTGGTGAGAACATTTCTATCAAAATTATTGTAATTCTTGTATTTTATTATTATTGGCCATGGTTGCCCTGAAATTAATTTAATGTTTGCATTTATTGAATTGCCCTGCATTGAGTTGTCCTACAGCACGTTGGCCCTGGTGAGCTAGCCCATTCTGTTTCTTAGGGAACCCAAAAGAACACTACAATTGATGGTATCAAAAGTTGCTGAAAGATCTAGCAGAACAAGAAGGATCTCAAAAGTCCTGCTGCAAGTCATCCACACAAATAGCCTAATAGCCCTATTCCATATCCAAGCTTAAGGCCCACCTGGGGAAAAAAACATGTATCCAGATGGTTTTATCTCAGAGTTCTATAATCATGCCAATAAATGGAAAATTAAAGTCTGGCTCATAATTCTCCAAGATGGATGAGGCCAATGATGATCTTGAGGAGGGGGACAACAATAGGTTGATTTTGGTTCAATAATTTCAGTTTAATGAAACCAACAGTCACCCTAACAAGAAACAATTGTTATTTCTAATTAAAGCTGGAAGCTGCCAATCTTAATGGTGAAAAGGGAGATACCATTTGTGCTGGGGAGGAGAGAAACCTTGCAAAATTAACCACATGTATTCATATGGGAGCAGGAAACTATGTTTGCTGGGTTTTCTTGTTAATTTTGTTATAAACTACATCCAGTGAAACAGTGCATTGCATACAACATTACATTCTGGGATACGTATGTCCTCAAATCTGCTTTGAGGAATTGGTATCAATATTTGTGGAGCACATGAAAAGAAGTTTGAAGTTTAATTTTATTTATAGGCTGCCCAATCCCAGAGGACTCCGGGCGGCTTACAGAGAGGGGAAAGAAAGAAAAATAAAAGAAAATAAAAATAAAATAGACAAGTTAAAAACAACAACACAGATACATTCATTTCAGTCGGGGCTGGACCTCAATAATGAAGTCAACAGCCCCAGGCCTGCCGGAATAGCCAGGTCTTGACAGCTTTTCTGAAGGCCATGAGAGTGGGTGAGGTCCGGATTTCTGGGGGTAGTTCGTTCCAAAGGGTCGGGGCAGCCACAGAGAAGGCTCTCCTTCGGGGAGCCACCAGCCGACATTGTCTGTTTGCCTACAAAACAGAATCTGTTTTGTAGGCAAACACTATTCTGCACTGTTCCAGATGGACACAACTGGCCACAACCCACTGATTCCGGAACAATCTATGAAAAAATACAAAGTATTTCAAAATGGATTGGGGGTGGTTCACAAAATGATGTCCTGTTTGTGCAGAATAAGTGTTTGTATCAGCACCCCACAAATCATATAACTAATTGATGGATTAACCACCTTTCATGTTTTATAATAAACCTTTACTTTGAAAAATATGAGATGTATTTTAGCAGCCGAGTGTTTATACTCTGTTTAGTATACAAAGTTGAGATGTAGCCGTGATGTTACATTTTCTGATTGCTAAGAAAGAAAAGCCTAAAAAGAAAGCAGAGTATTCCCACATCCTCACTTCACTAGTAACCAACTTGCATATAAAGCCATCAGAATAATGCCAAAATGTAACACTTGAATAATTATGCATTTGGAAGTGGAGGTAAGGTCAAAGTATTTTTCATATAAATTAAATGGTATTGTCATCTGTTTCAGTGCGTTTGGTAGTTTGTTTCCTACATGTAATGGTTTCTTCTGGAGGTTACAGAGTCATTTTTAGATGTCCCCCTTCTTGGTGTGACATTCCCACCCCCTCGGGAAGCTGGGCTCAGGAGTCCTATCCATGATGGGATAGAATATTATAGTGTGGTTTGTGCACCAGCATCCTTAATATTTCCTTCCTTTCAGAAGCAAATAGACCATACCCTTATCTGAATGCTAATTTCCTAGTTAAAGCCCTCCCTTGCTGACAAGGGACTGAAAGAGTTTTAAATCACAGATGTAGAGTATCAAATGCAATAATGCTCTTGCAATAGTGCATTGAAGCCTCAATTAATTAACCCTTGGGCTAAGTAGGCAGGTACACGTTGGTGGCCACAGGCGGTGGATGGATGAGATTTAAATGTGTATCTCATTTCCCCAGCACGGAACATGCCGTTTGGTTGAGAAAGGAGTCATTTTGCACACTCGCCTCATTTACTCTCCGCTTTAATCCCTTTAATTCCACCTGAGATCCAGGCAAGAAAAGAGGATGAAAGCGAGGTGTAAAGGCTACAGAGCTGGTCTTTGTTTACATACTGTTTCCCTGGGGGACCCCCCTCCCCTTCTCCCCTATAACAGATCCATGGCTTCTGGCCTTTTTATTGGACTTCAAGCCTCAATGCTCTTATCCTGAGTAAATGCGATACAAAAGGGAAAGTTACTCATGTTGGTTGTAAGAGGGGGAATACACGAAAACCTAAATTTTCTTTTACACTGGTACTTTTATTAAGGCAGCTCAAAGATAGCCAAATGTTTTTGGGTTCCCCATAGCTCCTTATCCAGCAAGATGGACCATAAAGCAGAAAAAAATGAGGAAGAGACTTGTGTTCAGAGTGGAATGTGGAGAAGATTACAGACATTCAAAGGAGGCTATCCCAGGGGTTGATAGGGGGCTGTTGCAGGACTTCCAACTGGGCCGAAGAAGCCTTTATTTCAATCTTTGCATCTTTAGAATGCCTTCAATCCCTGAACTGCCAAGTTTGAAAAACATTGTATTAACTGATGAAGCATAAAAAAATCAGCTAAACTAGGCCACAAAGTGCCCATACTTTCCCAAATCTTTTGAATTATAGGTAAATAATAAATGAGCTTTGAACTATGGTGCTGGAGATGACTCTTGCGAGTCCCTTGGACTGCAAGGCGATCAAACCCTGACTGGGTTTGACATGGAGATTAACCCTGACTGCTCTTTAGAAGGCCAGATCCTGAAGATGAAATGCAAAATACTGTGGCCACCAAATAAGAAGGAAGGACTCACTGGAGAAGAGCCTAATGCTGGGAAAGATTGAGGGCAAAAGAAAAACGGGACGGCAGAGAATGAGGTGGCTGGATGGAGTCACTGAAGCAGTCAGCGTGAGCTTAAATGGACTCCAGAGGATGGTAGAGGACAGGAAGGCCTGGAGGAACATTGTCCATGTGGTCGCAATGGGTCAGACACAATTTTGCATCTAACAATAACAACAACAACAATAAAATGAGAATGAGGTGGCTGGATGGAGTCACCGAAGCAGTAGGCGTGAGCTTAAATGGACTCCGGAGGATGGTAGAGAAAGGACTGGAGGAATGTTGCCCATGGGATCGCGATGGGTCGGATATGATTTTGCAATTAACAACAACAACAATAGATTATGATTCCCACCTTAGTTGGCCTACAGAAATCTGGATAACCACTGGAGAGCAGCATAAAGAGTTATTTATTCTTCTGCTGTCATTTTGTGATCCTGTGGATTTCTAAAAGCTAGAGCTGATCAGCTTCACAAGGCCTGCTCTTAGTGAAAATGTGGGGTTCAGGAGGAGAGAATGTCTGGGTCCAAGACTGTATTAAGCCATTGTATATCTATGATCAAACTACAGAAACTTGAATTAATCCTACATGTTAAACCAAAGCCAAGTTACCATTTTGCTTATGTTTACATGACAGAAGGGGATAATCATATTTTAGCTTAGGGTATGCCATTTTAACCAAGTTTATATAGGTAATTTCTAGTTTATTGAGTGGTGTAAACTGAGCAAACTGCCTTAGCTGAGCTGCCACAGAAAGCACATACAAATTCCAATAACTTGATTAATATTCAGTACGAAACTATATCTGGTGTAGCCATGATGAGCGTATGTGTATCAAAAAAAAGTGCTAACGGTAGCCACAACTGTGCAAATGCATCATCCTGCCTGGCCACACAGAACAGCAGATGTGACTTTGATCACCCTGATGAATTGCCCGCATTGATGCCCTCAACAGCATATTGAACTTCTTGTTGCTTATTCAATCTTTGGATAAGGCAACTCAAACAGCAAAATACTTCTGGTTTCTCAACATCAAGCAAAGCTAATTGCACTGCATACTATTGTGAATTAGTCCTTCCTTCTCCCTGGCTTTAGCTTATTAGATGGGAAAACCACTTGTCTTTAGAATGCTCCAATAGCATATTTGTTTTTCAGAATTCAAAATTTAGTTTAGCATTAAGCCCTTGTCTCTGTGTGGGTGTAGTATTGACATAGGTTTAACATCTATGTGCACCATTTAATGGTACTTACATGTGATTTTTCTTACCTTCTTCTTTGGCCCTCTTGAGCTTCTTCTGGTCTTCAATATTATTCCTTAAATTAGGCCTTGCTTTGCTTTATGGGCTTCAGACCACTCAACTAATAAACCTTCAGCAATATAAAAACTGCCTAAACCGTTTTAGGATCTCTAGCCATGCTTTCTTCATCCGTCTTTACTAGCTGTTTGCTATCTATTCCATTTTGGTTACCACATTTTCCAAACTTCCATTACAGTTCTTCTCCGAGAGGGATGCTGGATGTTTAAGACTTCCTCCTTGATGGCAGGTCAATCTCAATTTCTCTCAATTTTTTAATATCAGCAAAGCCAGCGGAAACTCTGCTTCCCCACCCCCACCTCATTTATTTGGACTCAGATAAAGAAGTCTGGATAGACGATGTAGGGAGATATGAAGACTGTAGGGGCACCACATGAATTAAGCATATATGAGATGAGAATCCAACTGTTATGAATTAGAGGGATTTGTGAACCACTGTGCCATTTTTCATACAAAAAAGCGTGAAAGCTGGCTCCTTGGATGCTATCATAAAAATGAGACAAAGTAGTGATAATTCTCCAGATCTGGACATTTCTTTCTTCATTTCCTCTTGATTACTTGAACCTCTTTTCTGAAGAAAACCCTGACATTGATATTTGAACAAGAATGATTGTGTTGAGGTATATAATTGGTCTGTGCAAAGTTTTTGATTAGAAGCTTTGCTTCAAAGCAATTCAATCAAATAACCCTTTCAAACTCAATCTTTGAACTGAATACCCGAATTCATGTAATGCATTAAATTGAACTGGATACTTTTAAATGGATATTGCAATTCAATGGACTTTTAGTTATCCTCACATACAATTTTTTTTAAAAAAAAATCAAACTGACAATGTAGATTGAATGTACTTGTCTCACTAAATTAATTCATTTAATTAAATTATGGCTAACATGCATCTTCCTAGTAGTCTAGTCAGACTTCATTCTCAATGCTACTCTATTGCTACTGCCCCCAATATTGCACTCATGGGCATCAATGTATATGCAAACACATGTCTTATTGCCTATCAATAATGCTCCCTTTAAAAGTCTTGCACTTGCTGAGAAAACAGAAGAAATGGATTTAGTCATAGAGGAATGTCCTGGTGATCAGGAGACATGTATTAAGAAACAAAATCACATGTGAGATATCTGGTAAATGAATAAAACTGACTTACCATAACATGAGTAGCCAAGGCTACATGCTAGTCATTTTGTGAGGGTTCCCATAATATGGTCTCAAAATTCCAAATGTTTCCAAGAACCCAATAAAATTCATAAACGTCACTGTTTTATGGAAACTGAAGATGTGCGTGTGTCTTTCTCTCCATTTGGCAGAGCTCTACCAATAGCAATGAACTCCAGTAGGCAAGCTGGGTATTCTTACTACACTGGGTAGAAGAGTCAGACACATTTGTTGAAATATGATTGAAACCAGTTTTGCTTTAGCTGGTAGACTGTGAGAAAGAACATTTGGAGAATTTAATCAGGACTAGTAAAGGATTTTAGAAGACAATTTGATTTAATTTTGCTGTGAACCTAGATTTGCTTTTTGCATATGCAAATAAACATAATACTGCAAGATAACCTGTCTCCAGATTATTGTCTTCCAAGAGAGAATCATTTAAACTATTTTAAATTATTCTGTTTCCATTTCATTTTAATTCACTGTTTTTATTCTCTGTAATTGGATTCATACAACAGATCAACAGACATATGAACTGACATGGCGTAACTTCATTTACATGTGAATTAAAAACTGCATATAAACCTCCCCCCAACCAAGCCATGCAAAATTCACATAATAGAAAAATATATACATCCTTTGCCAACCAACAAACGTGCCTTTCCCACATGTTCACTTAAAACATTACCCAAGGTATTAATGTAATGTTTATAACCCCAAAGCCTAGCTCTAAGAGTACAATTTGCTAAGCCTGACTTATTCTAAGCCACTTCTGTATCATATTAAGCCATGGTTTTCTAACCAAGGTAAAATGGCTGATTTCACACAAAAGACTGCATCAGTGATCATGAGTTACAAACTGCAATAGCTTGATCCACGCATTAGACTAGGCCAAGGTCAAGCAAACTTGACCTTGAGACTCTAGAAAGACTGCAGAGAAGAGCCACAAAGATGATTAGGAGACTGGAAGCTAACACATATGAAGAATGGCTGCAGGAACAAGGTATGCCTAGTTTAATGAAAAGAAGGACTAGGGGAGACATGATAGCAGTGTTCCAATATCTCAGGGGTTGCCACAAAGGAGTGGGAGTCAACTATTCTCCAAAGCACCTGAGGGTAGGACAAGAAGCAATAGGTGGAAACTAATCGAGAAAAGCAACTTAGAACTAAGGAGAAATTTCCTGACAGAACAATTAATCAGTGGGACAACTTGCTTCCAGAAGTTGTAAATGCCCAACACTGGAAGTCTTTAAGAAGATGTTGGATAACCACTTGTCTGAAGTGGTATAGGGTTTCCTGTTTAGGCAGGGGATAGAAGACTTCCAAGGTCCCTTCCAACTATGTTATTCTCTTCTATTCTAAACTCCATTAATGGCTTATGCACACCAGTTTGGAATGAAAAGTCATCAGAAAAGATGATAGCCTTGATGGTGTGAATGACGTTCTACCTGAGTTTTATAATTTTGTGTAAAAAGAAGAGGTGAAGTTTTGATCACACGACCATAGCCATCATTTCTTTTTACTGTACCCCACAGACAGCCTGATCCCTCAAGTCTGCCGCCAGTTAGAGACAATTTGAGGCAATTGGGTCATTATAACTCCAAATCTTAATATAATACAAAAAGTCCTAATTGGGTAGTGGAAGCAAGATAGTAAAGGTTTTTTATCTGTCCTCAAAATAAACATGGAACAAATGATACCACTTCTGTCCAAATCAACATTTGCTTTGCCAAACCTTTCAGTGCCTCTAATGTTTGGCAAGGAATAGACCACTAAAAATGAAATTCTGTCATTTTTATTTCATAAACAGAAGGAATGTTAGGAAAAGCAAGAGAAAAATACATGGGTTAAAAACTCCAATTTTTTTTTTTAAGCTACTGTATATACTTGAGCAGTAGCAATTTTCTTATCAAGGCTATTTTGGGGGAAAATATGGGCAGATATATTGGTGGATAAATGGATATTGTTTAGCCTGTTACTGCTTTGCACATTTTCCCGAGAACATTTGCTTGGCCTTCTTCAGTGGTTGCAATTTGAATGGCATGCTTGCTGATTCTCGTGATGGCCACATGATTCCCAGATGTTCAGATGCAGCAAAGTCATCCTTCAGTCAGAGGTTAGCTGGAATAAATCTCACAGTGTAGACAACCTTCTCTCTTTTTGCCCTCTCCACCATGCCTTCCTTGACCAGAATCTAATCTCTTGCGTTTGTGTGGAGGGGGGGGGGACTTTTCATCCCATGTCCTCCTGTGCCAAGCATGTAATGGAACATGGAATGTAATTAATGCAAGAGAAGGGGGGAGAGGAGGAAGAAAAGAGGAGGCTGTGGGGGGGGGGCTGGGTAAGCACATAAAAGGATGATGACGGTGGTTGTTTGCTTCCTCATTTGATTCTGCTCTTGCTGTACCCCCTCCTTCCCCACCAATGCTTGCATTGCACCATGTAACTCTCCACCTCATTTCTCTCCCTGCGATTTACCATCTGTGAGCTCGTCTTTAACCTAATAAAAATCATCTAGCTTTTGACTAACAAGAAAAGGAAACAGTGTTCATTGTGGGGTTTGGGGGAAATGGCTTCACTAATCTGCAGGATGAGAATGGAGTGATTTATAGGCGGATTTAACTAGAGGCTATGATTAGGGGGCTGGTAGTAAGTGCATTAGATGTCTAAGTGTGGCGATAGAGTAAATAGGCGTTTTATTTATCGCAGTGCCAGGGGCCTCTTAGCGGAAGAGCGCTTCTCCAAATTGAAATATAGCAGAGTTTACACTCCTGATTAGGGCTTCAAGTGCACAGCCCAAGGCTATCAGTGAGTAGAATCAACGCAAGCTGACACCTAATTGTCACTGGATTAATGTGCAAACAGGGACAGCAAAACAGCCACAACAAATAACTGGGAGTCACAGCCGTTGGTGGCAGTGTCCACTCAATGACGGAGAGCCAAATTGAAGTTTATATCTCAAAATTCCCTGAGATCGATACATCAGCTGAGCTGGAAATATGGCACCACGATGCATTTGCTAAACATTTGCATGCTCCAGAATCTGGGAGAGGGTGGGTGTGAGACATGTGAGGACTGCATGCTTGTTTAACGTTCTGTATTTTTAAACTGAGAAACAGATTTATCAATCTCTTCATATGGTATTTCATTAATTTAATAATACAGGGAATGGTCTCTTTATCAGAGAAATCTTAGCTATATAGGCACGTGAAATGGGATGACAAGTCAGAACTGGCCTAAACAAACAGGCTGTCAAAATGATCTCTTTATGTTTTTAGGGTCATGTTTCAAGACAAGGGATCAAGCATAATCTGTGATATTGCAGGAGGCCAATGAACTAGAATCTTCACCATGGAAAAGCAGGAGGCAAATTGCAGCGACATATAATGAAATATAATCCTAATATAAACCATATAAAGTACGGGTATGCGTGTGTATTGCTATATATGCAGTATACATAATTATGTTTTTATTATATATTCTCCTGTACTCTCTGAAAGGTTTGCAGAGTCAGCATATTGCCTCCAACAATCTGGGTCCCCATTTTACCAACCTCAGAAGGATGGAAGGCTAAGTCAACCTTGAATCGAACTCCTGGCAATGAGCGGCGTCAGCCTGCAATACTGCATCCTAACCATTGTGCCACAGCACACACAAATACGTGTGTGTGTGTGTGTGTGTGTGTATTTGTAATTTGTAAACATAATGAAGATGCTTATGCATACATGTTCAAAAGTAATGCTACACCAAGCAATATAAATATCTCCGAGTAGACAGATCTACAGTCTTATGCAAATAAAAGCCCTTAAATATCTGCAAATGCATAACATAAATAAATGTCTGTCATTGCAACTACATGTTTAATAATGGGTGTGTAAACTTATATTTAGGATAACATTCAATTTATTTTTCTGCTTTATGCTTCACAACTCAGAGTATTAAGATAGATTTACAAGGGAAATGACTTTTACTCTAGGATCTTGCAACTTCCCCATGTTCCTTGAGTCCTTGCCATAAAATTTTATCACCCTGTTTATAAATCAAATCATTCCAACAACAACAGATTCAATCTGGCCACCACCTGTTCTGTTTTGGACTACAGTAAGTCATTTGGGCAGCTAGGCCTGGCTCTTCCACTTCAGAAATGGGCTTGTTGCTTGCATGTTCCAAGATCTTTCTGAGCATCCCTACGAAACACTTTAAAGATAGGAAGTGGAGCTGGGAGACAAGAATACTTCAGTCTTTTAAACCTTCATTTTCTGTTAAATGGGAGAAACGGATGTGCATCTCCTGGAACAAACAGAATGGTAATAACTTATCTTAAAACAAATGAAGGAATAGATTACCAGGCGAGGACCCCATACTTTCCATCATTTATCTTGTACAATTAGTCATTTGGGGGGAGGGGATGTCACAATATATGATTTACATCCCTACATGCATTTCTAAAGTTTTATTGACCATGAAAGTTAGTCTTTTCCTGTAATAAGAACCCAGGAAGCTGTAGAGCTGGCAAGTAGCTCAGTAGGGCAAAATCTTATGATTTACTGTTGACATTTTTTCCCACTATAACACTTCTTTTTTATTATTATTATTTCAGGTCTTTTAGCTGAAAACCTCATCACTCCCTTTAAGCTCCATTTGATTGTCAATTGTACAATTCCCTCTAAAGCTTCAGGCTTATGATTTTTTTTTCATACAAATATGATTAATTTTCTTCTACAATATGAAGCAACTTGGCACAGATTTGTTCCATTCCCAAATCTTTTGTTTTTATACTACTGGTATCTAAGCATAACAATTTCTTACAATCCTAAGCATATTCTTAGCATAGTTTGTCCTGCTCAAGGAAAGGCCTTATTTACCATCAGGCACATCATTTTCTTGGGTTCATGGACCAAAAATGGCCAGGAAATGAGTTTTACCCACAACTTTCACAATCTGTGCACAAGCATCTGGGATTATGAAGTAGAAACATCCTCTTCAATGTTCTATTTATTTAGCAGACATAACATGATCTTCAAAATGTGGCCAATCTGCCTGCAATAGCAGCTTTGCCCAAAGCCATTTCATTTGGTCAAAGGGAAGTAAGGATGCTGATCTTCCAGGTGGGTTAGTTCAGGTCAGTGGATAGATCTTCTAAAAGAATCTTTGAGCATTGAAGAAGTCAATATTTGACTTTTATTTTTGTTGGCTATGAAGAACGTAGCTCATCTTCAACAATCTTAAAAAAACCAACCTAAGTAGGATCATCCCAGCTTCGTATTTGGAAATCTCAGAGCTGTAAGCTACACCGGGATTTTGAAAAACATCCTGGAAAAAGGCAGTACCAAACTATCTTCATATTGTTGCCAGGAAAACTGCATGATGATCCCCAAGAGATTTCTAGATGTCAAGCTCAGTGTGAGGCAGCTTTATCTTTTACCATTACTGCCTCCATGTCTTCTGCATACATTCTTCAAATTAGAGGGAAATTTGCAGCAATTCCCTCCTACGTCCAACCAATGAATAATTATTATTTTACAGGTCATCCAAAGTGAAGCTACCTTCTGAAAAATATTTAATCTTCTGATCTCAACAGCTAATAAACTTCATGCCATCATAATTAAAGGTATTGTAGAAGAATTTTTTAGTGATTTTTTTTTGCCACCTACCACATTCTGTCACTTCTGAACTTCTGTCACACACCTATTATGTGCACATTATGCATTATACCTATTAAAATATTCCTTGTTTGTTAATATAAGGACATATGCATGAATCTATGGATATATGCATGATCCATGAATAGAAGGTATGCATGATCATCACCTGCAACATTCTCATTTTAGTATTAAAAGGTTGTTGCAAAGCACAACCCTAATAATGGGCACTTCTAAAAAAATTAGTCATATTACCAGAAGGCTAGTACACCTTTGTTATTCACAACTCAATAGTAAAGTATATGAGTAATTACGGGTCAGTTTTTACTTGAAGCAAAGATGCGGCAAAAGTTTCTAACACATCTGTTTGGTCTCTAATTCATTTCCTGCCAGAAAATCGCAGAACATGGTATGCAGTAGGGAAATCCCAGTTCATTTTACTAACAATATGCTTGATGAATCCAATGTATTTTTAATCCAAGTGTGAAACTCTAAGGACAGTCAAGGTGCTGAGTAGAGCATGAAAATCTAAATGAATATTCTACCAGGATAACAGTACTTAAACAGCTAAAGTCTCACCCCAGGCAATAAGCCTTCTGCAAAATTCATAATCTATATATAGTCATTGTAAAAATTGTGATTTCATGGAGAAAGTAATTCACAAGTCATAATTAGTGTAGTTCCCGGTAGGTGACCAACTGTTCAATGTATCTCTTTGGTGAGGGGTAGTTATCACAGATGTACATAAAAATTATTGCATGTTCCCATATATTAACACATGAGTTATTCATAAAATGGCATTTTAGCAACAGCTTAAGAACTACTTGTCAGTCAGATCATAAAGAAAGTACAAACTAATTCTTTTGCTTGAAATTTTCAATCAGCCAACTCTTTCCAGGTGTATGTATCTTGATGATACAGCATTTACTAATAGAATGGAATTTTCCTCCTATATATTTCCCCCCTCTCCTTGAAGAACTGGTGAGCCTCTTTAAAAAGAGGTATTAGAAGATAGCTTGAAGAATGAAGACATGATTTAAGCTGATCAAAGACTATTTGGGACTATTTGGGAGTAAAAGCTTTGCAGTTGTAATATTCATGCAAAATGCTCATCTGCTTTAAACTTGTGGGTGCAAATGTGTCTACACTGAAGCCATTAACAATTTGTTGAAACGTTGGTTTTCAGTTAACACTCATACAGAATGGATTTAGATGAGTCAGACATTACTTAAAATTCTTCAGATTCATTAACAAGGTCAGAATCAATATTATCTTACTATTTGGAATCACTTTTAGCAGAACATTGAAAAGAAACCAGAGTAGAAGTAGACTTAATATAATCATTTTCTTTTCATTGTTCTTTATGGGAAAATAATTTGGCCCTAAATTTAGTGGTCCCCTCAGGGAAGCAATATCTTTTAACAGGAGGTCTGAAGGACAGGTTTTACTGGACTTTAATAGGCTTATAGATTAATATAAATCTTAATGTTCATAATCTTTAACATCACTTTCCCCAATATCCAGTCTATCTATGCATCTACCATATTTATAATGTGTGTTTCAACACTTGTTAACATTTGGTTTTATTGAACTTACTTGTAGACTATAAGAATAGTCTCTTGACCCAATTTCTCTCTTAAGAATATAAGAAGTCAAATGTAAAGCTGGTTTTGACTTGAAATCTAATTTGTACCTGTAATCTAATGTATATAATCTTAGAATAGTCTATTGAATGAAAATGTGATCATACTGAATGATAATATTACTACTGATAATGTATTTTATTTTGTAAGGACATTATTACTATTATGTAAGGTAAAGATAAAATCACTTTTTGGTCAAAATGAACTCCTTATATTTACATGGACACAACCCTTAGGTTTTCTTGGCAGCAACCCATTTGTTCTCAACACTGGACCTCTATATCTCTGTATGAAAATGAAAAGGGTTCACTATCAGTATTATGTGTGAATAAGAAATAAAAATATTCCTTTTCCAGTATCTCAGTAAGGTGAAAGAAAGAAAGAAAGAAAGAAAGAAAGAAAGAAAGAAGAGAGAGAGAGAGAAACACAGTTTAAGCCTTTCATGGATTAATATTACATTATTGACTATATGTCAAATAAAATTGGTATTGTACAATATTAATGTGCCTAGGGGCATAGGTAAAAAAGCAGATCATACGAAACAAATATTTCATTCTTTGACATAGTGACTAAATTAGTGGAGCAGCAAAATGCAGTGGATATAGTATACTTGGATTACAGCAAGGCAGAAGTAGGATGTGGTCTACTTGACAAAGTAGACCACAACCTACTTCTTGGTAAGCTAAAAAAAATGTAGGCTACACAGCATCACCACTAGATGGATTTGTAACTGGCTGACAAGTTGCACTCAACATGTAGTCCTCAATGGAAGTACATCTACATGGAAGAAAGTAAGCAATGTGGTATCCAAATATTCCATTTTAGACCCAGTAATCTTCAACATCTTCATAAATGATTTAAATAAGGGAATAGAAAGGGAACTCATCAAATTTGCAGATGACACTAAACTGGCTAGAAAAACCAACATTCCAGAAGATAAGTTCAAGATCCAGATGGATCTCAATGGATTTGAACAATCTAACAAAATGAAATTCAATGGTGAGAAAAATAAGGTTTTACACTTAGGCAAGAAAAACCGAATGTACAAGTACAGCTTAAGTGAAACCTAGCTCAATAGAAATAATTCACATTTATCAAATTTATTAGTATATAATATAACATACAAAGAAAATACAAAAGTAAATAGTAGGGAAGTTATGGACGGGAGAGGGGAAAAGAAATTGGAGAAAGCAAGTGGGGGGAGAAAAAAAGACATTACTTCCAAGTGCCTTTGGTGCAGTATAATAAGGCATTAACATCAAACCTCAGTGTTTTACTTTTACATAATAGTATAAACTAGCCATTTCTATAACAACAAGTCTATCTAATCAGGAAAACCCAATATCAAAGTTTCATCCCCCCCCCACACACACAATAGAAGTAACTATGAGAGGGATCTTGGAGTCCTAGAAGACAACCACTTAACTATGAACCAGAAGCGTATGGCAGCAGCCAAAAAAGCCAACACAATCCTAGGTTGCATTAACAGAGGGATAGAATCAAGATCACATGAAGTATTAGTACCACTTTATAAATCCATAGTAAGACCTACACATAGAATACTGCAGTTTTGGTCACCATATTATAAAAAAGATGTAGAGACTTTGGAAAGAGTGCAGAAAAGAGCAACAAAGATGATGAACGGGGTGGAGGCTAAAATATATAAAGAATGGTTGCAGGAATTGGGTTTGTCTAGCCTAGTGAAAATAAAGACTGGAGTGACATAAAAAGGGGTGGGTTCCAGCAGACCAGTTCGCTCATATGCACGCCTGTGGATGCTTGACGTGTGCTGTGTGCACTTTATGCCCGCTGCGCATGCTGTGCACACTTGATGCATGATGCACATGCTTGGTGCACACTGTGCGCACATGTGCAGCATAATAAAAATTGTTCTGCGCATGCGCAGAAGTGAAAAACAAGATAGGTTCAGAGGTGTGGCAGGCCTGGATTGCTGCCAGTTCCAGCAACCCAGGCCGCCAAACCACTACCGGTTCGGCTGAACTTGTCCAAACCAGTAGGAACCTACCACTGTGTCAACCTGTTTTCCAAAGACCAGAAGGCAAGATAAGAAACAATGGATAGAAACTAATCAAGGAGAGAAACTACCTCGAACTAAGGAGACATTTCCTGACAGTGAGAACAATTAATTAGTGAGCCGAGGTGGCACAGTGGTTAGGGTGCGGTACTGCAGGCCACTCCAGCTGACTGTTATCTTCAGTTCAGCGGTTCTAATCTCACCGGCTCAAGGTTGACTCAGCCTTCCATCCTTCCGAGGTGGGTGAAATGAGGACCCAGACTGTGGGGGCGATATGCTGACTCTGTAAACCGCTTAGAGAGGGCTGAAAGCCCTATGAAGCAGTATATAAGTCTAACTGCTATTGCTAGTGCTATAGTGGAATTGCTTGCATTCAGAAGTTGTGGGTGCTCCATTACTAGAATTTTTAAGCCACTTGTCTGAAAAAACGTGACAGCCACTTGTCTGGAACAGTGTAGGGTTTCCTGTTTGAGCAGGGGATTGGACTAAAAGACTTCCAAGATACCTTCTAACTCTATTATCCTGTTATACGTTCTTGCCTATGGTGCCCTAACACATCTTTTTCTCTTTGCTGACCAACTTTCCCTACTCTATCATGTTTCTAAAATAATTACTGTATATTTTAGGATCCATGCTGTAATTCAAACTGTTTTCATTACCAAATAACTGATTCAGTTCCTTTTTTTCCAGGAGGACATCATGCCATCTTTCCTTCCATTTATCATGGACTACAAAGGAACTGTAAAACATCTATTTGGATATATAAATATTATTGTTTTTCACTGCAGAGACTGATACACATTGCTTGTAGAACTTTATTTTATATATAAGTAACTTTGTTGTTACTTATTTACCAGCCATTTTTTAAAAAAAAAATATTTTCTATAACATCACAGCATCATAAATTGTATTTCCTCTATGGGAATCAGAACTTTACATAGTTGGATGTCTTGTAGCATCTTTCCCCTCCCAATTCATTGGTGGCTGAACAATAGTATACTTGAGAAGGCATTGTTGCATCTTTTCTTAATTAAAAGGCAATTATTTGTGCCTTGAATATACGGTAAGTGAGTGGAGCTTTTAAAATAGTGAGTTACTAAAATACATGTTTGCATTTCGGTATGTAATTTTGGTTACTTAGGTAAGAAAATGTATCCGTTTTACTAGTCAATCTTTCCCTGCCTCTGAAATAAAATTGAAGGAGCCTTTCTAAATGCCGAGGACCATTTGCAGAACTTCAAATTGGAGCTGGCCATCTGGAATAATGGACCAAGTTGGCTGCCTTCCACTAGAGAGAATTATTCAAAGTCATCACAGGCAGTGGTCACCTGGGAACAGAGGAAGATAGTCATTCTTTCATATTTGTATGGGGTATTAGTGAAGATTTATTAAAACACTTGTCTTGTTCTGAATTGACAGTTGTGGTTATTAATAGCGTTAGTTTTATTTGAGGAAGAATCTCCTTGCTGCATTTCAAACTGGTTTATCGTATTATATAAAACAGCATCTCTACAGCGGCACAATAGAAATAAAAATAAAAACGCCAGTATAAACTCATATTGTATAAAGTAAATTGACTATATTGTTAATATTCTTATGACTATAAGAATTTGCTATATAGGAAGAGACCATATTCTATATAAGTAACTTGTTTCAGCATTTTATACAGTATATTAAGCTGCAAATTTACCTATCTGAGATGATTTTAATTAGAATCAGAAGTGTCTGTTTGAAGGAGATGGGCCTTACATTCAGAAATGTAATCAATCAATCAACCAATCGCAGCGTTAAGACTAACACAGCAACAATTTGTTTCAACTTCATACATTTGTAGGGTGCTCTAATTCTCTCATCTCACAGATGTGTGCGCGTGTGTGTTGCTTTGTAAAGTATATTATCATGAGTTTAGTGACTCACATCAAAATGTTAAAGTAGCTGCATCCTTTGGGAAGACACCCGTAGCTGCTTCAAAGGCAGTCCAGGCAAGCACAGGAAATGGCCTATGCATGGGACAAAATATAAAAAGGTAACTCATTGGATTTGGCAGCCATCTTATCTGAAATGTTTTTTAAGTGGCTTGTCAGGGCATTCAAAAAGAAACATGTGGAACCAAGAAAAAAAACCCCAAACAAGGAATCCTTAATTAGCAGTGGCAGTTAGGACCAGAATTTCCATCATTCCATGCAGTATATAAAATGTATTATTATATGACCAGTGTTAAATATGTTGAGGGAACGACGCAGGAGCCATGGAATCAGAGAGTAAGATGTTTATTGTGAGATGACAGCGATTCAAAACGTCCCTGCAACTGTCAGGGTATTTATACTCGAGCCCAAAGCAACTGTCAAATGACCAGCCAATCAGAGAGCTGGTAACAGGGAACATTTGCATATATAACAACCAGAGTTGGTATTCAGCCGGTTCGGACAAACTGGTAGCATCAATGATCAGCTGGCCCCACCTACCCCTGCCCTATCCTGTCCTTTATTTTCTGATTTCTAGTTCATCTCAATCACGTGGCACAGCTTATTCCCCTCCCCCCACCACTCACTGTTTTACTTATTGTTGCTGACTTGGAAGGTAAGTAGCTGAGGTTTTAAATGCTCCATTTTCAGTGCCGCGCACAAGGGTTTTAGGCATGCATGCAAAGCGCTCTCTCACCGAACCGGTTGTTACACAAGCAGCATCTCACCACTGCATATGACTATGCAACTTAGCAATAAAAATTGTGGCTTTTTGGTTGCCATTGTTAAGCAATTCACCATGAGTCATTAGTTAAGGATGTCTCCTGCTAGATTCCTCATTGACTTTGGTTGTAGAAAGCCTTCAAGGAAGGTTGCAGATGGTGATGGCATCACCACAGGATATTGAGATGGCTAGAATTTTGAGGATTGATCATACGTATATGACCCATTCATCACTGTTATAAGCTCAAATAGAAAGTGGTATATAATTATAATTATCTCCAATTTGATAAGATAATTATCCCATTCGATCATATTCATATTTGATAACTTTTGGAAACCAGTTGGAGCTGTACCCCAGGCTTTCGAACATGAATAAAGCCTTAATTCATCTCACAGTTTTATACTCTTCAGTGTAATGCATGAGTTTCAGTAATACCCTGGAGAAAGCATTCTGCTTCTCCTATTCATTGCAAAACAGTTTGCTGAAAGTATATTTCCAATGCAGTTCAATTTTATAATTCCGCTGTATCATCTCATCATTGTGAGATGTTGCTAGAATAGATAAGGGAAGATCCATGAAGAGTGTAAATCAAGAGTATATAATCCCACCCAAGGCATGAGGTACATCCCAGATGCCTGGCTAAACCAAGCAGGCCCCTCTATTTGACAGCAGCAATATAGGAAGTTGTTAAAGGTAGCTGACCATTTTAGTGATAATGATAAAGGCATTAACATACTACACCCGAGAAGGCAATGATAAACCACAGCTGTATTTTACCAAGAATACAACATGGATAGAACATATAAAATGATTGATGAAAATGATTTATGGAGCTATCGTTGAATGAACTGCAAAATGGTTGGTACATGAATATACATTTTTCAGTCAGCAGTAGAATAGTTAAAGAGGTATCTATTCCCCCATCCAACATTGTTGCTAAGGGTAAAGTCCTCAACCATCTGATGACTCCAGCCAGGAAGTTCTGCCAGAGGACACCAGTTAGAGTCAACTGGTTCCTCCACTTGTTTTGCCTGTGTTTTCTTTTCAGACATGTCTCAAGTTCCTTGTTATGGGAAAAGCTATGTGGCTAAATGTTATTCCATCACCTTTGGTGATGTAAAAGCAAGAGCATAATACTTTGATGCTAGTACTCTTTGACTCTTGCAGCCAACTCAGTGGGAAAAGGAAAACATAGAGGCCATCTACTTTCTCCAGTAGCTTGCCTTGATCTGCACAAAAGAAGAGAGAATTCTGAACCTTCTCAAGCCAGTCACAAAGAGAGCAAACTAGTTCATGCTTTGCTGCATCGCTAGACTAGCTCTAGAAAATAAAAGGTACTGCTCTTCACTGTCTTCTGCTTTCACTCTTCACTGTTTTCCTTCTCCCCACCTAAAACAGAGCCAAAGAGAAAGCTTTCTTCTACAGGTAACTCTACAGTGGCAGAGGTACCACCGAGGAAGAGGGGTGAAGTCGTCAGTTCCTTCCAGGGTACTTGGCATCATCACCTGGGGTTCATCTCCTCCCCATTCCTTAAAACATTAAGTGGGAACCCTCTCACCATTGCCAATGCTGATGTTTGTTTCTAATTCAAAAATACAAAACCCTTTCAAAGAAAAATCCTCTTTGTCAAATACCTTGCAAGCAGAGTTTGTATTTTATGTCCATGCATTTCTTCCTCAAGCCTACTACCCATTTGTTTCAGGTATAATGGTTTCCATTTCCATAAATAAGTGTTGAATATTAACAACAACAACAACGATTTAAAAGTTTGGTATTGATCAGACAGGCAGGCTTTCATTAACAGCTTCCTTTCTAACTTGCCTATTAGTTATGCTAACTTCCTTCAATCATAGAAGTAAACATTTTTCCTTGTAAGCAACTTAACATGGAAATTAGTTGCTACATTTTACTATTTTGATTGGGATCTAAGATCTGTAACTTCAGGTAATAAGAAATGCGGCCCCTACAATTCTGCTCCGAAGTTTACACTGCTTACAAAAATAGATTATTTTCAAGATCCCAAATATAATAGAAAAAGACCTTCTGTTTTGGGCAGTTGGATCTATGCTATTACCTTTCTCTGTGCAATTTCTTTCAAATTCCAATTGTGCAGTTATGCATGTTTTAGAGATATTCCTTTTGAAAGGTTAACAAATGAGAAACTAAACCAACCATATAAATAACAGCTAAAAGAACAGTTTCCAAAATGTGTTGCTATCGTGCCATTTCCAATTTGATATTCAGACAGATAAAGTTAAAGGCCACCAAGAAGAGGTGGATGAAATAATTCTGCTTTTTTATTACTCATTCATATATGGAATCTCTTAAATATTGCTAATGAAGCCTGTTATCCTACCCATGCAGCCCTACAGTGCATCCTTCCAAGGCTGGTTCAGTTACATTTCAATGTCTGGCAATTTACCCTAGGCTCCTATTAAGTGAATTATCACGGCTACTAAATCATCTCTGCAGGGGTTTTTCTCTAATCCCATCAAGATACTTACACTCCCTTTCTTCCCTCCTAGCAGCATAATGAATTATTATTTCATGGGGAGCTGTTAAAGAGGCCCGTTGGTGGAGTTTAATGTTCAACACCGGCAAGGGGGTGGCGAGTGGCTCTGTTAAGAAAAAGCTGTGGTAGATCCTTCAGCCTGAGGCGGCCTAGTCTCCCAAGAGGGAAGAAAGGCCAACAGCTCAGGCTCCCTCTTCCCCCCCTCCCAACGCCCACAGCCCACAGGGCTCCCCTGTGACTGAAGTGGATTTTTTCCCCTTGGCCGAGGGAAGAAAGCTGTCAACACCCTCCCCCCCATACATACACACATGCACCCCCTTTTGTTCCCTGCCCCTGCCCTCTGGTTACCCTTTCTGGCAAGAAAGGCAAAGAGAAGAGGAATATAAATGTTTTCCTTAACTAGAGGAAGCATAGCACTCAAACCACTTGCGGAATCCCTTAGGCTAATTTATTAAATACAATTTGCCTTGTGTGGCTGAGCTGAGCAATGATAAAAAACATAAATAAAGGAGGAAAACAGCAGCTCACAGCCATAGACAGTCTATCTGGACATTGCTGTCCCTCAAAAATCAAGGCTGCTTTCCTAGTTCTCTTCAAGATGGAATTGGCATTGGAGGAAGATAATGAATGAGAATTTTGGATGACGATCCATCTAGGAACAAATGTATGGATCCAAAACATGCTTTTGGGGGGGGGGGGATAATGCTTGAGTTATATATTCCAACCTGTGTTTTATATAAGTGTTCATAAAGGCTTTAATTATGGATTGATAGCTACAAGTTGAGTGAAGAAACCTATAGAGAAAGGAAAAATCATTGAATATAATAAATTAAGGCAGCCTAATATGTTTAATAACAGGAATGTAGTGGCACAGTGGCTCAGTGGCTAAGACACTGAGCTTATTGATCAGAAAGATAGGCAGTTTGGCAGTTTGAATCCCTAGCGCTGCATAACGGAGTGACCTCCCATTACTTGTCCCAGTTTCTGCCAACTTAGCAGTTTGAAAGTACATAAAAATGCAAGTAGGAAAAGAGGAACCACCTTTGTAACAGTGCTCCATGCGCCTTCAACATTTAGTCATTCCAGCCACATGACCACGGAAACTTCTTAGGACAGCGCTGGCTCTTTGGCTTTGAAACAGAGATGAGCACACACACACCCCTAGAATTTGGGAATGACTAACACATACGTGCGACGGGAACCTTTACCTTTTTCTTTAATATATTTAATGCTTTAAGTAGGTTAAACATGAATAGAACAAGTTTTCAATTCCTGAATTAAAAATAATGCTTAGCACTTTTCAGTTATGTCAGAACAAAGTACAGGGACATACATAGGTGCAAACTGTTCTAATGAGATGCACTCACAAATATTTTTTTCAGTCTGCACCAGTGAAAATTAATAATATTAATATAAAAGGTGAACATTTCATTATCATAGCTTTTGAAGGCCTGGAACTTTAATCTGAAGAAAATAAGATTTCAAACTAAATGTAAATAATTTCTTAAAACAATACTACATATTGAATATTTGTCCACAGTATTTCAGTGCAGCCATTGTGTCAGAACCAGACAGAATAACTTTTTAAAGGAGATTATTATATCTCTCTCTGATTGATTAAAAATTAAAAATAATTTTGATTGCATTCCCAACAAGGAATAGGCATTTAGGCATGAATTCAGGTCTGTAAATTAAACAGCACTAAAATTGGGTCTCACTCTTTATATGGTATCTTGTTTTGTTTTCATGTGTCACCATTTTTTAAAATTTGCACCTGGCCTAAATTCACAGAAATTAAAAGGGGTGTAGGCCCCCCTGGATATCTGAAAGGATCTGCCACTATGTATGTGATTACAAATTTATGCTCCAGTACAGCATGAATATGCTTATGAGGTTTAAAAAGAGGAGAAAGATTCTATGGAATCTCTGAAAGGAAAAATATCAGGTATAAAACAACCAAAGGAAATGTAAGCATTATTTTCATGTGTGGAATGCTTTTAAAAAAAAGCTTTATTGCAATTATAAAAAATAAAAAAACAGGAACAGTATTATAGTATTTTTTTATAGATATTTCTGGTTGTGATACCTGCTTGAGGATTCTCTTACCCATAATCTTGCCTTCTGGGCATCAGACAAACATCCGTTGTATTTTTATGCTGCAGTTGTTTTAAGCACTGTTCTTTTATTGTTGCCAACTATGGTTTTATTGTTGATTTATTAAGTCTGTGATCTATAATAAATCACCTCAGAAATTATTCATCGATAGGGCTAAGTACTACAAATAAAATAAATCTTCCCTTATTTCTAAATAATTGTTAAACATCTGGGAGTTCCATTCTCTATTCAATTATATCTTATCAAAGGCATGAGGACAGAAATTGTCTTCATTATAGACTAATGTGTTTTGTATCGCAAATAGCCTGAGTGAAGAATAGCTAAAATAGAAACATTAAAATTTAAATTTACCACATTTATAGTAATTATCCTATAGCTATATGTAGTACTATTTTCTTTTAAATTTAATACAGTATTAATTGACATGTATTGCTTTCAACTTAACAGGCCATGATACAAATTCTAACATATCAAAAGGACACTAAGTTAAAGAAAGTGGGTGTAGATTTCTGGATTGTGACTGAGATTTGATTTTGAATTTGGAAGATAGTTGAATATCTTGAAGAAATTCTCCAAACTTTTCAAAGTTGCCAGTTTTGAAAAACACTGGGTTATATTATGGAGAAAGCTTGAAGCACCTATAATAAACCATCAGCTTCTTGCCCTTACTTAGGACTTATACAAAAACATATGCATGATGATTCATTGAATCCTCAGATTATATTTTTTTGTTTTGTTTGTTTTTATAAACAAAGACTTAAAGCAGGTGTTTTGTTTAACTTCTACAAAAATCTTATTGGTCCAAGCAGTCTCTAATTATAGCTTTCACCTAGAATAATGGCTAATAGACAAGTTCATACCTTGTTACATGTAAATGATAGGCTATTCTTTCATTTTAGCTTAGGACTTATTTCTGGGATTTCTTCAGGGAATCCCAGAGATTTCTTCCTACTATCTTGAAAAAGAGCTTATTATAAATGTTCTGAAGGCCAAAATTATGGTTTTCCTCACATATTTAATTAAATATGGTTGGAAGATCAGTGGATGTAAGATAGAACATTCAATGTTCAGATGTCTGGGTGTCTTCCCCTAGAGATATTGTAGTGCAGTCCTCAGAGGTGTGCGATTTAAGTTCTTTTCCAAAATGAGAATCTGTATGCTACATAGGACAAAGACCTGTGCTAGGACCTATCACTTCTGGAAACAGTTCAACCTCCTTTGAGGGCTATCTTTGGGGTCCCTTGCATCCCACTCTTTGAGTAAGAGTTTTAGTTCAGTACAAAAATGGTTTTGTATAGATATTATCACCTACTTACTTAAGTTAACCTTATTCCTTGAAGATTTAGTTTCACTGATACCATGAAATAATTTGCATTCAATTTGAAAGATTACCATGGAGGCAAAATGGCAAAATATTGGTCTGTTAATAATGTTCTGCCTTCTTTGGGTTTTATCCAAACTAAAAAAGTTGTCAAACAGCAAACAATAGATATACATATGAAAGAGAGATAATTCTAGGGACTTCGCTTCCTTTGAAAGGAAAAATCTAGGTTTTCCTCCTTTTGTCCCAATAAAATTTTATTTAAAAATTATAAAATCTTCTTAGTGTCTTCAGCTTAAGCCAGTTTAACACAGTGCCTTCAGAATTGTTGAAAGGGAGAAAACAGTATATTCACTGCATAGAGACACTATCTGTATCATTCAAGAGTTATTGAAACGGTGGGTCATCTGTTGTTGTACTGCTGATTATATGATGAAATTTGTCACTTGTACTGAACTCCATCTCTAAATCAGTTCCCCTGAAGACCAGACAGGTTCATTTCTACTGGCACACCATACAATGATGTCTCTTCTTTAAAGTTGCCAAATTCTGTTTCAGAGCTTGTATATTTAGGAAACAGATAGTGAAACAAGCAATTATTACTTAACCTGACTAGAAACATGAAAATGTAATTCACAATTCGGATTAAATTTTGACATTTTATATTACTCTATTTTAAAACTGAACATGTTCTTCTTTTATACCTTTGCAAAATAGTGTTATCATGTTGTGATTGGTTTTAAGTAATTAATTTTTTTGCGCTCTAGTATTTACATTTTATTGTTTTATGTTAATTTCTTTCCCTAATTTAAGCAGAATTTTAAAAAATGTATTTCCACTGACATTTTATTACATATCTGTATGCCTTTCTGGTAATTTCTGTAATAAATATGTTTATTATCAGGACACATTCATAAATACGTTTTGTTTTTTAAAAAACAAACTTATAAAGAGAGCCATCTTATGTATTATTTTAACTTGGAATTCTCTTCTTTTCCTTACTTTATGCAAGACATGTTGATTTCTTTCCATGTGCTCTGTTTAGAAGATAATGTGGAAGGGAAGGGTACATGATCCAATCATTTCCATATTGTAATATTTCATTATCACTTCTTTTAACTGTTGCATTATTTTTCTATTACTCCATTTTAATGCCAAACCAAAATGGTAGGCAGGATATTTTGGTGCTTTCTGTCTAATATGTTTGGCTCTTTATGGAGATAACAGCAAATTAATGGCATATTAAGCTGAAATGACCAAGAAGTACAGTTTTGCTCTTATTCATGAGTCATCATTCTTTTTCACCCCTGACATAACAGGCTGGAGAATAAAACAGATTTACAAATTTTGCAGCTGTCATTGGATGCTATTGGCTTAAGAGGGAAAACACTACTTTAGCATTAATACAAATAAGGGTGATTTAACTATGGAAAAAGTAGAATAAAAGGAGTTCCAATACATTTTAATACAATGGATAAGCATATATAGAGAAAGACCTTTTGAATATTGCAGACATAATCTCTTTTTTCTACTTAACTAGGGGGAAAGAAAGAGTATCTTAGTAATAAGGCTCAGTGAGAGCTACACATAGGCTTATTTTTCTGCTTAACTTACTGTTCTCTGAGTATCCTGTTCGTTGAACTTTAGAAGGTACGACAACAATGGAAAGGGAAGTGATAGTTCATCTTTTATCCAAACTCTTTTTTTAAATTTACTATTCTGCTTTGAGCTTCATCAGCATTCTACACATGTTTTCTCACAAACACAGGGTAGAGAAAATATCATTCTAATATATCACAGTGTACATTACCATATATGAAGTCAGACATGAAAACTTCCTTGATTTCCCCACTTAAACCTTTCAGTGCACCTTGACAATCTAAAATCTTGAATTCTTGAACTGAATTCTTGAAATAATAATAATAATAATAATAATAATAATAATAACTCCGCCATTGCCGGTCCCAAGCCCGGATGAGAAAGGAGGAAGGTTGGGATCAGGTTGGCATCTGGTCCCGTAAAAAAAACCCCGCCAACCCATACAATATGGTGAAAAAAACAAATAAGAATTCCATACCGCATCGGTCGTCGCGCGGGTTAACAAGGGCCGCGGCGGATGTTGGGGTCCCTGGACATCCGTCGACAAGTGGGCTACAAGTGGACCAGCCAACAAAACGACAAAAATATAGTGCAGATGAAAACCGTGCCATAATGGCCTGTTACTACAACTCAGAGCCAGAAAAAAGAGGCTATTTAAAGCGAATGTATGAATTATGGAAACAACAATATCCAGATTCAAATGTTAGTGAACAACGACTAGCAGATCAAAGGCGATTTATTATACAGAATAAAGTGTTTAGTGAAGTTGAACATGAGGAAATTCAGGCAAATTGCAAAACCCAAAAAACAATATCACAAGCGGAAATAACTGATATTCAAGACACAACTAAAGACATTATAGTAGAACTCCCAGAAGAAGCTCTTGGGGAGGAAATAATATCACCACCACTAGAACCAGTTATCACTGAACCAACTGATGAACTAACTCAAAAACAAAAAGAATTGAAGGATAAGATCATGGAGCACTTTCTGCTTAATGAGGAAAGGCAACGTTTACCATCACTAAAAACTGTGCCAAAGAAAATTTTGGCCCCTATCATGAAAATGGTTAATGCAGTGTTTTCAACAATTGAACCAGGATCCATCTTGGAAACAAACCAGTTAATGTACAGCGCAGCTGTAATAGTCACTAATGAACTAGGCATTAAAATTAAAGTACCTAGTCATACAACAGAAAAAGCATCAAAGCCAAAGTGGAAAATCCGTTTAGAACAAAAAATAAAAAAATTAAGGGCAGATGCTAGTAACTTAAAGAACATGCATGAGCAACGGCTTAAAAACAACAAAATCATAGATCGGCTAATCAGGAGATATAGATTGGATACAAGAAACATCAATGAAGCTGTAGAGATTGTAAAACAGCAGATAACAGCAACAGCTAGAAAAATTGAAAGATATGAGGCACGAATCATCCAATATAAACAAAATCAGCAATTTCGATCAGACCAACGGCGTTTTTATCAAAGTCTTAATGTAAATGGTGACACCAAAAGTGAAAAACCAGAAAAACAGGCCACAGTTGAATTCTGGAAAGAATTGTGGGAAAATGCAAAGGACTACAACAAGGAAGCAAAGTGGATACATGACTTTGAGAAAAGCATTGGCAACAAACAAATGCAAGTATTAGAAATAACAACTGAGATGGTCAAAAATCGAGTTAAAAAGGTAAAGAATTGGACATCACCTGGAAAGGACCAATTACATGGTTTCTGGCTCAAATATCTGACCAGTTTACATGCAATATTGGCCAGGCAACTGAATGAAATTTTACAAAAGGGCCAAATTGATGAATGGTTGACAACTGGAAAAACATACTTGATTCAGAAAGATCCAACTAAAGGAACAACACCTGAAAACTATAGACCAATAACATGCTTGCCAACAACCTTCAAATTACTCACAGGCATTATTGCAGATAACATGATGGATTATTTGGAAACAAACAACATCTTGCCAGTATAGCAAAAAGGCAACAAAAGAAGGAGCAGGGGCACAAAAGATCAGCTTCTAATTGATAAAATGATATTAGAAAATTGTAAGAACAGAAAAACGAACTTGAATATGGTCTGGATTGATTACAAAAAGGCATTTGACTCACTGCCACATAGTTGGATCATAAAATGCTTAGAAACAACTGGCATTAGCAAAAATATTACATCCTTTACTGAAAAGGCAATGAAACAATGGAGAACTGAGTTGGCAGTAGGGAATGAGAGCTACGGAATGGTTAATATCAAGCGAGGAATTTTCCAGGGTGATTCACTTTCACCTCTTCTCTTCATCATCGCAATGATCCCACTATCAGTAATCTTAAAAAAAATGAAATTAGGCTACCAAACAGCCAAAAAAGCTGAAAAGATTTCGCATTTACTATATATGGATGATTTGAAACTCTATGGAAAGTCAGAAATAGAAATCCAATCATTGACAAATACAGTCCGAGTATTCAGCACCGATATTTCAATGCAGTTTGGCATGGAAAAATGCGCCACTGTATCCATAAAAAGGGGCAAAATCACTGCATCTGAGGGAATTGAAATGCCCAATGGCCAACTAATTAAATGCAAAGAAAATGAAGCCTACAAATACTTAGGCATTCTGCAGTTGGATAACATCAAGCATGGAGAAGTAAAAACTATTGTCAGGCGAGAGTACACCAACAGAGTTAGGAAAATTTTGAAATCTAAATTGAATGGTGGAAATACAATCAAGGCCATAAATACCTGGGCAATACCAGTTATAAGATACACAGCTGGTATAGTTAACTGGACACAAGCTGATTTGGACCTTTTGGACCGAAAAACCAGGAAACTAATGACAATGCACTACAGTTTACATCCACGTGGTGATACTGATAGACTGTACCTGCCCCGAAAATCAGGTGGCAGAGGATTATTACAAGTGAAGCAAACAGTTGAAGAAGAAAAACATGCACTGGCTGATTATTTAAAAGAAAGTCAAGAACATCTATTAATCGAAGTAAAGAACAAAAATCTACTGAAGGCCCAACAGACGAAACAAGAATACAGAAAAGATGTGATAAAATCAAGAATGGAGAGTTGGCAGAACAAAGCACTGCATGGCCAATTTCTGGAAAAAATAAAAGATAAAGTGGACAGTGAACAAACTTGGTTATGGTTAACAACAGGTTCATTAAAGAAAGAAACAGAGTCACTAATCCTGGCTGCGCAAGAACAAGCTATCCGCACAAATGCCATTAAGGCCAAAATCGAAAAATCCTCTGATGATGCCAAATGCAGACTTTGCAAAGAAGCTGACGAAACTGTTGATCACATACTCAGCTGCTGTAAAAAAATCGCACAGACTGATTATAAATTGCGGCACAATTCAGTAGCACAAATGATCCATTGGAATTTGTGCAAAAATTATAATATTAAAACAGCAACAAACTGGTGGGAACATCAGCCTGAAAAAGTCACCGAAAATCAGATGGTCAAGATCCTGTGGGATTTCCGTATACAAACCGACAAAATACTGGCGCATAATACACCAGACATCACACTGGTTGAGAAAAATAAGGTCACAATCATAGACATCGCAATACCAGGTGATAGCAGGGTCGCCGAGAAGGAACATGAAAAAATCGCAAGATACCAGGACTTAAAAATCGAAATTCAACGACTATGGCACAAACCAGCAGTGGTAATTCCAGTGGTAATTGGCACACTGGGTGCTATTCCAAAAGCACTGGAATTACATTTAAAACAGTTAAAAATTGACAAAATCACCATCAGTCAAATGCAAAAAGCCGCACTGCTTGGATCTGCACGCATATTAAGAAAATACGTTACGACGTCCTAGGCCCCTGGGTGGGGCCCGACTAGTAACCAATGCCAAATCCGGCGAAACAACTGGCCGCTATGATACAATTGTATAATAATAATAATAGTAATTCAGAACTATTACAGGATAAACATTGCATGATGTCAAAGAACCCTTTCTTGAAAAAAATTGATTTTTTAAAAAAAAAATATTGACAGGATTGATTATAATGGAACTTCTAAGTGGATGTGCTTAGAGACCCTCTAACATTATAACGTATGGGAAAATGATGACATTGGATGCATACTTGAAAAGACTACCCTTATTAGTGATGCTGCAAAGTAATATTGTCTCATTTTCTTTATATAAAATAGTCCTATTTCCAGTTTCATCACTGGCTTGTTAAGTAATTTGCGAAAAGCTAACAAAGTCTGGCTACATCCTCATAGTGACTGTTTAAACCCATTACTTTTTCTTTTAATCAAATCGCTGTAGTGTCAAAATATACCATTTTTGCCATGAATCTCGCTGGCTTGTTACAGTTCACCGGTTGACCTTGAAAATGTTTGCTCTCCTAAGCTGCTTCTCTCCGGCCTCCAGCTAAATTGTTCAAGACCAGGACTGATCATTTTTCTATACACAGAGAATGCTGATTAACATAAGCAAAACAGCTACCATAACAGCAACAAAGAAACACTCAACATTTTTAAAAGAATACCCTTGAGAATGCTTTGCATGTATCGTATTTGATCTACTATTAACATTACCAAAGTCAGTATTTATACCCAAATGTTGTTCTTAGAGGAACAAATACAAATGATAAAAAAAGCCTTCCTACCATCCTTATGTAAGTGATAAATTCCTTTTTTCCTCCCTTTTTAATGCTACTATGAAATATCAAAACCCATTGCTAACCAAGAAAGGGCAATGCAGCAGTGTTTGAAGACGCATCCACTTACTAATATAAGGCATTTACGCAGGATCGTAAATAGAAAGTTAAGTGCCAGAGGCTATTTTCATGGTTTAATATATTAAGTAAATAAAAATGTATCTAAGATGTGGCCACACAATTAGTTTTGAGTTATTTATCTGGAGTTTATATGGTTTAGAAAAACTCCATCTTCTTGGCTGATGCTGTCCTAATGCATTTAACTTCAGCCATCAGCTATGATTAAACACCTGCTGTTGTGGGGAAACAAAGCACGCTAATCCAATATGTATTTCTGACATCTTAAATATCACCCAGTCCCCTGACATCAGGCACAGCTTTTCAGCGGGATGGAATTCCAGAGCATATTTTTCTAATTTATGGATGGACAATAAATCAAAATTAAGCCTTGGGCAATGAAATATACATCAGTGCAGTATGAACTGACTGCAAACTAGAGCCCAGCATAGCACAGGGGGGAAAAGGGAAGTATTAATGGAATCCTGAGCTGCAAAACACGAAAGTGAAAATGAAAGACGTTCCTTGTGTTTTATCTGCTCCAAATGAAAAGGCCAACAACAACAACAACAACAACAACAACAGCAGCAGCAGCAGCAGCAAAAGTAAAGTTCTGGTTGATATTGAGTTCTTTGGATAGCAATTTATCTCCAGTTGCCTTTCCTCCTTTCATTTGCAATAGGTTTCAATTGGATGTCAGGCAAATTCAACTTCGTATAATCCAAAGCCCATTCAGAGCAATATAATGTTCATATAACATCTAACCTCAAATTGACATTGTGTAAGTTAGCTTAGGAGACACTAGAGCAGTGTTTCTCAACCTTGGCCACTTGAAGATGTCCGGACTTCAACTCCCAGAATTCCCAAGCCAGCATTCACGAATGCTGGCTGGGGAATTCTGGTAGTTGAAGTCCAGACATCTTCAAGTGGCCAAGGTTGAGAAACACTGCACTAGAGTGATCCCAAAGAGACATCTCTAGCACAAAGGAGCACTAGCATCCTGCTGTCTCTTCTTTGCTTCTGATCAGAATTGCTGTGGTAAGGAAAAAAATAAAGATGGACGATGCAGTGGAAAAATGGAATGAGGGTTTCAAAGGAAGCTGATATCCCATTGTTGATAATTCCATCAATGAGGCAGACACAAAAATAGGGAAGCTACTATAAGGAAGTGACTAGCCCCAGTCCAGTTGTAGTAGTTTTATGTAGTACGGCTAAACTATCCCTTGAAGACATTTGCTCCCTTTCTGTCAGAAGGCCTTTTAACAAGATGACTGTGTTCCAGATGTGCTCATTTATTTTATTTATAGATCACCACCACCACTTAACAGGCCCCAGTGTGATGTACAATAAAAATATCACAGCCAAACATAACATCAAGATTAAGAATAATCGACATGCTTTCTACAAGATGCAATGAAAGATGATTCTTTTTTTATATATTTTGTTTAATTAAAACAATAAAAAACATTTTCCCCCCAAAAAAGATTAAGAATAATCGTTATATAATAAAATAGGACAGAAGCAGAAAAAATAGACAGCATTAATTTTCCATGCTGCCAAATAACAACAAATGGATTCTTCTCTTCTCGTTGAAGGTGTCCACAGAAGCTGAGAGACTTCCTTGGAGAAGAAGGAAATGTTCAAGAATAGATTTAGGTATAAAGGATAGGAGTGGACAGCCAGCTGTGTAAGCAGAAGTCTATCAAGTATCATGTTGCATTTTGGATAGCCGCTCCATATGAAATAAACGTAGTTTTTGCACTAAGGTTTCTCCTCCTAAATTTGGGGGCAAAGTACTATTCTGACATGAGAATGGTAAATTACTTTGAAAGCTAGTATGCAAAACAGTATTTTAGAAATTATTACCTGGTCTTCAACCATTTAGAAAGTGGATGCTTTGAAATTGGTTTTCATATTTCACCATTAACCAGCTAGTATAGCCCAACTGGGATTAACAGATACGCCCATCCAGGGAGACAGAAATAGCTGAAAAGCTGTTTTTCTTAGATTTAAAATCCTATGTTAAATTTGAAACTTTAACATATCCAAGGTATTTCTGCTGAGGTTCATGGTGTTAGTTATTACCTCAGGGATTTACTTAGCTGTAATTAGTCTTGCTTTAATTACTGGTTTATATCTATGTAAAATACTTACTTCACATTTTATACTTTAGGAGGATTCCTTGCTGTAAAGTTCATTCCTCTAATAGCTGCAGTTATCTGAGTGTGTCATTATATTCCCTCCACCCCCTTCAAAATTGATGGATATTTTCAAAATTACTGACTTGCAGTAATTGCATGGCAATAAAGTCATTCCAATGTCTTATATTCTTTTTTTAAAAAATCTTCTTCTGAAATACTATAATTATACTTGGGGGCTAAAGTCTGAGTGTTTTCTATCCCCAAGAATTAACTTCCATCCTAAATGGTTTGTTGTTGTTATTGTTGTTCATTTTGTCTGTGGTCGAACGAAATTATTTATTAGAGCAATACTGAGCTCAGTGAATTGTATTGAAGAAAAAGGCTTTGCGGGAAAAATTGGAAATAAAGAGAGAGAAATATTTAGATTGGTTTGGTTTACTACTAATAAGTAGCTACATTTGGAATTTAAGGAAACAGGGTACTGGTTTACTTTTAGAGATATTTTGTAAAAATAAATAAATAAGGGTAGTTAATAGTATTAGTGAAGTCAGTTTGGTGCATTGTTAAGGCACCACCAGGCAAAAAGAGAGAGGGGGGGGAGAGAGGGAGGGAGGGAGAGGGAGAGGGAGGGAGGGAGGGAGGGAGGGAGGGAGAGAGAGAGAGAGAGAGAGAGAGAGAGAGAGAGAGAGAGAGACTGTGAGTTCTAGAAAGACCAAAACAAGGATCTGGCATACAAAGAGTAGCGGAGCTTCTAATAATTTCATGCTAAACATACTTTTTAAGCAAGTATTTGTATTTCAGATTAAGACATAAGTGTGTTCTACATCCACAGGACAATGGGGGGGGGTGTCACATTTTTAAATACTTGCCACAGGGCTGTCTTAACGCATGGGCCTGATGGGCACTTGCCTGTGGGTCCCCAGAGCATAGGGGCCCCATACTAATCTGTGTATGTTAACCCTTCAATGCATCTTGTATCATAAAAATACAGCAACATGTTTATTACATTTTACTGCATTGTTAAATTAATACTAACATGCATTAATAGAAATTAACATTGATTTTTTTTCCTTAGATGATGAGACGAGCCCACATGTTTTTAATGTTTCAACACCAATTTTGTTGGAAGTGCCAATAAAATAAATGCTGTCTATGTTTAATTTTATCGACCATTTACATTTTTATTCCTGTGAGCAGTTGTCGTAGGGGCCCCAGTACACTGCTTTGCCCAGGGCCCATAATGCTGTTAAGATGGCCCTGACTTGCCAGTAAATAAGATTGTCTGCAATTAGAAAACAAGCGTGACTTGAAAGATTATAAGTATGTATATCTTTTTACTTGCACAGGCAATTTTTAAACATTGTTTTCTAAATAAAGTACTAAAATTGGTACTCATATCTGGATGGAAATTGTGTAGTCTACTAGCTTGAGATTCTATTGGCTTTGCAAAATTGTTAAATAGATACAGACTTTAGCAACTGATCGCATAAATACTGTCTTTAACCCTATAAAGCAGACCCTCTAGCGGGGCCTCATGTTCCATATTTAGTTAAGTTCTTCATTTGAGGACCTACGGCTGGTTCTCCTGCCATACAAATTAAGGGCGGTGTTGTGGCATTAAGAGAAAGGGTTTTTCATAGATAGGAGCCCATTTCTAGATCATCTTTCCTCAAAAGATTCACAAAGCATATATATTTCAAACCTTGGGTTGATTTTTTTTAATGGATGCTTCTATACTATCACATTCTTTATTGCTCCTGTTATTATTACGATTATATTTGCAGCAGAATTTATTATTATTGCTGCTGTTGCTTTTACAGTTGGTCGTTGTTTAGTAACCACAGTTGATCATTACGCAAAGTAAAACTGCGACTGTGCTTATGACGTTATTTCAACTTTCCTTTGTGGTAGACAACTGTGAACATTGTAAATGTGAGGATTGTTCATGAAGTTTTTTATCACTATCATTAACTGCAAATTGTCAGCAGTATCCACGGGATTCTTCCCTTTTGTCGCAATGACCAAACTAGTATTGTGCTACTGTGTCATAAGTTGTACCCCTTGGAGATATGCATGCAACATTGCAATGCATACAGAAAAGGTGTGGGCTTGTACTGCAATGCTACAACACTACCTTTGTCAGTCTAATTCCCCCTGTCTCATTCTCCAAATATTTCTGCTTATTGTCTGTGGAGATTCTCAGTCATCCAGGTCATGGTTGTCCCAAAGGTGCTTTTTCAAGAGGCAACTGGACTTCCTTGTTTTTCTTTGAAGACATTTTGCTTTTCATCCAAGAAGTTTCTTCAGCTCAGAGCTTATTGTGTTGTATTCTTTGTTGGTTTTTCAAAGATAAGCACTATTTTTAATGGGGTTATAAACTGTTCACAAGAATGCTGGTTTTTGATCAATCAAGAAGTATTGTAAGTAGAACATCATGATGAGATGGACGTGCGGTGCTCTGAGACCGCAGCCAATACTTTTGCTGTTGGGTGGTCCAATCGGACCTAAACCATCCCGAAGAGACGGTGAACAGGAAGAATACGTCTTGCTGATCTCAGGGATATCGCAAAATCCCTGAAAGAAGCAAGAGAAGTTCTTCAAGCCAGCGACAAAAAATCCAGCCAAGACTGACAAAGTCGGAGCGGCTCCAAAAAGGAAAGATACGGAAAGAGAAAGTGTTTCCAGCTGGTGAGAAACTTTTACTGTTTTAAAAAGAGACTGCCTATAAAAACTTAAAATTAATCTAAATTGGAGAATAGAAGAATCAAGCAGCGGGATTAAATTTGGAATGGTTTTGGACAGTGGTTATCTTACTTTTTTATATGCTATTTTCATGGATGGAATTTATGCAAGCCTTTTGAAACAGATGGATTAAGTTTTTTTCTTCTATTTTTTCTTTTATTGCTCTCTGTAACCTATGTACTAAAGTTTTCCTCTTTCATTGCTGTGGGTATTTTTCTAATTCATTTAAAGATTGGACTCTTTTTTCTAACTTGAAATACAAAAAAGATACAAAAGGAAACTAGATTTTCAACAGATTTTAATGCTGGTCGGAGGCTGGGAGGATTTGTTGATTGGAGTTTTGTGTATTGAAAATGGAACACTTTTTTCTCTACGGATTGTTTTGACTTGGCAATACAAGGTTTTACTGCTTGGCTACAGAGAGTGATAAGAAGGGAAGCACACAGATGTCCCTTTGAAGTATATTTATAATCAGAGAAAAGTGAAAACAACGTTCTTTGTGAATCTATGCTTTAATTTTATTAACCTTCCAAGCTAGAGCAGCTGTGTTTGTTAGAATTGCACAATTTCAAAAGAAAATAGAAGTCTCAAGTTTGCAAAAGATACTTTCAGAAATACAGAAATTATCAAATACATATGAAAGAATAGAGAAAAAACTGGAATACTTAGAGCACCTAACAATAAAATATGATGATGAAATTGAAGATGTCTATCAAATGCAAAACGGGGTGGTTGAAACTCAAAAAATTGAAGTGCAAAATGAATATAAAGAGATTAAACCTGCTGATATTTATGGTGATTGGTTTGTCTCTGAAAATGGAAAGAATGGAATACTGAAAGAGGAATTAAATGGAGAGGAAATCTATTCCGGGGGGCAAGATACAGAAGAAGAAAAAACTAAAGAATCTATGGATTTAAAGAGAGAAATTCTATTAGCAAAAGCATTGATAACACCGCTGACAACCAAAGATAAGCTGAATAAGGAAACAGAAAGAGGGCATCAAGATTATATGAGAGATCTTATAAGCAAGGAGTTGCTAAGAGAAGTCTATACAAAGCTGACCAAGAAGGTGATTAGAGGACTGACACCACAAATGGCAGAAGATATGAGACTGTTTTGCTATTGGAAAGATACAGGTTGATAGATGGAAGAATATAATTTAAAACTAAAACTTAGTGAAATGTATTGATAATAGATATAGCTTAAATAAATAACTGATAATGTTACTAATGTATACAATGTGTAGTGTTAGTATAATTGGATATGAATATTGAATGGCACCCATGTAAGGAAGATTAGCAATCCCTTTGGATTATACATAAAGGTTGATATTATTATTAATAATAATAATAATAATAATAATGATAATGATAATAATAGTAAAGAACTACATTAGTTTTTATTATTAGGGGGAAATGTTATGATACAGGATGTAGTCAAATAAAGGAGGGATAAGAATAACAACATATATATAGATATGGGTATAACATAAGGAAACTGGATGTAAACTTTAAACAGTGATTTGGAAAGGAGGATTAGAAAACTTTGTTATTAAATATTATGGATGTTTAGCTAGAATAGGACATAAGGATTTAGTGTTAGTGGAGGATTTTAGAAATAGTAATTGAAAGGCCAGTATGTGGCTATGTATTAAATTTTGGTATATTTTATGATGAAGGACGCTTAAACAATTATAGTCAAATGAAAATGGAGAGATGATGATGGTGAGATGTATAAATATTTGAGTTAAAATACTTAAGTTAATATGAATTATGTTTGTTGACTGTGAAGAGATGCACGAAAGTCTTTTTGTGACCAACTGATACACTTTTTATAGCATGTAAAGAAGGATGTTGCATTTGTTTAAAATTAAAAAATATTTTTTTTATTAAAATAAAAGTATTGTAAGTAGGTAAAAATGAATGTGTTCTTTCTTATAATGGATTAACAGGTAAAAGAATATACCAAATGGTTTAGGAAGGAATAACATTTTGCATTAATGCCACCATTGAGCAACTCTGCATGGTGTCTTCTGTAAAAGCAAATCATAGTTAAACATTTCCTTCCTCCATTCTAAACACCCAGAGCTTCTTCCTTCTCTTCTCCATTTGCCACTTTTTTCCCTTCCTTCTCTTGACTGCATGAAAGGACCTGGAATTGAAAACACCATGGACACAACTGTTTCATAACACAGGGCAAGATGTCAGAAATCCTTATCCGTTCCTTTAAATTCTTGTAGAGTTGAAAGGCAGCTGAGAGCCGTGGATTACCAATGTCCTACAAATAGAAAGATAATGTCTTGATTTTTAATTTTTTTTTTGAAGTTTTGAAGGATTTAAAAAACAAAACAGAAGAAGCGTATGCTGGGGGGAAAATCTATATTAAAAATTGTGTCGTTCTATAAAAGATCTCCTGGAACATTGTGCAAGTTTCAATCTGCACTGAGCCATGAAGTTCACTGAATGACCTTGGGCCAATCTGATAATTTATTGAAGGGGCTTTTATCCACCCTTTCATTTGCAAAGCGTCTGTGACATGCACAGACTCACACAGAGCTTTAAGTGAGTATTTTCAAGATTGGGAAACATTGATCTAGGCCAGGGGTGTCAAACTCAAGGCCCTGGGGCTGGATCCCATGCCCATGGGGTACTTAGATTTGGTCCCTGGAGCCACCCTGGAAACAGCGAGACACCGTCCTGCAGTGCTTCTGCCAGCGAAAACAGGCTCCTGAGTCCCATTTTCAGCTGCCATGGCCTCCTGCAACCCTCTGCCAGTGAAAACGAAGCCATCCCGAGCTCTGTTTTCACTGGCAGAGGGTTGCACAAGGCTGTGGCAGCTGAAAACTGAATTCGGGAGCCTGTTTTTGCTGGCAGAGTGCTTGGGCCATCACAGGCACCCCCGACAGGAGTGATGTTGAGCTGGCCTTGCCCACTCTCAAGCCCCCGAGGTCAAACACAACCCTGATGCAGACCTCAATGAAATCGAGTTTGACAACCCTGGTCTAGGCCCTGAGAATATTCCTGCCTAGAGTGAAACACTGTAACTTATTATCTGATATTTAGGGTTTCTTCAGGATTTCTAGCTGAGGTATTTAAAATTTCTCAAGTGAATAATCTAAGCAATATTTTAATTAGATGCTTCTCATAATCCACAAATAGTTTTTTTTTTATTAACCTGTTTGAGAAAGATAAACACTATTTCAAGATCTTCGGTTATTTTTTAAATAGATATTTTATATTTTCAAGTTAATCATTTGGAAGATAATAGAAAAAGCCCATTACCGAGAAGCTACCATTCTGAATGCACATATAACTTTTAATGATGTGCCTCCCGCTTTTGTCTCTGACAAAAGAGACGTTACTATTTTTCTAATTCATTCATTTGAATGTCTTTCTAATTTGCTGTGATGGCGTTCAGGAATCTACTTTGTTCTTACAAAGTGGCAAGCGGTTGCTGCTTCTCTGTTTCACCTCTGTCCTTTAGTTTGCAGCAATTCTGGCTGCCTAGGGATTTGTTCTCATGTCCAAATAACTACTGTACAAAAATGGCCCACTAAGTGTATTTTTAGAAACCATGTTCTCAAGATGTAGCCTTTGCTTAACCCCTGTTCTACTGCACCTTAGCATGTTTAGCTTTGCCAGTTTTAATGTAATCTTTCCCATCATCTATCTATAAAAGTCTTGGGATAAAATGATCAATGACAACAATATTCACAGGTCAGCTGCGGGGTTTTGTTACGTTTCAATTGGCTGATTGACACTACTGTAGGCACATATCTTTACTCCCAGTCTCTCTCACCACACTATAAAAAGATGTTGAGACTCTAGAAAAAGGACAGAGAAGAGCAACCAGGATGATTAGGGAACTGGAGACTAAAACATATGAACAATTTTTGCAGGAACTGGGCATGGCTGGTCTAGTGAAGAGAAGGACCAGGGGAGACATGATAGCAGTGTTCCAATATTTGAGGGGCTGCCATAGAGAGGAAGGAGTCAAGCTATTTTCCAAAGCACCTGAAGGTCAGACAAGGAATAATGGATGAAAACTGACCAAGGAGAGATTCAACCTAGAAACAAGGAGGAACTTCCTGACAGTGAGAAGAATCAACCAATGGAACAGGTTGCCCTCAGAACTTGTGGGAGCTTCATCACTTGAGACTTTCAAGAAGAGATTGGACTGCCATTTGTCAAAAATGCTATAGGGTCTCCTGCTTGATTGGGGGGTTGGACTAGATGACCTACAAGGTACCTTCCAACTCTGTTATTCTGTTAGAATCTGTTAGAATCTGTTAGAATCTGTTAGAATTTGTTAGAATCTTATAGAATCTTTTAGCATGGACCAAAGAAAAACAAACAACTGGTTCCATGGAAGTGTCTGCCCATATATGCCTGACCCACATTTCACAAAATCCTATCCAGGCATTTTGCTTTTGTTCCATTCTGGTTTTGTTCCAAGTGAGTCCATTTTATCCTGCAACCCTTCTCTATCACACTGATCTGAACTATTTCTAGACATAAGCCGCCTGGAAGACTGCTAGATGTCATTCCAAGTATAACCCACCTGAGAGGTCAGTGGGCTAGAGGAGGTTGATAGGCTGAAGTGAAATCTCTCTCAATGCACTATTATTTCCAATCCACTATAAAGAGCTGGATGTCAGGTCATCTCCTACACTTGAGTGATTATTTATTGGCACAAAGTATTTCTGCACCTATTAGTCTGCAACTAATTATGCAAATTTAACCACCTGCCCAAGTCTGATCCATCACATTTCAAGAACAGCAATTGAGGATAGGTTTCCCCATGGCCTAGAGATGGGTGGGGAAAACAAAGAAGGGAAATTGTTATCTCTTTGAGATAATCCATATGAAATGCACTAAATATGAGTACTAACACCCCCTTTATTGTTAAGATTACAATAAGACAATCTTGCAAGTCTGAAGTACTTTTCTCCCATCCCTTACTTTTGTTCTATTGAAATCTAAGGAGGTTCCCTTTCTGAGACGCTTTCTCTATCCCCAGCCTTACTTTCGATTCAGATTTCATTTATTAGACCATTGTCCAGGCTGTAGAGCTTCCTGTTGTCTCTCAAGGTCATTCCCAAAGACTATTGCAGAAATTCATGCCCACACTGAAGTCTTAAGTACATTGATCCATGATAAGCCTTGTTATTAAGGTGGTGTCAGCCCTCAGGCTGCCATCCAGGGGGAACCTGTCCATCACCATACCCGCTCGGCCATGCTTACATGCCACTAACACTGCCACGTGGATGTTGCCTCTCTGATGTCGATTATGAATCTGTAGCTATATGTGGTTCTTCTACTCGGGTGCAACTGCCTACTCAGATGTAACTCTTTTGCTCAAATGTGACCAACCAGGAAAGAGGCTATGATGACACTGAGTGGGGGTGTGGCTGAGGGTGGGGGTGTGGCTGGGTGTGGCTGAGGGTGGGGGTCATGGTGATTGGTGATGGTGGGTGGGTGTCATCTGGGTGGAGTTGTGGGTGGAGCTGGGTGGAGTAATGGTATATATATATATATATATATATATATATATATATATATATATGAGTGATATATATATATATATGAGTGATATATATATATATATGAGTTCTAACTTGGTTAGAACTGACTTCGATTTGATTACCTTTGTATCATTGTCATTTAGTGCTGGTTATCACCTAGTTTCTTAGATAGAGATAAAAGTTTTTCACCAAACAAACTGAATCTCTGTTTGTATGCAACGTGAATGCCAGAACGTGACAGGTGGATTAGTTCTTAGTCAATGGACAGCAGAAAATATGCCAAGTATTTTTCTGCTAACTCAAGACCTGGAGGAATGTATATTAACTGTGAGGATGTCCTCTTTCCTACTCTAAAAAACTTGGGGAGGAAATTTCCATATGATCTCTTAGGATTTCACTGAATTTTTAGAAACTACAGAGAATAGAAATGACTACACAAATAAACACGGGGAAGGTCTTTTTTTAAAAAAGGGAAACCAAGGGCAAAATATTTATTTCCCCCACCCCCAACTCACATTTTTTCCCTGTACTTTTGGTCAGAATAATTTTTTTTGTTCTGATTTTTTAGTATCTGTTATAGTCAATGGCCTCGAAAACTGTGGGGAAATACAAAATAATGAAATCATTTCTTGGGACTATAATTTAATTGATTAATTTTATTGCCTTGAAAGAAAAGTATTGAACCATGAGTGGGGCCTGGCACAATTGCCCACACAGTCCTCCTTTTAAAAGAAAAATCCATACAAAATACTTGCAGCTCAAATCAGTACAAGACGCCTGTACTGGGTTTATGAGAATTTCCTTCTTTTATGGAAAAAAAAAAAAGATTTCCCTCAGATTAGTTGAGCAGGAAAAAAGCTGCTGAAGAAATTTTGCCATAGCAAATATTTTATTAATATATTTTAACACATTTCTAATAATACTGGAGAAATATGGTTGGGAACTATTTATTTGAAAATATTTTGAACTCCATCTAAAGCACCAACTGAGAAAGCAGGGCCTGAGCAAGTTATATTTTTAATTCTCCAAACAATGTCTGAGATTTTCTTTTTGCGGTTTAGTTTTATATTATTTTATTATATTAAAGCTGACTCTTCCAATTTGCTCCTCTTCAGATTATCTAATAATATTTTAACTACTCAGGAATAACATTTTGATGGAAATGTATGACATATAAGGAAGTTCCAGTTTGTCTATTTTTTTTTCTCTGTTAAAATGTTTTTATTTTTCCATTTTTCATTTTCATACAGTCACATATATACTGTGCATAACCAGTTTGTCTATTAAAGGCTTTTGTTACATAAGAAAACTGATTTTTTCCGGAAAGGAATTAGGTTAGGCAGAGCTGACAAATTATTGAAAAGGCAAAGAAGTCATTTAGTCTTAGTATAATGTTATGTTCACCATGCAGGACTAAATAATATCTCATCTAGAAAGTCCATAGAATAAATAAAGGAAAGATAAAAAATAATGACCTTGAATCATTGAAAATCAGGCTGAGCCATTTGTATGCCATGCAAACATGGTTTCCTACCTACACAATGCTATTTGTTCTTCCTCTCCATTCCTGACCAGATCAGAGTAGTCAAGCCAGCACAAGGTATAACACAGTGGTTGGACACCAGAAAAGGAGTTTGACAACGCTGTCACATCTGCTCAATATTTATATAGAAATAATCATTTGTATTGCTGTTGATGGCTTCCATAGTGGTATTAGCATTGGCAGAAGGAGATGTACCAGTAATCTCAAGGATACTGATGACAGTCTTATTGCTGAGTCTGTGGTTTCTGGCATCTGAAATCAAGAGGCTGAGAAAGACAGTGTGAAAGAGCATACATGTTTCCACAGCATTTTGGTTGGGAGAGAAGGTGGTAGGAAATGTATGAGAATTTGGCAGCTTGGATTATGTATGAAGAAAGACTGCTAAGATTCTTTGATTGGATGAGCAATGTGGCCCATGGGCTGCATACATTTCCTTTGAATTGCCAAACACACTGCTGTGACTTGTTGCCACAGTTCAAATGTGAGATTTTTATTACCTTTAGTGCTTTTTTCCAAGTGTGTTTATTAATACAGTGCATTTTGTGTGTTGTATTTAAATGATGTTAACAATTATTTTAACTTTAATTTCTATTTTAGCACAACTTATTTCATAACATAGTTCTATCTATTTTAATTCAAAGCCCTGTTCTCTTTTTTATCATAGCCTGGATCCAGAATAGAGCAGCCCAAATTTGATTCTCAGCCATTGGAAAATTATTACCACCCCAATGCTATCGTGGGCAATAAAACTGGCTCATCACAGGACCTTTTCAGTAATAGAGTTGTGAAGACTTAAGTTTGTTGCATTCTGTATGGTGTGTCTACCAGCAAGGTTCAGAAAATGATGCTAATGGATTTTGATATTGATTTTTTAAATTTATCATCAGGACAATATTTGATGGGAACAAGGTATATTGTGAACTTTCCAATGCTAAGTTTAATTGAAGGTTGGGCTATCTCATTTTTAAAATGTTGTTATCCTACAAATGAAACGTATAACTTCATTAAAAGTTCAACCCAATTTTAGCACAGCCCAGCATCAGAAAGGAAGAAAGGCTTAAATTGTAAGTAAAACATGTTGATTTACATAACTTTTTTTCTTCATCCCTATGTCATTTCCATGTCAGCTAATCACAATTTTAGCCAATCCCATGTGCCTCAAAAATAATTATTTTCCTAGATTCCAAATAGGGGATATACAGCAACCAAGAAAAACATATGCATAAACCCTGTTTATGTCAACCTAAAATACAACATAAGGGACAGGGCTGGGCTACCAGAAGAAAAGGAGATGTCTTAACCACGAAACATTTCAAACATAGTGTTCTATTATAACTCATGCCCTGAATCTTGCCAGGCACTGAGGGATACTCATTTAAATAAATTGAACCTTTATAGGTTTAGGACAAAATGGAGAGAAGAGGCAAGAGACCAGCAGTATGAAGAAGGCAGAAGGGTTTAATGTTTTGTGTGTTAAATATAATTAATTGCAGTACCACTCTGGATTTGCACCTTTGGGCAAATAATCTTCAGGAATCTCAATACCTATCATTTACAATAATTTGCATTATGGTAAGGAACTTTTTTTCTGTCTTTAAAAACAATGTTTTGCTTTGGACATATGTCACTGATCTTCTGGGATGAAAAACAAAGCAATTACAACAGTATCAAGAAGCATAAGACATTCATTAATAAAACTGCCTTGTCTTGAACTGTTGAATTCTTCTTATCTTCTTCAATTTCCTCTAGATGGCATAGGTTTGTGTATCAATTTCAGTAAGATGCCAACAGATCTGCAGAGCCATGAAAGTTCTGCAATAGTACATTTGGCATTCTTTAAGATGCTATAAAACTTTTAGTTTTTTCAGCCCCAGAATCTTCTGCTATAACGTATTGCAATAATAATATGAATTTACTTATAGATTTCCATTATTAAGACATAGTGTAGGGTAAGCAAGAGAAATGGGTAAAGCAGAAATGTCCAATCTTGGCAACTTTACACTTGTGGACTTCAACTCCCAGAATTCCCAACTAGCCATGGGAACACTCCTGAGGTAAAGGTAAACCAATCAAGAGCAATAGTGGAACATTCAGAAAAATTATTGTGACTCAGTGTTAGAAAATCCAAATTGCTATCTTTCATAATTAAGTCAGACTACTAATCTATTTAAATAAATTGTATCTTATATTCTCAATTTGTAATAGTCACTTTTAGTAAGACCAGTACAAGAGTTTCAAGTGCATGCCAGGTACATTATTTTCTGATTATTTTGTATTAGTTTTTAATGGTGAAATTCATCTGTTATGTGCAAGTTCTTCATTCTAATTCAAGACCCATTAATACTTGTTGGAAATGGTAATCACCAGTGCCTCACTGTCTAGATTTCAACCCAAACAGATGAAGACCAACATATAAAGATGTAACTGCTGTCAAAACAAGTTAATCTTAGACTGATGACAGCAATATCTTCGGCTGCAGGAAACATGACAACTGATTGAAGGACTTATCATCGCTTCCAGAATCTTGAAACTTTCACTCCTTCCTTATGTCTGTATTTCCTGGCAGACAAATGGAGAAATAAAAAGATGATGCTGATATTCACCAGGGAAATTACAATCTTCTTTGGTGTGGAAATTTTGATATTCTGTGTAAAAATGGACTGCAGCAAAGAGTTCACTAAAATAAGGTCAACAGCCTAAGTGTGCACAGTGATAGAACACAGAAAGTAAATGAAAAACTCATTGTGGATAAAAGCTAAAGAAATATTGGGAAATAAAAGAAAGAGTAGTTATATGTTTAGTATTTGACAGCATGTGCTAGCTTTTATTTTCTTTTGTTTACAGTTTATGAGCTGTCTGAGAATGATGCCCATGTGACTCAGAACTCTGTTATATAATTTAATAGTATTATAACAAAAAAATCAGCTCTTAATACTTTTGTTAAAATAATTATTTAAAAAAATCACTATGAATTGCTATGGCTGTGCCAGTGAATAGACCTAATTGGAAAGATTTTAATGGTTAATGAGGAATACATCTTAGGACTTTTCATTAAGATTACTCAGAGATAATTTGGCACAAGAGCATTTGTATAATTGTTACACAACAACACAACAATAAAACAACACAACAATAAA